>NC_060139.1:616232534-616845347 GCF_021461385.2 Schistocerca piceifrons
AATTTAGAAGGAATGATAGGAAACAGCGGAGCACGATGGGAGATAGTAGATGGTTTCGCCTTTTGACAAAGTTTACAAATAGACAAGACTCTTCGAATTCTCTTTTGCACATTGTTAAAATAACAAGTCGTTTGAAGAATATGATAACATTTTCGTGGACCAAAATGTGCATAGCTGAAATGAATGTACCAAATGAGCTTATTAACAAAATCGTCAGAAATGCAAAGTACCCATAGCTTGTCATCAACAGTGCAGCATTTCAACAGTATGTTGTTTCTAACCAGATAATAATGCCGAATCTGTGTGTGTGTGTCTTTTCATGCCATTTGCTCTTGATGTCTTTCCAAATCGGATCTTTATCTTGTTCATGAGCAATGTCCTTTAAAGATGTGGTGCTGAAGTTTTCAAAGGCGACTTTCTGAATGTAAAGAATACTGAAATTTTTCTCGAGGTTGCCTTCTGTGTTACTTTTCTCAAGCCCAGCCGGTGCGCGTGACAGTGCGTCCACAACAATGTTCTCCTTGCCGGGAATGTAGACTATTGTGAAGTGGAATTCTTGCAGAAACAATGCCCAACGTTTTAACCTGTCATGATTTAGTTTTGAAGACATAAGAAATTGTAATGCACGATGATCACTGTATACTTTTACGTGCTTACCAGAAAGAAACAAACGGAACTTGTTAAATGCCCAAACGATAGCTAAAGCTTCTAGTTCAGTAACGGAATAATTTTTTTCAGATTTTGCTAGCACTCGGCTAGCAAAAGCAATGGTTTGCTGAACGGTAGTGTCATTTTCTATGGCTTCTTGAAATAAGTGGGCACCAAGACCGACTTAAGAAGAATCCGTGCTAAGGCAGAAATCTTGTGACAGATCTGGATGAGCTAGTATTGGCGCGTTAAGTAGCGATTCTTTCAAAGAATTGAATTCCAACTGTGCTTGTTCATCCCAGTTCCAAATAGTATTTTTCCAGTGAGAGAACAAAGTTTTGGTGTAACTAGAATTTGCATATTCGGAAAACGACGGTAAAAATTTACGAGACCTAGAAAACTGCGGACTTGTTTTTTTGTGGATGGAACTGGAATGGCTCTGATTGCTTCTAACTTTTCAGAATCCGGCTGAATGCCTTCAGAAGAAATAATATGTCCCAAAAACCTCACATTTGACCTACCGAATTCAGACTTTTCCAAGTTAACTGTAATTCCAGATTCTGCAAAAATACGTAACAAACTGTTGAGGATGCGATTATGTTGTTCCCATGAAGCTTCTGCTATTAGAATATTGTCCACGTGTAAGGTGATGTGACGTTTTAAGAACTCAGGTAATATGGAATTTAGCCCGCGAATGAATGCTGCCGAAGAAATGTTCAAACCAAAAGGAAGTTTCCGAAACTGATAACAAACGCCGAAACAAAGGAAAGCTGTGTATTTTCTACATTCTGGATGAAGTTCGATCTGATAAAAGCTGGATCTGAGATCCATGGAAGACAACACTTCTACACCATTAAAATTTTGAAGAAGTTCTTCCAACGTTTGCGGCCTGTCTGTTTCAGGAATGATGATAGTATTGATTTGTCTCGAATCTAAGACAAGCCTGATCGATCCATTTTTCTTCTCAACAACATGTAATGGATTGTTGTATGAGCTTACTGCAGGCTCAATAATGCCCTCGCCAAGCATAGTTTGTATTTCTGTTCTAACACAGTCCCTATAATGTGCTGGAATTACGTATGGTCTAACACAAAATTTTGTACGCTCACGAACACGAAATTGGTATTGAAATCCCTTGATTGTTCCTGTTTTGTGAGTAAAAACTGGAATGTTCTTGTAAAATCTCAAAAAGGTCCTGCCTATCAGTGTCATTACAATTCTCAATTGTTTGAATTTTATTCTGAATTAACTCATTAATTTCAAATATGCCGTCGATATCATCCCTTTCAGTACTTGCAGAGTAATTGTTAGTGTCTAGTTCTGTAGAAAATTCCGAACTGTTGTCCAACAGAAGGTAAAGCCGATTAATTTCTTCGTCGTGGTTTGAGAGCCAATCTTCAAATTTCAAAGCTATTGACTTACCTTCCTTCTCTAAACTTATTTCAGCATCGTGAAAGTTTAAGATTGCTTTGTATTCATTCAAAAAGTCTACTCCCAATATAATTTCCGTCGACAATAATGGAACAATAAGAAAGTTCATAGAGAAGCTGTGGCTTTGGCAAAAGAATTCTAAATTGGTTTGTTGGCGTACATCTACACTTTTTCCAAAGATTGCACCTTGTAATTTAATCTTACGTAACGGAAGTGTGAGGCAATCGTTCGATTTGTTGCATTTGCTAAAAGCTGTTTCACTAATTACTGAAATGGGACTGCCAGAGTCAAGTACTGCCATAAATTATACGTCATTTACAGTAATGTGAATCACAGGATATGCAATGTTGTTATGTTTTACGTCGTGTTCCTGGAGTAAGATGTCCCTAATGTCTTCCATTTTTACGTAATTACTAGCTACGGCAGTTGCGTCGTCAGTTTCATAAGTACGTTTTGTGGCTGCCAGCAGTGTGAGTCATTGCCTATTGTCTCTTTTTTGGCACGCGTTGTTAGTGGGATTTGGAGACCTAACTTCTACAAATTCACCGTGACGAGAGGGCCCTGCCCTGTTTAAATCCCGCCAGTTCTGATGCAATTCAGGTCTGTCGTTACAATCACATCGTCTGTCGTCATGTCGGTAGTTCCTGTAGTTTCTTTCTTGTCGGTTAAGTGGTGGAGAATTTCTCCCTGAATCGTAACTGCGCGCTGGACCGTTGCGTCTAAAGTTATTCTGTGTCCCGTAATAATAATTATTTTAGTTCCCATATTGTCTGTTTCTCTGATTGTCTCTGTGATAGTCATTACCGTGGAGAGGTGATCTTTCCCTGTAATTATTACTACTCTGCCAACGGTTGTCATACGGGTGGTGTCTGTTTTGGTCACGATATGTGTTGTGAGAATAGCCTTGTCGTGTCCAGTTATTATTTCTTTCATCGCGGAATTGTGACAGATGTGACCTGTAATTGTTGTGCTCCTGTTTCCGCGTTCCCCTATTGTCAGTGTCAATTTCCAGTTCTTGTAACAGTCCCTGAAAAGCCTCAATGTCTTCTTTGCAACGTCCTGCTAAAATAATATGTCGTAAATGTTCAGGTAATTTGATTAAACAAATGCGGATGAGTTCTGAGGGGCTGTATGGGTTTGACAGGTACTGATTCTTGTGCAACATGTCTTGAAAATATTTCACAAGACTGGAGAATTCAGATTGTTCGAAATGTTTCATCATTATGATGCCATGTTTTACTCGGTCTTGTGTGGCTTGAGACCAATATGCTGAGAGGAAGGCATGGTAAAATTCTCCTTCACTGTGGCAATCGTGAATGACCGATCGCATTCTTCCAGGTGGTTCATTCTCTAAGTAGCCACACATAAATTCTAATCTGTGTTCTAACGACCAGTTGGGAGGAAAACAATGAGAGAATTGATGGAGCCATGCTTGTGGATGAATGTCGTTGCCAGAATTCTTAAATGTTTTGAATTTACGTGTAGTAATGAACAGCTTATAGTCAAAATCATCGTGTCGGCGAGTCGCATATCGGTCATTGTTACGTCGTGTCGGCGGCTCCATCTCAAAATTCGATGCACATTGCCAATTTCTTTCATAACTTCCGAAATGCGCTGTGTTATTATTTTGCGGCTTTTCCGTATTTCTAAGTCCCTCTTCCCGTGTTGGAGCGCGAGTGTCCTCTGAAATACGTAATTCTTGTATTACCTGCGTCAGCTGATCTTGTACTTCCCGGATTTCTCTTTGGTGTTGCGTATTAATTTGATTCAGATTTTGTTTCAGTTTCCTAATTTGTTCGCTCTCTTCTGTGTCATTAAAGACTACCGGTTTTGTGTCAATCAGATTATCATCTCCCTTCGTAGATAAATTATTTAGCTGATCCGAAAGTTCAACTACTTTCTCTGATAATGAACTAATTTCCTTCATGTGTCTTTCTGAACCAATTTTCAGAGTATCTACTGTGTCCTTTAAGTTTTCTTGAGTTTTTGCAAGTTGCGTAACCGAATCGGCAGATGCAACTGAGTCAATTTTAGCTTGCAGGGTCTCATGATTTTGATGAACAATAGTTTGCAGTTCTTCTATGGCTGCTTCGTGATTCTGTAATGCATTTTCATGCCGCGAAAAAATAGGTTGAAAATGCTCACAGATTTGTGTTTTTACGTCATTACAGACTTTTTGACATTTCGATTCAATGTTATGTACCTCAGTAGTTAAATCTTCACGTGTTTGTTCAAGTGTGGTGCCTAACTTTTGAAGATTTTGTTCCATTGTGTCTAACTTTTTAAGATTTTGTTCCACTGTGTCTAACTTTTTGAGATTTTGTTCCACTGTGCCTAACTTTTTGAGATTTTGTTCCACTGTGTCTAACTGTTGCTGTGTTTGTCTCTGGTGTTGTTCCATTGTGTCTAACTTTTGAAGATTTTGTTCCATTGTGTCTAATTTTTGTAGCCTTTGTCCCATTTGTTGCATTAACTGTAATAACAATGCACTGGTGTCTGAAACATGTTCCTCAGTGCTTTTCGGCAGTGAAGTTGCACCGGCAACATTCACATTTTGACAAGCAGAAAATGTTTCTTGACTCATTTGAGAAAACGGTGAGAACCCAAAACCTGAGTCTACAGTATTTGCAATATTGTGTTCTGTCATTCCCGATTCCTGACGCGAGCTGTTGCCGACCGATCGATCGATAATGCTTCACTGTTCACTACCTGTTTCACTGTCTACAGCATTATTTGACGCCCGCTCCATTTCCCTATGCACAGTTACCAAATTACTACTTTTAATGTCTGTTAATTCATTACACAGCGGTGCTGGTAAGCTACACTCGTCGTCACTATTATTTCTCAGTTTAGTTTGGAGCGTAGTGTTACGTTTTTCACACGCCATTATTGTCACAATATTTCACACGATAACACAGAAAAGCACAATTTGAAGAGCAAAAATAAGAGAACACATTAACATAGCACTGAAAATAATATCTCGTTAATTGCAAGCGCAGCAGCGAAATACTTGGTGCAAATCTACATGCATACCACAACTGTTTTACTGTACAAGAATGAAAAACTACAACTACAAAGGAGATTCTCTCTACAATTACGCGCTAGCAATAAACAATAGCTACACTAATTACACAAACTGCAAGAAAAAATCGGAAGATTCCAGTGAGGTATCCTCGGCTAAGGGTCGACATATGATACGTCCCCTTAGAAAAATTATACATGACTGTGCGTAAACTGACATACAATATTTTTAGCGCAACGCAATCTGACTTTAAAAAATTCCTACAAAAGAATGGCCCTGACTAACATTAACCTATACGTTTCACAAATCACTCACCTCACAAAAATCTTGGTTACTCGAACTACTGCAATACAGCGAGCACCACTACTGCCAGCTAAATAAAAGATTCAAACTACGGAAGGCACTAACTACTGATAGGGATAGTTAGCAAATGAAAGATATTAATAGAGAACAAACAATGTATTTACCTTAATATCATGAAAAGTCATAATATATATAGGGGTTCATAACATCCATTCTTACAAATATCAAAACTCCGCCTTTTCTCTCTCCACATCCACCACTGCTGGCGGCTCACCTCCAACTGCGCAACGCTACGCGCTGTTCACATCCAGCTGCCGCTGCCCAACACTACAACAGCAGACAACAATGCAAACTAGCCACAGACTGCACACAGCACAGCCAGTGATTTTCATACAGAGCGCTACGTAACATTGCCAATAAGAAAACATAAACAGCCTACTTACACACCTTCAGACCAACGCTGAATAAAAACACAAATGAACCATTTACAATTTACCCTCCTAGCTGGGATTTGCAGTGAACTGTGTCAAAATCGGTACAAATCTGTTATAAATTGGCTGACCCACTGACACAAAACGAAAAATAAGAAGACGCACTACACCCCAAAGTATCGTGAAACCTCAGTGGAAACAACAATTGCACGTAATCCAGGTGTTTAACGCTACTCTTAACGCTGGCCGAAGCGGGAGCGATCTCATCGTACTACTGCTGCGGTGGCGGCGATCACCGGTGGGCGACGGCACGGCCGTGGAATCCGGGTGCGACGCCTCGGAAATTACACTCCTCGGTCAACAGACTGCTGTCCGTAAACTTCCCAAATTGCGACAATCTTCCTATCAGCAAAGAGCTGACACGGCTCACGTCCTCTCAGAATGAAAGCTCAAGACAGAAGACCTTGACAGAGAGTCGAGCAAGATCGCTCTTCACCTCTGTTTTCCCCACCAAAACTTTACCGAGCGAATCACATCCCTAGAAATGCTCAGTACCTAGTTTCCCAGTGCCGACCAATGTACGACCTGGGGATCGAACTATTTTCCATAATTCTTCCCTTTCTACCAAATTTCACGAGTACACTCCGCCCAAGCCACCTGGGAAGATCCACAGCTGCGGGCAACGACAATTTTCACGGAATTTTTAATTCCTAAGGGACTCCTGGCCTACTCCACTTCAATTACTCGAAGGCGTAAAATTAGTGGAACGTAGGCCAGAGCACGCCCAGCAAGCCACTGCTCTGTTTTGTAAACACCTGAAGTTACACACCTGGAAACATGCTGTCAGGCTGCTGGCCGAGCGCTGTCGCCGGTGCCTCGCATATAATGCATTGAGGCAAAATCTGATAATCACAAAATCACGTAGTTCTCCCTGTATTACATAGCCAGCATGCCGATGCGTTTCCACAGACGTTTCATACACCGTAATCGAGAGTATTACTCCAACAAACAACAACTAATTATCTACAAAGCGACTGCACCGCTGACAGCCGTTTTTATTGACCTGAAGAGCTCGCAAAGTGATTATAGTTACGTTAAATGGACTCATGTAAGGCGTAAGACCGTTGCCACCTTACAGTACATAAATTAATACTGTAAAATGTCAACATTTTTGTACAACTCACTTATAAACACAAAACAGACTCAAATTTACAAAGAACTTGGCAGTATGGTCTCACTGCACCCCCTCTGGTTTGGGTGCATGCACTGCTTCTGTTGTGAGTGGTATCACAAGGTCGTTGTATCCACTTTGGAGTCGAGCTGTCCACAACTGTAGTAACTTATACTTGATATCTTGTATACTGGCACTGGGACGCAGTTGATGTCTGAACTGGTCTCACATACGTCTATCGACTACAGATCTGAGGATCTTGATGGCCACGGGAGTACCTCAATATAACGCATGCAATTCATAGAAACACGTACCATAACTGGATGAGCATTGTCCCGTTGAAAATGGCACCACGAATCTGTCGCGCAAGTGGAAGAGCATGAGGATGGCCGTAAAGTTACGCTGTGCCATTTGAGTTCCCTCAATCACTAGCACCTGCGACCCAGTTCAATCTGTCACTAGCACCTGTGTCTAGTTCCCTCAGTCACTATCACTCCTGACCTGAAGTAATACCGAATGAATCGCCACACCATGACACCAAGACATGTGCCTCTCCACGACATTGTAAGACTCTAGGTCGTCGCCATATTTGCCGACGTTGGTCATCTGAGGTTGTACAGAACCATGATTCATCGCTGAATCGCCCGCCTAAGTGGCCGAGCCGTTCTAGGCGCTACAGTCTGGAACCGCGCGACTGCTACGGTCGCAGGTTCGAATCCTGCCTCAGACATGGATGTGTGTGATGTCTTTAATTAGGTTTAAGTAGTTCTAAGTTCTAGAGGACTGATGACCTTAGAAGTTAAGTCCCATAGTGCTCAGAGCCATTTGAACGATTTTGAACCATCGCTGAATCCAGTGCCGCACCCTAATCAGCACTTTATGCTTTTCGATAGCGGCTTGACTACAAACGCTACCCTTTGTGTTGTGGTGTTAACGGCAGCTTAGATATGGGACAGCATTGCCCTGTAGAGCTGCTGGAGCAGGGTGATAGAGAATGTTGTAGGAAGTCCACTTGTCACTTGAGATCAGGCGCAGATGGGAAGTACGGCGTTCTCCCCTGTCTTCATCATATGTGGTCGACCAAAATATTGACAAGAGTATGCCTCTCCTCGCATTCATCAGGCCACTGTCATATTCGAATGCCGTACAAACCTGGATATTGCACGATTTCACCAAGCGGGCAAATGGAGGTGCTCATGACGTAATGTCACATGGGTATGAGGAATCTCTTCTCAGTAAGCAATCTGACCCTACTCACGTTCCTTACATACCATACTAGCTCTGCCAATAGTAAATGGACTCTGGTAATCCGTCCACCTGCGGTGGATTGCTAAGTAAAGGGGCCTCGATTCGTTTTCCGACCGGAACGGAGATTTCCTCACTCCGGGAGTGGGTATTGTGTTGTCCTTACCATGATTGACATGGCTGTTGAGATGGCTGAATGGGTACGGCCTGAAAGCCAATGAAACAAAACAAAAACTTCGGTCCACCAGTTACACAGAATTTCAACTCCGATTATTGACTTACCCACTGAAGGTTGCATGTATTCGAAGTTACGTTGACATCTGACCGTGTCTTCCGGATGTTTCAATTTTTTTGTCAGACGCTGTAGACGGGAAGCATACCTGTAAGGAAGTTAAACGAGGATGTGCATCTGGTGAAGATCAATACGAGTAAACTGTTTCCCATACTGACAAAATTATGTTTAGAATAGTATCCCTCGGTTGTCCTGCCCCTGAATTTGAAGTTACAGAAGCCGTTGTGATAACGCTAACAATGGAACAAAACGTAACATTAATCTCCGGGTCGAGGAGTTCGAGAAAAATAGTTTCAAACTGCCCCGAATTGATGGATATCGTGTCCGACCACATTACTAGCAGCGAGAGGAATAGGAACTGGGACCTGGCGCGTGAATGGCATTTTTGTTTCGTTGCCGGTGTTACGCGTCCCGCGTCAGAGCCTGAAAGGAGAGCCGCTGCGACGCGTTCTAAGTGAGTGGAGCGACATAAAAGCTCCGGCCGGGAGTTATCCACTTTCCGGCAGGTAGGCAGGCGTCCACGTCGTGACTGATTAATCCGTCCGCCCGCGGCCCAGTTCGGTGCCGCGTCATGACACTTAACAAATTGTTTCTCCGGCAGCGTGCACCACACCTCCCTGCAGCGGTGGGAGACCCGGCCCCACACCCGACACCACAGCCAGCCCCTGCTAATGGAACACACGCTCCGGCCGCGCCGGCTGACGGTGATCGAGTAGCCGCGCCGCCACTGGCTGGCCATTTCTGCCGCGTGAGCAAACGCATCTCTCCTGGCCCCAGGCCACTTGCTGGCTGACCACTTCGTACTGCCAACGTCCACATTACTTTCTACCCAGGCAAATAGCTCCACTAGTAATAAACATCTGGCGTCTGGATCGCAGCAGTAAGATGTAGAATTATGCGAATTCAGGTCCGCCTTCTATTCCAGTCTCGTATTGTTCGTGGAAAGAAAGATTGTCGGTATGCCTCTGTGTGGGCTCTAATAGCTCTGATTTTATCCTCATGGTCTCTTCGCGAGATATACGTAGGAGGGAGCAATATACTGCTTGACTCCTCGGTGAAAGTATGTTCTCGAAACTTCAACAAAAGCCCGTACCTACCTACTGGGCGTCTCTCCTGCAGAGTCTTCCACTGGAGTTTATCTATCATCTCCGTAACGCTTTCGTGATTACTAAATGATCCTGTAACGAAGGGCGCTGCTCTCCGTTGGATCTTCTCTATCTCTTCTATCAACCCCATCTGGTACGGATCCCAAACCGGTGACCACTATTCAAGCACTGGGTGAACAAGTGTACTGTAACCTACTTCCTTTGCTTTCGGACTGTGTTTCCTTGGGATTCTTCCAATGAATCTCAGTCTGACATCTGCTTTACCGACGATTAATTTTATATGGCCATTCCATTTTAAATCACTCCTAATACCTACTCCCAGATAGTTTATGGAATTAACTGCTTCCAGTTGGTGATCTGCTATATTGTAGCTAAATGATAAAGGATCTTTCTTTCTATGTGTCCGCAGCACACTACACTTGTCTACATTGAGATTCAGTTGACATTCCCTGCGACATGCGTCAATTCGTTGCAGATCCTCCTGCATTTCAGTACAATTTTCCATTGTTACAACCTCACGATATATTACAGCATCATCCACAAAAAACCTCAGTGAACTTCCGATGTTATCCACAAGGTCATTTATATATATTGTGAATAGCAACGGTCCTACGACACTCCCCTGCGGCACACCTGAAATCACTCTTACTTCGGAAAACTTCTCTCCATTGAGAATGACATTCTGCGTTCTGTTATCTAGGAACTCTTCAATCCAATCACACAATTGGTCTGATAGTCCACATGCTCTTATTTTATTCATTAAGCGACTGTGGGAAACTATATCGAACACCTTGCGGAAGTCAAGAAACACGGTATCTACCTGGGAACCCGTGTCTATGGCCCTGTGAGTCTCGTGGACGAATAGCGCGAGCTGGGTTTCACACGATCGTGATTTTCGAAACCCATGCTGATTCCTACAGAGTAGATTTCTAGTTTCCAGGAAAGACATTACACTCGAACATAATACGTGTTCCAAAATTCTACAACTGCTAGACGTTAGAGATATGGGTCTATAGTTTTGCACATCTGTTCGACGTCCCTTCTTGAAAACGGGGATGACCTGTGCCCTTTTCCAATCTTTTGGAACGCTACAGTCTTCTAGAGACCTACGGTACACCGCTGCAAGAAGGGGGGCAAGTTCCTTCGCGTACTCTACGTAAAACCGAACTGGTATCCCATCAGGTCTAGCGGCCTTTCCTCTTTTGAGCAATTTTAATTATTTTCCTATCCCTCTGTCATCTATTTCGATATCTACCATTTTTTCATCTGTGCGACAGTCTAGAGAAGGAACTACAGTGCAGTCTTCCTCTGTGAAACAGCTTTGGAAAAAGACATTTAGTATTTCGGCCTTTAGTCTGTCATCCTCTGTTTCAGTATCATTTTGGTCACAGAGTGTCTGGACATTTTGTTTTGATCCACCTACTGCTTTGACGTAAGACCAAAATTTCTTAGGATTTTCTGCCAAGTCAGTACATAGAACTTCGAATTCATTGAACGCCTCTCGCATAGCCCTCCTCACACTACATTTCGCTTCGTGTAATTTTTGTTCGTCTGCAAGGCTTTGGCTGTTCTTTTAATACTTCTAATTTTGATAACACGACAAAACACACAAACTTAATGCATGTTGATTCAACTACGAGGGGTGTTCAAAAAGTAATGCAACACATATTTTCTGAAAGCAGGTTGGTTTCATTCAGGATTCCAGTACACCATATTATTTCCCACTAGTTTGGCTACAAAAATCTATATTTCAACATAATCTTCATTCAATGCGACCGCCTTACGCCACCTTACTTGGAGGGCCTGTATGTCTACATGCTACCATTCTACTGGTAGACGTCGGAGCCAATGTCTTGCTGCATGAATAACCTCCACATCATCCACGTACTGCTTCCCGCGGAATGCATCCTTCATTGAGCCAAGCACATTGCTCTTTATGGTCTTCTGTTAGGCACCGAAGACCCCAGCGCTCATATGCCTCTGAGTATCCCAACCGGCAGAAAAGTGTGTCAACACTACCAACAGATAGGTCCACGTGTACATGTACAGCGAGGTGTTTCATTGTGATCTGTCGATCGACTCGAATGGGAGTGTACTCACTTTCCAACATTACTGGAGTCACAGCGGTTTGGCCGGCCGGTTCAGGGAGATCGGACAAGTTTGCGCGGCCTTGTTGGGATGATAACAGTCGCTTGGCCAGTGCTGTGGTTCACTGCCAGGTCTCCACAGATATTCTTCAAATGCCTATGAAGATCTGCGATACCTTGGTTTTTCGCCGAAAGAGACCCAACGACAGCTCTCTGATTGGAACACACCTCCGTCACAGACGCAAGTTTGAAAACTACGTATAGCGCCCCCACCTATCCCAATTTCATGAAACTGTAGGGGTTGAAGCGAGAATAATCCATAACGTCCCACTACAAATTGCTCGTTTTTTCGATTGAAATTGGCCGAGAAAGAAATGTGTCACAATGCTTTCTGAACGCCTCTCGTAAACACCTGGGGTTTACAATTAATAAAAACTTAAGTTGGAACGATTACATAGAAACTGTTGTGGGGAATATGAACTAAACACTGCGTTTTATTGGCAGAACCCTTAGAATATACTACAGATCTACAAGAGGCACGGTCTGCACTGCGCTTATTCGGCCTATTCTCGAATACTGTTATGCGGTATGGGGTCATTACTAGACAGGATTGACAGAGGGCATCGAAAACATTCATAGAAGGCAGCTGTACTACAGTGACTTAGGGCAGAGAATTTCAAGAACATGTAGAGAAAGTTGGGGTAGCAATCAAGCAAAGGCGTTTTTCGTTGTTGTGAGATGTTTTCACCACACTGCAATCAACAACTTCCTCTCCTGAATCCCAAAATATTTTGTTAACCTCCACCTGCTTACGGAGAAGTAACCGTGGCGTTAAAATAATAGGAACCATAGCTCGTACGGAAATGTTTAGAAATTTTTTTCACGCATTTAAAGTAATGAAATGGGTATCTGCTGAAGTCTGTCAACTTTTTTTATACATTCTGTGATATCGGATGATGGCTCTGAGCACTATGGGACTTAATATCTGAGATCATCAGTCCCCTAGACTACTTAAACCTAACTAACCGAAGGACATAACACACATCCATGCCCGAGACAGAATTCGAACCTGCGACCGTAGCAATCGCGCTGTTCCGGACTGAAGCCCCTAGAACCGCTCGGTCAAAGCGGCCGGCAATATCGGAAGAATAGTGAATTTTCAAGGACACTGCTCAAGCCAACATTCGCGAAGTTTAAGTCTATTACTTATCTGTGCATCAAAAATTGACAGGCAACCAGAACGAAGCCGCTGGTGATTGTCCTGTCATATGTGACAGAAATCCATATTTTTCTGCTGATAATCATTTCAAGTTGCTTTACGTGGTGCAAAAAGTTCGGTGCAGAAAGGGGCAAGACAATAACCGTGGTCACAGACTACAGCTACATGCATCACATTTCGAAATACATCCAAAGACGTCAGTTCTTAGATGGAAATCAAAAGCTGACTTCCCAGTGTCCATATAGGAGGTACCTTACAAAACACTTTTCCGATCAGTAAGTGAAAATCGCTCGTCAGTTTGAGATCCGAAGAAGAGCAACACACTTTGGTACTGATATTTTAATGACAACTAATGCGTCACGAACATGTTCAGCAAATTACAGTGGCAGACGCTACAAGAAAAAGCGTTCTGTAGGCGTGATGTTGTTTACTGTTAAACTTACGGGAGCAGGCGTTCCTGGAAGAGTTAGCCAATATATTGCTTTCTCCTACGTATATCAAGCAAAAATACCGTGAAGGTATAATTTGATTTGAGCTCACACGGAATCTACCCACAATCGGTGCAGAAGCTTTGTAAAATGTTGCATACAGTGGCTAACGGAGATAACTTGACTGTATTTCACTCGTACTTCGTGTTTTCTTTGTTTTACGGTTTTATTCACAGAACACTAGACATGTTTTCATATTTATTTTTACACATTATCTAAGACTAGTTTGTAACTGAATAAATACGTGAATCCTGCAGAAATTTCCGTCAAACGTGACTTCAAGACAGCATAAAACAAGATTAGGATACTGATCTCAGAGAACAGTTGGATGGTTGAAGTTCAGGATGTGGAAAATCTACACAGCTTTCGCTACCTGCGTCGGCAATAGCATGATACCTACACACAAACTGCAGCATAACAGACAGATCCTAAATACTGCATAAATTACCATATTTTATTAAGACAGCATGAGCAATGGAGAAACTATCAAGTACCGCCAAATTCTGAGATTATGTTTCGCCAGTCAGAGAAATTGCGTTATATAGAACGGAGACGACAACCTTTCCTCAGAGAGCCTGCATCAGACTGGTGTTACGACTTCCGCACCACTTGTTACGCTTCTGGCACAGTGGCTTCGCCAAAGACTGAGACGGCGTGGAGTTTTACAATTATTTATTGAACTTTCTTTACAGTTTCTCCCTCGTCGTCGCTGCCCAGCACCGCGGATCTCTCCACCTGTGTGCTGCTGTGTAGATTCTCCGACAACGCGCGCAACGCGCGCCGCTGATGGCACTCAGGAGCGTCAGGCCACCAGTGCTTCGCTGAAGCCAGGATGCCCTGTGGTTGAGATGAACTCGTCGCCGCTCGGCGCCCCAGTACGGCACGCCCACGTAGCCGCGTCGCCGTGAGGTCAGCTGCCGACGCCTGCTGCACCGGCGGCTGGGAAGCCGTCAGTCGCGATGTCCGCGAGGTCACGTCATGGACGGACCACGCGCCATGGGGCCGTTGAGCCGTGAAGTCCGGGCGTCAGTCCCCGGCTGCGCCTGTGACCAAGACCGCGCTGCGGCCGGTCCTGCTGGAAGTTCTCGCTCTAGTTAGTGAGCCATGGTGCCGACCAAACTCGGGCCGACCTCCAGAGCTGAAGTTGAAATCTAGCGGCGAACGGATGACTCCTGTGAGCTGGAACAGACTTCCGGAATCGTCACCTATGAAGATTTACCATTTGGACATGGACCACATCCGTACTCAGATCCAAACTGCTTCCTCATGGCTTCTCCTGTTGCTCCCTGCGCTCCACTATTTATATCTGGCAGGAGGACGTTTTTTACCCTCGGTGGTAGCTTTTTGTTATTACCTCCCGCATTATATTGCAGCATAACAGCTTGTTGGTCTCACTTCCCCTTACTCAGCACTCTCCAGGCTTCGCTCGGCGCTCGGTCTGTGTGCGTCCTTGCGCCAATCTGTTGGTAGACTAGTGCTATCATCAAGGCTATTTGTGCTTGCCTACTTCGCAACGCCTCGGTCGCCGGCGTGCCTCTGTTTTGCCATTCTCCACTGCGTGAAGCAACACTTACTACATGTGGCCACAACACTACCTCCTCCTAAAAATTAAATTCGTCCCCGAAATTACCCTACACGTTAACTCTAGTTCTATTCTATATTCTATTTCTTCCCTATATACATCCAGGTTGCCGTGACTCATACCCTACTGGTAATCCATTCTACAGGAATCTCATGGAGCGGTCTTGCGTTAACATGCTGAATCCTCCGTTTTAATAAGACATATACCACACCAATAAATACAATCAACATAGTAATAGTACTGGTTGAAATACCAATGGTCACTATGCTACGTTTCCGCCTGGTATCGTACTCCTCCACATGCCTTAATGATTGCTGCATTGAAATTTAACCTTTCTCCGAATCTACTAGTTTATCTATCGTTTGCAATAGTGTAGCATCCAACATGTTGTTAATATACGTCACATTTTCTCCTGGAGCGATGCTGAATGACGCATCTGGCCAGTACAACGTCAGATGAGTATCTGTAACCTTGGTGACTCCTGTGACTGTCGCTGGTAAGCTGAAACGATCCACTACTATTTCACAATTTGTCCCGTTGATTAGCAAACCATTGTCCCATAATTCCATCTCCATGGTTGCTGTCCAATTCCCGTTGTCATAACACTTGGCTGATATCCTCTCCGTAGCGAATACTGAATACAACCAATGCCTCCCAAGTTGTTGAAAATGTGGCGCAGCCTTCACTATTACTCTCCGACACTCCGAAGCTTCTACTTCTGCCCTAAATAACTGGATCTCACACGACCAATTGCCCATGGAAACAACCCGTGATGGGCAAATGGAAACTGACTCTGTTAGACATCTACTCAGCTCTAAACTCGACATAGTAGCATGAGTATCCCCCTCCTTAGAAATTGATTAAACCTCCTGCGTCCTGAACTGTACGCCCTTCCCGATGCGCTCCCATCTGACCGGATAAGGATGCACTGTGTAACAGTGATACTGTCTCCCCACACTAGTTACTGTAAATCTAATCTCTATATACATCTTAACTAGATCCGTCGTTACCTTAATCCTAGACATATGATAAAAAAGTGCCATACTCACTTCAATTATCGGCACTATGTGCTGTACCCCCTCTGGAAACTCTCCCTCTGCCTGCTTCAGACTCCGTCTGAATTTTTCTGGTGACATCAACGTCAAACTCACCTGCCCGTGCAATATGTGATGTACGTGATGTACTGCCTCTTGCAATTCATCCATCCTCACTCGTGCATCACCAATGCTGTTAACCATTTCCCGCAGCAATTTAGCCATTTCCAGCTTCCTTTCCACTATATCCAATCGCGTTTGTACATGTTCCAGATTCGTTTTCAATAATTTCTGCGTTTGTTCTATATATGCTCATAACCCTGTAGCCATCCCACGCACCATGCGTGTCACATTCAACAACTCTGTACCTAATCCCCGTATCTCTGTTGTGTTTATATCCACTAACTTCAAAAATGGCTCTGAGCACTATGGGACTTAACACCTCAGGTCATCAGTCCCCTAGAACTTAGAATTACTTAAACCCAACCAACCCAAGGACATCACACACATCCATGCCCGAGGCAGGATTCGAACATGCGACCGTAGCAGTCGCGCGGTTCCGGACTGAAGCGCCTAGAACCGCTCGGCCACCGCGGCCGGCTCCACTAACTTCACTCTGCTTTCTTCCCTGTCGCGAATAACTGTTAAAGAATTGTTCAAACCCTCAATATCGTCTCTATCCGCTGTTCCAAAAATTGTTTTCAGCAACTCCCCACCTGCATTCAACCAATCCCTCTATACTTTCTTTCTCCTCCCTGGAATCATGCACACGACTTGGCGCAGTTATTCCCTTATTTCCTTACATGACCTATCCAAAGCCTTGTATTCTTCTTGCATGTCATGTAATATTCTGTTCTTAGATGCAACCGTTTCCACACTTGATACCACCTCCTGTAGCTGCCGCATCTCGTTCCTTACCTACAGGATATTGAGTGCCAGCCGAAGCGTCCACTCGTGATTCATGAGGACCACATCCGGTTGTTTCCCAAACAACACCCCACTTTGCAACGGCTTATGCTGCACCTGGCCAGCTTGTGTCAGGTGCCAGAGGACTACGCCCCATACCATCCATTTGTACCAATAAAATGACCCTAGTCTGTGCAGGAAAATAATACACACATGATAATTAGTGCTAACTACACATCCCTCGAACGCAACTTATGCTTAACATCCGGTTTACTATCTGCTTCTGGCGCTTCTTTTCGCTTTCTGCCAGAAGGAGAAGTATATATACTACCCCCTGGAACGGCTTAGCTCTATTAACGTTAACCACCGTTGTCTTGGTAGGCAATTGTAATTTTACATTGACAGGTGATGTCATTTCCACTACCTGGTACGGTCCCTGTAACTTGTTTGTGAACTTCTTGGTTCTCTCTTTTGGAACATACGGATTGGCTAGTAGCACCCATTGGCCTACTCTGTACTGTGGCAACTTTCTCGTTGTACCTCCCATTCGTTCTTGTCGTTCCAATGCTTTCGTGTTAGCTCGTCTAACTCTCTGCCATACTTCCTTAATGGTTTTCGCAAATTGCCTTACATGCTCGACCTCCACTCCCAGCCTTGGACGAAGCATGTCAAAAGGTGATGGCATCTTCCGCCCATACACCACTTCGTATGGCGACAATCTTGTCAACGTATGTACCTTACCATTATATGCACTGGTTATGAATTGCAAGTACACATCCCAGTCGGTGTATTGACTATTTACATAGTGACTCAACATCTTAGCAATCGTGCGGTGCACTCTCTCCGTTCATCCGTTTGCTTGCGGATGGAATAGACTAGTCCGTAGTTTCTTTACCATCAGTAACTTACACAGTTGCTTCATCAGATCAGACGTGAAATTAGTACCTCGATCCGAGATTAAGGACTGAGGTATCCCATACCTGAGTAACGTGTGCCACCGTACTTGCTTTCTGATCTGGTAATGCGACCATGACTAAATACCTAGAAAAGTGGTCAACCACTGTTAACACATACTTATTCCCTGCTGCACTCCTATTAAATGGGCGTAATACATCAATTCCGATTTGTTGGAAAGGTCTGTCTGCTTCTGGTAATCTTTGGAGCTGAATCTTTTGACGGCTCAAGTCTGCACGCTGTGCGGATGGCACACAATTCCTGACGTACTCGTCCACGTCTTGACGTCATGTACTCCACCAAAACTTCTCCGCTATCCGCCTATCCGTAGCTCTTCTCCAGCCACATCCTGAAATAAAATGGTCATGCACCTGTTGCAAAACTTCAGATCTTAACGCTGCTGGTACAACGACGCACGGGCTGCATTTCGTCAACCTGCAAAGTAACCCGTCCTGTACTAGGAACTGCGTTTGCTTTCTGAACAATTGGCAGTCACTACCCACGGCTTGTGCCCTTTTCCACTAATCTTCAGTCACCCCTGTTACTTGCAATACTGCCACTTTCCTGCTCAATGCGTCAGCATTGGCATGTTTCACACCTGGCTTGTGGATTACCTCGTAACTGAACTCACAGAGTTTCAGCGCACATCTCACTACCCAGATCAACTTCCCTGTACCTGTTCGTACTTTGTCACACGAAATCACCTTTAACGCACTTGTACGCAGTTTATTTGGTATCACCTTAGCTATCGGTGCACCTTGAGACTCTGAAACATTTGCAACAGCTGTACCCATTGAGAACAAGTTCCCATCGAGTTCCATCGTATGTTGCGAAAGGTCAATTTTGGCTTGACGTTTCATCAGAAAGTCCAACCCAAGTATCGCTGAAAATCCCTGTCCCACAGTTGACAGCACCTCCATTTGCTCCCGGAACCACACGTTCCCTATCTTAAACTTGACCTGTGCTGTCCCTAGTGCATCTACTTTTTTATCACTTACTATGCGCAATTTGCATCTCAGCGCTTCCAATCCTTTCTTGCCCACGAGGTCCACACTGACAACTGATACCTGCGCTCCAGTATCCACTAAAACTCTTCGCCACTTATCTTTTATCCAGCCCATCAAACTACAATCCGCCTCTTCGTGCACTCTCTGAGTACCTCTTTTTCACTGGGAATGCCTTCCGATGGCAGGAACACTCCCTTTTTCGTTTAACGGTCTTTTACCTGCTGTATAATTAACCAGTTTCTTGGCTTTACACTGCCGTGCCTTATGCCCTATTATCTGACAGTTGAAACACTGCTGTTCCCGACATTGTCCCTTAAAATGGCCTTGCTTCCCACAACGGTAACACTCTTTGGAAGACGAAAAAAATTTCTTGTCATTGCGACTTCTAGTGGCGCTATCCACTTCCTGCAAATCTGTAGCTACGCGCAATGCTGCTGCTAAGTCACTTGCATTTTCCATCGGCATTCGGCGTGAAAAATCCGGCGAGATCCCTCGCAAAAATGCATCTAAAGCGCTATTCTCTGCTTCTTTCAATAGAACTTCATTTGCACTCACATCTTGTGTTAATTCATACGTGTGCGCATTCATTCTCCTAATTCTGTCTGAAAATTCTTCTACTGTTTCAACCGTTTCTTGCATCATCCTCCCCAATTTTTCTCTAAAAAATCAGGCACTGTTTTGTTTCCTTAACCTTTGCAATAATCCCTCAGCCAACTCTGTGAACGTAGTAGCATCCTTTAACCCTTCGTGGTATGCCACATAAGTCTTTGCATCATCTACTAACCGTAACCTCGCCATCTGCAAACACATATCATCCGACCAGCCACATAGTCTAGCCGTACTACGTACATCACCTATGAAAACATTCACATCCTCTGATGCTTTACCCCAGAAGGAAGGTATCAAATCAGCTGCTGAACAATCTGCCACACCGGAAAAGACAGTACCCTTGCATTCTATACTATTGCTTCCCAAGCCTGATTGAGTATTTTGCAACAATTGTTGCTCCATCCTCTGCATGTGCTCCTTTTGCAACTTATTTTCTTCAATCAGCTTCTTAACTTGCTCTGTCAATGCGACTACGGCGTCACTTGTCCCGGTTGCACGTGTCTCTGCCATTTTCCGTGTGGTGTACCTTACCTCACAAAAATAAAATTGTATTACGCAGAAGCAAGTTAATTCCTAGCACGTCTAATGGCAAGCCATCTATACGTACCACATTGCCCCGTTACGTGACCATAGATGCCACACACATCACAAGTGCTTGGCACAAATTTATTGCAAGGAGTGACGTGACCTGTTAATCCACACACTACACATTTAGATGGTACTGAGTTAACGTGACTATCATTCCCACGAAACTGCGATAAGCCTACAGGGCTGCTAGGCCTTTCAAATGACACTCTCACATCCCTTAACGTTACCCTCAACATGTCTAGCTACACAGAAAACACAGAGAGAAGGCAGCTGCTGGACTCAACCTATTCGGTGTTTCTCGGTTGCTCCGCACGGTGCTAGACAAAGTCGTGGCGTGGGTACGTATGACGCCGCTTGTTACGATGTCTGTACCACTTGTTACGCTTCTGGCACAGTGGCTTCGCCAAAGACTGAGACGGCGTGGAGTTTTACAATTATTAATTGAACTTTCTTTACAGTTTCTCCCTCGTCGTCGCTGCCCAGCACCGCGGATCTCTCCACCTGTCTGCTGCTATGTAGATTCTCCGACAATGCGTGCAACGCGCGCTGCTGATGGCACTCAGGAGCCTCAGGCCACCAGTGCTTCGCTGAAGCCAGGATGCCCTGTGGTTGAGATGAACTCGTCGCCGCTCGGCGCCCCAGTACGGCACGCCCACGGAGCCGCGTCGCCGTGAGGTCAGCTGCCGACGCCTGCTGCACCGGCGGCTGGGAAGCCGTCAGTCGCGATGTCCGCGAGGTCACGTCATGGACGGACCACGTGCCGTGGGGCCGGGTTGCCGTGAAGTCCGGGCGCCAGTCCCCGGCGGCGCCTGTGACCAAGACCGCGCTGTGGCCGGTCCTGCTGGAAGTTATCGCTCTAGTTAGTCAGCCATTGTGCCGACCGAACTCGGGCCGACCTCCAGAGCTGAAGTTGACATATGGCGGCGAACGGATGACTCCTGCGAGCTGGAACAAACTTCCAGAATCGTCACCTACGAAGATTTAACATTTGGACATGGACCACGTCCGTCCTCAGATCCAAACTGCTTCCTCATGGCTTCTCCTGTTGCTGCCTGCGCTCCACTATTTATATCTGGCAGGAGGACAATTTTTAACCTAGGTGGTAGCTTTTTGTTATTACTCTCACAGTATATTGCAGCGTAACTTAGCTTGCTGGCCTCACTTCTCCTTACTCAGCACTCTTCAGGCTTCGCTTGGGGCTCGGTCTGTGTGCGTCCTTGCGTCAGTCTGTTGGTAGACTAGTGCTGTCAGCAAGGCAATCTGTGCCTGCCTACTTCGCAACGCCTCAGTCGCTGGCGTGCCTCTGTTTTGCCATTCTCCACTACATGAAGCAACGCTTACTACATGTGACCACACCACTAGAGAAGACAAAAAGAAAAATACTGAAATACACCATGAGCAAAAATTTTGTCGTCTAGATTGCATGTATCTGTAATATTGTGACTGGTTTCCATTTCATCATACTATTTTTTTATCTGGTGACGTCAGCCACAACTGTTCTATGATGCAGCATGTAAATATGTACATACAAACTGGGGAGTTAGTATTGCATCTGTCTTAATCAGATCTGAAGATGGTTTGATAATATTGAAACCAGGCACAATTTTATGAAATGTGACGTTACTGTGATATATCACTATGAGATATCAGTTGATTTTTCACTCTTTATTCTGCAGTTAAATTTGTGGGCACTGGCAATGTTTACTTGGAGAGGAAGCTTCATAACTTCCTAGCGGTTTAGGTGGGTCTCGGCATGATCTAGGGTCTCCTTTGTTGGCAGAAGGCAGTCTGTAAATCAGACTTAGAACTACTTAAGTCTAACTAAACTAAGGACATCACACACATCCATGCCCGAGGCAGGATTCGAACTTGCAACCGTAGCAGCAGCGCGGTTCCGGACTGAAGCGCCTAGAACCGCTCGGCCACAGCGGCCGACTGTGTTTCTCTCCAAAATCATTATTTATACTACAAGACTATATTGTGCCACCCAGTGCATGGCACACAGGCCGACCAGTCAAAATAACGCCGCTTCAGTCCAGTGCCAACCTTAAGATGGTAAAATGTGGATCCTGTAAGCAAAAAGTAGGAAGTTCACTGTTTTTTCAACTATTTTTCGTAAGTTTTGTAACATTTCTTGTCAGTCACATTGGCAATAGCTTGGGGTCATCTCCTCCAAGGTGAACTGTTGAAAGATCGGAAGTGGGGCAGAAGCAATACTTTTTGAGGACTTGGGGACAGTCCATCGGGAGAAACGAGAGCTGACCTCCATCTTAAGATGGCTGACACACTTCGCTTGATTTCACAAGTCGCGATAGCACGGTACGTAATCTGAGTAACTCATTCGTCATACGTTTTGGGTCTGCAATCTCAGTTGCTGAATTAATTCCAGTTTGTATTTTGTTTCCTTATATTGTAAGTGCAAGCCGTAGCAGTCATGATATCTTTGTGCTTCATTTCACAGGTAGTCTTCTTTTCATGCTACCTCCCACAGTTGTAACAGCACTTTCTGTTAACGTATATTGTAACTCAGTTGTTCTTTTTCTTTGGTAACTTTTCATTAACCTTTGTCAAAGTTAAGGATAAACTTGAATTCTGTTTCAATATGCTGAGCTAGTCCAACAGTTTTCTGGGTTAGACGAATCAACAAAAATAAATGTAACCCAGTATACTACCAAGTTGTGTTCTGTTATCCCACCGTTTTCCTCTGCATACAGTCGTCAAAATAGACGGTAGATTATTGATTAATTCATTTTGTAATAGCAATGAGCACAACCCTCCGCTAGATATATGCAGATTGAAACGTCCCCTTAGAAAAATTATTAACGACTTCGCTGGTTAACTTCTATGTTATTTCATTTTCAAACAGCTGAGCAAAACTCAACGTATTCAAACAGATTTCTCTTTACTTATTCTGATCATCACTAAACTGGCATACAATATTTTTAGCGCAACGCAGTCTGACTTTCAATAATCCCTACAAAAGAATGGCCCTGACTAACAATAACCTATACCTTTCATGAATCACTTACATCACAAAAATCTTCGTTACTCAAACTACTGCAATACAGCGAGCGACAATACTGCCAGCTAAATAAAAGATTCTAACTACTGAAGGCACTAACTACTGATAGACATAGTTAGCAAATGAAAAATTTTGATAGAGAATAGCCGGCCGAAGTGGCCGTGCGGTTAAAGGCGCTGCAGTCTGGAACCGCAAGACCGCTACGGTCGCAGGTTCGAATCCTGCCTCGGGCATGGATGTTTGTGATGTCCTTAGGTTAGTTAGGTTTAACTAGTTCTAAGTTCTAGGGGACTGATGACCTCAGCAGTTGAGTCCCATAGTGCTCAGAGCCATTTGATAGAGAACAAACAATGTATTTACCTTAATAGTGTTCAAAGTCGTAATATATATCTCAGTTCAGGACATCCAGTCTTACAAATTCCCTTTTTCTGACGGACACACGTCCAGGTCGTCCGTTCTCAAAACTATGGCACCTCTCTCCCCACATCCACCACTGCTGGCGGCTCACCTCCAACTGCCAACGCGCTACGCGCTGTTCACATCCAACTGCCCAACACTACAATAGCGAATATTCCAACAATGCTAAACAGCCACAGACTGCACACAGCACAGTTACCAACATAAAAACCTAAATAGCCTACTTACGAGACCTAGGTATGACCAGTATGAGAGTGTAGAAGCAATTTCGAGTACCATACTGAAGAGAAGACTGAAATATCCGTGGATTTCGTGAATATATACGACAACATATTGATTGAGGCAATATAGAACGCAACATGCTTAATAGGGAACAACCGGATGGAAAAAGTCACCGAGGATTGAGCAGTAGATGGAGCCATGGAAAAACAACCATGTGAAGCAGTGCAAAATACGTTTAGCTGTGGGATAATGGTGGCAGACTGCAGATGGACTTTTTAAATTATGATCGCAAAGCAGAGAAAACAGAGTGGTGCTTGAAAGGAAGAAACCATACTGAACAAATCACTCTCGACACTCTGGTCCTACGAGGCAAAATTGTGCTAAATAAAAAATATTAATAAGAGTGCTCGTATTTGCAGCCCTTTTTCTTAGCTGCTACTTTAATTGTACTCTATGATATACCTGAGGAAAATTACTTCCTTTGCAACTGAATATTTTATTTGTGTGTATCAACCAGGTGTCGTTTATCCATGACAGGCATCATCAGTGGCCTATAAAACAAAATTATTTGATTATAGAGGTGAAATAAAACTGGATCACAAAATATTTTATGCACTTCAAGATCAGCAACCCCACTTTCAAGATCTGCCCCAGGAGTGAATGATATCAGTTAGTTTGACTATCTTAAGGTACCCAAAATATTTTCTGGGCCAGTCTCATTTCGACCAACCAGTCGAAGATCTGTTGTGATTCTCATTTAAACCACCAAATTTTTATAAACATATGTTTTTTCTTTTTACATTCATTTCTCTGTCCCTTTCATGTATCGATGTGCTACTCTCCAAGTAGTAGATGCTCCTAGCATGCGTTCCAAATAGATAAGTGCATACTTTATAGTATCTACAGAAGAACAGATAGAAATAGTAAAAGGACAAATAGAAGAAATGAATCAAAAGCACAACTATATTTTAAGGTTTATAATTGAAACAGCAAACAGTCACAAATATAATTTAACAAGTTCTATTTTGATCAAACTACGATCGGTTTGGGATTTTATACAAATCCATTTTCAATGGTTATTATATGTTCCGTTGTTTTCTTGCTGGGACCTCCTATTTATCCGTTGTTGGTTTGCTGCAGTAGGATATACAGAACGTGTTTTGTTCACTGTTCGGTAAAGTTGACAATAGATTTATTTCTTACAACCTCTATCGAAGCATTTATCGAAAGAGTTTACAGTTATTAAAACATGATATTTGATGAAAACTTACGTGCTTACATTTTAATAATTTTAAAAAGTTTTCGTAAATGCTTTGACTGAGTTCGTAAGAAACAAAATCTGTCGTAAACTGTAGCTACTAGTGAACAAATACTATCTCTCCCTCTGTGCGCAACAAAACCAACAGTCGATACAAAACCAGGATCCTCCATGTTAGACTATACTTGTGGCTGGTTGCTGTTTCACTTACAGAACTTACAGTACACCGAAGTGCCAAAGAAACGGGTATAGGCATGCGTATTCAAGTACAGAGGTGCATAAACAGGCAGAATACGGCGCTGCGGTCGGCTACGCCTATATAAGGAAGCATTTCCCTGGTGCAGTTGTTAGATCAGTTACTGCTGTTACAATGGCAGGTTATCAAGATTTAAGTGACTTTGAACGTGGTGTTATAGTCGGCGCACGAGCGGTGGGACACAGCATCTCAGAGATGGCGATGAAGTTGTGATTTTCCAGTATGACCATTTCACGAGTGTACCCTGAATATCAGGAATCCGGTAAAACATCAAATCTCTGACATCGCTGCAGCCAGAAAAAAGATCCTGCAAAAGCGGGACCAACGACGACTGAAAAGAATCGTTCAATGTGGCGGAAATGCAGCCTTCCTCAGATTGCTGCGGATTTCAATGCTGGTCCATCAACAAGCGTCTGCACGCGAACCATTCAACGAAACATAATCGATGTTGGCTTTCAGAGCCAAAGGCCCACTCGTGTGGGCATGACTGATATGACAGCACAACACAAAGGTTTACTCCTCGCCTGGCTGAGTCAGCACCGACATTGAACTATTGATGACTGGAAACACGTTGTCTGGGCGGACGAATCTCGTTTCAAATTATACCGAGCGGATGGACGTGTACGGATATGCAGACAACCTCATGAATCCATGGACCCTGCATATAAGCAGGGGACTGTTGAAGCTGGTGGAGGCTCTATAATGGTGTGGATCGTTTGCAATTGGAGTGATATGGCACCCCTGACACTTCTAGATACGACTCTGACAGGTGATACATACGTAAGCATTCAGTTTGATCACCTGCGTCCATTCACGTCCATTTTGTATTCTGGCGAACTTGGGCAATTCCAGCAGAATAATGCCACAACCTACACGTCCAGATTTGCTACAGTTTGGTTCCAGTAATACTCTTCTGAGTTTAAACACTTTCACTGGCCACCACACTCCCCAGACATGAACATTATGGAGCGTATCCGGAATGCCTTGCAACGTGCTGTTCAGAAGAAATCTCCACCCCCCTCGTAGTCTTACAGATTTGTGGACAGCCATGCAAGATTCATGATGTCAGTTCCCTCTAGCACCACTTCAGAATCTAGTCGAGTCCGTGCCACGTCGTGTTGCGGCACTTCTGCATACTCTCTGGGGCCCTACACGGTATTAGTTTCTTTGGGTCTTCGTTGTATTACAGCCACGTCAATTATCTTTGTACGGGGTGTTCAAAAAGTCTCTCCGCTGTACGATTGTTAGCCGCACGTGCCGTATGATTGTTCGCCTGTCTAGGTTACGCCCCTTCAAGTGGACTCTCCAAACATTCCACTGTTTCGTTTATCTCAGCCAGTGTCATTAGTATCGTTGGTGTGTTTCGTTATGTGATGACGTCAACGTTTAAGTTTTTTTCCATCGTTCGTTTGTTTCTTTTCTGTTACCGTTAAAATGCTAATCATTGAAGAACATGTGTTCAAAGCTGGCGGTAAATACACAGTTTCAGTTCGTCGAACATTTAATTCAGTTTTCCAGGAGACAACACTGCCACATCACGATACTGTGCGAGATTTGATTTACAAATTTCGAAGTACGGGTTCAGTGACATATGCACCGAGAAGTGGTCGTCCTAGCGTTTTGTCGGAGGATAAACTACTAATACCACGTTCAAACACACAGCTGTAAGAAAAAAATTAGAACATTTCCCATACCAAGAGACAGTCGTGCAAGAACTGAAAAATACTGATCATGGCAAGAGGCTGCGTTGTCAATGGTTCAAAAATTTCCTGCAACAAAATGGAAGATATATTCTTAATGGAACGTTTTTCACTGATGAGGCGTGGTTTCATTATCCGGGAACATGAACTCACAAAATTCTCGTATGTGTAGTACTGCAAATGCATTGCGTATTCATGAGGAACCACTTCATTCTGTGAAAATAGGAGTTTGGATTGCAAAATCTAGACGTCGGATTGTGGGTTCCATATTTTTCAACGAAACAATAAACGCACAACGATACTGCAGTGATATTCTGTACCCATTCATAGGAGAACTTGTGTTAAGTGAAATACTGAACGGTTATTTTCAGCAAGATAGTGCAACCGGGCATACAACTCTCGTTTCAGTGTCACTGCTTTTTGATGGTTTTGGTGATCCCATAATTTCGCAGGGCTTTAGTCTCCACGATCGCCTGACCTAACACCACCTGACTTTTTCTTCTGGGGTGCAGCGAAAGCAACTGTCTATAAAAACCGTCCAAAATCCATCGAGGAACTGAAATCTGCAATATCCACTTTCACTGCTCCTGTTACAGAAGAAATGTTACAGCATGTTTTGGAAAACATGATTAGGCGAATTG
This sequence comes from Schistocerca piceifrons, assembly GCF_021461385.2. Taxonomy (NCBI): domain Eukaryota; kingdom Metazoa; phylum Arthropoda; class Insecta; order Orthoptera; family Acrididae; genus Schistocerca; species Schistocerca piceifrons. The sequence goes on from NC_060139.1 coordinate 616,260,174, forward strand.
AATTGTGTATTCAACAAGAGGGGGACACTTTGACCATTTAATGTAAAAATTTGTAAGTATAAATGCATATTCAATAAATTAATAAGTTGTATTTCACTGAGTTTCATTTCGTATAGTCACTGCGGCATACGGCACGCGTGGCTAACAATCATACGGCACACTGGAGAGTCTTTTTGAACACCCCGTACATCATTACAGCTTTCCCAGGAAATTATCTGTAATTAAATAATTTTCCTTATGTTATAGGTCACTGACGATGCCCAGCAAAACTCGGCCAAACATATTTGTTAGTCAAAACTACGGCATTGAGTTGTGAAAGACGGAATTTTTATATCTGTATGTTATCCTTCACGCGTTCGCGCGGGCGGTGAAGTGACCGCCTTTTTGCAATTTCGCGCCATACTTACTCCACAAAGGTAACGAGGCGGCGGGGGGGGCATGTATTCTCTAGTTGCACCTTTTTCTGACAGATGCTGCTCAAAGTTCGCCCAAGTCGCACCTCTCTGCCTCTCAGGACAAGTTCAAATAGGTGCGAACACGTTCGGCGATCAGTTTACCACCTTGCGAGAGCTTACGGTATTTACATAAACGGTCAGTTACCACTTTGCGAGCGCTTACGAGACTTTGTTCTACTCGTCTACTTCGGAATGTAAGTATTTCTTTTTGTAATTCCCCTATAATTCCTCAATTTTATAGACTCTTCCAATTCTCCAGTGAATGTGCATTACTTTCTATAAATTTTGCCATTTACAAATTCTGTTATTCTTTCTACTTTAGCACTTCGTCATTCTAAAAAATTTCTGTGTGCAATAGTAACAATTATTTTATTTTTTTGAATGGAACGACGAAACTGTAAGTCTGATGACATCCATAGAATCTTGGCTGAATTTGAGAGAGAGGAAGCAGAGGGGAAAGGCCATGAGGAATCCCTAGAAGATGACGTTTGTGACGACCCAGATTATGAACAAGAAGGGATTGAAGATGATATTGTTGCCAGTCTCAAAACGAAAATGAAATGGATACAGACTGATCAGCATTTTTCATCTGACAGAAATGTTTGTGACATTTTCAATCAGAAATTCATTTTTCAAAGCTAAATTAGCTTTTCTTGTGACGAGTTAACACAGTGAATAATTATAGTCGTAAGTATTACATTATATAGTCCCAAAATATTACAATTAAAAAAATATTCTTATGTTTCATTTGAGTATTTGGCTTCCTTTTTGTATTCCATTGTATATTTTATTGTTAAATGAATAATTTTGATTACAAATGTGTTTGCAATATTGTGTGAGATATCCTTTGTCGATATTTAATGGAAATATGACCTTTAAAAACGGGAAACCTCAAGAGATTGATGAAAACTCTCGGGCGGTCGGCCGAACGCCCGCGCGAGCGCTCGCGTGACTATTTCTAGCGCGAGCGCATGAAGGTTAAAGCATTACTAGTGAGATACGTGATGAAACAGTAATTTTAGTTAGTTGATTCCAGCGCTGAAAATGTGCCTGCGCTTAGGTCTCGAGGTCGGGTCGTTCAGTGGGTGAGTGACACGCTTTCTTCTGGAGTTTCCGCGGCGCTGCTGCTGCTGAGGCGAGCCTCACGGCGCCTGTACCTGCTGTTGCGTGCCTGCCTCGTGTGCCGACCTCCTGCGGGCGAGCCGCGGCCGATCCCTGTGGGAGAGGAGAGGAGAGGAGAGCCGAGCCGGACTTGAGGCTGGTTGATCACAAGTGCCGGTTATTGGATCAGCGGGCCGGCCCTCGCGGGGCAGTTTGCGGCTCTTCTTCCCTCCTCAGCTCTTCTGCCGTCTTCAGTAGCACCCGGTGCGTGTGTGTGTGTGTGTATGTGTGTGCGTGAGGCGACCCGCCGCGGTAGCCGCGCGGGATTACAGCTCGGCCCCCATTGTCCAGAGACAAAAGCGCGCCTTTGTGCGCCGCCACCAAGTCCAGTTGGCAGATGTGTCCCCTCCACAAAGGGATGAAAGGAAAACGTTAAAGTAGTGCGAGTTGACACATGGCCACAAAGCGCCTGAATGGGCCGGGTCGCGCCGCAGGTTGCTCTGTGGAGGGACGGAGGGTGGCCTGGAGGGCAAAAAAAGGAAACCCTCCAGCGCAGCCGGCCATTCCGGGGCACAGCGGCCGGCCCGCCAGCCAGCGGGGTGTCCATTCACCTGGCCGGAGCACCGAAAACACGCCAAAATTCGCCAAAGGCGACGGATGTAACACATACCTGCTTTCTCTCACAGTTAGATTACCTGATGCAATAACAAGTCACTTAAAAAAGGCTGTTTTGTCCACGAATGGCAGACTGTGGCTTTGTGAGAACGGCGACTAATTTTGTATGTGATAACAGATTTAAGTGGCAAAACTCTGCACGAGAACGCCAGTTTCCGCATTTACAACCCGAAAAAACGCAGCAGCAGAGTATTTGTTGTCAACCAAACAAGATTATTCTCTTTATCCTTTTGTTTTCCTTATTTATTTTATAGATTTTTAAGTCTGAAGATCTGCATTTATTCGTGTAAGATTATTTACCTTTTTTTTTAAATTTTGTTCTTGGTTATTTATATAGGCTACGTTTCTAGAAATTACTTGCAAGTTTTTCATATTATATGTGATCCTACTTAGTAATTTTATTTAATTATCAAGTGCTCGTGCAATTAACAGTTGGAACTGTGGTCTCATTCAAATGGTTCAAATGGCTCTGAGCACTATGGGACTTAACATCTGAGGTCATCAGTCCCCTAGAACTTAGAACTACTTAAACCTAACTAACCTAAGGACAACACACACATCCATGCCTGAGGCAGGATTCGAGCCTGCGACCGTAGCGGTCGCGCGGTTCCAGACTGTAGCGCCTAGAACCGCTCGGCCACTCTGGCTGGCCCCGAGGCAGGATTCGAACCTGTACATGTGGTCAGAAATTGTACATACGTGAGAGCCATTTTCCTTACCAAAACTTTAACAGACTGTTTGACCTTCCACATTTATGAGAGTAATTTCCTTCTAGTAAATGTGGGGAAGCACTCAATGTACCTAGACACCAGTTTTATCTGGAATTTTAAATAACGTAATTGTTATACAGTAACAAACTTATGTGAATTTAATGCTCGATTATTTACATAGACATCGAGAAATATGATGCATTGCTCGTGTTTCGAAAGCCCACGCCAAGTACATAGTTATTGTTTGTAGGCACGCGCCAATGCTATAGGAAGCAAAGAAGAATTAACTGACTGTCCGTAGATTTGTTGAACGTCCAACAGATACAGAGAGTCAACTTTTGAAAATGTTCAGTTTACCTAAACAACTAATAAAGAAAGATGACAGATTTCTTTAGATAAGTGTACCATTCCACAGTAAATTTTGCGATAGGAACTTAACAAGTTATCGCTCTAATTTTTTTGATGGTACACATCTTTATTATCGTTTTCCCCTCCTTCTGTAAATCTTCCTAAGTGAGATATATAACTACTAGACATCGATTCACCAAAACCTCTGTAAGTGTGACAAAGATCTTTGGCTCTATATAAGTTAGAAAACAGATAAATGAGAAACCTCTAAGTGCAGTAAAATTCGCAGTCTCTCCCTTATCACATTCCGCTGTAAAAATAATTTTTAAAGAAGCACAAGCAACTAAATACGCTTAATATTTAAATAATGTTTTTGTTCAGCAGAACTAGTGTTTTCATACTGTTACAATTCATTTTCACATGGACGCAGTACAGTTTCAGTTATGCGATGTCATCACTGACTGTATCTTCCCAACGTCAGGTAAGCAATCTCAACAAATGCAGGAAGAAAATGAACATTACATTGGGTGTTGGTAATGTTCTATCACCTGTATGTGGTACCTCAGGAATGCAGTCGAAACACTATGTGGTTACAGGTATGCGTTTTAAGCGAGAAAGAACAATGAAATATTATTCACCAACATATTATGGTACTACAGTGCAACATTTTTACACAGAATTTTACAAGAATGATTTCAGGGGCACCTTGGCACTAAAAAGTGTATGAAATTGTCGTCGATACCATTTCTTGCTTATAAATGATTTCCACACGTCGGAAGATAAACTACTGCGTCCGGGAACGGTCATCTACATGTAGAATGAAATCATTATTTAACTAATTAATTTAATTTGATTAATTTATTCAACCACACATGTTTTGAGCACGAACTGAGATGATAAACCCATTCGCAGTAGGCGAGCACTGTGTCCACGGATAGTTGTGTAAGTTCGACATCGACGAATAGCTATGCGGTATACCCTGTTCGATATCGTAGATATGAACTATTAAAGGCACTGAATGTAACTAATATCGTTGTTCACTTACGAAAAGCTGTGGTGCTGCAATCTTAACACTTCTCGGTTAATGCATTTTCTTGTCTGTATTCCAATATGGTGCTCGCAGTGTTTATCCTATCTTCACACTACAACATGTAGCCAAAGGTATCTGGTTTCTTTTCTTCTATTTTCTGTTGGCCTGAGTCACCGTTTGGTAAAAATGTAGAGGATTTTGTCACTTGGAAATTAAATTGTGACTGAGGTACGGTCAGATCCACCTGATGTAAAGATGATTCATCTCCACAACAGCTAGATGTAGCATCAGAAAAAACTAAACTTTTAGAAGTAATATTGTTGTATTATTTAAGGATTTTAATTATTCATTTCCGTTATTTCATTACACTTATACGGCATGAAGTTGCTGTATGTCTAATGGATGATTGATTTTTTTTTTTTTTTTTTTTAGCTGAGTTGCATACGTGCCGATTACCAATAACTGTTGCAAGATTAATAGTCATTACATATGTGCAGTTGCAAGACCTAGAGCGTACGTAATGCATAAATAACAAGGTAACTGTTTCTAAGTATCTCGTGGTAAGACAGGACCGAATTGCTGCCAGAAATTTTCTTGTTGGGTTGGGGGGGGGGGGGGGGGGCTCAGCTGCTCGAAACTGGTTGCCAGGGCTAAACATAGTGAATACCTCAGGTTCACTGCACTGCCGGTCAGGGCCACTTTAAACAGTTCAAATTATAACTCCAAAGCTCGCTGTGTCTGACGTAGATGGTCCACGAGCACCAGACATGCTGGCCGGCCCAGTAGTGTCTACTGAAGTGGCCATTGCGCTGCCCTCTTCACAACGAGTGTGTCGTACATCTCATCTTGCTGTAGCTGTGCGTATATTACACCTGCTGCTGCTCAGGCTAATGTGAGACGGTGCTACAACATACAAAACGCTACTGTACAGTGTGTCCATGCGCTACATATGCATCACTGCTAAGAGGAGTGGGATTCTAAGCTACGCTTTCAAGCAGTGTACCTCCTAAACCTACAGTCGGCTCCACAAATACATTGCCGTATGCTCGACAACCTCATACGCGCAGTGGCTCGTGGCGTGTCACTTGTGTAATTCGCCTCATTAGAACAGTGTTGTCTGCTGTCAACATTCCAGAGTATTGTGGACTATAGCGCGACTGGACCCTGGTTGTACTCCCTCGTCCGCCTGCTGAGCTCTTTGAAATGTCGTGTATTGTAAGGTCCTCTTCATCTTTACTCTATTAGGCAACCTCCTGTAGCCCGTACTTTCCCTGTAAAGTGAAATACGTATAAATAGATTAGATACAGATTCGACAAAAAAATCCTAAAAATCCTATTTATTTAGTCATGTGGCTCAATTCATGGACCTATTTTACCGTTTTTCGTATCAAGTATCTTAAGACTGCCTGTTACAGGTGGCTGTGATGGATAAGTATGACGTGTAATGCCGTGCTTGATCGTCGTTGTTGCTGCTGTTCGTAATGTTGATAAAGACGAGACAAATCGACTTTTGGAACCCAGGGTACACTTCGGTAATGCTCAAGCATCACCACCGTTATTTATTCTATGAAATAGATCTGCACGCCCTTCTGGATTTGTCAGACTATCTTTTCCTTTAACTTTTCAAAAACTTTTGTCTATGGTCGGTACTCAACGACCTGTTACGGCAGTCGCCCATTGTTCATTCGACGGATATTGCTAAGCTAGCTTTGTCAGTATTCTACAATTTTATCTACCACTGAGAAGATGTTCTTCTTATGTCTTCATTGAATACGTGATTCTGTCGCAGCTTGTGACTCCTTTAAAATACTTCGTTATGTGCCTTGAATTAAGTACTGGCTTTGGACAGCGGGGTCCACACTATCTTTCCATACGGACAAGCTGAGACTCCCACTGCGTTGTAGTATTTAATCTGGGTTTGCGTACGGCAGGTTTTCCATTCGTGTTACTCTGAATGCCCCGCACACCCATCATATTTTAGTCGAGGTAACAAATATTAGTGCGATACAAGTGCAATCCAACAATAATTTTGATCTGATAATTTCTTTTTCGTGAAAGGTCCCAGAGGCTTCTCCTTCCAGGACGTGACAGTAAGATTTATTAAAAGAGCCGCATAAATATCGCAGACGCATTACTTACGACTTTACCATGGCAACTAATCTGGCGTAGGATGGCACGCTTGAGACTATGACACCATTTAGTCCCTCTCTGAGCCAACTTAAAAGGAAATCTTTGCAAGAAAGAAGAGGCGCTCCATAAGGCATTGCAGTGTATGTTCGGAATTGCTTCTAAGTCTGGTAATCAGGATCTTTAAGTCTTATGTTTCTCTTGCCTTGAAAATTTATTTCACCACCTGCATTCGAAAAAACTATATCCAAGTAGAGTGCGACTGCACTAGCGTGCGCTAGCAAATTTAGATTCTGGGGGCGAATTGTATGTACGAAATACAATTATTACGAATGTTTGATATATATGAATATTTGCCGGTTGCAATTCGCTTGTTTATGATGAGACGACAAGTGTTGTGACATCAGGTGCTTGTAACCGAGGACCACGAGAAAGGGAGGCCGTGGCGCTTACGTCACAGCACGTGACAGTGCCAGAAGCCGTCTCCAGTGGGGAGCGAGTAACCATTTCGGACGAGTTTAATAATTCTTGACTGCATGTTTAAATGCATGCAATCTCTTGATAGCACACGACAAAGCTAAGTCCTTTGGTGGGTACCTTATCAATCACATATTGATTTCCAATGGCCGCGGAGTTTGAGGCGCCAGGTCACAAATTGCGCGGCCCCTCCCGCCGGAGGTTCGTGTCCTCCCTCGGGGATGGGTGTGTGTGTTGTTCTTAGCATAAATTAATTTAAGTTACTAAAAGTAGTGAGTAAGTCTAGGGACCGATGACCTCAGCAATTTGGTCCCTTAGGAATTCACACATATTTCAACATTTCCCGTGGGCTTCTTCAAGTAAACGAGTGTTCTTGAAGTGTGACGGACAAGCTGACTATTGTGACGTCACAAGTTCGTTGCGGAACTCGTATTTCTCGTGGGCCCCGCTGAAAACGCGGTTTCAAAGAGATTTAAGAGAATAGGGAAAAGAACTGTGGAGTTAAATGTAGGATAAACACATAAATAACTCGTGAACAGCAAGTACATCGGATGTACCGTGACCGCAGACTTGCATTTTACATACGAGAAAGTGCTAGTAATATGGTTTTCAACTGATTTTTGGTTTGGCAGAGAAAAGCGCGAAACGGAAATGTCCATCTGTAATGAGTGGGCAGATATATCGCTTAAAATGTATTCATTATAATACAAAAGAAAACAGAGTGCAATTTAATATCCACAGGACGCTATTTTTAAACTTTTGTGCGACAGAAAACGGACTATTTACGGGAGACAATAGCTTGATAATATTGGCATTTACGTGAGAGGCGCGCACACTGCGAGCATCACTGATGGTCGCTGTTTTTGCGACAATAGAATATCCGATTCGCGCACCTCGCATGTTCGTATTAAAAACAGTTTTAAACATATAAATTCTATTCATGACAAACGGAGAATCTTCATCAACGTTTGACGCAATAGTTTACGGTAGCGTCCTTTACATGAATGTGATTCTCCCCAGTCCCGAAACAACCCTTTGCAAACCGATTAACTAAATCGCGGTATGATAATCTCCCGAAAACAATGAAAAGGGGCGACAGTCTGTCGTCTCACTCCTTGAGCAAAAAAAAACTCGCTATTCAATCGTTTAACACGTTGTTCCGCTTCTGGTAACGATGGACATTTGATTTAAGTTTAAGAAAATCATCCGTATTAATCAATGTGGAATGAGACGGAATACTGAAGTTTATTTTTTTTTATTTATCGTGTCAGAAGCAAACTAAAAACAATATTAGAATTTCTGAAGTACTGAGGAATGACGCGATGCGTTTGAAGGACTCTAAGGCTGTAGGTACCGTTACTGCGATAAAGAACACAAAAATAAATATCGCTTAAACAGACAGTGCATAGGAGTCAAGGAAAATGCGTTGAAATGAAAATGTCAAGAAATCGAAAAAAAAATGGTCATCGGGAGGTGTGTTCAGCATATATAAAAATTAAAACAACTTTCGGTGAAATTAAAAGCAAAGGCGTCAACATGAAGAGTACAACAGGAATTCCACTGCTAAAGACAAAGAGAGGGAGCGGATAGGCGAAACAGTATAGCGAAGGCCTATTTTGAGGGATGTGGGGGAGGGGGATGGGCAAGAGACCATAGTATGATCAGGTGAGAAAAAGAAGAAGTGGAGTCGATATGCAAGACGTATGGAATTAGGTATTATAATTTAACAGACCTTTACAAGACTTACGATCGAGTAAGGCGCAAGGCATAGATAACATTTCTTCGAAATTCGTGAAGTCTCTTCGTGAAGCGGTGGGTGGGGGGGTGGGGGGGGGGGCAGTGGCAACCAAACGACTACTCGAGGTGCTGTATAGAATCCATCAGATTGCAGACATACCATCAGACTTTCGGAAAAATATCATCTACACAATGCCGAAGATAGCAAGGGCAGATAAATGCGAGGTGTATCGAACAATAAGATTACTACCGTATGCATCCATCTTGCTGACAAAAATAATATACAGAAGAATGGTAGAGAACATTTAGGTTCTGTTAAAAGATGATCAGTTTGGCTTTCGGAAAGGCAAAGGCATCAGAGAAACATTTCTGGCGTTGCAATTGCAGATGGAACCAAGACTGAAGAAAATTCAAGATATGTTCGTAGCACTTGTCGACCTAGAAAATGCGAAGTGGTGAAAAAAAATGTCAAATGGTGCAAGATGTTTGAATTTCTAATAAAAATGGAAAAAAAGCTGTAGGGAAAGACTGTTAATGTACAATATGTGGGAGAACCCACGTGCCGTCGATGCGAACAACAGGTGACCGAGACGTGTAACCAATGGCACCCCATACCATCACGCCGGATGATACGCCAGTATGGCGATGACGAATACACGCTTCCAATGTGCGTTCACCACGGATGCGACCACCATGAGGGAACAATAATTATGTCAGAAGGAAGTGCTCGGATTGAAAATGGTTTGAGACTGTGTTACAGTGTTTCATCCCCACTGTTCAATCAATAGATTGAAGAAGTAATGATGAGAGTAAAAATGGATTCAAGAGCGGCTTTAAAATTCAGGGTGAAAGGATATGAGTGATGAGATTCGCTGAAGAGATTGCTATTGCAGTCAAAGTGAAGAAGAATACATGATATGGTTTATGGAATGAACTATCTTATGACTGGAGTGCACTGAAAGTAAATCGAAGAAAGATAAAAGTAACGAGGAAAACAGAAACGAGATTAGGGGTCAACTTAACATCAAATTTGATGACTATCAGCTACATAAAGTGAAAGAATTCCGGTATCTTGAAGCAAAATATCACGTGACTTGTGAAGCAAGGGTAGAGCCGAGCGGTCTCAGGCGCTGCAGTCATGGACCGTGCGGCTGGTCCCGGCGGAGGTTCGAGTCCTCCCTCGGGCATGGGTGTGTGTGTGTTTGTCCTTAGGATAATTTAGGTTGAATAGTGTGTAAGCTTAGGGACTGATAACCTTAGCAGTTAAGTCCCATAGGATTTCTCACACATTTGAACATTTTTGAACCAGCCTGGTATTCGCCAATCAAATGGTCTGTTTGTTTCTCTAATGTATTTAGCAGTGCCTTTGAAAGTATTTTACATGTAACAGGAAACAGTGAGCTGCCCTTATAGTTGTTTGGGTCCGACTTATCCCCTTTCTTGTGAAGAAGGTGTATCAGTGCTGTGCGCCATTCTTTCGGTATCTCTTCTGTTACCCATATCTGTTTCATGATGTTGTACATGTGTCCTGTGAGATCTGGGTCTTGTAGCTTCCAGAATTCCGAGATGACTCAATCCTCTCCTGCTGCTCTATTGTTCTTGAAGTTCTTGATGATTTCTCTTACTTCTTCTATCGATGGCGTTTCGCTATCTAGGTTTGGTGCGGGTTCCTTTGTGTCCAGTTTGCCTGTTGGTGATTCTGCGTTTAAGGATTTCTCGAAGTAATTCGCTAGGAGGCTACAGTTGTTCTTGGTATTGGTCTCTAGTGTGCCGTCCGGTTGACTAAGTCAGAGGTTGGGTGCTTGGTATTTCATCGTGTTTTCTCTGAACGTCCTGTAGAAATTCCTCGTGTTGTTCCATGTGAAGACTGTTTCTATCTCTTCTAGTTTCTGTTTGTCGTAGTTTCGTTTTCCTTTACGGACAATTTTACTTGTCTGCTTCTGTGCTTTGAGATATTCTTGCCAGTTTTCTGGTATCTTGTTGCTACTGAACATCTTCCATGTGTTGATTCGTCTTTCGATTGCTAGGTCACATGTGTGGTTCCACCAGCGGTGTTTCCTGGTTCTCTGTGCTACTGCTAATTTCATGGCTTCCTGAAGCTTTCCTAATAGCTGTTCCCAGTTTTGCGTTGTTCCCATCTTAATTTTCTCCAGTATTTTCTCTTGGTTGAGTGTTAGATATTCTGGGTCTGGTCTAATAATCTCAGTTTTTTGTTGTTTCCTATTAGGCATAAGACGTGTCTTTATCTGTAGTAGGTGGTGATTCGAGTCAAAGAAGCCCTTTCATGTGGTGATGTTCTGGATTTCTCTCTGTGCTCCTCTTTGTATTATGACGTGGTCGATCTGTCGTTCTCTCTTGCCAATTGGGAATTTCCATGTGGTTAACTATTGTATGGGTTTCCTGAAGTTAGGTGACATGACTTTGAGGTCATGGGTCTCGCAGAATTCCATCAGGTGTCTTCCGTTTAGGTTTCTGTGTATCTTCCTGTAATACGTCTGTATTTTTGTTCTTTTCCTAGTTTTGCGTTGAAGTCTCCTGACGAAACTAAAATGAGCTCTAACATGGAAACGCTTAATTTCCATGTTAGAGCTCATATATATATATATATATATATATATATATATATATATATATATATATATATATATACAGGGTGATACAAAAAGGTACGGCCAAACACTCAGGAAACATTCCTCACACACAAATAAAGAAAAGATGTTATGTGGACATGTGTCCGGAAACGCTTAATTTCCATGTTAGAGCTCATTTTAGTTTTGTCAGTATGTACTGTACTTCCTCGATTCACCGCCAGTTGGCCCAATTGAAGGAAGATAACGTTGACTTCGGTGCTTGTGTTGACATGTGACTCATTGCTCTACAGTACTAGCATCAAGCACATCAGTACGTAGCATCAACAGGTTAGTGTTCATCACGAACGTGGTTTTGCAGTCAGTGCAATGTTTACAAATGCGGAGTTGGCAGATGCCCATTTGATGTGTGGATTAGCACGGGGCAATAGCCGTGGCGCGGTACGTTTGTATCGAGACAGATTTCCAGAACGAAGGTGTCCCGACAGGAAGACGTTCGAAGCAATTTATCGGCGTCTTAGGGAGCACGGAACATTCCAGCCTATGACTCGCGACTGGGGAAGACCTAGCAATACGAGGACACCTGCAATGGACGAGGCAATTCTTCGTGCAGTTGACGATAACCCTAATGTCAGCGTCAGAGAAGTTGCTGCTGTACAAGGTAACGTTGACCACGTCACTGTATGGAGAGTGCTACGGGAGAACCAGTTGTTTTCTTACCATGTACAGAGTGTGCAGGCACTATCAGCAGCTGATTGGCCTCCACGGGTACACTTCTGCGAATGGTTCATCCAACAACGTGTCAATCCTCATTTCAGTGAAAATGTTCTCTTTGTGGATGAGGCTTCATTCCAACGCGATCAAATTGTAAATTTTCGTAATCAATATGTGTGGGCTGACGAGAATCCGCACGCAATTGTGCAATCACGTCATCAACACAGACTTTTTGTGAACGTTTGGGCAGGCATTGTTGGTGATGTCTTGATTGGGCCCCATGTTCTTCCACCTACGCTCAATGGAGCACGTTATCATGATTTCATACGGGATACTCTAGCTGTGCTGCTAGAACATGTGCCTTTACAAGTACGACAGAACATGTGGTTCATGCACGATGGAGCTCCTGCACATTTCAGTCGAAGCGTTCGTACGCTTCTCAACAACAGATTCGGCGGCCGATGGATTGGCAGAGGCGGATCAATTCCATGGCCTCCACGCTCTCCTGACCTCGACCCTCTTGACTTTCATTTATGGGGGCGTTTGAAAGCTCTTGTCTACGCAACCCGGTACCAAATGTAGAGAATCCTCGTCCTCGTATTGTGGACGGCTGCGATACAATACGCCATTCTCCAGGGCTGCATCAGCGCATCAGGGATTCCATGCGACGGAGGGTGGATGCATGTATCTTCGCTAACGGAGGACATTTTGAACATTTCCTGTAACAAAGTGTTTGAAGTCACCCTGGTACGTTCTGTTGCTGTGTGTTTCCATTCCATGATTAATGTGATTTGAAGAGCAGTAATAAAATGTGCTCTAACATGGAAAGTAAGCGTTTCTGGATACATGTCCACTTAACATATTTTCTTTCTTTGTGTGTGAGGAATTTTTCCTGAAAGTTTGGCCGTATCTTTTTGTAACACTATATATATATATATATATATATATATATATATATATATATATATATATAGGGTGAAGCGAAAGTCGCGCATTCGGGCATCGCAGCGCGACTCCTCACGTGCCAACGATTAAAAAAAAGTCTGACTCAAAATTTTGTCCGGTGAATACATGAAAACATCCGCAGAAAAAGGACGTTAAAAGTGGCAATATGGCAACACTGTAACCAAAGGTATGGTAAGTATCTCGGGCTGCACCTGTCAGTCGTTCTGTACAGTGGGTGCTGTGGATAAAGTTTACGTATTGGCACGGAGGACATCGAAGGTTCAATCCTGAATGAGTGCGCATTTTTTTTAATTTGCTAATTTCATTCTGTATCCTAAATTTAAGACATTTTTCAACGCTGAATAAAACAAATACGTGGTTAGTCAAATTAGAAGTAGACAGTTGAAGCAAATGATCTGTCATATGACAGAATAACTACAAAAACAATATCAATTTCGAGATGCTAAAGATGATAGCACAGTACAATGATACAACATCTTCTTGTCATTTATACTACATGTAATATGAGCACTCAGATGTCGGACATTAGGAACCAGTGACAATAATAATGTCCATATTGTTGGTCGCATGACCTTCACAACAGAATACGTTGTCATCAGAACAACAGATGCTCAAAGCGACCTCCCTGCATGCCCAAACATTGCGCAATCCGCCGGATCTTACAGCTCTGGACCTTTCGCAGCAAAGGTGCGTCCACAGCAGCAACAGCAGCATGAACACGTGCCACCAATTCTTCCACATTCGTCAGCGGAATAGAGTAAACGTGATCCTGTAGGTGTACCCACAGGAAGAAATCCAGGAGATTTAGGTCAGGTGAACGCGGTGGCCATACAACTGAACCTCCATGTCCGAGCCATTTTCCTGGAAATGTTCTGTCCAAATACTGTCGCACATTAATTCCAGAGTGTGGAGTTGCACCATCATGTTGGAACCATATTCTCTGCCGAACATGTGGTGGAACGTCATTCAGCGCTCCGGGCAGATAGTTTGATAGGAATACATGATACCTTCGTGCAGGAAACCGGTCATTCAACATGTATAGGCCCAAACACCTGTCGCCCAACATTCCGACCCAGACGTTGAAACCAAAGCGAAGTTGATACCCATGATGGCAGGTGACTTGCGGATTAACCCCATACCAATGGTGGGCATTGTGCAGACATGACACCCTCACGAGTGAATGCTGCTTGATCCAACCATGTTGTGGTGTTCACAAAGTCATCGCTGGCTTCCTGTTGTTGGAACCATTCACAGAATAATATCCGCTAATGGCGATCTGCAGGACGCTGGTGTTGCGTGAAAGCATAATGATAGGGGAGCAGCTCGAGCACCACGTTAACGACCGTGTGTTGCGAGACACGCAACTGCCTTCCTACGCTACGTGTACTTCGCTGAGGTTCTTGGTGTAAGACCTCTAGAACAGCTTTTCAGTAGCTGGAGTACGGCGAGTCCGTGGATGACCTCTGTCATGCGATGGTAGAAGGAGAGAACCTGACTCCCGAAGGGGCAGCTCCAGACGACGAAATACATTTTTATCTGGATAGCATTGACGAGGATATCTAACAGCATATTCACGAGCAGCAACGCCAGCCATGTTATCAGATGCACCAAGGACCAGAAGCATGTCCACATAGTCATCGTTTGTGTCTGTCATACATCTGCCATACTGATTTAGGTTTACTATGAGGAATTTCTATACGTCTCTACATATACATTGGAGTCTGTCAGGGGCACGTTAAGCCACTCGCAACTAGTCCCTGTGTGGCGGACAGCGCATACAGTATAAACACGCCGTCAGTCCTAAGCGCTGTTCCACCTAAAACGCATTACAAAAATAGTTCAGATGGCTCCGAGCACTATGGGACTTACTTCTCAGGTCATCAGTCCCCTAGAACTTAGAACTACTTAAACCTAACTATGGACATCACACACATCCATGCCCGAAGCAGGATTCGAACCTGCGACCGTAGCGGTCGCGCGGTTCCAGACTGTAGTGCTTAGAACCGCTCGGCCACTCCGGCCGGCTAAAACTCATTACACCTTTGACAAATATTGCTTTTCATGATTCATCCCGACACCGCTATCTGTGAAATGTTCGGTTTCAAATTACACTGTTTCCCTAACGGTAACAGACGTGATGTTTCCACGATCATCTCGATAGAATAATAATAATAATAATAATAATAATAATAATAATAATAATACATTGAGATACATACTAAACATCATGCGGTTACCAGACTCAATGTTGAAACGCATAATTAGTGGGACCATGGTGATAACACATACAAATACTAACCGAGTTTCGACATGATTGACAAAGCACGTTCCCAGTCCTACTGGTAACGTAAGACACTAACGAAATGTAATGGACCTGAATGATGCAAGAATAATAGTTGGTATTAATCTATGGGCACAATTGGAGGAGGGTAAAAAGAAAACAGTTTTCGCATCTAGTAGATGAAGTGGTGCGAATAAATTCACGCCCACGACGTGGAAAGGGATTCTTTTAAAGCTGACCAATCTTCCATTTCTACGATTTTAGAGTGTAAGTGCCGATGCTTTCTAGAGTGTCCGCTGGAAAAGCTGTTGACGATTAAGATGCCATATACCGTACGACCTGGACTACATTTACCAAATAAGAAACATAAACCTCAACTAAGGATCGAAGCGTCGACCTGCTGCATGCTAACTCAAAACTATCCACTGCACCAACTGTACAGCAGATTAACATGTGCTGGCAGAGATAGTTGCCATACAGGTGTTTACAGTGTTGCCAGATTGCCACTCTTTAACGTCCTTCTTCTGCGGATGTGCTCGCCGGACGAAATTTTATATATATATATATATATATAAAAAACATGTAAGTTTTAGTATAATATATTTGTCTCATCAATACTCGTTTATCATCTGTATTTCTTCTTGATGTATTCATGAGACAAATATATTATACTAGTACTAATATGTGATTACATTTTCAAGCAATTTGGGTGCATAGATGCTGAGAAATCAGTACCCAGAACAACCACCTCTGGCCGTAATAACGGCCTTGATACGCCTGGGCATTGAGTCAAACAGAGCTTGAATGGTGTGTACAAGTACAGTTGCCCATGCAGCTTCAACACGATACCCCAGTTCATCAAGAGTAGTGTGTGTGAAATCTCACGTGACTTAACTGGTAAAGTCATCAGTCCCTAAGCTTACACACTACTTAATCTAAATTATCCTAAGGACAAACACACACAACCATGCCCGAGGGAGGACTCGAACCTCCACCAGGACCAGCCGCACAGTCCATGACAGCAGCGCCTTAGACCGCTCGGCTAATCCTGCGCGGCTCATCAAGAGTAGTGACTGGCATATTGTGACGAGCCAGTCGCTCGGCCAACATTAACCAGACGTTTTCAATTGGTGAGAGATCTGGAGAATGTGCTGGCCAGGGAAGCAGTCGAACATTTTCTGTATCCAGAAAGGCCCGTACAGGACCTGCAACATGCGGTCGTGCATTATCCTGCTGAAATGTAGGGTTTCGCTGGGATCGAATGAAGGGTAGAGCCAAGGGTTGTAAAACATCTGAAATGTAACGTCCACTGTTCAACGTGCCGTCGATGCGAACAACAGGTGACCGAGACGTGTAACCAATGGCACCCCATACCATCACGCCGGATGATACGCCAGTATGGCGATGACGAATACACGCTTCCAATGTGCGTTCACCACGATGTCGCCAAACACGGATGCGACCATCATGATGCTGTAAAGAGAACCTGGATTCATCCGAAAAAATGACGTTTTGCCATTCGGGCACCCAGGTTCGTCGTTGAGTACACCATCGCTGGCGCTCCTGCTTGTGATGCAGCGTCAAGGGTAACTGCAGCCACAGTGTCCGAGCTGATAGTCCATGCTGCTGCAAATGTCGCCAAACTGTTCGTGCAGATGATTGTTGTCTTACAAACGTCCCCATCTGTTGACTCAGGGATCGAGACGTGGCTGCACGATCCGTTACAGTCATGCGGATAAGATGCCTGTCATCTCGACTGCTAGTGATACGAAGGCGTTCCGTATTACCCTCCTGAACCCACCGATTCCATATTCTGCGACCAACGCGAGCAGCAACGTCGCGACACGATAAACCATAATCGCGATAGGCTACAATCCGACCTTTATGAAAGTCGGAAACGTGATGGTATGCATTCCTCCTCCTTACACGGGGCATCACAACAACGTTTCACCAGGCAACGCCGGTCAACTGCTGTTTGTGTATAAGAAAGCGGTTGGAACCTTTCCTCATGTGATTTAGTCAGTCACTATCGAGAATAAAATAAGATGAACGGTGTCCCTGTCGGACTGCTGGAACAGCTAGCACCTTCGTTTCCCCGGGCCGTTTGCTCTGTAGCCTGTGGGGAGTCCTGCGGTGTGTGTGTGTGTGTGTGTGTGTGTGTGTGGTACACGAGAGGAACGTGTTGCCGGGTGTGGGAAGTCAGGTCTCGTTAGAGTGTCGGGAGCCGAAGATGTTTTATGGCCGGAATGGAATCCGGCGGGGCGGCGGGCCCCCGCAGCAGGTAGCGGCGCGCCAGACAGCCTGCCGCCACGGCGCGGCTTCGCTCCGGGCCAGCCGCAGGTGTCTGGCCGCGGCCTCCTAATGAACACGTCCCTCCCGTCTCCCGCCGACGCCAGTTTCGCGAGCCAACGCCTTCTTCTGTCTTCCTGGCATCTGCCGCATCAACTCTTTGGCGGCTGTCACCTGCTGACGGAGACCGATAGCCGAGGCCAGAGGTCGCTGGCTTCACGTCGCGCACAGAGACACCGCCTCGAGATGCCTCTCAATTCATTCCAGATTCAAGCCGCCGACTGACTCCCTCCCCCCTTCCCCTACCGCAATGAACTTCAACGACTGATGTGTCTTAGATTGGTTCCCATAGGAAGTAATTCGTTGCTAATATTCTTACATCTACATCCGTACTTTGCAACCCGGCTCACAGTGGGGTGGCGGAGGATACCTTCTCTACTAGTCACTTCTCTCTTTTCATGTTCCAGTCGCAAATCTTCGCGGGAAGTATGATTGATGGTAAGCCTCTGTGTGGGCTGGAATCTCCTTGATTTTATTTTCACGGTCTTTCCGCGACATATACGAAGCAATGTACTGGCTGGCTCTTCCAGAAACTTACACTCTCTGAACCTCAATAATAATTCACACATAGGGACCCATGTGCAAGTTTGGCGCTTTTGTAGTTGGAAATAATGATAGTATTTGGAATAGGTACAGTCGTTGATATAAGGGTAGTTGAGGGAATTCGTTAAAAATGAACCGAACGGCATCAAATAATAATTATGAATTTATGATACGTCCTTGTTGTGGCGAAATAAATAAAAAACATTTTACATTTTAAATTCCACGTCATTGTTGATTTAATCAGAGTTCTCACCTTAGATGTAGAATTAGTCCTTCTGCCACAATATTAATTCATTAGTCGCCATCGATGTTCTTCTCTTTGTTGACCGTGTGTACCATCATGAGTCGGCATCGGTTCACTTCACGAAGACGGTGGAAACCAAGGAATACAATGCTACGTTGCTTTAAATAATTTTCGTAACACTTCGATACTTTTCACTATTTTTTATTCACAACACAATAAGACTTGCTGTGCTCGTCGCACAAACCATAATTACCAACCATATGGCTGCCTTTCCGCACAGTCCAAAAATCACGTCCATCCTCCACAAGGCAACAATCGAAAGTGTCCCTTAGCTCCTTGGAGTATCAAACAAAAGAGAATCCAATGTGAACTTTACAAAGATTATAATATACATGCCTCTCAATTTATCTTTGGCGCAGCTTTTAAGATATTGTATGTCTCTGCATAGGAATGTGTCATTACAACTGCCCCCCTACTGTATACTGTCACTAGAAAATTTTATTTGATTGACAGGATACAGTAGTCGACCTTGCAATTGATAGGTTTGGGGGTCTTTTATTTACACACTTCATTTTTATTGTCTCATTTTCATGGCACTGTGAATTCTTTGGTATTTCTGAGTGTGAGTCAGTTTTTTGGTATACTTATGCTAATATTTACAAACCTTAATCCTAATATACAAAGTTCTGGTTAATACTGAGAAAATGACATCATGTAGTAAAGTTTGTACAATAAAATATACACTGAATACAACGTTACATACAAATGTTTCCTTCCTCATCAGAGGTGAAAATTAAGTCCTTGTATTGCTTTCTGTATTTATTCTGGGGCGACGAGCTTTGTTCGCTAGCCCGTGTTGAATATGGGCGGGTGATACGCGCGCCTGATTGTTTGGTCGTCCGTTAGCGGGCGACGTTGGTTGAATGCGCGCGCCAGTGCACTGAATATACACCGACGTGCGGGTACCGTTGAGACTTCCGAACCTCAGTATGCGTGTGCTTTTTGTAGTTCCTTCCAGTACTTAGACTGGATACGACGAGGTACATTGGAATATGTGCCCCGAAGAACACACCACACTATGTGCGAGGCGGAGGACGATCCCGTCGATTCAGCTCCTGGTAAGAAGCGTACCATGTCAAACTTGTTTGGCATTGTCCTTTCCTACTGTGACGCCATGGGTCGTTTGACGATACAAGCTTCAATTTTCGATGTCACTTGTTTAGGCTCGCTGACACTTGCAACGTAGCACTACTTTGCACAATTTTAATTTCTACACACACCACTTTAACCGCGAGTATTGCGATCGAAACTTCCTTTTCACTACACTTTTTTTTTCTTCGCATTAACCCCTTTTACCTATTGTACTGAGATTCATTCCCCTCAATACTTCTGGTCAATGCACATAATTTGTAAGTCACGGGACTTGGCATGAAATACAAAATACATCACATACAATAGAATAACATATAATACATCCAATACATTGTTTACATTAACTACAGGAAAAAACTATCGACTAAAATTGAAAAAATTTTTGACCACTCATAGTGGCTTCTTCGTCTTGGATTTTACTGACACACACACTCGCCTTTTTCCATTAATCTGTTAGAAGGAACAAGTCCTTTGTTTTCCTTCTCGAACTCGAGTATAAGTTAAGGTTTACCTCCGTTATGTATTCTTCATACGCAACGACATGCATCAGCATGCAGAGAATACACCTGTAGCCGCTCCACTGAAGCTTGGGAAGGGAATTTTCTACCTTCTACTTAGGGTAGTGGCAACGACTACGTGTATGCTACGGTTTTTTTGCGTATAAAATCTGAAAATGCACGAAATAATCATTTATATGCAGCATAACCCTAATATGTACAGTGTTTTGTGCTTAAGCACGTTCTGGTGTGCTTGTAAATCATTACCTCTAATAAAATTTCCTACATTAACATAGACATATAAACATACAATCTTGAAGTTCAGGGTCTAGCTACTATTAATATGTACATTGTTTCATAATAGCGGCACGCCCTTGTGTGCGTGTATCATTTTCAATTAAAGTGCGCTTATAGGCGTCTTGTGTTATCATGAAAGAAAAAATACAGACATTTTAATGCATCGGTTGTCATAAAAATCTATGTACACGAACAATCAGACTTTCATAGCTTCAGTGCAGCATGCAATTCTTTATGACGTTTTGTTCATAATTCATTTTATAGGCGATTCCTTTGCTTACAGGTCGTCGATCACACTACTTACCTGTTTCTCGTATAGCGGCGATATCATTTTCATTCCTTGTGACTGTAAATTGTTATATGTGTGAAAGATATAATTTTGACATGATTTTTCCTTTCATGTTTCAAGTGGGTAAAGTAATTCATACCTTCCTTTTGCATACATGAGTGAAGCATCGCTAATGTTGCACTTTGTATCAGGTTTTTCGCATTTTCTCTTAAACTCGTAGAGTCTTACTGTTTTAATTAAGTTGTTTCTTGACGTTAGGTATACCTGTTTATACGAGATTGTCTTACAGTTTAATTTTCCTTATACACTTCTACGTTGTTTAAGTTCCGTACATGTACAGGGCTTCTTTCGCCTTTCACACATTCATACATACGTTTATACACAAAAAAATATCTACCACTATAATATACACTTTGCTGGTGGGGCCCTTTTTCGGTACCCTGCACCATTCCTTCAATATTACAAAATAATTCAGGGTGTGCTGAGCATCGTCCCTTATACTAATAATACTTACAACTAAATATTTCTTCTTACATACATAACTGCCTTACAGTCCATTAATGCGCAACATTCCCTATTTTCCTCCTTTACACTTTAGCTTTCGTACATGTACCCTCGTGTATAGCTTATATATTCTACAAAGTTGTTTGCTGAGTGCTTCAGGTGTTTCCTAACGTTAATGTGTTTCTCCCTCTATAAACCCTAGGTATTTGTTTTGAGGGCGATTCAGTTCGTTACTCACGTTGCATAGGTCTGTTTATTATTACCCTATTTTAAAGCTTGTGTCACTCTTTTCCTTAGTCACAAAAATTCCCGCGTTTACCTTGTTGTTCATTCTGAAAATCGCTAGCTACTGTGTAATGTAAATGTATGCGTTATCTCTTTGATTTCCTCTTTGCTGCTTTTTCCCTATATGTAATTGTGTGCTGTTCTCGTGTACATAGCCTTCCTTCCGGTTATATTTCTGCATTATTTATTTATTTATTTATTTTTCTATTTTCTTTCTCCTTCCGTACAAGCTAAGATTTTACTCAGTATAATATAATATTACAATACCGTCCATGACCAGTATGTACTTGTATGTTCACTTTTATTACGTAATACCAGCTTATAATTAAATTTTCTAAGTTACTATTTACAAGACTTGTGTACCCTTTCCTTTCTTGTTTTTGAATGACTTTCGTCTCTGTGTCTCATAGTAAGAGTGGTCTCAAAACTTTTTAAACGTTCCGCGCATGCGCGCTTACGTACCACGACTGGACTGTAGGTGCGGGGAAAATTCTGCATTGTTGGTGAACTTTATTCGTGATAGCCACCATCGTGTAATAGTCACGTGACACCTGGACTCTACCGCGCATGCGCCTTCGCGCTTTGTATACGCTCAGCTGATCGGACATGGAAGGGGGGAAGATTTCTCCCCGGCACGCTGCCTACAGCGCGGCCAATGACCTCGTCTTGACATGCAGCTATCGCGTGCTCATGAGCTGAGCGTTGGATTGCAACTTCGACGTGTGGTTTGTTGCTCGTCTCAAGCGAACAAACTCTGACCTTCGCGCTAATTTGTCTTTGTTCCCCTCTCTTAAATAACTGAGTTAGACTACAAAAGTACCGTATGGTTTATTTTATAGTGTTAAGACTCACAGTAACACATGTTTCATTAGGTTTGGTTAAATATGCGTTTTTAGCTGGCATATGCCCCCAGTTGTTCGCAAGTTTCTTAGGTTAATGACAGCAATTTTACTATGTGATCCAAGGTTGTACAATTTCAATTTTGCTAAAATAACATATAACCTTTAATGAAAAAATTCCTTGATGTCCTTGTGGGGTTATAACCCTTTCACCTTGCCCGTTCGTGTGTTACCTAACAGATAACATCCTGGGTGAGGTTTGTCTATTATAATGAAAGGGCCATCATACAACAATTGCCACTTTTTGTTTAATGCCTTAATTTTAGAGGATTTTGGGTGGGTACGTAATAGTACTTCCTGTCCAATGTTAAATTCTGTAACCTTTCTTATCTTTTTGTTGAACTGCTTTCTCCTTATTTCTGCTTGTTCTTCCATCTGTAGTAATGCTTGACGTACCTTTTCGCCTAGTGTTATTTCTTTTGTGGCTAATTTAGGTAAAGGTTTAGCCCATTCGTCAAGTTCTGTGCCTTGAAACATTAACTCTGTAGGTGTAAAGCCTGTTGAAGTATGAATTAAATTATTTACAATATGCTGAAATGGAGCTATGTATTCTACCCATTTTGTCTGTTTATTCGGTACATAAGTTCTTATAAAGCGATTAAATTCTTTAAAATTTCTCTCAATCGGGCTCGATTCTGGGTGAAATTTGGATACCAATATATGTTTTATGTATTGAGATTCGAGAAATGTTTTCCATTTATTACTAGTGAAGTTTGTTGCATTATCAGTTAATATAATTTTCGGTTTTCCCACTAGTGGTATGTAGTCTTCTATCATGCGTTTGATTATTGATCCCGACAGTACTGCTTTTATAGCATACATTTTTAAATACTTTGTGAAGACATCATAAAATGCGATCACATATCTAACTCCTCCCCTAGCTCGTGGATATGGTCCTGCTGCGTCCACGGAAACTAGTTCTCTTGGTCTAGTTGGAATGATAGGGTGTAATACGTCCAAACAAGATCTATTAAGATGTTTAACCTTCTGACATATTGTACACTTTTTTATTATTTGTTCAATCCTGCGTCTGAGATTCGGGAAGTAACAATACGTTGATATTTTCGCTGTACATTTTGATACCCCATAGTGTCCCCATACTCTATGTGTGTGTCTTATCAAATTGTCTATGTATTCTTCCGGGATGCAGACACACCAGGTGTTGGATTGTGGATTGCGCCTGTAGAAAAGAACATCGTTTGACATTGTGTAATATTGTTTCAATGTACTATTGTCATCTGCCTGCAGTTTTTGCATAACTTGTCTCCATCTATTGTCTTCCTTTTGTAGTTTGCTCATGTCCTTACACATCTTTCTGTAATATGGTTGAAATGTGCCATCATGCATCAGAAAAACTCTAAAATCGGAAGTCTGTTCGATCAATTCATTGAACTCGCTCAAGCCTTGTGGCAAGCGCGATAATGCGTCGGCAATTACATTCTGTTCACCCTTGATATAAACTATCTCGAAATCAAATTCCTGGAGGAATAAACACCAACGTGCAATCCGTTTGTGCAACAATTTGCATGTGAGTAAAAACGATAGTGCTTGATGGTCACAAAACACTCGTGTATGCCTTCCCCAGAGATAGTATTGGAACTTGCGGAAAGCCCACACTACAGCTAACGCTTCAAGTTCAGTTGCCGAATAGGCTCTTTCACATTCCGTTAACGTTCTACTGGCAAAACTAATTATGTTTACTTTCTGTTCTCCATTGTCATTTACTAATTGGAACAGACAAGAGCCTAATCCCTGACATGATGCGTCCGTGCTCAAACAAAAGTTGTAGTTCATGTTAGGATGCTTCAAAATGGGTGCGTTTATGAGTGCCTGTTTGATTTTTACGAAATCTTCCTCACACTTTACTGTCCACAACCATGTGTGGTTTTTCCTTAAAAGGTTGAGTAGGGAATCACTATTCAGTAACTGTTTGGGCACGAAAAAATGACGTGAGCCCCAGAAACGCTTTCAATTGTTTACGTGTTTGTGGTGAGGGGAAATATTCTATGGCATCAAGCTTTTTTGGATCTGGTAAAATTCCGCCTGGTGAAATTATGTGGCCTAAAAATTTTATTTGATCCCTTCCGAATTCGGACTTCTTAAAATTTGCTGTGACGTCATATTCTCGGAACTTTTGGAACACCTTGTGTACCAATTCTACATGCTCTTGCCAGGTGTCCGTGGCTATCAAGAGATCGTCTACATATAACGTCACTTTGCTAATCAGTTCTGGACCCAATACTCTGTCTAAAGCCTCTATAAACACCCCAGCACTCACGTTGAGTCCAAATGGCAGTACTTGGAATTGATAGCTTCTGCCAGCATGAATGAACGCAGTATATTTTCTGCTATCACTATGTAGGGCTATTTGCCAATACGAAGCCTTCATGTCAACGGATGTTAAATACTTCACTCCATGAAATTTAAGCAATTGCTCATCTAAGTTCTCCGGCCTAGTGCGTATTGGTACGATGATCTTATTAATTTCCCGCGCATCAAGTACTAATCTGACTGATCCGTCAGGTTTGCTAACAGCTAGGATGGGACTGCAGTACGGTGAATGTGAAGGTTCTATCACCTTCCACAGAACCATTCTATCTATTTCTTTGCGAACCGCTTCCTTCTTTGCCCATGGTATCGCATATGATTTATGGCAGTACGTTTTATGTGGGTAGACTTCCATTTTGTATTCATACGTTTTGATTATTGTTGGCTGTTTTCTAAAAATGTCGCGGTATTCATAAATAAGATCTGCTAGTTCATTTTGTTGAGTTTCTGAAAGACAAGTGGATTTTCCTACCTTCTCGTGGGCGGCCTGTTCGTTAATTATTTCCGTGTCTAATTGTTCGGGGAAAGGAATATCTATCCATAAAACTTGTGGGAAAACTAATTTTACTTCATCTTGTTTCTGTGATTGGCCATTACGATCTATTGTTGACTTAACAAGATTGACCTTCACACTACGACTGCCCACTCGGAAATAGCAAAGTCCACTGCCTATGTCGATGTTTACTTTATGTTGCCGGAAAACTTCCATGCCTAAAATACAATTGACGATTAACTTGTCAACGATTAAGAATGTACAGTTTATCGTGACATCGCTAATGGTAACAGGTATTTGCGTCTGCCACTTAATACTTTTCGACTTGTTACCTATAGCTGTCAAGATTTTACAATTTTCCGTTGGCAACACTGGTACTTTTAATACTTTCGAAACTTCTTTAAATAAACTGTTAGAAATAATATTCGTAGATGCGCCTGTATCTAAAATTACGTTGGTAATTATAGTTCCTATCTTTGCTGTTATTACAGCCTGCACGAGGTCACTTACCTTGTCCGGTGCTTTCATCTCTTCTTCACATAGATCATCTTCTACGGTCGCATCCTGATCATATCTTAAAAATAATTGTCTGAGATGTAATGTGTGCTTGCTTGTGCCCCCTGTTGTCAAATCGGTCGGCCGGTGGGGGCTCATTACGACCGATTGTTGTTTACCGGGGGAGACAACGGCGTTGCTTCAGTACTGTCCGTTACATCTACAAAGTGTACTGAGTGGTTATTCTGTCGCCAATTAGTTTCCGGACCGCTGCGTGCAACATTTTCTTGTGACCGGCCGTCGCTATTCCTCCTTGGTCTGTCATTCCTATTACTGTAACTATTGTAATTTTCATTTGTGTGCCGCCTTTCATCACGCCGGCCTGACCAATCATTCACGTGATTTCTATCATTTCCATACCGGCGTGGACCGTAATCTGTACTGTACCTTCGGTCTTCACGTCTTTGTGGCGCCGAATTCCTCCGATTTCCGTAATTCCAGGTTCCATTATTTGGCCTTGTCGCATACGGATGCCAACTGTGTGGGTTTTGTCCACTGCCATTAAAATGATATCCGTTACCGTTGTTTTGATTGGTTCCGGAATATTCATTCCGATTACTTGTGCTCGGCTCTTCTTCGTATATTAGATCAATTGAGTCAAGCACGGAAAGAAAGTATTCAAGGTCGTTCTCCGGTATGGTTACCAATTTATCGCGTAAGTTCGCGGGTAGTTTGTTTTTCAGAATTTTGAGAACATCTACGTGCGGTATTGGATTGTTCCAATAGCGCGTCTTATTCAAGTACTTTTCGAAATACTTTCTCAACCCGCCGTTTTTTAGGTTGAACGGTTGTGGGTTGAATACCTCACGTCGCAGTCTTTCTTGGACCCCAGCAGACCAATATTTCTCCAAGAAAGCCCGTTCAAATTGTTCGTAGGTGACGCACTGTTCAGCCATGTCTGTGGCCCACAAAAGTGCGTCGCCTTGTGTGAAGCCTACTACATATCTAATCTTCTGTGCCTCAGTCCAGTTTCTTGGTAAGACATTTTTAAATGCTCTTACAAATACGACTGGATGAGTTATTCT
This sequence comes from Schistocerca piceifrons, assembly GCF_021461385.2. Lineage (NCBI taxonomy): Eukaryota > Metazoa > Arthropoda > Insecta > Orthoptera > Acrididae > Schistocerca > Schistocerca piceifrons. Next base: position 616,286,843 of record NC_060139.1, read on the forward strand.
GGATTCTGTGGAGAAAACTGGAAACTGTCTATGTTTCAACAGGCTCTCATCGACTAGAATCGTCGAGAAGCAAGGCGACACACCTACTGCCTGTTGCAGCACCGCGTTTGGCGAATAGCCATTGTTTGCCTGTGCCTGTGCGTGCACATACGCCGGACAGGACGCGTGATGTTCTGCGTTATTTACATCGTTATCTGGCACGGGCGAATAAGTGTCGCGCTGCTTGTTGCTTGACGTAGGCAAGTCATTTGAAAAGTTTAGTCTACCAGCAATTTCCTTACGTATTCTGTCCTCGGCTACTTTGATTTCATTACCTAATTTTTCAAAAAGTTTTGTTTCCCGGTCAGTTATTGATTCATTTACATTACCGTTTTCTAAAGTTTCATTTATTTTGATAATGTCGGCGTTGATACGTCGAGTCTCCTGTTTCAGAAAACCGACTTCTTCGTTAACTTTATTAACTTGGTCAGGTATTTCTTCACATGCGGACTGTACTCTTGTTAAATTTAATTGAATAGCCTGTACGTTTTCGTGTATTTCTTTTTGTACGGTTTGTGTTTGATTGTGTGTTTCTACTATTTCTGACAGTTCCTGTTCCTGTTTGTTTGTAAGATCTGACAATTTCTTTTCTAAGTCATTTGCCAATACATTGTATACACTATTGACGGTTTTGATGACTTTGTCTTCGATCTTTTGATCGATTTCATTGGTGAGTTTATTTAAGCGTTGATCGAAATGTCTGTGCATGTTCGCCAGTTTTGTGTTCGTTGTGTTGTGGCTGACTTCTAGATTCGCCAGTTTTGTGTTCGTTGTGTTGTGACTCATCTTTAAATCAGATAATTGCTCGCTCACGTTTGACATCAGACTATATAATGCCTCAAGCGTAACTGACGAAGCTTGTGTGTTTGTATTTATGCCATTATTTGTTGCCATTGTTTCTCTGCCACGGTCTGATTGAATCGAAACCGGGCTAGGTTCACTGATTTCACACGAAATATTTTCATCTGATCTGGTAATCGATGCTTCATCGACTGTGCACAAGGTTTCATTTGCAAGTGGTTCGTTATTGTTAATCCCTGTGGAGTGCAATTGAATTGTATTTACTTCTACATTATGTTGTGCTGAAAAACTAATTGCGTCATCATTTACGTCACTATTGTCATAATCGGTGACGTGTCCATGTACATTTGTTAAATTAAAGTTCTCCGATTCCATTGTGAAGATATTATTTTTATCTGTACTTTACTGTTAATCTAAATCATTAAATTCTGTCGCAGTTGAATTAATAAAAATATCTCGCGATTGTTATTTGTTGCGCGTCGGAAATTTACAAGATGGCGCACTACGTCTTCTAATTCTGCGATTGTTGAACATAAAAAGTAATTATCAAAGTGTAATTGTGTGTTGCCACAAACACTACCAGGATTTTAATATGGACAGGAAAAGGTTCTGCTTTAAGTGGAGCTAAGCCAAGGTGCAGCCACTGCATGCGTTTGCGCTTTCCTACCTTAATTCGGACTGAGCTGCGTCACTCACGATTACGTTAGTTTTGTAAATCCTTGTCCTTGTTCCTTCTGGTTATTGTGCCATCCGTTTATACAGTTAATACTGTTTCACTTTATTCGTCATTTTCCATGTGCGTCATGTAACAGAGAAACAGTAATTAGTACAAGGACATTTGTAGCACAACAATGAAGTACTTACTCTTTGTTCCACCAGCACTGTCCCTGTCAGCGGTCGCCAGTGTGGCGAAATAAATACAAAACATTTTACATTTTAAATTCCACGTCATTGTTGATTTAATCAGAGTTCTCACCTTAGATGTAGAATTAGTCCTTCTGCCACAATATTAATTCATTAGTCGCCATCGATGTTCTTCTCTTTGTTGACCGTGTGTACCATCATGAGTCGGCATCGGTTCACTTCACGAAGACGGTGGAAACCAAGGAATACAATGCTACGTTGCTTTAAATAATTTTCGTAACACTTCGATACTTTTCACTATTTTTTATTCACAACACAATAAGACTTGCTGTGCTCGTCGCACAAACCATAATTACCAACCATATGGCTGCCTTTCCGCACAGTCCAAAAATCACGTCCATCCTCCACAAGGCAACAATCGAAAGTGTCCCTTAGCTCCTTGGAGTATCAAACAAAAGAGAATCCAATGTGAACTTTACAAAGATTATAATATACATGCCTCTCAATTTATCTTTGGCGCAGCTTTTAAGATATTGTATGTCTCTGCATAGGAATGTGTCATTACATTGTATATACATTCCATGTGACCATAAATATGTTTCGGCATAATGTTTGTACCGGCTCGTACGACAAGCAGAAACCAGGGCCTACCAATAGCGCCGCATAACATATATTCCACTGTTAAATGCAGAGGAGAGAGCGGATACGTGGAAAGATTACAACGAAAGCCTCTATGAGGAGGAAGATTTGCCTGATGTGATAGAAGAAGAAACATGAGTCGACAACGAAGAGATAGGGAATCCAGTATTAGAATCAGAATTTAAAAGAGCTTTGGAGGACTTACGATCATCAAGGCAGAAGGGACAGAGAACATTCCATCACAATTTCTAAAATCATTGGGGGCAGTGACAACAAAATGACTATTCACGTTGGTGTGTAGAATGTATGAGTCTAGCGATATACCATCTGACTTGATGAAAAACATCATCCACACAATTATGAAGACGGCAAGAGCTGACAAGTGCGAGAATTACCACACAACCAGCTTAACAGCTCATGCATCTAAATTGCTGACAAGAATAATATACACAAGAATGGAAAACAAAATTGTGGATGCTATAGATGACTATCAGTTTGATTATAGGAAAGGTAATGGCAGGAAAGAAGCAATTCTGACGATGCGGTTAATAATGGAAGCAAAACTAAAGAAAAATCAAGACACGTTTATACACTCCTGGAAATGGAAAAAAGAACACATTGACACCGGTGTGTCAGACCCACCATACTTGCTCCGGACACTGCGAGAGGGCTGTACAAGCAATGATCACACGCACGGCACAGCGGACACACCAGGAACCGCGGTGTTGGCCGTCGAATGGCGCTAGCTGCGCAGCATTTGTGCACCGCCGCCGTCAGTGTCAGCCAGTTTGCCGTGGCATACGGAGCTCCATCGCAGTCTTTAACACTGGTAGCATGCCGCGACAGCGTGGACGTGAACCGTATGTGCAGTTGACGGACTTTGAGCGAGGGCGTATAGTGGGCATGCGGGAGGCCGGGTGGACGTACCGCCGAATTGCTCAACACGTGGGGCGTGAGGTCTCTACAGTACATCGATGTTGTCGCCAGTGGTCGGCGGAAGGTGCACGTGCCCGTCGACCTGGGACCGGACCGCAGCGACGCACGGATGCACGCCAAGACCGTAGGATCCTACGCAGTGCCGTAGGGGACCGCACCACCACTTCCCAGCAAATTAGGGACACTGTTGCTCCTGGGGTATCGGCGAGGACCATTCGCAACCGTCTCCATGAAGCTGGGCTACGGTCCCGCACACCGTTAGGCCGTCTTCCGCTCACGCCCCAACATCGTGCAGCCCGCCTCCAGTGGTGTCGCGACAGGCGTGAATGGAGGGACGAATGGAGACGTGTCGTCTTCAGCGATGAGAGTCGCTTCTGCCTTGGTGCCAATGATGGTCGAATGCGTGTTTGGCGCCGTGCAGGTGAGCGCCACAATCAGGACTGCATACGACCGAGGCACACAGGGCCAACACCCGGCATCATGGTGTGGGGAGCGATCTCCTACACTGGCCGTACACCACTGGTGATCGTCGAGGGGACACGTGCACGGTACATCCAAACCGTCATCGAACCCATCGTTCTACCATTCCTAGACCGGCAAGGGAACTTGCTGTTCCAACAGGACAATGCACGTCCGCATGTATCCCGTGCCACCCAACGTGCTCTAGAAGGTGTAAGTCAACTACCCTGGCCAGCAAGATCTCCGGATCTGTCCCCCATTGAGCATGTTTGGGACTGGATGAAGCGTCGTCTCACGCGGTCTGCACGTCCAGCACGAACGCTGGTCCAGCTGAGGCGCCAGGTGGAAATGGCATGGCAAGCCGTTCCACAGGACTACATCCAGCATCTCTACGATCGTCTCCGTGGGAGAATAGCAGCCTGCATTGCTGCGAAAGGTGGATATACGCTGTACTAGTGCCGACATTGTGCATGCTCTGTTGCCTGTGTCTATGTGCATGTGGTTCTGTCAGTGTGATCATGTGATGTATCTGACCCCAGGAATGTGTCAATAAAGTTTCCCCTTCCTGGGACAATGAATTCACGGTGTTCTTATTTCAATTTCCAGGAGTGTAGGATTTGTCCACCTGGAAAAGCGTTCGACCATGTAAAATGGTCCAAGACGTTCAAAATTTTGAGAAAAGGAAGGAGACACGGATCATATACAATTTGTACAACAGCCAAGAGGGAATAATAAGAGTGGACGACCAAGAACGAAACGTTCGTATTAAAAAGGTGTGAGACTAGGATGTAGCATTTCGCACCTACTGTTCAATCTGTACACCGAAGAAGCAATGATGAATATAGAAGAAAGGTTCAGGAGTGCAATTATAATTCAAGGTGAAAGGATATTAATGATACGATTCGCTGATGACATTTTTATAGTGAGTGAAAGTCAATAAAAATTATGTGATCTGCTGAACGCAACGAACAGTCTAATGAGTTCAGAGTACGTGTTGAGAGTAAATCGAAGAAAGATGAACGTAATGAGAAGTAGTAGAAATGAGAACAGCAAGAAACTTAACATCAGCATTGATTGATGGTCATGAAGTAGTTGAAGGTAAGGAATTCGGTTGCTTACGCAGTAAAATAACCAATGACGGACGGAGCAAGGAGGACATCAAAAGCAGACTAGCAATGGCAAAACGGGCATTCCTGGCCAAGAGAAGTCTGTTAATATCAAATATCGGCCTTAGTTTGAGGAAGAAATTTCTGAGAATTTACGTCTGGAGTACAACATTGTATGGTAGTGAAACATGGACTGTGGGAAAACCGGAACAGAATATAATCGAGGCATTTGAGATGTGGTGCTACAGACGAATGTTGAAAATTATGTGGACTTATAAGGTAAGGAATGAGGAGGTTCTGTGCTGAATCGGAGAGGAAAGGAATATGTGGAAAACATTGATAAGGAGTCAGGACAGGTTGATAGGACATCTGTTAAGACATGAGGGAATGACTTCCATGGTACTAGAGAGAGCTGTATAGGGCAAAAACTGTAGAGGAAGAGAGAGATTTGAATTCACCTAGCAAATAATGGAGGACGTAGGTTGCGAGTGCTACTCTGACATGAAGAAGTTAGCACAACAGAGAAATTCGTGGCGGGCCGCAAAGAGCTTTAACTCGACAAACATTTTCAGTTGCAGTAATCACGGTAGGCCATAGTAGCAATAGGTAAATCACAGTTCAAGGCGACAATGATAAATACGTTTATCGTTTCGGAAATTATATTCGTTTAGAAAAGTCTACCTATACGACGGGCAGACATAATGTACTACCACAGTGGTCAGTTATTATGTATGACAACGCTGTATACAAAATATCGAGTTAATAAGTTCTTTAAAACAAATAAAATGATATCTGTAATAAAAACAACCTGGAGTGTCTTATTCTTCATTAATGAGTTACAGGGTGGCAGTTACTGAACTATATGAAATAAAATCCTCACAACTTCTGAATGGTTTGAATTTGGATGTTCAAACTGCACGGTTGGCCGCGGAGCATAATGGGAATTGGTATGCGCTGTATGGTTTGGTTTAGCGACTAAGCCCACTTTCATTTTGCTGGTTCGTCAACAAGTAAAATTGGCGCATCTGGGGGGCTGAGAAACCGCATTTTGTGTTCGAGAAGTCTCTTCACCCTCTGCAGGTAACCATGTGGTGTGCCATGTCAAGTTCCGGAATAATCGCTGCGATATTCCTTGATGGCACAGTGATTACCGAACGGTACGTGAAGCTTCTGGAAGATGATTTCATTCCGGTTATCCAAAATGACGTTGATTTCGACAAGATGTGGTTCATGCGAAACGGAACTTGACCCCATCGAAGCAGGAGAGTGTTTGATGTCCTGGGGAAGCACTCTGGGGAGCACATTCTGGCTCTGGGGTACTCAGAGGCCTCGATTGGCCGCCATATTCTCCGGATCTGAACACAGACGACATGATGTACTCTGAGAAAAAACGGCAACAGGAAGAAGCACAGAAAATATGCAACGAACAGCGACAATAGTTCTTAAAAACATGCCATGACATACAATAAATAAGGTAGTATGAAAGTATCCATAAAAAACTATATTTCAAAAAACGAAAAGTAGAAATGTAATAACGTGTTACTGTGTTTGTATAACTATACTATGTTCTGCATGTTTTAATTAAAAAACCCACTGATGATGGTAATATTTGTCACCGAAACTAGTTTGGGAAATAAATAAGTAAACAAATAACAAGGCAATCTGTTTTGCATCAATGCCAATATTGTTGTTTTTCTACACCAATGGAAAAGTTCCAAGATAAAGTTTACATATGATTCCTTTTTGTGGAGCTATATTGAAGACAAGGTGTACAACAATAGCTCCAAAACCATTGCTGTGCTGAAAACAGCCATACTAGAGGTCATCGACAGCATCGATGTTCCGACACATCAGTGGACCATGTAGAATTTCGCTATTCGTCTGCGCCACATCATGGCCAATGATGGCAGGCATATCAAACATATCATAACCTACATCCGTATATTTGTAGTGACATTTACTTGTTGAATAAAGTGTGTGCAAGCCGTAGTTTGTAAATAATTTACGTTTTTTTCATATAGTTCAGTGTCACCCTGTATGTTCGTAAATGTAAGTATGAAGGTGATGCTCTTTTGCCTATGATCGTTGAAAGTCTCTTTTATTTTAAAATTTTCCACAAATCGTAAATTTATTGCAAAATCGGTGACCAATGTCAGGAGCCGGTTAAAAAACCTTTCTAATGGTATCTCATGCATGCCTGTGCGATTAGCATGTGTCGAGGGAAACGGATGTCGACTTGAGAATATATATGACTTGACAATATATATATGATAGTTGTGCAGAACGCTCTCTTGCACTGCCTGCCGCTAGAGTTGGCTGAGCACCTTCCTGACGCTTATGTGCTTGCTGAATGAACCAGTAAGGAAACATGTTACTTTTCTTTGGATCTCCTCTATTTTATGTATCAATCATATGTGGTACAGATCCCAGAATGAGGAGCGGTAGTCAGGTATTCGTCGAACGATGTTTCTTCAGCTACCTCCTTTGTCGATGGACTACATTTCCTGAGGATCATTTCAATGACTCTCACTCTGGCATTTTCACCCGTGATTAATTTTATGTGGTAGTACGGATATCGCTAGATATTTTATGGAAGTAACTGCTTCCAGTGGTTGTACTGGAATCGTGTAATCATACAGCAGTACGTTCTGCTGCGTAAGTCCTGAGACCAACGTGAGCGTTAAGCCACCACGATGCCAACGGCTAAGCCGAGGCGACTTACGGTGCTCACAAAGTTACAACACATATGTCTACGTTCAGAACTGAAACTCCTCGTGTATTTCACGACCAACGTGCTTCTTTCAGTCAAAACAGCTCCATGGAATCTTCGTAATGTGAGCATTCCATACACGACTTAGCTAGTTCTACGTTCTTCCAATTTGTCGTTTGTGAGGTATACAAATCTCCCTAAATATTGCGTGAAAACCGTTACTTACTTATAGACGCCTTGCACGTCGATTAATTTTCTGTAGACATCGAAAAGACATCAAGTATAAGAGTTTATTTATGAAATATAAAAAAAATGATTTTGATGTCAGAACCCGAATAATCAGGTTTTATATATTATAACTTTGATTATTAAGGTATTGTAGTTGTGTGTCCATCTGTGATGTGTCATATGAAAACTTTTGTTCACTTCTGTTATATGAACAAGTGACTGAATAAGGAATAAAATGAGCAACAGTGAGAAGCATCTTCCCATGGCTAGGGGTGCTTTCACTTTTAGTAAACTTCTGCTGATGGTTTTATTTTATTTTCTAAGTTGTACGTTGTTTTGCACAAGAGAAAGTTTTCCACGACAGCATTGGAAACGATTTAGCATACTGCGACGTAAGTAATAACCCCTCTGAAACAGCATCAAAAGCAGAACTGTCTTAAGTAAAATCGCGGCATAATTCATGCGACTACCAATCAGTGATACAATATGTAGTTAGCCTTTAGATACAATGGCGACTGGTTACAAGGCCAAATTTCAACTAATTTTCTAGATTTCAGGAACCGAACCGACTGAGCAGGGAAGGTTGACGTCCTGTCGGATATGGGACAATGAACATGTTGAGAAGTTCGTAGCAGGTCTGATTTTCAAATGTGGGTCTTGCAATTTAGCAATCTCTCGACAGGCTTCTTGACTTTGAATATGTCCAATCATGTTCAGAAAAACAACGTACGTTGTCACCTGACAACCGAAATAGGGCGGTACAGTGGGAAGAATATCCTCTGGAACCAGAAGCTGAAGAGGACCATCGCAAAGATGATGGAAAAGTCTGTTAATGTGAAACAACGTGGCCTTATGCGGAAAAGAATTTAATTCAAACTACGCCGATTTTCTGAAGTCTCAAACTTGTTCACAAAACATCGTGTTATAACCCACGATAAGATATTTGACAAACTAAAGTCCCAAAAAGCGTAACGACGTAGAAATTAAGATGCAAAGGTACAGAAATGTATTTAATACTAATTATTCACCTTCAAATCTTTCGTAAAACATATGTTCTGAACTCAGTAAAATAAGAGTCTACTGAGAATATCACAAATGTTAGTTTACGTCAACAGAAACATACATTATATAGCATGTAACAGGTAAAGGTGCAGGTATGTCTGTTGGTGACTGAGTGCGGTGTACTGAAGAACATTACATTAATATTTACGTCATTTGCAAACTAATAGTTACAGCCAGTACAAGCTATATGTTTTTAGAGTGCTTAGCATCTCCAGGTACATGTGGAAAAAGAAAGCCATTAATGCTTATTTTCTTCTAGGCACTCCGCTTGCTTAGCTGGGTGATAAAGTGCTCGCCTCCCATGCAAGCGGGCCCGGGTCCGATTCCCTGTCGGATTGGAGATTTTCTCCGCTCGGGGACTGGGTGTTGTGTTGTCCTCGTCATCACTACGTCCTCGCGCAAGTCGCCCAATGTGGCGTCACCTGAAAGAAGACTTGCACTTGGCGGCGGGACTTCCCCGCATGGGACCTCCCGGCCAACGATGCCATCCTCTCACTTCCATTTCCTCTAAGCAACAGATCAGATGCTGAAGTCTGCACGTGTGGATGCAAAACGGTTAGTATATGCTGACAGGCGCAGTTGCGGCCGTGTAGAAAAAAAGCAGGTAATAAATTTTGTACCATGTTTGTGGGAAGACTGTTCAATGCGGAGAAAAAACGACCAAGACAGTGATGTGTGTACATATTAACGTACCACATACAAAAATATCTTATACCAGTTGCACCTTGTATATTCTGCAAATGTCTGTGAAGTGTATGGGAGAGACTATTTAGCACAGTATGGCATGTCAGGTATGGAGGGTGGAGAGAATTATTGATTAAATTCTTCTGTGTTTGCTGTCATTGCATTCACGGTCGCTACAGGGACCGCACATAGGCGGCTGAAGAATATCTGTCACTTAATGCTTATATTCGGAACTTTGTAAGTTTCCTGTCGCAGAACAATAGGCGTCTATGTTCAAGTGTCTGCCAATTCAGGTTTCTCAGCATATCTGTGATGATCTGCTCTGAGCAAAACAAACCAGTGACCATTCGAGCCGCCCTTCATTGCATACGTTCAGTGTCCCCTTATAGTCCTATATGGTAAGTGGTGAACAATATTCTAACATAGGACACACAAGTGATTTGTAAGCAATTGAGCTTCTATAAAGATTACCTATGAACTGAAGTCTACCACCGCCTGTCTTGCCTAAGACTGAACCTAAGTGACCGTTCAATTTCATATCTCTACCAATTCTTATAGCCAGGTATTTATGTAAGTTAACTGCCCACATGTCTGACTTACCGACATTGCAATGTAAGATACTACAATACTTGGTTTCACGAAGTACATAGTTACACATTTCTAACTCTTTAAGAAAGCAGACAAACTTTGCACCTATCTTAAACGTTGTCAAGGTCTGACTGAATTTCTGCACATTTATTTTTCAAACAATGCTTCATTACAGATAACTGCATCATCTTCAAAAATTGTAGCTTGCTATTAATTTTATCAGGCAAGTCATCTGCACCTACTTCTACGTGGAGACTCTGCAAATCACATTTAAGTGCCTGGCAGAGGGTTCATCGAACCACCTTCAAAATTCTCTATTATTCCAATCTCCTATAGCGCACAGAAAGAATGAACATCTATATCTTTCCGTAAGAGCTCTGACTTCACTTATTTCATCGTGGTGATCGTTCCTCCCTATGTAGGTCGGTGTCAAGAAAATATTTTCGCATTCAGAGGAGGAAGTGGCTGATTGGAATTTCGTGAGAAGATTCCGTCGCAACGAAAAACGCCTTTCTTTTAATGATGTCCAGCCAAAATCTTGTATCATTTCTGCGGGACTCCCTCCCATATTTCGCGATAATACGAAACGTGCTGCCTTTCTTTGAACTTTTTCAATGACCTCCGTCAGTCCTATCTGGTGAGTATCCCACACCGCGCAGCAGTATTCTAAACGAGGACAGACAAGCGTAGTGTAGGCATTCTCCTTAGAAGGTCTGTTACATTTCCTAAATATCCTGCCAATGAAACACAGTCTTTGGTTATCTTTCCCCACAACATTTTCTATGTGTTCCTTCCACTTTAAGTGGTTCGTAATTGTAATACATAGGTATTTAGTTGAATTTACGGCCTTTAGATTTGACTGATTTATCGTGTAACACAACCTGAATAGCAAGGATCCCTGCACACGTCTTGAGGCCCACCTGCATTTATTTCTACATGTGTTGATAACTCTCCATCCAAGACGACATTCTTTGGCTCTCCTACCAGGAATTCCATAGTCCATTCAGAAACTGCGTTTAATATAATATATAATGACATTTTCGATGATAAATACTTTTCGGTAACCCAGAAATATGTTCTGTCTGAGTGCCTTGATCGTGGCTCTCTGAATGTCACGTGAGAAAAGTGCAGATCGGGTTTCGCATGGCAGATGTTTTCGGATTCGTTGCTGGTTGACATGGAGAAGGCTATTCTCTTCGAGATATCTGATTACGTTCCATGATCTACAACACTCGAATGTGAAAGAACTGAACGATTATTTTGTCGATCACTTGTGCAACCATTTTTGTAGACGGGTATGATTTTCTGCTAGCCAGTGGTCACAGTTTGTTGGTCCAGAGATCCACTGCACAGTTTATTTAAAAGGACCACAAATTCCGTATATAACCTCAAAAGGATTCCTTGGAACGCTGGAGCTTTGTACAAAATTAATGATTAGAGCTCTTTCATAAAGCTGCTAATACTGGTATATGCTGTGTATCACTCATCCTTCTGGTGATATGAGAACTGAATTAGGGCAGTACTTTTGAAATTTTAAATGAATATCTGAAAACGGAATTCAGCAGTTTTGTTTTTGCTTCGCTAACTTCAGTTTCCGTTCTTATGTCATCCATGAGTGTTTGAACACTAACTTCGGTGCCACTGACGGCCATTACATGTGATCGGAGGTCGTTCAGTAAGATTCTGCGATGGGTAGTCTTTTAAGGCTTCACGCATTGTCTTTTAGACAATTAGACGAGCTCCACTCACATGTTTGTATATACATGGCACACTGAAATTAATGCGGTCACATCCTATTTTCGACGTCAACGTGCAATAACTGTTCACAGACGGCAAGCTGTAACACTATATAAAATGTGTCGGAGGACGCGGAAAAACAATGCAGTCGTTACTGTAATGTAGAAACGGAGCGATTTATCTAACTGTGACTGTCTTCCCCAGTTTGGAATCAAAAATCACTTAACTTCTGTAAGATACTGATCCGGTTCTACACGCCTTGATAAAAAAGGGAAGCATCCAGGAAAGGAGGAGAAAACGAAATTGAGTTACACGGACTGAAAAGGTATGTGATGATATTTCGCCGATTACAGAATCGCGACGAATTTATAAGGAACGTGGCAGTATGAGCCTACTTGTCAGTGAGACGTAGCATCCCTTCTGGCACCCATTTATGTACTGATTCGGTTGGGAAGGGTGTCATAAAGTCGTTTGCTGAGGCAATCTGACCCACGACTGTTGTAACCGCTCCTCGATGTCCTTGAAACTAGCACTGGGACCGAGTTGACATTCGAGCTAGTCTTACACATGTGCTGTTGAAGACAGATCAGGGTATATAACCCAGTCGAGAATACGCGGGACCACCTCAGTCGGACCGTTCGCGCCAAGGATTCTCAGCCGAGAAACCTACGCTGTTGGCCACAGGACTGGAATTGGCACGGCTCGACATCGCTGTCGGTATCTACCAGAAGCTCGCTGACACTCTCCTTGCACGTCTCTCAGCGTCCGCGCTGCTAAAGGTAGTTAGGCTTTTGACAGGTGGTCACGTTAATGTGACTGTACACTGTATAACTTTATGTTTTGTTTTCCGTCACTGCTTCGAAATGTTTGGGCAAGAGAAGCCGCACGGGAAGGTCAGGTATCATCGGACAACGGACTCTATCGGACAAGAGCAGCTGCTAAACTACGGTTTCATGTCCGATACAACGCACCAAAAATTTGAAGTAGAAAATTGCATAGGGTGGAAAAAAATATTGAAAAAATTAACGAATATGCATTTTTATGCCACTGGGTGCAACGATCGACTCTGAAGTGTAGAGGAAAGGTGCCTAATATGAGACACACTTTTGTAAACCCATTTGAAAGACCTAAAAGTAAGTGCAATTGTATTTTTTATTATGGTAATAATATCATGTATTATTTAATTTTATCATAATATTATCGTATTTGCAATAACAAACAATCTTTCAGAGTAGTTATTAAATATTTAAAAACAAGGCTTTTCGTAGAAATGATATCAATGTTTCCTGTTGTGGCGTAACAAGCTAGTTACGCCACATTGCGAAGTGAGCCGAAAGAAAGGCACGCGTACACACACGCCGACTGGCGTGAAGTCTGGAACAGGATAACTATTGAATGGTAGCAAGAAAAGTACGTCGCTGCTTTATACTTAACTTTTAATTATTGTTGTATACATCGTTCTTCTTGAGACATTTATACGATAACTCTCAAAGTAGGTAAGGCTAATGGCACCTTGCTAGGTTGTAGCCATGGACTTAGCAGAAGGCAATTCTAACTGTCTCTCGGCAAATGAGAGGAAGGCTTCGTCCTTATTGTCGCTAGCAATGTCGTCGTACAACTGGGGCGAGTGCTCGTCCGTATCTCGAGACCTGCCTTGTGGTGGCGCTAGGTCTGCGATCACACAGTGGCGGCACGCGGGTCCGACATGTACTAAATGGACCGCGGCCGATTTAAGCTACCACCTAGCAAGTGTGGTGTCTGGCTGTGACACCACATTCCTCCCCCGCAAATCGGCGAACGGTCGTATTATAAGGCTTCCGCCCGCCGTGGGGAGGACCCCATGTTGACGTATGCGATGAGGTGGGGAGCCTAACAACAGGCGAGGCTGTGCCACCCGCACCCGGCCATTCGGTCCGAGGGGAGCTAGGAAACGCCTCAAAACCTAGTCCAGGGTGCACGTCAACATGCGGTGTATGCGCCCGTAAAGAGACAGGAGGGGCCGAAGGGTCGACCTCCATTGCGTCGGGGTACCCGACGCGCGAAGACGTCATGTGGTCCGGAGCGGGCAAGCGTTCCATGGCGGAGGACAGCCGGTCACGGGACGCGATCGGCGGCGCGTGACCCTGGGAGGCGCTTGGCGGCTGCATCGAAGCGTCGAATGCGGGCGGCGCCGGCGGGAGAACAGGCGGCGGCGGCGGCGGCGGCTGCGGCGGCGCGTCGCCATGGGGCAAAATGGAAGGCATCGTCGGGAACACCTGGGGATGAGGCGAGCCAGTAGATGGGTCCCCAGGGCGCTGACCGGACGGCACCGTCGCTGAAAGCAGACGGGGAGCGGCAGAACCCGTGCGACGACAGAGGCGCAGCTGATTGAGATGCCGACGCACCTCACCAGAGGCCCCCAAAACCAAATACATCGCGCGGCCGAGGCAGCGAAGAATGCGCCCTGCGAGCCAACGCCGTGAACCTCGATAGTTGCGATAAAATACAACGTCGCCTGGAGCAAAAGCAGGAGTCTGCCGCTGCCTAGGAACCGGATGCGGCGGATGCAGCAAAGACATCAAGGTGCGATGAGGACGACCATGGAGCAACTCAGCCGGCGAGCGACCATTTCGGGGCTGAGAGCGATACGATGACAAAAAGAGCAACAACGCGTCCTCCCGAGAATGCAACTCTTTCAACTTCAACATCTGTGACTGGAAAGTCCGGACCAATCGTTCAGCGGCACCGTTGGACTGAGGCGAAAACGGCGCGGATGTCAGATGTTGAATACCATTGGCCTGGCAGAATGACTGAAATTCTGCGGACATGAATTGTGGGCCATTGTCGGAAACAATAGTCTGCGGAAGACCTTCAATGCAAAAGATAGCAGACAACGCTTGGATGGTGGCGGAGGACGTCGTGGAAGACATCCGGAGAAGAAAAGGAAAAGTACTGAAGGCGTCGACCAGAACCAGCCATCGAGCATTCCAGAATGGACCAGCAAAATCAATGTGCAAGCGTTGCCAAGGGGAAGTGGCTTTTGGCCATGCAAAGACTTTCCGCGGCGGTGCGGATTGTTGTTCGGCACACGCCATGCAAGAAGAACACATATTCGTAATCGCAGCATCGATTCCGAACCAAATACAGTGCTGACGAGCAAGTTGTTTCGTTCGCACTATACCCCAATGTACTTGGTGAAGAAGCCGTAAAACAGAGGACTGTAACGAACGTGGGACCACGACTCGGGACTGATCATTATCAGAACGCAACAACAAAACACCACGTCGAACAAAAAGTCTCTCCTTGTGAGCAAAAAAATCGGCGAACCAACGGATCCTCGATCCGAGACTTTGACAAAGGCCATTGCGTAGCAATAAAACGCAAGACGGTAGCAAGGACAGGGTCAGCAGTTGTGGCGGTAGCTACACGACGAAAATCAATCGGAAACAATTCGACCACTTCATCGGTTTCCGAATCAATGAACATGCAAGCAAGTTCGGAAGAATCGAATGCTTGATCCTCAGCAACAGGCAAACGGGACAACGCATCGGCGTTTCCGTGCGTAGCAGTGGACCGATACAAGATATCGTAGCGGTACTGCGAGAGAAAAATAGACCAGCGAATGAATTTCTGCGCTGTACGCGGAGGGACAGGCTTGTTCGGATGAAAAAGCGATGTCAAAGGTTTGTGGTCTGTGATGATGGTAAAGTGACGACCATACAAGAAATCATGGAACTTAGTAACACCAAACACGAGAGCCAAAGCTTCTTTCTCTATCTGGGAGTAATTGCTTTGCGCAGACGAGAGCAATTTGGACGCAAAGGCAATAGGGCGATCATGCGAGCCAACTTTGTGCGCAAGCACAGCACCGATCCCGAAATCCGAGGCATCGACCATCAACAAAAGGGGTTTCTGTGGATCGAATGGCGTAAGGCAAGTATTAGAAAGCAACGCCGATTTCAACTGGCGAAAGGCGCTCTCGCATTCCGTCGGCCAGAGAAACGGAACACCGGTACGGCGTAAGCGATGAAGCGGAGCTGAAATCGAAAAGGCATTGCGCACATTCACTCACACCTTGCGATTCTAAATCGTTCAATGTTCGTGCGACCTCATCACGCAATGCGTGGGGAACATTGCGCGCTCTGAAAAATTTCGGTGGCGCGTTGACTTTCAGTTCCAAATGTGCTTCATAGTTTTTAGCGCAACCTAAGACCGGTGCAAAAATGTCTGCAAATTCGTCACATAAGCGAGAAACACTGTCTGAAGGCACCGTCTGATTCACTGATAGGACCTGATTTACAATAGACATGTTAAACAATTGAAATAAATCTAAGCCAAACAAGTTCACTGCAGAAGAAGAACGAAGAACGTAAAATGACACAAGTTTTGTATGTCCCTTGTATGTGGCAAGAAGGCTGCACTGTCCCAACACAGGTATATTCTGTCCTGAATAACTATGTAACTTAACATTTGCGGCACGCAACGGAGGTGTGCCCAGTTGTTTGTACGTGTCGTGATTGAGCAATGAAACTGCAGCTCCGGTATCGAGCTGGAACGGTATGACCTTGCCATTAAAGTCCAAATCTACAAAAAGTTTATTATCCTGCTGACGACAAGAGCGACCGTTTTGTGCAATTTGAACAGACACTTGTACAGAATCACTTGCTAATTGACGTGATTTCCGGTGACGTCGACGCACAGTTTGTGTGGGACGAACACAGTCACTGTTAGAGAAAGTGGCACTGGACGAATCGGAATTAACTACATGAATGTCCATGGGCGAAGGTCCACGATCCTGAGTGTCCTTGATTCGATTCCGGCGCGAAGCAAAGGGCCTGGAATGATTGTGATTGTCTGATCGGAGCTTTTTCTGGCAAACACTTTGAACATGTCCTTTCCTATTACAGAAAAAGCAAATAGCTTGACGTGACGGGCAATGTTCACGCGAATGTCTAGTAGCACACCGCGGGCATGATTTCACTGCATTTGTGGGCTGGCGTGGCACACCTGGTTTAGAGCGCGGCGGCAGCTGCGTTTGTGTGGCGAGGGCAGTTGACCGGGCCGTGCAGCTCGCCCGGCGGGCCGGTTAATGTTACACACTGCTGACGAAGTTTCAAAAGATTCCTGAGCACAGTCAAGTGTGTCTTGTCTATCCAATATGTCTATCACTTGTTGAAGGGAGGGATTAACTAGTTTCAAAATGTGCTCCCGTATGCGAACATCAGAAACGTTCTGTGCAATTGCATCACGTACCATTGTATCTGAATAAGAAAGGCCACAGTCACAGTCAAAGGCACAGTGCCTAGTAAGTCCTTGCAATGCTGCTACCCACTCCCTATTAGTTTGACCGGCCGTACGTTTTGTACGAAGAAATGTATACCGTTTTGCAACCACATTAGGCATCTAAAGCAGACAAAACTTCCTCGTTGGACAGAGTTGCTTCGTCGCGTCGGGGAAACAATTTCACTATCGCACGGTAGGTGGACACACCGACACAAGAAAGCAAAAACGGCTGCCGCTCATTACCTTGAATTCTGTAGGCGGCTAGGTGAAATGCAAACTGGCGGGACCATTCCGTCCACGATTCGTGCGCCGGGTCGTAGTGCCTAAAAGGCGGTGCAACTGCGCGTTGTGGCTGCGGTAGCGGTGAAGCGGCGGCTGCCGCATCGGTGTGAATGGCACGTTGACCCTGGACGAGCTGTCCAAGGGCATCCAATAACGCCTGCGTCTGCTGATTCTGCAAGCGATAAAATTCGGACAGTACATCTGGATATTGTGGCGAAGCCATGACACAAATAAATCAGAGCAAAGCAAGTAGAAAGAACACGATCCTTTAAGCCTCGTCGCCAATCTGTTGTGGCGTAACAAGCTAGTTATGCCACATTGCGAAGTGAGCCGAAAGAAAGGCACGCGTACACACACGCCGACTGGCGTGAAGTCTGGAACAGGATAACTATTGAATGGTAGCAAGGAAAGTACGTAGCTGCTTTATACTTAACTTTTAATTATTGTTGTATACATCGTTCTTCTTGAGACATTTATACGATAACTCTCAAAGTAGGTAAGGCTAATGGCGCCTTGCTAGGTTGTAGCCATGGACTTAGCAGAAGGCTATTCTACCTGTCTCTCGGCAAATGAGAGGAACGCTTCGTCCTTATTGTCGCTAGCAATGTCGTCGTACAACTGGGGCGAGTGCTCGTCCATATCTCGAGACCTGCCTTGTGGTGGCGCTAGGTCTGCGATCACGCAGTGGCGACACGCGGGTCCGACATGTACTAAATGCACCGCGGCCGATTTAAGCTACCACCTAGCAAGTGTGGTGTCTGGCTGTGACACCACATTTCCTAATATGAGACAGTAATAATATTTTGATTTAATTATTTTATTACAGATTAATGACATATGAATACACAATTTTTATATGTTTATTCATTTCTGTTACCCTTCACTCATGCCACTGAGTTTGTAATTCTGTTAAGTAACATACCGTACTGTTGTTTGATAAGAAGACTGTCCCACCACAACCTTAAGAAAATATTGTAATTTCGAAAAAGGTTATGTGCTAAATAATACCTAACCTTCCTCAGTAAGAAAGCCCTCTGGTCTGCAATAGCCAAGTATCACCCATTTTAGAGGGGGTATTTACATCTCAATCGGAAATTACTCATTGACGTGCACAATGAGTATTTATATGAGAGCGCTCCATAACTCTTTTTTTTCTCGTCCTCTTTTGGTTGATAAATACGACATTTGCTGTGGGACATCGTGGAATATTTCCATTTCAGCCCATATAGTTTCATAAAGTTCCAATAGGCGGCGATGTTTCTATGTAGCCACCAAAATGGCGTCTGTAACAGAAACGCGTTCCAAGCAGAAAGCTATTATTGCGTTTCTTTTGTCGGAAGAACCAGGGCATCGCAAGTATACATTGATACTTGCAGAATGTCTTCGGAGAGGTGGCAGAGAATAAAACACGGTGAATCGTTGGGCGAGGCGTGTGTCATCATCACAACGACGTCGCGCAAACCTGTCTAACTCCCACGAGTCGGACAACTGCACCCAGATGTGTCACCTGCAATGCTGGAACGTGCCAACACTCTCATTCGCGGTGATCGACGCATCACAATCAAGCACCTCGCTGCTCCACTGGACGTCTCTGTCGGTAGTGCTGGCACGATCGTACACTATTTGGGGTGCCCAAAGGAGTGTACCCACTTAACAAAAGACAATAAACAGCAACGAAGGACAATCTGTGAGAAATTTCGTGTACGTTACGAGGATAATCGTGACAATTTTTATCGAAAATCGTAACAGACGTTGAAACAGGGGATCGTCACTTCAAACCGGAAATAAAACGGTAATCCATAGAATGCGAAGCCTGCTCCCCATCGATGAAAAAGTTCGAAGCCGAACTGGCAACCGGTAAAGTCATGGCGACGGTCTTCTGGGCCTCTGAAGAGGTTATTCTCTTCGATATGTTCCCTCATGATGCAACGATCAACTCTAAAGTGTAGAGGAAAGGTGCCTAATATGAGACACACTTTTGTAAACCCATTTGAAAGACCTAAAAGTAAGTGCAATTGTATTTTTTATTATGGTAATAATATCTTGTATTATTTAATTTTATCATAAAATTATCGTATTTGCAATAACAAACAATCTTTCAGAGTAGTTATTAAATATTTACAAACAAGGCTTTTCGTAGAAATGATATCAATGTTTCCTAATATGAGACAGTAATAATATTTTGATTTAATTATTTTATTACAGATTAATGACATATGAATACACAATTTTTATATGTTTATTCATTTCTGTTATCCTTCACACTACTTAGGTTTATATTTACGACACCCGGGGCAATCAATATTGTCTTCTGTGACACCGCACTCTTCATGAGCCCAGCGACAACATTTCGTGCACTGTGCCCATTTCTCCCCGTGTTTGTCTTCAGAAAAGTGCCCAGTACAGAACAGACACTCTGTGTCATCGTCATACTGCTGTTCAAAAATGGTTCAAATGGCTCTGAGCACTATGGGACTCAACTGCTGAGGTCATTAGTCCCCTAGAACTTAGAACTAGTGAAACCTAACTAACCTAAGGACATCACAAACATCCATGCCCGAGGCAGGATTCGAACCTGCGACCGTAGCGGTCATGCGGTTCCAGACTGCAGCGCCTTTAACCGCACGGCCACTTCGGCCGGCCATCACTGCTGTCTGAATCCCCACTGTCATCAAGATGGACATCGTATGCCGAGTCACTAGACGATTCTTCTGCTTTAGGTCTACGATTTGAAGGTTTTCCACTCTTCTCCCCAAATAACTTTCTGGTTGCTTTCTTAGCTTCAGCCTCTGATTTCTTCTGTTTAGATTCTTGCAATTGCTTCACATAAGGAGTTGAAGTTAGTAACGCAGCAGAGCACGAACGCGATGTTTGACTTATTTGACTGTCTCCAGGTGGTTTTGCGATGTGTGGGAGAGGTCTGATGTCTGCCGAGCTGACAGTTTGACCATCACCATCAGCAGTTTGATTTTCGTTTTTGGCATGTCTTTCTTGAAGAGCGTCAGCATCGCGATGAATTGAAAATTCATGTTCCCTAAAGATGTGATGAGACATGTTTTCTGAAGGTATTCACAGATGCTTCCATTGCTTCTGCTCGGTTGTAAGCTGCCCCAAATAACCTGGCTATTAATAACGGGATGAAACACGACCTGGGTTACTTCCAACCACGTTTCTATCTCTTGGGCATAGTAGGTTTTCAAAGGCCCCATAAATCCGACGTCAAGTGGCTGCATTTTATGCGTTGAGTGAGGTGGCAAACATACGATATGAACATAGTTTTCACGTGCTTTATTAAACACATCGAGATTCTTTGTGTGGGAATAATGTTCCCTCAATATGCGATAGGTATCGTAATATGCGACACTGTCGCATATTTGGATCCCCATACTATCGCATATTAGGAATTTCGCCAACTTACACAAAGAATCACGCACTTGTTAACAAAGTTTGTTGAAAAATGAACCTAATTGTCAATAATTATAGGTAATACAGTCACAAATAACAACAATAAAAGAGTGCAGTAATATCCACTCACCTTTAAACTGAAATATTGTCTTAACACCGACGTCGGAAAAACTCCAAACACAAGAAATTTTGTATCAACCTCTACGCACTATGTCCGGCTCAACTGTGGCGTCCTACTCGCTGTGTCGTCTGGCATGCAATAGACGTGTTTAAGAAACTCTCCACCAGAGTGCAACCCCTAACATGGGCGCAGTTGGGGTGTCTCATATTAGGGAACTATCGCATAATAGGCACCTTTCCTCTACTGTGATTCCCTCAGGAAACGCGTGTTCGTGGCCACAAAAAGATCAACGAACCATTCATTCTCCAGGATAACGCAAGGCCTCACGTGCTCCCGAGAGGAGCTCACACAACTTCTATGCATTGTTTTTCCTCATCCACCGAACAGTTCGGATTTCGCACCTTCCGATTTCCATGTACTTGGCCCATGAAGGACGCAGCACATGGATGACAGGGAGGTTATTATTGATGGAGCAAGACGTTGGCTTCGACGCCGACCAGTAAAGTGGTGCCGGGCGACCATACAGACCCTCCCATTAAGGTGGCGTAAGGCCGTCACATTGAACAGAGATTATGTTGGAAACTAGGCTTTTGTAGCCAAAAGAGTGGGAATTAATGTAGTGTACTGGAATCCCGAACAAAGTCAATTTACTCTCAGAAAAAAATGCGTTGCATTTCTTATTGAACGCCGCTCGCAGGAGTGTGAACTTCAGGGCGCCCACAGAGTGGAAGCCGCTCTTTGCACAAATGCCTACGTACTGCGCCTGGTTGAGCTCGCAGCCCGGCGTTTACCAGCCAGCGTGAGGTAATCTTAGGGACGACGTGCCAGTGTGGCTGAGGAGGGAAAACATTTTACATGTCAAGGCGCCATTCCCTCGGCCGAGTTGCCTCCTTTCAGGGTAACTCTGTATCGAGTGGCACGCATGCCGGCTGCGTAGCGCTACGCACCGCGGCACGCACAGGGCTCTGCCGTGAGCGTGGGCGTGTGCGTGGGCGTGCCGCATTCCACCGACATTCCTGGCGCCGCCGCCTCCGCCTCCGCCGCCGCCACGCCTCGCTGCTCCCGATCGCTGCGGCAGAGCCAGTCGCCGGCGGACCGTGAAGCGTGCAGCACGCCCAGCAGCGAAAAGCCTCCGCCGGGAGCCCCCTCTGACGGAAACGTACCATCACATTGACGTCTTCTTCACAAAACCAGCCAACCACTTTGCGTAGTTCCGCTTTTGTCACATTTGGCGCACGAAAGTGGTGTATTGCGCGACGGGACGAGCTGCAGAGCCGGCCTTAGCGGGAAATAACTCGATCACGCCACTACGCGTATTGGTGTCCCGTAAATAGTGCCCAGTGAAATTTGCGCTCAGAAAATATCGAGGAAAGGTTGGCAACTCAACCTATCCGAACTCCAGAACTTTCTCGGCAGGTACAAGGTTTTACTTTATAACTACTATTAGAGATAACTGTAATGCTCAAACGAGAACGTTAATGCCAAAATTTTTACCATCGAAAGTTTATTTTATGCTCTCTCAGTCGCAATCTCAGTTTTTCCGCTTTTTCACTTGTTTGTTGTATACAAGGTGAAAATTATTTAAACCGACAAACTCTGTGAGGTAAATTGGGCACACAAAATAAATACTTTTCTCTAGTGTCATACTTTCCTGAGGGTGTTTTTTAATCCGGTAGAGAAGGTATTCCATCTTCAGTTATAATGACTGATCTGTTATAAAACGGTTCCTGCTGTGCCGGTAAAGGGCCCACTTCGCCCTTCAGTTGCTTCACACTGACATTGTTGTACGTCTTGACCGAACACAGTATCTGTTTACTAAAGGAACGATACACATAGTGTTAATTCTCTGATACGGCTGGTGCTTACTACATAGTGATCTACTACGGACGAACAACACAGCAAGTTTATCAATAACAATATCCTAATATCAGTACACTGCATCGTTCGACGTTTACTGCTGTGTACTAACGTCTGCCTGAGACCGGGTCATTTAGCAGATTGCCTGGAGAGGGACGAAGTCGCACAGGACAAACTCTGCAATTTGAGGAGGCACTCCTGCTGCGTATGTAGCAAGATCCTTCCATCAACACTCGAGCAATTGCGCATAACATGGGAACGAATCATGTAAGAATCGTTCTTCATGAAAAATTGTTACATCAATTTCAGTTACAGCATGTATACAAACTGGAGCCAGATGATCATCCATTCTGAGCATAGTTTTCGCAATGTTACCTGGAAAAGTGTCAAATGTAACTTATATTTCCATCTTCTGTCCTGTTTACAGGAGAAGCAAAGTTCAGGCGTGATGGGGTCTCCAGTATCCACAATTCGCATGTTTGGAGTAAGTATCCAGGTGTCTCATTTACTCGCGCTCATCAAGTGCAGTTCTACTTGAATGTGTGGGCAGGTGTTGTTCGTGACTGTTTGATTGGGCCATATTCCTTATCTAGGCTATTAAATGGCAGGTGTTAATACAATTCCCTCTCCTCAGCTATCAGAATTTCTGTATAACGCGCTACTCGTTACAGGACAGCCCATATGGCTCCAGCATGACGGCGCACCGGGACATTTCAGTCCTTTCATGCGACGATTCTTGAACCGACAGATTCCAGAAAAGTGGATTGGCAGAAGTGGTCCTGCACCATGGCCAACTCGACCCCGGATTTGGCTGCTCTGGAGTGTTTTACAAAGGGAGAAATGCGCAGTCTTGACTAAAAAGCCCCTCTTGAATCAGAAGACGATGTGGCTGCACGGATAGCTGCAGCAGCAGGAGAAATTAATTACGCTAAAGTAATCTTGATGGACCCGTGGTCTAGGGGTAGCGTCTTTGATTCATAATCAAAACGTCTTCGGTCCCGGGTTCGATCCCCGCCACTGCCTAAATTTTGATGAATAGTCAACATTGGCGGCCGAAGACTTCCGGCATAAGAAGTCAGCCTCATTCTGCCAACGGCCTTGTCAAAGACGGCGGAGGAGCGGATAGAGGTTCAGGGCACTCTTTCGTCCAAGGGGTGAGAAATTGCCCCTAAAGGCGGAAGAATCAGCAATGATCAACGACATGAGGATGCAGAAGGCAATGGAAACCACTGCATTAAAGACATTTAGCGCGTATCCACTGAACATGTGGCCTGTAATTGAAGAAGTATCATGATGATCTCTCCATTGGCAAAAGATTCCGGAATAGTCCTCCATTCGGATCTCCGGGAGGGGACTGTCAAGGGGGAGGTTACCATGAGAAAAAGATTGAATAATCAACGAAAGGATAACGTTCTACGAGTCGGGGCGTGGAAAGTCAGAAGCTTGAACGTCGTAGGGAAACTAGAAAATCTGAAAAGGGAAATGCAAAGGCTCAATCTAGATATAGCAGGCGTCAGTGAAGTGAAGTGGAAGGAAGACAAGGATTTCTGGTCAGATGAGTATCGCGTAATATCAACAGCAGCAGAAAATGGTATAACAGGTGCAGGATTCGTTATGAATAGGAAGGTAGGGCAGAGGGTGTGTATATGTGAACAGTTCAGTGACCGGGTTGTTCTAATCAGAATCGACAGCAGACCAACACCGACAACGATAGTTCAAGTATACATGCCGACGTCGCAAGCTGAAGATGAACAGATAGAGAAAGTGTATGAGGATATTGAAAGGGTAATGCAGTATGTAAAGGAGGACGAAAATCTAATAGTCATGGGCGACTGGAATGCAGTTGTAGGGGAAGGAGTAGAAGAAAAGGTTACAGGTGGATATGGGCTTGGGACGAGGAATGAAAGAGGAGAAAGACTAATTGAGTTCTGTAACAAGTTTCAGCTAGTAATAGTGAATACCCTGTTCAAGAATCACAACAGGAGAAGGTGTACTTGGTAAAGGCCGGGAGATACGGGAAGATTTCAATTAGATTACATCATGACCAGACAGAGATTCCGAAATCAGATACTGGATTGTAAGGCGTACCCAGGAGCAGATATAGACTCAGATCACAATATAGTAGTGATGAAGAGTAGGCTGAAGTTCAAGACATTAGTCAGGAAGAATCAATACGCAAAGAAGTGGGATACGGAAGTACTAAGGAATGATGAGATACGTTTGAAGTTCTCTAACGCTATAGATGCAGCAATAAGGAATAGCGCAGTAGGCAGTACAGTTGAAGAGGAATGGACATCTCTAAAAAGGGCCTTCACAGAATTTGGGAAGGAAAACATAGGTACAAAGAAGGTAGCTGCGAAAAAACCATGGGTAACAGAAGAAATACTTCAGTTGATTGATGAAAAGAGGAAGTACAATCATGTTCCGGGAAAATCAGGAATACAGAAATACAAGTCGCTGAGGAATGAAATAAAGAGGAAGTGCAGGGAAGCTAAGACAATATGGCTGCAGGAAAAATGTGAAGACATCGAAAAAGATATGACTGTCGGAAGGACAGACTCAGCATACAGGAAAGTCAAAACAACCTTTGGTGACATTAAAAGCAACGGTGGTAACATTAAGAGTGCAACGGGAATTACACTGTTAAACGCAGAGGAGAGAGCAGATAGGTGGAAAGAATACATTGGAAGCCTCTATGAGGGTGAAGATTTGTCTGATGTGATAGAAGAAGAAACAGGAGTCGATTTAGAAGAGATAGGGGATCCAGTATTAGAATCGGAATTTAAAAGAGCTTTGGAGGACTTACAGTCAAATAAGGCAGAAGGGATAGATAACATTCTATCAGAATTTCGAAAATAATTGGGGGAAGTGGCAACAAAACGACTATTCACGTTGGTGTGTAGAATATATGAGTCTGGCGATATACCATCTTACTTTCGGAAAAGCATCATCAATTCCGAAGACGGCAAGAGCTGACAAGTGCGAGAATTATCGCGCAATCAGCTTAACAGCTCATGAATCGGAGCTGCTTACAAGAATAATATACAGAAGAATGGTAAAGAAAATTGATAATGCGCTAGGTGACGATCAGTTTGGCTTTAGGAAAAGTAAAGGGACGAGAGAGGCAATTCTGAAGTTACGGCTAATAATGGAAGCAAGGCTAAAGAAAAATCAAGACACTTTCATAGGATTTGTCGACATGGAAAAACCGTTCGACAATATAAAGTGGTGCAAGCTGTTCGAGATTCTGAAAAAAGTAGGGGTAAGCTATAGGGAGAGACGGGTCATATAAAATATGTACAACAACCAAGAGGGAATAATAAGAGTGGACGATCAAGAACGGAGTGCTCGTATTAAGAAGGGTGTAAGACAAGGCTGTAGCCTTTCGCCCCTACTCTTCAATCAGTACATCGAGGAGGCAATGACGGAAATAAAAGAAAGGTTCAGGAGTGGAATTAAAATACAAGGTCAAAGGATATCAACGATACGATTCGCTGATGACATAGCTATCCTGAGTGAAAGTGAAGAAGAATTAAATGATCTGCTGAACGGAATGAACAGTCTAATGAGTACACAGTATGGTTTGAGAGTAAATCGGAGAAAGACGAAGGTAATGAGAAGTAGTAGAAATGAGAACAGCGAGAAACTTAACATCAGGATTGATGGTCACGAAGTCAATGAAGTTAAGGAATTCTGCTACCTAGACGGTAAAATAACCAATGACGGACGGAGCAAGGAGGACATCAAAAGCAGACTCGCTATCTCAAAAAAGGCATTTCTGGTCAAGAGAAGTATACTAATATCAAATACCGGCCTTAATTTGAGGAAGAAATTTCTGAGGATGTACGTCTGGAGTACTGCATTGAATGGTAGTGAAACATGGACTGTGGGAAAACCGGAACAGAAGAGATTCGAAGCATTTGAGATATGATGCTATAGACGAATGTTGAAAATTAGGTGGACTGATAAGGTAAGGAATGAGGAGGTTCTACGCAGAATCGGAGAGGAAAGGAATATGTGGAAAACACTGATAAGGAGAAGGGACAGGATGATAGGACATCTGCTAAGACATGAGGGAATGACTTCCATGGTACTAGAGGGAGCTGTAGAGGGCAAAAACTGTAGAGGAAGACAGAGACTGGAATACGTCAAGCAAATAATTGAGGACGTAGGTTGCAAGTGCTACTCTGAGATGAAGTGGTTAGCACAGGAAAGGGATTCGTGGCGGGCCGCATCAAACAAGTCAGTAGACTGATGACCAAAAAAAAAAAAAAAAAAAACAAGCAGTCTTTGTTATACTGAAAATGATATGCCGTTGTAAGATTTTTGTATAGGTGCAAATTTCACTAGGCGTGTTTTCATATATGTTGTAAGAGGTCCGAGCAGATGTAATACAGATGTAATTTTATGTAAGAGGTCCGAGCAGATGTAATTTCGATATATTGCTCATGCGCTGCCTGCGATATGCAAGGTATAAGAGAATCGCTGACCAGAGAGCAGTGTTGACTGTACGAACTGTGTAGCAGTAGCAGTAAGTTGTGGCCAGTGTGCGTGTCTGCTCTGGTCTGGTGTATCATGTTGGCTGGGCCGGTCGCGGTGCAGCGATGCCGGTTCCTGAGTATTATTGTATAACGTAAAAAAAGCAGCCTCGCGCATATCTAGTAATATTATGTAAACTCCCATGTATATCTTTTAAAAATGTCCTAATAATAACAAGCATTCATTTCAATTTAAAGAATTTAATATTTTTTTCAATGCATGATCATTCCGATTGTTGCAAAAGAAAAATCATTTGCTTCCTTTCATAAATAACAAATGTATAGGCCAGCATTGTATAGAGCTGTGCCGGAAAAGAGCTATTGTAAGAGCAGATAGTTGCCGACTTTATCGAGGTGAGAATTTTTGCTTTTTATTCAGAATGATCTTACAGGGCCATGAAGCAGCACTGCTGTCGTCAAAATTTTACCAGGTTACTGAATTTATTTTTTATTACGAGCTTTAGGAATTTTTCTGTTTCGAGCTTATATTAAATGATAGAAGAATATTGTGGGTACATTAAATGGGAACCAGTTTTGTTCTGAGGTTACACTAAAATTAGAATCATTAACCAAATAATATTTAATTATGTATTTTTTTTGTGGGGAGGTTACACTTGGCGACAACCGGCCAGGATCGTCTTTCATTGTGAATCTCTGAGAAGTAGTCATATATCTGCTCTTATTTACTTAAACGTAGTTTGCATCTGGTGCAACGCATTTACTAATTTGTCACTCTTGCTTTCACAGATCAGCGGCAATTTATTGCTCTTTGTTGTAATTGTGTTTGTTCCATTTTTTTTTTTTTTGCTTTGTCGTTGTTTCAATATTTTGCTTAATTTTGATTTCTGAAAAATGCCGCGAAAAACTGTTAACAGTACATCGCGATGTGCAATGAGTGAAATAGCCGATTAGAATAATTTGACCGATAATACTAGCGACACTCAGTGTCTTAATGATAATCCTACATTTACAGACAATCAGTGCGTACCGACCACTAGTACTGATTTTAATGCTAATGAGGAGCAAACAAATTCAATTGTGTCCTCTGTTAATTTAACGACAATTGATGACGCGGCACGTTCTGTGACAATGAACGATGCCCAGTTTGACACACCCGGTTTGCAAAATTTGAATTGTGAACAGATAAATTTTTCTCACGAAGATGTACAATGTAGTCAAAATACGTCAGATTTATTTGGTTCCGAGGTAGTGACCCACAGTGCACATCCGATTGCCAAACGTTTTCGAGAATCAGAGAATGTCCAAATGGTTACACAAAACGCGACAAAAGCAGATACACCATCACACAGCACAGAGAATGCAGTAGCTAATTTTGGCATGGATCGAGTCATAGCATTAATGCCACAACTTAACGAAAATCTCAAACAACAACTTAATGAAAATAATGAAAATGTCAAACAACTAAATGAAAGACAAGATAACAATTCCAAACAGTTGAATGAAAGTCTCAAACAGTCAAATGAAAAACAAGACAACAATTACAAACAACTTAATTAAAAACTTGATAACAATTCCAAACAGCATAGTGAACAGATTACAGCCGTTGCCGTACAATGTCATGATACTAAAGAACAATTACGTGAGGAAATTAAGGCTTGTGCTAGGAACAGTAGTGAAGAAATTAGATCTGTGGCACAAGAATTAAATAATACACATGCAGCTACAACTAAATTACTTAGAGACGAAATTAGTGCAGTCGCTAAACAATGCTCTGAAAACGCAACACAGTTACGTGACGAGTTTAAATTAATGTCAGCAGAACTTTCACGCACGCTGGATGTGAAAGTAGACGCGAAATTTGACCAACAGAACAGCCAAATTGACGAACGTTTTAATCAACACCTACAAAACAGTGAAACGCGTTACCGAAAATTTATACAGGAACAGAATAAAGTAAAGCGACAAGTCATGGAAACAATTACTGCACAGAGACAGGAAGATTAGCGTAAATTGTTTACGAAAGCAAAAACATACGTAGACAACAATATTGCTACAGTGTCAGACGAAATTAATAGTATCAAACAGTTGAACACCGAATTGCATGATGAAATCTCCGATCTTAAAGCAAAAACAGACACACACACAGTAGACTTTCAGACAGTGACCGACAGACTTGAACAATTAGAACTAATTCAGGATCCCGATGCCATCAAAGCAGACGTTAAAAAGTTGAGCAAAACCACACATAAAATACAAGAACAAATTAATGCTTGCGATACTAAAAACGATGATCTGGTAAAAGTACTGACTGAAAAATATGATGAATTGGCCAGTCGTATTGATGTTATTGAAAGTAATAATGAGACCAAATCAGACGATACGTCACCAGTTTCGTTTAATCAAACACCCGAATTCCAAAATTTACAGCAGACGATCAGTGAGATAGGTTCGTCCAATAATACATTGCGTAGAAAATTGTCATCTTTACAGCACGAAGTGACGGAGATGAAAAATATTTCAGCCTTTAACACGTCACAGCATACGCCACTTTGCGAACATTTGTCAGACTTACACAGCCAGTATAATTTAGGTAATTTACAAAGAGTACGTGAGTCAGATTCCGAACAGTCACAGACAAATAGATTCTCATACAATCCTGAACCTGTTCAGACATACAGAGACGATAATTTTGTTTACAAGCACTTTCTATCAGTGAGAAAATTTAAAGTATTTAAAAATGACAGAATACAGATTCACCCATTGGATTGGATACAACAATTTAGCTTTGCTTTTCCAACGACTTGGCCTGTAACACACAAACTTGAATTTATTTGCAGTTTTTTGGATGGCGAACCGGCAACTCGTATGAGACCGATTGCGAGACAATGCTACTCGGTAGAAGAATTTCAGAATGCTTTTCTGTCAGCGTACTGGTCGAAGACGACACAACGTGGAATCAAGGATCAATTAATTAATTTACCGAATTATGAGAACTCAAATTATTCCACTGTCACGCAATTTTTGGAACACATGGTCCAACAAAACCGGTACTTAAGTGAACCATACAGTGAATCTGCACTTATTCAATTATGTATTTCTAAATTACCACGATCATTAAGAGTATCACTTTTAACAGGTCAGCAGAAAGAAAATATTTCGGCATTCAGAGATCTGTTACAGCTTTTGGAAGTTCAGCAATCAGATTATTCCTTTATGAACAAAAATTTTTCACATAATAACCAAGGTCAACAAGGATACAGCGATTACAATCAGCCACGTTATTTCAGTAGCAAAGCTAATAGACGCTTCAGGAACGACAACCACCAGAATTTTAATAACAGACAAAAATTTAATTATCAGTATCGTCAAAATTATCAGCAACAGGAACCGCATTTTGGTAACAATAGAGGTTTTTCTCAACAACAGCATCAAAACCAGCCGGTTAACATACCCAACCAACAATGCAGTCTGCAAGGTCAACCAAGCTTTAATGTTTCGCCGGCTGCACGTATAGGATCGGCTCCACCAAATAGTAACGCACAGCAACAAGGAAACCAGAACGTACAGAAAACACATCATTTCAATTCCTAGCGCAGTGCGCCATATAGCAATGACTATCATGACAGACGTAAAAGTAATGGTCACAATTTTCAGCATACGTTTAATAACAGTCGGTCTTACCAGCAGCAAAATCATCCGCAACAACAGATTATCATGAGTGAACCAGACAGTCGGTATCATCCCGAACCTAATGCATCAGGACGAAATAACAGAACAGTACAAATAGTCGAAATGCCACAGCATCCTCCCGCAATTAATAGCACGTCAGATAGAATTTGACTAGATACAGTACAGGTTGCATCTTCCAGCAACGCAAGCAATACTTTTGACACGCAGAATTTAGTTCACGAAAATGTTATTACTTTTGACGACATCGGAGACTCTCTTTTTCAGGAAAGACCAGTTATTCAAAAAACCATTTCACACCCTGTCATTGAAGTAAAGATTGGATCATCCAAATTTTCAGCAGTAATCGATTCTGGATCACCTATGTCAGTTATAAATGAGGAAACTTTCAACGAATGTAACAAAGAGAATACCTATCCTCTATTACCATTAGGCAAAACTAAAGTAAAAGGAGCAGTATCTGGTAAAGGAGTAGATGTAAAATTACAGACACATTTATCATTTTGTATTGCAGGTCATACATTTCACTCAAATTTTTGTATTGTTCCGTTATTGACTACAGACGTTACTTTAGGTACAAATTTTCTGGCACAACACGACGCCATTATTGACTTTCAAAATTCCTATTTAATGTTAAAGGATGAAAATGTACAACTGGCATTAGAATTTCAGCACTCTTTATCTGCAGATGAACAAACAATTAATCGTACAGAGGTCATTTCCGCATCACGTAACATAGACTGTCATTCCACATTGTTCACAGATACGTACGTACACAACTATAATACTCCAGACGAAGCCGACTATGACGTTATGCAAATGACTTCTGATAAAGTTAAACAGAGCGGTGCAAATACAGACGACGAACGCACGTAACTGCGCAAAATTCTTTTACAGCAAGCTCCAGTTTTTGACAACGTCCCTGGTACTATGTCCGGTTTTATGTATGAATTTCAAGTTAAACAGCACGACACATTTAAAGCCAAACATTATCCCATTCCGTATATTCACAGAGAACAAGTTAAGAAAGAATTGCAAGCTATGCTTGACCAAGGAATTATTGAACCGGCAGTTAGTCCGTACATAAACCCACTCCATATTGTTAAGAAAAAGAATGGTTCACTTCGTCTCGTACTTGATTCGCGTCACATCAACGACATTATTATTAATGAAACAGATCGCCCACAGACACTAGAAGAACTTCTACAGAAATTTCATGGTACTGCTATTTATTCCACATTAGATTTGAAATCGGGATTTTGGCAAATTCAGCTCCATCCGAACTGCAGAAAGTACACGGCTTTTCTCTGGTTTGGTGACTGTTATCAATTTTGTAAATTACCGTTCGGTTTAACTATTTCTTCAGCAGCATTTATTCGCGGTTTCAATAGCATACTTCCGACAGAACTTAAAGACAGAATCACAACATATGTAGACGACATTCTTATTGCAGAAGCTAACTGGTCTGAACACAATCTGATTCTTGAACAACTGTTACGAACTTTTCGTGCATAAGGACTCACAGTTAATCTTAGCAAATCGCACTTTGGGGAAACTTCTATACAATTTCTTGGACATGTAATTTCAGCAGAAGGCATTGCGCCTGACCCGGAAAAACTTCAAGCTTTACGTGGCATTACTGTTCCTACGCCGAAGAAACAACTACGCAGCTTTTTGGGTTTAATTAACTTTTTTCGTAAATTTATTCATTACTCTGCTTTAGACACCCCTAGATTATGTCAATTGACGGGTAAAAACACTATTTGGTCCTGGGATAGTCAAGCACATTCTGAATTAGTGGATCTGAAAGAAGCTTTGTTGAACGCACCACTTTTATCACATCCAGATCTTACTAGAAATGTTTCAATTGCTACCGACAGTTCTAACACCGCTTTAGGCGTACACGTTTTTCAGGAAATTGAAGAAGATGGTACTACAGTGATTAAAAACATCGCCTTTGCGAGTCGCATTCTGTCACCTGCTGAACGCAATTATTCTGTTACAGAACTTGAAACATTATGTGTTGTATGGGCATTTACGAGATTTAGGCATTTTCTTTATGGAAGACACACTACCGTTTACACAGATCATAGAGCTATACAGTTTTTACTTTCCGCTAAATTTACACACGACAGATTAAGCAGATGGAAACTTTATTTACAGGAGTTTAATTTTACAATTGTTCACATTCCCGATACACAAAATATTGTAGCAGACGCACTATCCCGTTCTCTCAGCAACAATCAGCAAGACATCGCAACCAACTTCTGCAAAGCAAATTTCAGCGTCATGTATATTCAACAAGTTGCATTTGAAAATTTCATTTCGTCGTCATTACGAGACATAGCACAAGATCAGAGAAAAGACAATGTATGGAAAGAAATTAAACACCTTTGGCAAGATAGGAATAATGTTACCATTAGAAACCATTACACTGTACGCAATAATATTCTGTTTCGCCGCCCTCACCCTGACAGCAACAACTGGTTACTATGCATTCCTGACGAGCTTGTCAACAAATTAATTTGGTATACTCATTTAAGTTACGCACATTATGGAGCCAGAAAATGTTTTCTAATACTGAGACAGAACTGTTATTTTACCAACATGGAGAAACGTATTCGACGAGTTTTAGCGTCATGTAAAATCTGCCAAAAAGCTAAGTCAGACACGACTTCACATATTCCTCCATTACATCCCACTTTACCTGTTAAATTGAGACACATGGCCGCTGTAGACATTTTTGGTCCGATTCCCAGAACTAATAGAGGTTTTTGCTACATCTTTGTCGCTCTTGAACTCACTTCAAAATTTGTTACCTTCACTCCGTTACGCAAAGCTATTGCTAAATCTGTTTTGAAAGCATTTGTAAAACACTTTTTATTTCATGTAGGGCATGTATTGAAAGTAATTTCCGACAATGGACCACAATTTCGATCTGCTATATGGACACGTATGTTACGAACAAGAAATATTTCTCCGATCTATATATCCAAGTATCATGCTTCTTCGAACCCTTGTGAACGATTAATGAAAGAAATTGGTAAACTGTGTACAATATACTGCCGTAAAAGACATATTGATTGGGACACACAAATACTCTCATTCCAGGATGTAATTAATTCCATACCAAATGAATCTACTATGCTATCTCCGACTGTTATACTGAAAAATGTTGAACCACTTAACAAAATTAAAGAATTAGTATCCTTTCCTACATCTCGTCGACTACGACACCATGAAATAATTGACATTGCGCTGAACAACATCAAATGTGCCGCAGAGCGCCGGAGAAGAGAGCAAAAACAGGTTTGTACACGCCGTGACTTTGACATTGGACAGAAGATATTAGTACGTACACACTATTTATGTAACAGAGGAAAGAATAGATGTAGTAAATTTGAGCTTCTATATGCAAGTCCATACAGAATTCGCAGCATTCGTCACACCAATGTAGTACACGTCGAAACTCTGAGAACCAGAAAAAGTAAAGGCAATCACCATGTCTCCAATATTAAACCCTTTATTGAATGAACACACTTTATGATTTATCACACTGTAATACCTTTTCCTGACTTTTATATGTCCAGTGATGCAATTATTTGTATGATTACTTACTGATGATTATTATATTTCTTCTTGGCAAGTGCCCGGCAAGGTAAGGTTAGCAGGTCGCTTTTCTTGTCGTTACACATAAGGCTGCACACATTTTCCAGATAGACTTACATATTTTATGAGCAATTATGCAATTCTATCTAGTGACATATTAATTTTATCAAATTCTTTCTCCATTAAAGTCTTCAACTCTCGCCTCTATCAACTACACAACATACAAGCTGAACACAAAGAAAGTCATTTCATGTCGTTATATATCAGACCGTGCACATTTTCCATTTTTAATGTATGTATGATTGTTTTCCTGTTTGTTTGTATGCACTATGAAATCTTTAAGATATAACAAACACCAATTGACTTTGACATTTTCCCTTATGATATCTCAACATCGTGACTATTTTACATTTTTTTGCTACTACATTATGATACTCTGTGTACATTTTTGCACCTGCACACTGTCTATGTTTTTGACATATTACGTTTTCCGTCATGCTATGCTGTGTGCTTAATTATATCACTAGAAACCAGTTTTTATTTAATGGGTATATGATTTAAATGCAAGACATTAATCATTGTTCATCATTTTAAGAACGCAATAACGTGTAAATGAAATAAATGAAACAAACCACAGTGGATTACTATGAAATGGGAATTTCACCTTCGGAATGAACGAAAGAAGATGCAATACCTCGTCACGAAGAATAAATGGATCAGAATTAACAAACATTAACATGAATATACTATACACATCGTATGATAGCAGTCTTAACTAATTATTTTTCTTTCAGAATACAAGACGATTGATGCAGGCTGTCAGACAGAACTACACATCTTAGTTTTAGTGATGAAATATGCTAGGAATAAGGAACTCTATATTATGAATAGTTGTATGAAGTAAATAGTAATATGAATAATGAATAATGAAGTGTCTTTTTGCAGATGATAATGAATGATGATGAATAGTGATGAATAATATGGTAATATAAATAGTGAAGTTTTTCTTTGCAGGTGATGATAATAATGAAGTTATGGTGATATGAATAATGAAGTTTTTGTTTACAGGTGATGATAGTGATAAATTTTATATGGCCACTAAATGCACCACTTTTAAGTTTTTCTTTGCAGATGAGGATAATGATGAAGTTTATATATTTACTGTTAGTTAAGAAATGCTATGTAGTTGTTTAAGTATTTGTTGCAGTTCGTTTTGACAGTATGTCTTATGTCGCATGGTATAGTGACTGAAGGTTTTGGAAAGGACAGCTAGAGTACATATATATATATATATATATATATATATATATATATATATATATATATATATATATATATATATATATATATTGAGTACACATTTCATTACCTATTAATTCGAAGTTCACTACTTTTCAGCATAATATGCGTTTCTTCTTTCAGCTTAATAATCCATTTTGTATTTTTTCTAGGAGAAGCTGTTCATGAAATTAATGTGCTATAAGCAGTTAGTCATTAAACCTGTTCTAGTACTTGCATTTTTTTTACCCATTTGTGTGTGTCATTCATGAATGTGATCACATATACTCTACTTGTTTCATAACCTTGCTACAGCTGACTCATGACGAATGACGTTACCTATCCTCATTTGCAGCAATAAGTCAAAAGCAAATATTTTCATGCGCCAGCAATTAATTATCGATCCCAACGCAATGCATTGCTAGCACACAAAAAAATAGACCTTGAATAATAGTTACAGTGTGTTACATTTTAAATATGTCTTATGTCACTGGAATGATCAGTTCTGAGTAATACTGAATGATGTTTTCTAATCACAGACCTTGAGTAATAGTTACAATGTGTTACATTTTCAATATTTCCTATGTCACTTGAATGATGAGTTCTAAGTAATACTGAATGATGTTTTGTAATAATGCATAAATACTATGCCAATAATTTCTGTAAATAATATTTTTGTTATACTCTATAAATGCTATGTCAATAATTAACTCTTATTCTGAATGATAACCACTGAGTAATACTGAATAAGGTTTTATAAAAATATAAGAATACTTCGTAACTGGCCAATGAGTGCCAATAATTATTTTAAATATGTCATATGTCACTTGAATGATGAAAAATGTTTTGTACTATTCAATACTTGCTATTCCTTCGAGAAAAGTGGATTGGCAGATGTGGTCCTGCACCATGGCCAACTCGACCCCGGATTTGGCTCCTCTGGAGCGTTTTACGTAGGGAGAAATGCGCACTCTTCACTAAATAGCCCCTCTTGAATCAGAAGAGGATGTGGCTGCACGGATAGCTGCAGCAGCAGGAGAAATTAATTACACTAAAGCAGTCTTTGACCGTGTTATACTGAAAATCATATGCCGGTGTAAGATTTTTGTATAGGTGCAAATTTCACTAGGCGTGTTTTCATATATGTTGTAAGAGGTCCGAGCAGATGTAATACAGATGTAATTTTATGTAAGAGGTCCGAGCAGATGTAATTTCGATGTATTGCTCATGCGCTGCCTGCGATATGCAAGGTATAAGAGAATCGCTGACCAGAGAGCAGTGTTGACTGTACGAACTGTGTAGCAGTAGCAGTAAGTTGTGGCCAGTGTGTGTGTCTGCTCTGGTCTGGTCTGGTGTATCATGTTGGCTGGGCCGGTCGCGGTGCAGCGATGCCGGTGCCTGAGTATTATTGTATAACGTAAAAAGAGCAGCCTCGCGCATGTCTAGTAATATTATGTAAACTCGCATGTATATCTTTTAAAAATGTCCTAATAATAACAAGCATTCATTTCAATTTAAGGAATTTAATACTTTTTTCAATGCATGATCATTCCGATTGTTGCAAAAGAAAAATCATTTGCTTCCTTTCATAAATAACAAATGTATTGGCCAGCATTGTATAGAGCTGTGCCGGAAAAGAGCTATTGTAAGAGCAGATAGTTGCCGACTTTATCGAGGTGAGAATTTTTGCTTTTTATTCAGAATGATCTTACAGGGCCATGACGCAGCACTGCTGTCGTCCAAATTTTACCAGGTTACTGAATTTATTTTTTATTACGAGATTTGGAATTTTTCTGTTTCGAGCTTATATTAAATGATAGAAGAATATTGTGGGTACACTAAATGGGAACCAGTTTTGTTCTGAGGTTACTCTAAAATTAGAATCATTAACCAAATAATATTTAATTATATATTTTTTGTGGGGAGGTTATAATGTGCCCATGGATAGCGATAGCTGAGAATATATTGTGGACAGGTGCGACGGCTGTTAACGTCGATTAATCTATTGACGACGAGAAGGACATTAGATTCCCACGAGAATATGAAACATCAGTTTGAAAGCGACCAGTGGTTTCTTTGGACGAAACATGGAACCTACTCATTACATAACTACCTCACTGCAAAAGAAACATGGTTGAATGTTACCAATTGTTACTGTAAAAACGTAACAGCCGTTACCTCACATCCCAAATGAATAACATTAAACTGTAAATAAATGTTGATAAAGTAACAGTGAACGGAGTGTACTGTGAAACAAATCTCTCATTGTTTAATTGTTCCCGATTCACTTCTCATTTTGACTTAAAAGTCAGAACTTTCGGCTATCATTCAGACATAGACAATAAAGTTAAAAAATTAATATGTAGAGATACGGCCTAGTCCAGGATTACCTGCTGGAACTGTAACCGTTTTTGATAATGCTTCATATGAAAACAAGCAATAAGTGGTTTCCGTATCTCTGACAATAGCCAGGTCGACAGCTGTAATGATCGGACAGCGCGTGACTTATAGGAATATTGAGGTGTATTCCATTACTACCTTCCTCTCTGCTTCTCGGACGTAAACACAACAATGCTGTTACCGTGGCTAGGTCTTCAGTACACTTTTCTATGTAGTAGTTCCTTTAATGTCGATTCATGGTTGACGCAATGTAACATTCCCCAGAGCACTTCAAACGGCGGCATTCAAACAAACCGCCATCAGAGTAGAACCCGCGTCAGTCTTACAAGATTTCCTTGGAAGCACGGTTTGACGGTGAGCTGCTGGAGAGGTAGTGGCATTGTTTAGTAACATCGGCAGTTAACTTCTTATCGCCACGCTCTGTTATGTTATACGAGCAGATTCTGGGTTTGTGTCTGTTCGTAGTATTTCTTTTATTGATGGTGTTAGGACAGCAACCAGCCACTGCATAAGAATCCAGTGGGAATGCATTTACATCTGTTGGACGAGTTTTATGAAAACAAACACTCGAAACCGACGTTTCACGACAATTAATTTGTAAATAACCACACCACATGTCATAAAGAAAGCATGTAAACCGTCTGAGGATGAATCACAACGATTCGAAACCGGTAACGGTACCCTTTGAATAAAGGAACTGAAAGTAAATTTGCGGCTGGTTGCTGTTCTAACACCATCAACATTTGTCTTTAAACCACAGCTACGGTCTCCATCATGTCATCATATGACAAAATTGCATATTTCTTTCATTGCTTGCTTTGTTTTCATGGCACACTGCGAAGGTTCCACGAGGGCTTGAATATCTTTTCTATGCTTATTCTTCCACAAAAGAGGACAGATATGTGGAAGATAAAAATGCTTACACTATGCGTAAATAAGGTAGTAAAGTGACGAAAAGTTTTCCTTTAACTAACCAATTCCAACAAGAGAAGAAGTCAGCTCTGTTGAAGAAGAAAAGTTCACTTGGTTCGAAATTATTTGGTATTTAGAAAGGAAAAAAAGAAAAAAAACACAGCACATAAGGTATAAAGACCCTATGTCAGAACTCCTAAATATTTTTTCATGTTTTTGTCTGTGAATACAGGTTGTTAGGGACATTTTTTTTTTGTCATCAGTCTACTGACTGGTTTGATGCGACCCGCCACGAATTCCTTTCCAGTACTAACCTCTTCATCTCAAAGTATCACTTGCAACCTACGTCCTCAATTATTTGCTTGACGTATTCCAATCTCTGTCTTCCTCTACAGTTTTTGCCCTCTACAGCTCCCTCTAGTCCCATGGAAGTCATTCCCTCATGTCTTAGCAGATGTCCTATCATCCTGTCCCTTCTCCTTATCAGTGTTTTCCACATATTCCTTTCCTCTCCGATTCTGCGTAGAACCTCCTCATTCCTTACCTTATCAGTCCACCTAATTTTCAACATTCATCTATAGGGCCATATCTCAAATGCTTCGATTCTCTTCTGTTCCGGTTTTCCCACAGTCCATGTTTCACCACCATACAATGCTCTACTCCAGACGTACATCCGCAGAAATTTCTTCCTCAAATTAAGGCCGGTAATTGATATTAGTAGACTTCGCTTGGCCTGAAATGCCTTTTTTGCCATAGCGAGTGTGCTTTTGATGTCTTCCTTGCTCCGTCCGTCATTGGTTATTTTACCGCCTAGGTAGCAGAATTCCTTAACTTCATTGACTTCGTGACCATCAATCCTGATGTTAAATTTCTCGCTGTTCTCATTTCTACTACTTCTCATTACCTTCGTCTTTCTACGATTTACTCTCAAACCATACTGTGTACTCATTAGACTGTTCATTCCGTTCAGCAGATCATTTAATTAATCTTCTCTTTCACTCAGGATAGCTACGTCATCAGCGAATCGTATCATTGATATCCTTTGACCTTGTATTTTAATTCCACTCCTGAACCTTTCTTTTATTTCCATCATTGCTTCCTCAATGTACGGATTGAAGTGTAGGGGCGGAAGGCTATAGCCTTGTCTTACACCCTTCTTAATACGAGCACTTCGTTCTTGATCGTCCACTCTTATTATTCCCTCTTGGTTGTTGTACATATTGTATATGACCCGTCTCTCCCTATAGCTTACCCCTACTTTTTTCAGAATCTAGAACAGCTTGCACCATTTTATATTGTCGAACGCTTTTTCCAGGTCGACAAATCCTATGAAAGTGTCTTGATTTTTCTTTAGCCTTGCTTCCATTATTAGCCGTAACGTCAGAATTGCCTCTCTCGTCCCTTTACTTTTCCTAATGCCAAACTGATCGTCACCTAGTGCATTATCAATTTTCTTTTCCATTCTTCTGTATATTATTCCTGTAAGCAGCTTCGATGCATGAGCTGTTAAGCTGATTGTGCGATAATTCTCGCACTTGTCAGCTCTTCCCGTCTTCGGATTTGTGTGGATGATGCTTTTCCGAAAGACAGATGGTATGTCGCCAGACTCATATATTCTACACACCAACGTGAATAGTCGTTTTGTTGCCACTTCCCCCAATGATTTTAGAAATTCTGATGGAATGTTATCTATCCCTTCTGCCTTATTTGACCGTAAGTCCTCCAAAGCTCTTTTAAATTCCGATTCTAATACTGGATCCCCTATCTCTTCTAAATCGACTCCTGTTTCTTCTTCTATCACATCAGACAAATCTTCACCCTCATAGAGGCTTCCAATGTATTCTTTCCACCTATCTGCTCTCTCCTCTGCGTTTAACAGTGGAATTGAAGTTGCACTCTTAATGTTACCACCGTTGCTTTTAATGTCACCAAAGGTTGTTTTGACTTTCCTGTATGCTGAGTCTGTCCTTCCGACAGTCATATCTTTTTCGATGTCTTCGCATTTTTCCTGCAGCCATTTCGTCTTAGCTTCCCTGCACTTCCTCTTTATTTCATTCCTCAGCGACTTGTATTTCTGTATTCCTGATTTTCCCGGAACATGTTTGTACTTCCTCCTTTCATCAATCAACTGAAGTATTTCTTCTGTTACCCATGGTTTCTTCGCAGCTACCTTCTTTGTACCTATGTTTTCCTTCCCAACTTCTGTGATGGACCTTTTTAGAGATGTCCATTCCTCTTCAACTGTACTGCCTACTGCGCTATTCCTTACTGCTGTATCTATAGCGTTAGAGAACTTCGAACGTATCTCGTCATTCCTTAGTACTTCCGTATCCCACTTCTTTGCGTATTGATTCTTCCTGACTAATGTCTTGAACTTTAGCCTACTCTTCATTACTACTATATTGTGATCGGAGTCTATATCTGCTCCTGGGTACGGCTTACAATCCAGTATCTGATTTCGGAATCTCTGTCTGACCATGATGTAATCTAATTGAAATTTTCCCGTATCTCCCGGCCTTTTCCAAGTATACCTCCTCCTGTTGTGATTCTTGAAGAGGGTATTCGCTATTGCTAACTGAAACTTATTACAGAACTCAATTAGTCTTTCTCCTCTTTCATTCCTCGTCTCAAGCCCATATCCACCTGTAACCTTTTCTTCTACTCCTTCCCCTACAACTGCATTCCAGTTGCCCATGGCTATTAGAATTTCGTCCCCCTTTACATACTGCATTACCCTTTCAATTTCCTCATACACTTTTTCTATCTGTTCATCTTCAGCCTGC
Source organism: Schistocerca piceifrons (assembly GCF_021461385.2). Taxonomy (NCBI): domain Eukaryota; kingdom Metazoa; phylum Arthropoda; class Insecta; order Orthoptera; family Acrididae; genus Schistocerca; species Schistocerca piceifrons. The sequence continues at coordinate 616,328,791 of NC_060139.1, forward strand.
GATGTCGGCATGTATACCTGAACTACCGTTGTCGGTGTTGGTCTGCTGTCGATTCTGATTAGAACAACCCGGTCACTGAACTGTTCACAGTAACACACCCTCTGCCCTACCTTCCTAATCATAACGAATCCTACACCTGTTATACCATTTTCTGCTGCTGCTGATATTACGCGATACTCATCTGACCAGAAATCCTTGTCTTCCTTCCACTTCACTTCACTGACCCCTACTATATCTAGACTGAGCTTTTGCATGTTCCTTTTCAGATTTTCTAGTTTCTCTACCACGTTCAAGCTTCTGACATTCCACGCCCCGAGTCGTAGAACGTTGTCCTTTCGTTGATTATTCAATCTTTTTCTCATGGTAACCTCCCCCTTGGCAGTCCCCTCCCGGAGATCTGAATGGGGGACTATTCCGGAATCTTTTGCCAATGGAGAGATCATCTTGACACTTCTTCAATTACAGGCCACATGTCCTGTGGATACACGCTAAATGTCTTTAATGCAGTGGTTTCCATTGCCTTCTGCATCCTCATGTCGTTGATCATTGCTGATTCTTCCGCCTTTAGGGACAATTTCCCATCCCTAGGACAAGAGAGTGCCCTGAACCTCTATCCGCTCCTCCGCCCTCTTTGACAAGGCCGTTGGCAGAATGAGGCTGACTTCTTATGCCGGAAGTCTTCGGCCGCCAATGCTGATTTATTATCTAAATTTAGGCAGTGGCGGGATCGAACCCGGGACCGAAGACGTTTTGATTATGAATCAAAGACGCTACCCCTAGACCACGGGTGATTTATGTTAGGGACATACGTGCAATTATTTCTTTTGCTGACAGAAGACTGTGTACTGAACAACATTAAATCAGAATTTACTTCAGGTTTAGACTAATAATTAAAGATTACTTATAGTATGTGTTTAGGTTTGTTAGTACCTCCAACTACACGTTTCATAAGCAAGCCATTAAAAATGTCTAATTTCCCCTAGGCGGCACGTCAGATATTGAAGTGTGGACAAATGGACACAAAGCGGATGACCTGTACTGATAGACGTAGTCCACTTTGTGGCACAGTTACGACCGAGCAGAAAACATCAGGGAGTAAATTACGTTTTGTGTTTGTGGGAAGACGTAGATGCAAAGAAAAAACAACAAACACTGGAGTGGGTACATATTACCCATGTACCCATTTGCGTATGCATATTGCGTATTTATTGTTCCGTGGGACCACATTAAGGAGAAGTCTCCATGGTCATGGAACGAGTCAATACATGAAATTATAACACGATTGCAGAAACAGATAAAATGAAATATAAGAAACATATTCAGTTGTATATTGTAGAAACAGATAAAATGAAATATAAGAAACATATTCAGGCGACACGTCGTTAGTTTAAATAAAGAAAATCAAGAATGTAACACTGGAATTTGCTTAATTTTTTAGCTCTTCCAGGAGCTCCTCGACAGAATAGAAGGAGTGAGCCATGAGGAAACTCTTCAGTTTAGACTTAAAAGCGTTTGGGCTACTGCTAAGATTTTTGAGTTCTTGTCGTAGCTTATTGAAAATGGATGCAGCAGAATACTGCACTCCTTTCTGCACAAGAGTCAAGGAAGTGCATTCCACATGCAGATTTGATTTCTGCCTAGTATTAACTGAGTGAAAGCTGCTAACTCTTGGGAATAAGCTAATATTGCTAACAACAAACGGCATTAAAGAAAATATATACTGTGAGGGCAATGTCAAAATTCCAAGACTATTGAATAGGGGTCGACAAGAGGTTTTCGAACTTACACCACACATAGCTCGAACAGCCCGTTTTTGAGCCAAAAATACCCTTTTTGAATCAGAAGAATAACCCCAAAAAATAATACCATATGACATAAGCGTATGAAAATATGCGAAGTAGACTACTTTTCGTGTTGAAATGTCACTTATTTCAGATACTGTTCTAAGGGTAAATAAAGCGGCATTTAGTTTCTGAACAAGATCCTGAACATGGGTTTTCCACAACAGCTTACTATCTATCCGTACGCCTAGGAACTTGAACTGTTCCGTCTCGCTTATAACATGCCCATTCTGTCTGATTAAAATATCAGTTCTTGTTGAATTGTGAGTTTGAAACTTTAAAAACTGAGTCTTACTGTGATTTAGCATCAAACTATTTTCCACAAGCCACGAACTTATTTCATGAACTACATTATTTGATAATGTTTCAATATTACACACAAGATCCTTCAGCAAACAGAAATATTTTTGAATCACCTGTAATACTAGAAGGCGTATCATTTATATAAATAAGGAACAGCAGTGGCCCCAGCACCGATCCTTGGGGAACGCCCCATTTAACAGTGCCCCATTGGGACTGAACATCATTACCACTTTCAATATTGCGGAGAATTACCTTCTGCTTTCTGTTCTTAAAGTAAGAGGCGAACCAATTGTAAGCTACTCCCCTTACTCCATAATGTTCCAAATTCTACAGTAATATTTTGTGGTCAACACAGTCAAAAGCCTTCGTTAAATCAAAGAAAACACCTAACGTTCGCAACCTTTTATTTAATCCGCCAAAACCTCACAGAGAAAAGAGACTATAACATTTTCAGTTGTTATACCATTTCTAAAACCAAACTGTACATTTGACAGAAAATTATGTGAATTTAAATGCTGCAGTAACCTTGTATATACAACCTTCTCGATAACTTTAGCAAACACCGATGGCATAGAAATAGGTCGATAATTATCAACATTATCCCTTTCTCCCTTTTTATAAAGTGGCTTTACTACCGAGTACTTTAATCGGTCAGGAAACCGACCACTCCTAAAGGAAAAGTTACAGATATGGCTAAGTACTGGGCTAACATACATGGAACACAACTTCATTATTCTGCTAGATACCCCGTCATATCCATGAGAGTTCTTGGTCTTTAGTGATTTAATTATTAATTCAATCTCCCTCTTGTCAGTATCATGGAGGAGCATTTCAGGTAACAGTCTCGGAACACTTTTTTCTGCGAGCGCTATATGATTCCCTGTTGGGACTAGGTTTCTATTTAGTTCACCTGCTATATTCAGAAAGTGATTATTAAATACTGTACATATATGCGACGTATCAGTAACACGGACATTCCCACTACGCACTGCTTCTATATCCTCGACCTGTCTCTGCAGACCAGCCACTTCCTTTACGACTGACCATATGGTTTTAATTTTATCCTGAGACTTAGCTATTCTATCTGCATACCACATACTTTTTGCCTTCCTAAAAACTTTTTTAAGCACCTTATAATACTGTTTGTAATGGGCTTTTGCATTTAGATTGTGACTGTTTCTAACGTTTTGATATAATTGCCACTTTGTTCTACCTTTAGTCAGCCACCCAGGCTGCCTGTTTGTGCTAGTACCCTGTTTTGAACGTTCTAACGGAAAGCAACTTTCAAAGAGCACGAGAAAAGTCTTGAGGAAAGCATTATATTTATCGTCTACTGTATCAGCGCTATATAAACATCTTGCCACTCTTGTTCCTTGATAAGGTTTACAAAAGTCTCTACAGCAACTGGATCAACTTTCCTAAAAAGTTGGTAACTATATTTAACATGTGTTGCAGCACAAAAATCTTCTAGACTTAAAATTTGTGCATCATGATCTGAAAGGCCATTCACCATTTTGCTAACAGAATGCCCTTCTAGTAATGACGAATGAACAAAAATATTGTCTATGGTTGTTCTGCTGTTCCCTTGCACTCTCGTTGGAAGAATACGGTTTGCATAAGATTATATGAATTAAGGAGGTCTACCAGCATCCTCTTCCTTGCACAATCACTTATACAATTAATATTGAAGTCACCACATATAACTAACTTTTTGTATTTCCTATAAAGTTAACCAAGAACCTCCTCTAGCTTTATGAAAAATGTTGTGAAATCGGAGTCTGGGGATCTATAAATAACAACAGTTAGAAGTTTAGCTTCACTAAATTTAACCACACCTGCACAACATTCAAACACCTTTTCAGTGCAGTACTTTGAAACATCAATTGACTCAAATGGGATACTGTTTTTCACATACATGGCTACTCCCCCACACCGCAAAGAGCTCCTCGAAAAGCTGCCAGCCAACCTGTATCCTGGTAAAGGAAGCCTCTGAATTATCTCCTTATTTAAGAAGTGTTCAGATATACCAATAATTTCAGAGTCAACATCTATAAGCAGTTCACTAACTTTATCTCTAATGCCTTGTATGTTTTGATTAAATATACTAATTCCCTCATTAATCGGATACCTAAGCTTTGTCGAAAGTGATTTCTTTGTTAGAGAGACTTCCCTTAAGCAGGAATACCTGTCAGCTAACTTCAGTCTAAAAAAGGTACAGCTCTAACACCCACAACTACCGGAATTTTCCCATGAGTGATCCCACCACCCCCACCTATGCTGTGACCCATAAGCTTTGCCAACCTCCCCTTTCCATACCTGCTGAGGTGCAGGCCATGTCTAGTGAAACCCGTCCTGCTGATAGACTCCACCGACACCACTGAAATGTGACTCATGCCTTCTGTCATCAGCGCACCCCCAAGTCTCATGTTATTACGCCTGACGGCTGTATTAAGATGAGGCCGATCGTGACGCTGAAACACTTCCACGAAATGCACATTCGTGTTGCCAGTCTGAGTGGCTATCTTTTCCAGGTCACCATCTATGTCATACTCCCCATCCCTAACAATACTATTACCAGCCCCACCTACAATCACTACCTGATCCTCTTTTGTAAAATCCCTACATAATCGCCCTGTGTTAAAAGTCACCTGGGCCAATCCTGCATTAGGCTTCACAATGCTGGTGACCTGGTACTCACTCCCCAAAACTTCCTGCATCTGCTGGCCTACACACCTCTACTATGAGAACTACCTAACAGCAGAACCTTCTTCTTTCTCTTAGACTTTGCAACTGTCCTAGCCACCGTAATTGCTGAGGTCTGCTGCATACTTCCTAAATCTACAGCTACTAGAGATTCCTCTCCACTATGACAGTTGGTCATATCTATTACAAACACCTATAGTAAAACTATCTGAAAATCTCCTTCTCCTAGCAGATCTCTTGCCAACAGCCAGCTCCCATTCCCCAACCCCCTTCTCCCTCCTCATCCTATCTAGCTCCTCCTGTGCGTTTTTCAACTGCACCTGAAGGGCACAGATCTTACGCACCTGCTCCTCTATCAACTTACTCTTGCTACAGAACCTGCAGTTCCAGGAGAGGATCTCACCGGTATGCCCACTGGCTTCCCCACTGCATTCCCCCCCAGTGAAAATACTTCAAACAAGTCTCACAACGCAATCCACTACTCACGAACCTACGGCAAAGCCACACTTCTCACTCATGGTAAAATTTTACAGTTATTGAAACAAGAAAACAACTTTATCGAAGTTCCGCTACTACAATAAGAAGATGTTAAAAACTAACTACAATAACCACAAACTTGCTCTGCAAGGAAAGTAACTACTATTATTGACAGTATTAATCAACAACAAATGAGAATATAACAAAATACTAACACAGAAAGAAAATCAAACGTGTAATGACAGTAACGAAACTGAAAGCAGTTCGCAAAAATTTCTTCTGAAGTTATTTCACCGGAAAACACCAAGAACACCGGTTGAAGACTACTAAAGTTCCTAAATAAACTACTATACACAAACAATTCATTAGTACTTAGCTTTCGATGCGCCGCTACAGCTGCAACTGGTCAGCGCGGAATGTAAACACGGGTAAGAGGTTAAGTTGCTCGATACGAAACACTCACAAATATCAGGTAACAACACAAGAAAGGCAGAGGTGACTGGAGAAACCACTAATAAGTCACTTATATAGTAAATATTATCACAAAAATCGTTAAAATATATATCTGCAACCTAAAAATAGATGAAAACTTAGAGAGCGATCTGACACGCAGTCACGCGCTTATGACGTCACACCAAAGATGGAACTGAAGACCTAGAAACGACGGAGAGGCTTCATCCCCCCCCCCCCTCGCTATAGTCCTCAGTGATGCACAACCCTACAACAGGCCACAGCAGTCCACTCACCCCACCGCCGCCCCACACCGAACCCAGGGTTTTTGTGCAGTTCGGCCCCCAGTGGACCTCCCCCCCCCCCCCTTCCGCCCCCTACTGTCCCTGGGAACGTCTCATACCAGGCGAGTGTAGCCCGAAATGTTTGCTTGGTAGATTAATTATGTTATTATGGGGTACACGTATGTGGAGACAGTGTTTGCGCAGCAATCGCCGACATAGTGTAGCTGAGGCGGAATAAGGGGAACCAGCCTGCATTCACCGAGGTATATGGAAAACTGCCTTGAAAACCATCCAAAGGCTGGCTGCCACAGCGGACCTCGGCACTAATCGGCCGGGCGGATTAGTGTCGGGGCCGGCACGCCTTCATGCTCGGGAAACAGCGCGTTAGACCGCGAGGCTAGCCGGGCGCGTTACCCATACTACTAACACTCTGTAATTCCTTTAAAACAAAATGTGGTCGTATTGAAATATATGGACGACACATTTCCTATCAAAAAAATTTGCCATGGTGATCAACCACAGTTCCCCCCCCCCTACCCCCCCACTCCATTTCTCTCATCCTCCTCTGCGTCTGCCTTCACTATTATACAAATCCAATTCAATGAATTACTCTTCTCCCTCTCCTTTACTTTAACTCCTTGAATATCATTGTGTCAGAGTAGTTTTTTTGTCACGCACCCCTCCCAAGCTTAAACTTCTCGTTTATCGTTCTGCGTGTCGCAGTTTCTTGACTCAGCCCCACCCCCTCCCCACTCCCAAGTCTTCTACCGCCACCTCACCCCTATTCTGATCCATTCAATTTCAATACACAATCAAATCTTCACTCATGTTTCTTTCGTTGCTTCCTCTCCTTCAAACCCCTCCTCCCACACATACCCCTGCTTCTAGCATTGCATTTCCTGCTTATCCATCTCACTATCTGACCTTTAGAGTTGGAATCTCCGTCCCCCCCTTCAACCACTTCTCCCCCGCCCCCCACCCAGTTATATTCTTCATCTCCTTCTTTTTCATAATCTAATACGACCCTCACAAAATAATATCTTTTCCTATTTCTTCTCCACTCCTCCGCACCCTTCCCCCGGCGTCACTCCCCCCCCCCCCCCCCCACGCCCCCATTTTTTCACTCCTGTTGTTATATTTTGTATTTTTTATTATTTCTGTCGTTTACTATGTCGTCAAATGAGATTCGTCGGCATCTGTATTTTATTTGGTATCTTCCTTACAGACTTTCATCGCTTGTTCACTTCATGACCTGATGTTTACATGCAAATGCAAAAATGACGACTTTTAATGCCACCTTCATTATTGCCAGCCGGAGTGGCCGTGCGGTTCTAGGCGCTGCAGTCTGGAGCCGAGCGACAGCTACGGTCGCAGGTTCGAATCCTGCCTTGGTCATGGATGTGTGTGATGTCTTTAGGTTAGTTAGGCTTAGTTAGTTCTAAGTCCTAGGCGACTTACGACCTCAGAAGTTAAGTCGCATAATGCTCAGAGCCATTTGAACCATTTTGAACCTTCATTATTATCTGTTTTTGCGTCTGTGTGGCCCTATGATGGATCAAGCTATATTACATCTAATGCTTACACAAATTAACTTTGTGTCCAATGTCCCAACCTCCCAGGAAGGCAGATTTTGATTTTGTATTTCATCATTCTCTGCATCATGTGATACAAGGAAAATGAGCTCGGGGCATATTAGTAAACATATATAAATGAGTAGAGGTGTGGCAGCTCTAAAGAAATTATATGTAAGTTTTTCAGTGCCTGGACGCAAGCTGGTGAAGTTGTTTGAGATGTTAGGCCCTATCGAGATCAAACTAAATGTCACATATTTATCTGATGGTTTTGACTAAATGAAAGTCTATACCTTTTACGATTATCATATGTACCTGTATACGTTCACGAGGGGATTACGTTGAAGACTATTCAAATAAAACTCTGTTTATCATTTAATTAACTTTTCATTAAAGCATTTTTTTATGGAAAGTGTAACTGAATTAAGTTACGTGTATCTGTAAAGGGAATTTTTTGTTCTTATGATCCATCTAGTCTCCGACTCCTGGTGACATAATGAACGAAGTCCCTCGATGCACTCCTGGACGTTGTTTTGGTCCTCCTTTCTTCTTGAGTTATTCCAGCTCTTTCTTTTATGTCCTCTATCCATCTTTTTCTTAGTTTTCTCGAGTGATATGCCCAACGTACCTCTGTTTCATCTGCAATATTTTGACTCCCTAACTAGTTTAGGTTTTTTCCCAAGAATGTTTTATTGTTTTAGTTTTTCGCTCCATGTATTCCTCAGGAGCCTCCTCCATTCCAATGTTTAAACAGAATCGATTTTCTTTTGAATCACCTTTTTCTTTGTCCTCTGCTGACATCCCTACAGAACTATGGGAATGATCAAAGCGCGACTCATTTATAAGTTGCTTAATAGTGACAGTTTCCTTTAGCAACTTGCCTAATGTAATTGTTGAGGCTTTTACAAGTTTTACTCTTCTTATTTACTAAGTGCAGGGGCTGCTTTTTGATGTTTCTGGTCCTAAAATTATACGTTTATCGGCTTCCTCAATGATTTCTCTGTATTTTGCCACATTAGTTTAATTCCTTTTGCCAACTTTTTGTTTTCTTTCAGTTTAGTCTTAGGCCAGTTTGACACTTGCTTTAATTATTTTCTCCAGCGTAATTTAATGTCTGCTTCACTGCCTACTACAAGTCTTGTATCATCTTCACAAGTTAAGTTGTTGATCTAATGCCAGCCAAAATTAATTCCAGTTTCTATAACTCACATAAAAAAGTAACGGAGGTAGTATACTTCCATGGCTAAATCCTTTCCATACCCCGAAATTTTCAGTTTATTTTTGCTGTAATTTTACTGTTGATTCTTGGTTTTTGTACACGTTTCCGATTAGTTGTATAAGATGATCTGGTGGTCCCATTAAGCATAGAATTTCCCACACTTTTAAGTTATTTACACAGCGGAATATTTTTCAGTAATGTATAAAGTCTTGGTGATATTCTCTGACTTTTCCACATTACGTATTACTATTGATGTTTGGTCCCTGTTGCTTCTAACTTTACGGACCCTGCTTGTTCCCTTGGCAGTTTTCTGTCCATTTACGATTAATATTGTTGAAAACAACTTTTTATAATTTTACTACATCGCGACTGTCTCCTTACTCGCAAAACAAATGTGAAATTTGAAAATTACTAATCTAAGTTGCAGAATTCTTACTTCGGATTCGGCATACTAGCCTAACTGAGTCTAATATTTTACAAAACTTTTTGATTTTTTTAAAGGATTTTTTACAAAACTTTACAACTGAACTAATTAATTTTTTCCTTCAAAACCAAACGTTCCACAAATTGTGACTTTACATAAAATGGTTCTTGTCCATTACAATTAAATTTTTCGCCTTTTACCTCCTCTTATTTACATGAACTCAATATTTCATTGAATCTCCACCCATACTTTGATTGGTGTCCTGGTGTAATTTTGAAATCACTCCCACCTCACACAATGCACTGCATAAGTGTCCTCTACCTCACTATTTTTCTCTTAGCATGTCACAACACCTTGGTTGGTTGGCGTCCATAACACTGCACATTGGTCCACTCTCAGGCCAGTCCTTATTGTACAGTGGTTTTTACCTACAAACCATAGTTTCGTCTAAAATTACTAATATACATAACCGTCTCAGCACATAGTATAAAATTGTTCTCCCTATGCTATACTCATTAATTAAACGCCTCAAGCCTGCTCAGAAGGGGATGCAAGTGCATTGTGACACCCTTTCGAAGCGAATATGTGCATGCATCCAGGCCAAAAGGGTTCAAGATTGTAGTGGTAATTAGGCTCATCAGGGCAGTTTTTTCGTGAAGCAGTGATTTAAATAAAAAAAAATAATGAGACGTACGTAAGTGGATTAAGACTGTTTGCTGATTCCCATTTCGTTCGGCTGTTCATTTGTGTTGTTTTATATACACTGTCCATTCACATTACTGTCAGGACCCTTCAACAACTTGAAGAAGGACATTTTGCAGTGCGGTCCACTGGGAGACGAGCAGGAAGAGAGTCAGTCAGGTCCTGGGAGTTACCGACTGGGATGTGGATCCATGCCGACTCCTGTACCGTGTTTCTGAGTTGAAGAACCACAGCGCGGTCAGCCCACCCGAGGTGGTCCAACAGATTCTCGATTGGGTTTAAATATTGGGTTTAAATCCGGGAAGTTTGCCGGATATGGAAATACAGTAAACTCATCGTGGAGCTCCTCGGACCACCACTTACACTGCGACCTTTGTGAAACGTTGCACTGTCCTGCTTGCAAATGCCATCGTGCCGACGATAACATACTGCATACCTGTGTCTGCATACTTGTGTTGATCCATTGTGTCTTCCAGAATGACGGTATCACCCAGGGAATACCACGAAAACATTCTCCAGACCATAAGGCTCCCTCCACCAGGGGTGTTTATTTTCAGACGTTTCACGCAGTACGCACCAACGGCATCTGTCTGACGGCTCGTCAAACGTGGTTTGTCTTAAAAAGCCATTTGTCGCCACCACTCAGTAGTCGTCCAGTTGCGGCATTGGCGTGTAAATTCCAGCCTTCCCCGCCGACGAACACCAGTCTGCATGTATGTACAAACCAGGCGCCTACTGCGAGGCCGATACGCAGCTACGCTCGCTGAACGATCGTTGAGGAGACACTATTGGCAACCTCTTGGTTCTTCTGGACGGCCAGTTATTCAACATTTGCTCGTCTGTACGCCCGCACACATCTCCGCAGCCGTCGTTTACACCACAGTTGCCTCGATGTCAATTTTGGATAGGGCCAGGTTGTCGTGCACGGTATGCTTTAGCCACGCCGGTGGGCCAGTCGTTTACAACTCAGACGTTTCGAAACTGCTTCCACTCTTGGCCTTTGTTTCTCCTCAGTATGCTGTCCACAAGGTGTTGGAGATGTTGCTGTTCAAGATTGTCCCACGCTGAGATCAGCCATCGCGCGAGGAAAAGTCCAAGGAAGATGCACTTCAAGATACAAGTGGTCCTAAGAATGGGCTATCGGATTAATTTCAACAGCTACTGCAAGAAATTTCGTTCAGTTGCTCTGGAACGTCCTCCCTCGTCCTTCGCCTCGGACGTACTGTAGCCAGAGTTCACGAACTCTTAGCACCGTGCTCTTCTCGAGACAAATTACGCGAAGTATTTTTCCGTTGACTTCCTTCCAAAAGTTCGTTGGCTGACGGATAATTTCTATGCTCTGTTACACGTATGCTACACAGCTAAATAATGGTTGCCAGCTTCGCTTAAACTGGCGAGACAAGGTTAAATTAACTTCCTCTATATTCAGTGCCGTGAAGTCATCTGACTTCCTTCAAAAGCTCCCTAGTCCGATCACTGGATTTGACGACAAACGCCGCAATCATTCACTAAGCCGTCACCGAATGGTCTCTGCCATCACTTATGTAAACAACTCAGGAACATAGTCTTAAGTCAGAGGGCGTAAGGACGTACAGGATAACTTCGCACTTTAGATTTCTGTTGGAGCAAAACTCGATTTATTCTTCTAATAACTCTCGCCAAGCCCGCTTCGTTCGTTACACAACGCCTCCAGCTGTCTAGTTGTTCCACACTCTGTTAGGCGGCCTCTTCCTTAACAGTCCGTATACACTCGCTGACATCAACACCCATCTCGAAAACCAACAGTAGTTCAAGACGTTATCCAAGTGCGCGAAAGGGAACGCACTTCCGAACACTTCTGAACTTCCCTTATCTGGAGAACAGCCTTATTGGCCGGAGTCTACGAATTTCCGTAATACGCCTCCATACCACCTTCTCCCCAGAGGGCCCAAACTCGCCACCTGCGCTCTACCACTGCAACCGACTGACTCCTCGATTTCGAAGCTGCTCATGGCTCCACGACATTATTTTCACATTCACACGTTTCGGCCAATTAGAGTCTAGAGCAGAGAGCAGGTACTGCGATTGGCCATTGTCTGCTAACGCTAGGTTAGTTCGAGATAACACGTTCGTTGGAGCAGTTACCTGACAGCGGCAGAAAACCTGCCGTACTGCGCATGCGAAGTTACAATGACTTACAATGACGAAGGTAGCCCGTGCTTGGTGTTTGCTCTGCTCATACGCCTTTCGTCACATTTCTGTTTGGAATTTCGTGCGGGGTGGGGCATCACGTGGCCATGTGCAGCTCTGCGGCTTGTTGTTGAGAGGACATAGGAAGTTGTACCTGGGCCAATTGTTTTATCGTATCCTACCCAGATAATGAAGGCAAATAAGGAAGCAGTTCTTGGAGTAATGTTCATTTCAAAGCTAGACTCTACAGTTCAAAGTACCATAAAATGGCTTAAAGGGCTCTGACCACTATGGGACTTAACATCTGAGGTCATCAGTCCCCTAGACTTAGAACTACTTAAACCTAACTAACATAAGGACATCACACACATCCATGCCCGAGGCAGGATTTGAACCTGCGACCGTAGCGGTCGCGCGGTCCCGGACTGTAGCGCCTAGAGCCGCTCGGCCATTCCGGCCGGCCCAAAGTACCATTACATTTTGCAATGTGGTGACTTTAATAAGGATTTTTTTTTGTATTCGTGGTCTAAGGATTTTTTTTTGTATTCGTGGTCTATAATATTGTTATGTAGCATTTTCAATTAGGTTTACATCTACGCAGCACTGCTAAAAACAAGTAAGAAAGAACAAAAATTTCTTGGATAATAAAAGAAACAGTTCCTTGTGTAACTTATACAAGAATAAAGGACAATAAATTATTTAATGACTACAATTAAGCATAGAATGGCATTCCATAAACTTAAGATGTAAACAAAACAAACTGAGAAATAACTTGAAGCCTAGAGGAAGTACTAGACAAGTGTCTTGTGATAGAAATATATTGTGTTTCACGGAGGCAGATTTGTGAAATTCTGCTAAAGCTGTTAGTATATGTGAAACAAAATATTTAATTCAAAATTACTGGCCAAATTTGCCAGCTTAGTCAGCTTCAACTGAATATTTACGTATGTTCGTACGTATATAGCATTAAGAGATCTTACAGTTTCATGAAAGAAACAGGAAATCAGAGACTACTCCAAGAGCATCAGAATTTCGTAAACTATATTAAAATGTTTAACTCGGCCTAAAGTGCACATTTGTACATCCAGATTCACACTGAAGTACCTGATGTCCAGCTTCTCTGCGTGATTTTCGGAATATCAGTTTTCTTGGAGTATCAGTACTGCATTATCTCACGTTTAGCTCTTTGTTATGGAATAATGCCATTCGAGCCAGAAAATGAAACTGCACTTGAAATTGAACGAAGTTGAAACTAGCCAATAGTGCGGAATGAAACACTCAGTTTCAAATAAATTGACTGCCTGAGCGGAAAAGATAAGTAGAAGCAAATTTCTCTAGCAAACCGACAAAAAGAACTTCATTAAGCCGATTAATGGTTGATTTCTAATAACGCGGAAATAATATAAATTCAGAGAATTGATACTACGAACTTACTTTAGTCTTCCATGATTATGGAAAAGTCTATTCATTCACTTGACGGTTCCCGGGCACAGAAATCTGTTTTGTTTTCATTTGACGTGGGAGCTGTAAACGAAGACAGAACAGCAACATCACGAAACATATACACGAGTCACGTGGAGAATGACCTCCCGGTATAACTCAGATTGCTCTGCGCAGTCGTGAATCTAGCAGCTTGGACGCACCAGAAAATCTTTTCCGGGCGCCATGTGGCCACTTGCTGCTACTGCTCATACGGCAGCCAGCCATACTTAAGTAGCCGGAAGCGGGAGAAGTCACTGCTCATACGCAATTTCAGCTTGCGCATGCCTACGTGCCCGCAGGCCACTGCAGAAACGAACCTACCGTTGCAACCGTAGGAACCACGCGAATGCATTCGACGCAGGCACTCTCCCAGTTGCCGGCCCGAGTGGCCGTGCGGTTCTAGGCGCTACAGTCTGGAACCGAGCGACCGCTACGGTCGCAGGTTCGAATCCTGCCTCGGGCATGGATGTGTGTGATGTCCTTAGATTAGTTAGGTTTAAGTAGTTCTAGGCGACTGATGACCTCAGAAGTTAAGTCGCATAGTGCTAAGAGCCCTTTGAACCACTCTCCTATTTCCCGTGAGTTGTGACTGAGTAACAGCTGTTCGAGTGGCGGATGGTTCAAATGGCTCTAAGCACTATGGGACTTAACACCTGAGGTCATTAGTCCCCTAGACTCTGAACCACTTAAACCTAACTAACCTGAGAACATCACACACATCCATGCCCGAGGCAGGATTCGAACCTGCAACCGCAGCAGTAGCGCGGTTCCAGACTGAAGCGCATAGAACCGCTCGGCCACAGAGGCCGGCCGAGTGGCGGCCAATGGACGCTTGTAACTAGTCTCGACTGATCAAAGGAAAATCTTCTGACTGGCTCCATACTGTTTAACAATCCTGCTCCAAACAGATCAGCGCATGCATGCGCATAGCTTTTTGTGTTCATTCTCGTAGCATTCTCGTTGAAGAAAATAAGTGCTAGGTTCTTGCTAGCCTTTTGAAGGAACTGTACATCTCAATCTTGTGAATATTTAGTACATACTATTATAATTTAAATCCCTCGTGGGATTTTTCTGCGGAAATGTATTGCATATATGCTGCCAGGGATATCAAACGCAAAAGGATCTCACTACCCTATGTCAATTTCATTTTAAAAATGATTAAATATTCTCTCTTCCATACAAGGATTTGATCTCAGTTTCATTCGTTTTAATCTATGATTTGGAAAGCCTGTAACTGTAGTTCATTCTTTAAGTAATGAAACACGGCATCACTTACGTAGTTTACACGCTTAGCACATTGAATTTCAAGAATTTCTCATTGTCAAGATCTCATATTTACATTACTACTTTGTGTGTAGTGCAGTGCTTTCTGTATTGCATTATTGTCGTCTTTTTCAGGTTATAAGATACTGTGTCTCCTCCATTTCGAAGAAAACCAGACACACGCAAGTCATCACTCATGCCGTTTGTGAAATTTCACTATAACCACACACATGCAAGCCATCACTCATGCGTTTGTGAAATTTCACATTATGTGTGCATTTTTCTGCGTAACTTAGGAGGCACAGTACGGTACCTTACAACCTCAAAAAGACGACACTGTGCACTGCAAGAGACACAACACATACACAGACAGCAGACAAAGCACTTATTTAAATATTTGCACTTGTCAATGAGAATATATTCTCGAAACGTGTAGTGCTAAGCATGTGAAAAGTACATACCGGATGCACTCTTTCACTAATTAAATCAGAAATATTTGAGCAACGCGAAGAGAGGAAGGTGTCAGATAGCGCTACATGTGATCAAACAACCAAACACGCGAAATATGCGTTCAAATAAACCAAAAGAGTTATGACAGTCAAAACTATCGCGAAGCTGTGCATGCGCATTAGAGACAGATCGTAAACGGTTTCAGTTGGTAGTGATTTCTTTACTCGAAAAAATCTGCTCATCTTATTACCGTGAAGTCTTGCTATCTGCCGACACTTTCAGAACATGTTCCCCAGAGGATAAGAGGAAACGCCAGCCATTCTGTGGGAAACACACTCTCCTTTGAAGACCACCCAGTCTGGCCTGGCCACCACACGTTAGCCGGATTAGCGGAACCCAGCCCTTCATCTTTCGGGCGGAGAACACCGCAGTCCCACGGTTTCTGGCAAACTGGCACTTTCACTCAGAGTAACGACCGGCACTAATAATAGGCTAAACTGCGATTTTCTAATATCAGTGATTTCTGTGAATGCTACTTTCCAGTTGTAAGTAGGCTGTTTAGGTTTTTTTATTGGTAACGCCACCTCTGTATGAAAATCACTGGCTGTGCTGTGTGCAGTCTGTGGCTGCTTTGCATTGTTGTAATACTCGCCATTGTAGCGTTAGGCAGCTGGCTGTGAACAGCGCGTAGCGTTGCGCAGTTGAAGGTGAGCCGCCAGCAGTGGTGGATGTGGGGAGAGAGATGGCGGAGATTTGTAATTTGTCATGAACTGCTATATTTATATATGATGATATCAAGGTAAATACATTGTTTGTTCTCTACTAATATCTTTCATTTGCTAACTATCCCTATCAGTAGTTAGTGCCTTCCATAGTTTGAATCTTTTATTTAGCTGGCAGTAGTGGCGCTTGCTGTATTGCAGTAGTGGGAGAAACGAAGATTATTGTGAGGTAAGTGATTTAGTGATTTGTGAAAGGTATAGTTTAATGTTAGTCAGGGCCATTCTTTTGTAGGGATTTTTGAAAGTCAGATTGCGTTGCGCTAACAAAATATTGTGTGTCAGGTTAAGCACAGTCATGGATAATTGTTCAAAGGGGACGTTTCATATGTCGACCCTTAGCCTAGGATACCTCACTGGAATCTTCTGATTTTTTTCTTGTAATTTGTGTAATTAGTGTAGCTATTGTTTATTGCTAGCGCGTAATTATAGAGAGAATTTCCTTTGTAGTTGTAGTTTTTCATTGTTGTACAGTAAAACAGTTGTGGCATGCATGTAGATTTGCACCAAGTATTTCGCAGCTGCGCTGGCAATTAAGTAGACATTATTTCCGTTGCTATGTTATTTTATTTTGCTCTTCAAATTGCGCTTTTCTGTGTTATCGTGTGAAATACTGTGACAATAATGGCGTGTGAAAAACGTAATACTAGGCTTCAAAGTAAACTGAGAAATGACAGTGAAGACGAAAGCAGTGTGTTAGCGCCGCAGAGTAATGAATTAACTAATGTTCAAAGTAGTAATTTGGTAATTGCGCATAGGGAAATGGAGCGGGCGGCAAACAATGGTGTAGACAGTGAAACAGGTAGTGAACAGGGAAGCGTTATCGATCGATTGGTCGGCAACAGCTCGCCTCAGGAATCGGGAATGACAGAACACAATATTGCAAATACTGCAGACTCAGGTTTTGGGTTCCCACCGTTTCCTCAAATGAGTCAAGACACATTTTCCACTTGTCAAAATGTGAATGTTGCCGGTGCAACTTCACTGCCGAAAAGCACTGAGAAACATGTTTCAGACACCAGTGCATTGTTATTACAATTAATGCAACAAATGGGACAAAAGCTTAAAAAGTTAGACACAATGGAACAACATCAGAGACAAACACAGCAACAGTTAGACACAATGGAACAAAATCAGAGACAAACACAGCAACAGTTAGACACAATGGAACAAAATCAGAGACAAACACAGCAAAAGCTTCAAACGTTAGACACATTGGAACAAAATCTTAAAAAGTTAGACTCATTGGAACAAACACTTGAACAAACACGTGAAGATTTAACTACTGAGTTACATAACATTGAATCGAAATGTCAAAAAGTCTGTAATGACGTAAAAACACAAATTTGTGAGCATTTTCAACCTATTTTTTCGCGGCATGAAAATGCATTACAGAATCACGAAGCAGCCATAAAAGAACTGCAAATTATTGTTCATGAAAATCATGAGACCTTGCAAGCTAAATTTGACTCAGTTGCATCTACCGATTCGGTTACGCAACTTGCAAAAACTCAGGAAAACTTTAAGGACACAGTAGATACTCTGAAACTTGGTTCAGAAAAACACACTGAAGAAATAAGGACACTATCGGAGAAAGTAGCCGAACTTTCGGATCAGGTCACTAACTTATCTACAAAGGTAGATGATGATCTGAATGACACAAGACCCGTAGCCTTCACTGACACAGAAGAGTATGAACAAATAAGAAAATTCAAACAAAATCAGAATCAAATTAATACACAGCACCAAAGAGAAATCCGGGAAGTACAAGATCAGGTGACACAGGTAATTCAAGAATTACGTAATTCAGAGGATACTCGCGCCCCAATACGGGAAGAGGGACACAGAAATACGGAACAGCCACAAAATAATAACACAGGGCATTTCGGAAGTTATGAAAGAAATTGGCAATGTGCACCGAATTTTGAGATGGAACGGCCGACACGACCTAACAATGACCAATATGCGACTCGCCGACATGATGATTTTGACTATAAGCTGTTCATTACTACACGTAAATTCAAAACATTTAAGAATTCTGGCAACGACATTCATCCACAAGCATGGCTCCATCAATTCTCTCATTGTTTTCCTCCCAACTGGTCGTTAGAACACAGATTAGAATTCATGTGTGGCTATTTAGAGAATGAACCAGCTGTAAGAATGCGATCGGTCATTCACGATTGCCACAGTGAAGGAGAATTTTACCATGCCTTCCTCTCAGCATATTGCTCTCAACCCACACAAGACCGAGTAAAACATGGTATCATAATGATGAAACACTTCGAACAATCTGAATTCTCCAGTCTTGTGAAATATTTTGAAGACATGTTGCACAAGAATCTGTACCTGTCAAACACATACAGCCCCTCAGAACTCCGCATTTGCTTAATCAAACTGCCTGAACATTTACGACATATTATTTTGGCAGGACGTTGCAAAGACGACATTGAAGCATTTCAGGGACTCTTACAAGAATTAGAAATTGACACTGACAATCGCAGAACGCGAAACCAGGAACACAACAATTACAGGTCACATCCGTCGCAATTCCGCGATGAAAGAAGTAATAACTTGACACGACAAGGCTATTCTTACAATGCAAATCGTGACCAAAATAGACACCACCCGTACGACAACCGTTGGCAGAGTAGTAATAATTACAGGGAAAGATCACCTCTCCGCGGTAGTGACTATCACAGAGACTATCAGAGAAACAGGCAATATGGGAACCAAAATAATTATTATCAAGGGAGACAGAATAACTTCAGATGCAACGGTCCAGCGCGCAGTTACGATTCAGGGCGAAATTCTCCACCACTTAACCGACAAGAAAGAAACTACAGGAACTACCGACATGACGACAGACGATATATTCGTAACGACAGACCTGAATTGCATCAGAACTGGCGGGATTCAAACAGGACAGGGCCTTCTCGTCAGAGTGAATTTGTAGAAGTTAGGTCTCCTAATCCCAATAACGACGCGCGCCAACAAAAGAACAGACAATGACTCGCGCCGCAGGCACCCACGTGCGCCGGCTGGCTCAGAGAAAAATAACATAGAAGCTAACCTTGAGAAAAATTCCAGTATTCTTTACCGATGTATACAACATAATAATTGCTTTGAAGTTGAAACTCTGTGCACTAGGAAGAGTAAAGGTTTACACCACATTTCACATGTAAACCATTTATTGAAAGATAATCTGCTTTTTAACTTTGTCTTTGCCACAAAACTTTTCACTTTACGTTGCTAGTATGCTTTGTCAGACTTAGAATCTGTTAACATGCAACAATGTTTGAAGTTAAATATCCAGTCTAGAACCTAGGGAACGTTTTTAAACAGAAATTACGAATGCATTGTTATAGTGAACAGACCACACAGTGTTGCATTTGTACATTCTAGCTTGTTAGTTGCACGACTACGTAACGACTATCAGGCTTACATACTTAGGACACATACTGGTACTGCTAATGAGATTTTAATGCAACATTTTGGTTTACTTGAAAATACATTCTGGGTTTAATGTACTTTCTGTGAGATACCAGACGACACAGTGGTTAGTTTAAGTGACAACTACACGGTTTTATCACGACGCTACTAATGAGTGAAAATTTACAATGTTGCTTTTGCAGTGTTTCTGTTTTATATCTGCACAGTTTTTTGTTTTATTCTGGAAAGTAAAACATGTTTTAGTAGTAACTTTTGTGGTATAGCTACAATGAGACTGCCTTTTCCATAGCACAGCAATACGTTACAGCACAGTACTTTCTTCATCATGGCAATAAGCGTAATAACTAAGATATCTATACGCAAAGCATTTCACTTTTGTTTATCATGAGGTAAGTACATTGACTTCTGCAGAACTTAGCTTTCGGAGGACGATAAGTACGACACTTCCACAGAATTATCTTACAGCAAGACGCACATTTAGCGCTATAGGACACGCATTTGAGTGATTAATTTTGTACTTAAAACATTTATTTTTAAAGATATTTGAAGTACAATGATACAAAGGTTTTCAGTGATACATTTCATTTCATTGCTGTAATCTGTAACACCTGAGGGTATAATTACATTAATCCTCAGGGGGATACACGCTTACTTTGTGTACCATGTGTGTAGCAACCACAAGGAACCCTAACTAATATGGTATTTGCTTATACAACTTTACACATCGGTACCATATTTCTCTAACACACAAATTACACAGCTATCTGATCATTTAACTGAGAGATAAACATTTTTTTACTACATCAGTGTCACATGTTTACGCAATACACAGTTGGGTAACTTCACACTTATGAAACTGTATTTTGTCTGTACTTTGTAAACTGTTCATATTTTTTTGGATCATTGTGATACTATGAGAGCTTTGAATGATATATTTGGTAAGGGAGCATGATTTTAAAGTAAGTTTGAGGTAGATGACACTATTGAAATGAGCAGAGAATTTTTTTTTAGGTTTTGAAATTATTGCAGAAAACTACGACGTTTTTGAGATTTGACTGAGGTGTTATGATGTTATTATTACGACGACAATGTGTACTATGCTGTTGAGATATGTTTATGATCAATAAGATGATGCTACCGTATATGAGGAATAAGAAGTATGTTGGAAACCAAGAACCGTACTTTAAGAGTTATGAAATGTGCGTAAATGCGTGACTGTATCACAATGCTGACGAATATTTTATTTGGACACTTATATTTATAGGATTTTCTTTCTACAGATTTGCAACGCTAATTCTTGACCTGTGAAATATTTTTATGTGAGACTGTCACTGTAGCGGAAACTGCTGTCGTAAATATTTCCGTAAGAAAGTTAAGTGACCACCTGCACGTAATGCGTCGCGGGCACCCACCTGGGCGACAGCCACCCTAAAAAAAGCCATTAGCCTTTCAGCGGCACAGGTAGAAAAAAAAAGGGAGGCCATTATCCTGGCTATTGACGTTCCTTTGTAGAAAGCATCGCAAATATTACACGCTCATTACGTGAAAACATATGGTTACTCGTACTTTGTGCTAATTACTGAAATGCTTATGAATTGATGGGAAATATTTGTACATCTGCACACCTGATTATGACAAGTGTCTTTCTATGAGAGTTGAGAGCTACTGACTTACGAAATGCCACATGACCACTGAATGATGTTTTTATGCTTTGGTTTGCGTAATTGCTTATTTCATTTGACATCTGTTTTTCAGCTGTGTTGCAGTATTGGTTTCATAAAATAAAATTAAATACATTTGCTAATGTGAACACTTTCTGTCAACAGATCTATTAAATAATAATTTTGTGATCCACATTCTTCAAAAAAGGAGCACTTGGAAAGGAAAGAACAATAAGAAGGGACTAGTAACAGTAACTGCATACATAATATTCTTTTCAAGTACATGGTAATATTTCTTTTTACAATCAGTTGTTGTGGTGCACCACTTTAATTACATAGACATTAAGATGTGAATATACATTTCCCTTATCTGCATTGTTGTTTTTACTGTAATATTTTTTATGCTTGAGCTTTGTCATGCTTAGGTATATGTCATAGCATTTACTGCTGCTGTTTGCCAGGCATAGTGTTACTGAATTTGACTTTGTATTACTCTGTTAAGCTAGTTTTACTATTGATTTATTTTTATTGTTGCTGCACATTGGCTCATATTAGTTGTAATTTTGCATTTTATCTGTTAATTTAGATTTGCTGCTGCTTGCTTTGCAAATTGGCATTTTTTTGTCATTGCTGTTTGTGATAATTTGTTATGTGATGCTACATTGCCTCGTCCCTTAGTTTAGCATCTGAGCTCAGTAGATTTAAGTTAGCTTAAGAGGGGGTAGACTATATAAGAAACTAACTATCATAAATTTATAAGACATAGGATACTGTACAGTGGAGAAAAACTATTATTGACAGAGGATGTGAACAAAATACAGAAGGCAGGCTTAGATAGGACTTTTTGGGAATAATGATGAACAAAGGGAGATCTCCATGCAAAATACTGCAGTAAAACAAACCCTGTCCTTTCCCTTTTGTGTTATCCCTCTATATGTTTGTGTACCCTTGGGTATTTTTGTTTTTCTTGTCTTTAAGTGTTTAGCTAATAAGATTTATGTTGTAGAATTTTTCTAATGCTATGTCATTTACTTTGTAAAGATGTTTAGACATTACTTGTTCTGTTTTGTTTTAATGCTCATGTGTGAAATTGATGTTTCAAAAGTTATTCTGATCTTTTATGTATTTACTAATGTCATAATTCCTGTAACACTGATGTATATGTTATTTCGATTCTTTTGTAAAGCCTGTATTACAAATGTTATCTGCATTGTTATGTTCTTTAATTATGTATTTTGTACCTTTGTTATTGTATTCTTATGTTATAAAATTGTAATTGTCACCAGTTCATGATATTATTAACTTGTCAGTTCCATTTCACTGCACACGTTTCTGTTGGTCATAGTATATGGACAATATGTGAGAAGTAGGGACTGTTAGTGTTTGCACATGTGTTGATAATTCAGCAAGGGACTGGATAACAGCATTGCTGGTTCTAAGGACACTTCCAAAAACTTTGTGAGTGCACAAGTGGTGGTTATGGACTTGCTATATTATCCGCAAGACTCTTCAATGGTGATTGTGCACCTGCACAGTCACAACAGATGGCTGCTGGCTATCTCTACAAGGACTACAGTGGGTCTACATCTTTGATGATCCAGCAATACCATTATCTCTACAAGGTCTGCAGTGGGTCTGCACCTCTGGTGGCCCACCAATACCACAATCTCTACCAGGACTACAGTGGCTCGGCTCTGTGATGACCTACCTAGCAATATTCTTCAAAACGTCGAATGACTCTGCTGTGGGTTTGCTATGTTGTGGCCCATTACCTGTCAGCATGTCAAGAGTCAGCACTGTCTTTCCGTTGGAAGGACAACCCTACTTCTTCAAGACTGCATGGAAATTCACTACTTCCGTGTGCATTTTCTTTTACTGTTCAGACTTTGAAAAAAAAGAAAAGCACTGTAATTTTACTGTGATGAATCAGGACTGTCTTTATGGACTGTGAGAAAATTTTAGCTTTTGACCAACATTGTATCAATAAGTGTGTGCATTTGATTTCTTTGTTATTGTAACTACGATGGTGAAAAATTTTAACAAATATGTATTGGAAACTGCCCAAAAATATTTTGTAAAATTTTTTGTGGGGAGCATGGGGGCTATGTAAGTAGGCTGTTTAGGTTTTTTTATTGGTAACGCCACCTCTGTATGAAAATCACTGGCTGTGCTGTGTGCAGTCTGTGGCTGCTTTGCATTGTTGTAATACTCGCCATTGTAGCGTTAGGCAGCTGGCTGTGAACAGCGCGTAGCGTTGCGCAGTTGGAGGTGAGCCGCCAGCAGTGGTGGATGTGGGGAGAGAGATGGCGGAGTTTTGAAATTTGTCATGAACTGCTATATTTATATATGATGATATCAAGGTAAATACATTGTTTGTTCTCTACTAATATCTTTCATTTGCTAACTATCCCTATCAGTAGTTAGTGCCTTCCATAGTTTGAATCTTTTATTTAGCTGGCAGTAGTGGCGCTTGCTGTATTGCAGTAGTGGGAGAAACGAAGATTATTGTGAGGTAAGTGATTTAGTGATTTGTGAAAGGTATAGTTTAATGTTAGTCAGGGCCATTCTTTTGTAGGGATTTTTGAAAGTCAGATTGTGTTGCGCTAACAAAATATTGTGTGTCAGGTTAAGCACAGTCATGGATAATTGTTCAAAGGGGACGTTTCATACAGTATCTAACTGTGATTTGTCGCAGTTAAGAATCGCAGTTAAGGGATCCACGTCTTGCATCCCTCCGCACTGTACCACTGCTATTCCTGCGATTTCTGCTACTGCAGTGATTTCTGCGATTTGTACGATTTCAGTGACTCCTGAGGTTTTTGCGACTTATCACCGTATTAAAAAGTTACACTTGTTCGCACAGAAAATTGCATCTCAACAAAACCGTCATTAGTAAGTATGTTTTGCATTTGTTCTTCCGTTGGCTTTACTTTTATATTGTGAAAATATTAATCGTGTAATTGATATGTAAGTAGCCATACAGTACCGTAATAGTTCGTGTTTAGAAAACGAATTCTAAGGTATTGTTATGTTCACAAGTACTCGAACTACATTTCAGTCACTCAGTAAAGCGATAATTCAAAATATCATTGTCAACAGATCTGTTGAAATTGCCACTGCGTCTTTAAACTGTCTTCGTCATACGAGAAGTTAGTTTCTAAGTGTTTCGGTGAACTTAATTACTTAAATGAGATCGTTCTTGCAAATGTGAAACATCCCCCATTGAGTGGCTTCCATTGCAGCAAATATTAGTAATACTACTCTGTCAATTACATTACTTGTAATTAGTGGCAGCAAAAACGTTTAATAATCCTTGTGAGTTTGCAGACGCAGTTCCGATTCTGTTTACTGGTTGCTGTACGTATCTATTCACATTAAGGCTCTTGAGAGAGAATCGTGAAGATCCAAGACAGCTCTTAGAGGATTTGCAGTTTAAAATTGCCATAATTATGAAATAAGTGTGCAGAATGACTGACTGAATTGTGTTTAACTGAAGTTGTTATGCGATTTTAAAGGAATGATAAATTTTAAATACAATGAGTGAATAATGAAAATCTCATTTTCCATATGTTAAGCCGTCCTATACCCGTAAATTTTCCGCATTTAACTATTAGACCAGTCTAGAGCATGCATTTTGAGGCTGTTGATATGAAAGTAGGGAGTACAAATCTTCCGCTTAAATGAGGAATAGTTTAAGTCCAGGACTTGAAGGTAACCCAGAAAAAGCTTACTTATGTAGGTGGTTGTAGTGTCGGCAAAAAGTTCTTGTGTTGCAGTTGCCATGTATAACACCAGGTGTAAAATTTTTCTCCAGAGTCTTGAACTGTGTCGGGGCAAAAGTGAGGCATTCATATGACTCAATAATATTGTTTTATTTCATTACACTTATAAAGATGTCTGAGGTATGCTGTGTTAACATTGCAAAGTCCTGTAGGCATGTGGAGTATTAACCACAACTTTTATATTGGAAGCAGAATCAAACAGATTTTTTAGGTTACTTGTCTCTAAATGATATTTTCTGGAGAAAAAGGCAAATTTTGCTTCTTAGTGATATAATACATTCAGAGTCACAGCTGTGTTTGACCAACCATAACTAGTCCTGAATGTGCATGTCGTCATATAATATGCACTTGCAGACACAGTACATCGATCTCGTGAGACACAAGGTTCTTATAAAGAAGTACGAACGTCGGTCAACAGATGACACTAGGCAATAGAATGTTAACTGCGCTTTTTAGTTGCTACTTGCGACTTCTGGTTGCGATTTGTCACAGAAATCGCAGCTGGACTCGATAGTGAATCGCAGAGAAAGAGGGTAGTACGAACTTTGGCCAACAAATGGCACTGTTAACTGCGCTTTCTAGTTGCTACTTGCAACTTCTAGCCGCGACTTATCACTGAAATCGCAGAAAGAAGTACGAAATTCGGCCAACAGATGGCTCATGGCGTTGAATGCGAAATGCTACTTGCAACTGCTAATTATGACTGGAATCGCTGTTAGATTCTGTAAAGTTGTCATTGTTATATCTGTGACTTCTCAATCACTGTGATTTGTAACAGACACGCGATTTCCTGCCCACCACTAACCGGCACTCGCTGACACTCGTGGCGCGGAAATGATCTGTTACAGATTCCTGCCTCCTGGTCAGAAAGGTATTCTGATCTGTTACAGATTCCTGCCTCCTGATGAGAAAGGTATTCACTACATGGAATATCGTCTTGGAAGATGAATCCATCGCCGAAATGTTGACTGAAGAGCTGGATATCGCAAGAGCCTTCAAATTACCCTCTACACGACGAGAAGGCGCCCGATTTCTGTACAACAGCCGGTGACGCAGACCCCCAGCGATCTTCGTGTTTCGTGTCTCACCGCAGGGCTAGACGTTCGAATGACGTGGCTGCAATGTACGCCAATTCGGCTAGCACATTACGCCGCCAACAGCGGTTCTCGGTCTAAAATGGTAAACTTGGAGTGACCCTCCGGGCAACATTAGACCCAACAGTGTACACAAACCATATGCTCCCCTTCACGATTAGACACACTGCGCTCTAAAAATGGTTCAAATGGCTCTGAGCACTATGGGACTCAACTGCTGAGGTCATTAGTCCCCTAGAACTTAGAACTAGTGAAACCTAACCAACCTAAGGACATCACAAACATCCATGCCCGAGGCAGGATTCGAACCTGCGACCGTAGCGGTCTTGCGGTTCGAGACTGCAGCGCCTTTAACCGCACGGCCACTTCGGCCGGCCACTGCGCTCTGTTCATCTGCGATGAGAACGCAGGTTTACTTTCAGCTGTGTTACACACGTGCCTCTGTGTAGCGAAAAAAAAAATGAAATGAGCGTATGGCATCGTAGGCCGGGCGGCCCCATTCGGGGAGGTTCGGCCGCCAACTGCCAGTCCACGAGCGGAGAAAATCTGCAACCCAGCCGGGAACCGAACCCGGGTCCGCTTGCATGGAAGGCAACCATGTTACCACGCAGCTATGTGAAGCGATTTCTTACTGACAGAAGAGTACTGAGAGGGAGGTCTCGAATAAAACGGAAGGAAAGAGGAACTACGCAAGTCAAGAGGGTAGTTCCACACTTTTTAGGACGGTTTATGTAAAAATGCGCTGCACATCTCGTTTTACTTTCAAAAGAGCGCAAAACACCATTCTAAGATTGTTGGCCATCTAATTGTTAAACAAGAGATTGTGTCCGATGTGGACAAAGACCGCCAGCGACGTTGTTCGCAGACGAAAGACCAAATCATTCGTACATCTCTTGTATGAGATGAATGCAAGATACATTAAAATTACCGGCCTTTAATCTCGGGACCACTGATGGCTGTGAGCAAAGACAAATTAACAACCAAACGCAATGCTCAATACGTTCTCCTCTTGTGATTCTTGAACAGAGTATTCGCTATTACTAGCTGAACTTTATTACAGAACTCAATTTGACGTTCTCCTCTCTCATTCCTTGTCCCAAGCCCATTTTCTCCTGTAACCTTTTCTTCTACTCCTCCCCCTACAACTGCATTCCAATCTCAACATGAATAACAGGCGCATTAATGCCCGAAGAGGGCATATTCCTTATTGAAATGGCGATATCGAACTTGATGTTGGGAGTCTCACCTGTGTCAATCATGAATGTTATTCGTATATGTAACCCAGCTTTCAGTCTGTACCATCTTTCGTTATAAATATACCACCTTGGGGAAGATCAGTCTGGATTCGTAGAAATATTGGAACACCTGAGGCAATACTGACGCTATGACTTATCTTAGAAAATAGATTAAGGAAAGGCAAACCAACGTTTCTAGCATTTGTAGACTTACAGAAAGCTTTTGACAGTGTTGACTGGAATACCCTCTTTCAAATTATGAAGGTGGCAGGGGTAAAATACAGGGAGCGAAAGGCTATTTACAATTTGTACAGAAAGCAGATGGCAGTTATAAGAGTTGATGGGCATGCAATGGAAGCAGTGGTTGTAAAGGGAGTGAGACAGGGTTGTTGCCTCTCCCCGATGTTATTCAATTTGCATATTGATCAAGCAGTGAAGGAAACAAAAGAAAAATTCGGAGTAGGTATTAAAATTTTTGGAGAAGAAATAAAACCTTTGAGGTTCGCCGATGACATTGTAATTCTGTCAGAAACAGCAAACGACTTGGAAGAGCAGTTGAAAGGAATGGACAGAGTATTGAAAGGAGGATATAAGACGAACATCAACAAAAGCGAAACGAGGATAATGGAACGTAGTCGAATTAAGTCGGGTGATGCTGAGGCAATTAGATTAGGAAATGAGACACTTAATGTAGTAAAGGAGTTATGCTATTTGGGGAGCAATATAACTGACGATGGTCGAAGTAGAGAGGATATAAAATCCAAACTGGCAAAGGCAAGGAAAGCGTTGCTGAAGAAGTGAAATTTGTTAACATCGAGTGTAGATTTAAGAGTACGGAAGTCGTTTTTGAAAGTATTTGTATGGAGTTTAGCCATGTAAAGAAGTGAAACATGGACGATAAATAGTGTGGACAAGAAGAGAATAGAAGCTCTCGAAATGTGGTGCTACAGAAAAATGCTGAAGATTAGATGGGTAGATCACATAACTAATGAGGAGGTATTGAATAGAATTGGGGAGAAGAGGAGTTTGTGGCACAACTTGACTAGAAGAAGGGATCGGTTGGTAGGACATGTTCTGAGGTATCAAGGGATCACCAATTTAGTATTGGAGGGCAGCGTGGAGGGTAAAAATAGTAGAGGGAGACCAAGAGATAAATACACTAAACACATTCAGAAGGATGTAGGTTGCAGTAGGTACCGAGAGATAAAGAGGCTTGCACAGGATAAAATAGCATGGAGAGCTGCATCAAACCAGTCTCAGGACTAAAGCCCACAACAACAACAACATACTACTCCACCTCTATTATGTACTTTGCTTCATGTCGCCCATCATTATCTGTGATTATCCCTGTCCTGTTGAACACTGTCTCTTTTCCTTGACGACTGTCCATTAGTGTATGTGACTAATGTTTTTTTCACTGTGTTTACGTATTGTAACGTCATCGGTGATATAGACTTCTCGGGAGTGCATACACGGTTTGCTAGACACTTTTAGTGAATTGAACAAAAGGCACAGAAATAACTGCGATAACAGGCGGTCTTAGCTATCAATCCATTCGAGATAAGGAAAATAAACCGAACGATAAATGTAAACCTAACTACAATGTTTTTCTCCGTTCGAATGCAATAAAGCCCAGTTTTTAGGAAAAGGGCCCTCTGAAACGACTGTGTGAAGGACGAGCGAGGCTTTTTGGATGCTGTGTTATCAGGTAGGAGGCAAGTAGCAGGTGCCGGGGCTTCCAATTAGCGCGGCCGGCGTGTTTATGGGTGCCTCCAATTTGTAGCGGCTCCTTTACAGCGGCCTGTGAACTTTACGGCCGAGGCGAGTCCCGGCTACCGCCGACGCGTCACAGCCGGTCGCTGCTCCTGCCGTGCACGTCCTCTGCCGTACAGGTTGGCACAGGAGTTACCTGAGCTTTACTCAATTTCTCTGGAAAGAATGGTACAAAATTCCCTTGAATACCATACAGTACCTATATTTATCCGTTCCGAGACAGCTGGAAGCTGTTTTTAACGCTTTCATTCACCGTATTAGACATGATAATGTGTTATGTTTTTGGTTTCCCAAGTTTTTATTCAACCCTTGTAGAGCATCCAAAAAACGTGTTCAGCGTCCAGTCACATGATTATTTCGAAGTGATGCAACGTTACCCGACATAAAAGTGAGATTTGTCCCAAACGGTGACAGGCGAACTGCAAGTGGCGCCGGTGTTTTGCAAGCTAAATCAAATGTTATGGTCCTCAGTTCGGTGATTGGTTTCTGCAGCTCTCCATGCTAGGTTAACTTGTTCTCAAACCTTTTCACATATGAATAACTACTGCAACATGCATCTATTCGAACCTGCTTTGATTTAGACGGGCCTTGGCCTTCGTCTACGCTTATTAACCTTTCCAAGATGAGTGCAAAATAAATGTGTGAGCAACGGAAAATACTGAACGCTAAATTAAGATTTGACCCTGTGTGACTACCCCCTCAAGCAGATCTCAGGATCTCTTAATGATGATAAAATTTTTGAAATTTTTTGAAAACATTCTCAGCGATCTCAAAATTTGTTAAAATTAAGATTTAAAACAGTCTTGATCGCGTTCCAGCCTCTACTAGTACAGGCAATCATTCACTACGCCGTTTTGATAATAAAGACACTCCGTCACCTTTCATGTAATAATTGTTAACAACTATTGACAAGGTGTACGTTACAATGTCAGTCTTCTTTAAATATTCATGTATACTATGTACAGCCTATCAAATGATACGTAATTGCTGTTGTAAATCACGGCAAAGTATGTAGATGAGTGCTTGTAAGGTGCGAAATTACAGCCACCTTACACCTTCACACTTTCCTCCACTACGAAATTGACAATTCCTTGACCCCTCAGGATGTGTCAATCAGCCAGTCCCTTCAAGGAGAGAACAAAAACACATATTAAGTAGTCAGTCTTGTTAACTAGATGAACTATAAGATACGACTAGTCTTTATTCGAACGAAAAAATATTTCTACTGTCAAAAAGCTATTGTACTACTGGCATTAATTGTACTGGAAAATGGCAGCGAGGAGATTTCAATGTCCATCCTGGGCAGATGTAACAAAATATCTGATTGGTTCATTGTAATGGTCTGTTTTTGCCTGTTTTGAACCTTATCATGGACAATTCTGCAACTTTTTTTTCATGATCCTTCGGCAGTTCGTAATTTTACGTTTATTGTTCACTTAGGTGGTTGAGAATTTTATGATAGTGAGGAAAAGTAGAGGGCTATAGGTTGTAACACCATAGCTCTAATGCTGTACTGATTTATTTTGCTTTTGTTTCATTTAATGTTACATTGCTGTGCTTCTGTAAATGTGTTTGATTGAATAGATAACACAAAATTGTATACTCCTTTCTTTGTTAAAACTTTGATGTCATGATTTGATTCTGTGCTGTATAGTGTTTCTGTCATTTAAATTCTTTGTCCCATTTGGAGGGAACAAAACTTACTGTATATAATTGTAATTTTGTGTGAATAATTTTTTGTAGAAATGTCTATATGTGCAAATGTTCTGTTTTGTTTAAAATGATCGTTTACTGTTATGTAAACTGCTGATCTTCACTTAGGGTTCTTAGTTAGTTTGTATGTAAAAGGTGTAGTGGTTCCCCTCAGGAACGGAACTGTGTAGCGTGCGCAAATTGTGGTTGGCCTAGGTGGAAAAGGTGGAACTGATAGCCAGTCGGAGACGAGCTACGAGTCCGTGCACTGCCATGTAAAAGATGCATATTGTGCTGGTTCCGAGAGAGGCTTTTCCTGCTTCTTTCTAAGGCTTCGGATGGATGGATAAATAGCTGGAATTTTTCTGGAATTTGTCTCTATCATCGCCACCAAGAAATGACAGAGTCCAGCAATTCTGCCTGCAATTCCACCTACCAGCATGCAGTTGTCACCACATTGCGCAATCATTGCAACGTAATACTATAATGATGTACAATGAAGGATCAGCTTAATGGATGTGCTAATGTGCTGAAATATAAGGTAATTTATATCGGAATTTATGTACCTACCTTGATTTTTCTCCTCATCATAACACCTCTTAGGTTCCTCTCCGTTTGAACTAAAGCGATTTCCGAGTGTCCTTACTGAAAGAAATTAAAGCCTAGAGTTTTGCTAATTGATGCCTCTTGAACATAGTAAAGAGAAAGTTAAAGTTAATGTGGCAAGAGAGTGAGTTAAAGTTAATGATGCTTGCTGAAATAATTTTTCTAGTAAAACGGCTTATTAATGTATTGTTGCCAACTTCAAATTAAAATTTCTTAAGACTGAGGCTTATAAAGTAAATGATCACATAGTTGTCTGTAGTAAATTATAAAAGGTGAGGCAGTTTCTTGCAATTTTGTCAACAGTGTGTTTCGATGTAGTAAAAGCGAGAAAGCTGCAGTTGTGAAACCTTATATACTCGTGTTTACTAAGTGTTTGTCTCTCTGGTGTATTAGAAGTGCATATTAATAGTAATGTTATAAAGACCATTCACTTTGTGTAAGCCCTGAAAGTAATAGTGTGTTTCGGTAGCTGTTAGAATTTTGCAAATTGTTTCTGCTGCTCTGTTAGCTTTAATCTTAACGCAAACAAATGTGTGTGTCAGAGGTCACTGCACTCCCGTGTGACAAAGTATAGGTTGTGTTTATCCGCTAGAATTACCAATAACTATTTTCCTGAACGAGAATGTTAATCATTCTCTTGCCTAGTTAGGCTGGCGACCGTTTTCTTTATCCATTAAACAGTGCAGATAGGCAAAATTTCGTTTGTTACTGTTCAAATATTTACGTAATTCTGACTTTCATTTCCGATAAGCCACCTCCGTTAGGTACAACACAGTCAACATAACAAAATTCCTCTCAGAGGGTAACACTGCTCTGTTGCTTTATACCATAAAATAGTTTTATTTCACAACCTGTTTCCAGCTTTAAGGTTATGGTATAGTAATAGTAGCAGACAGGAGTGTTATAAGATGTACAAACGAAACAACCTACAAATAACTATACAGCTGCTATTGTTCTGGCCATAGTCTGAACATTGGTTTGGTACAACTCGTCCGCTAGAATTACTCGCCCGTTAGAATTTGTTGTGCAAGTCTCTTTACCTCTTCGTAACTACTGCAACCTATGAGGGGCGTTCAATAAGTACTGAAACATCTTTTTCTCGCTCAAGTTCGGTTGATAAAAATATGGATTTTATTGAGCGACTTCGCGGTACATTCCTTCTTAAGGTTCTGTAGTTTTAAGAAGTTCCTGTAGATGGCATCGCTGTAAGTAGCTTGAAAAATGGTGTCTGCAACGGAGATCGTTCCAAGCAGAGAACTGTCACTGAGGGTTTTTTTTTTCTTTCTTGCGGAAAACCAAAGCAACTCAGATATTCGGAGGCGTTTGGAGAATGTCAACGTACACCTGCTAGAATGTAGACTTTCACGGCCGGAAATGTCATGTCCATTATAATTATACGGGCTGTTATGCCGTGGTCGGTTGATGAATTCTGTGTCAATTCCCAACGTTTCGTCCCTGTCTGCGGGAGACATCTTCAAGGGGGTCTGTAGTTTGATGGAAGGTCCAACACACCCAATGGCTCGCTACTGACTCACAACGTGGACGTGGCAGGGAACACAAGTACAGTGAGTGGTTGGGCACGCGCCTGTCATCATAGCAAAAAGATCGCGCAAGCCTATCTGATCCATACACAGCTGCGACTCTTGTAATGTTGAAATGTTCGGAGACTCTCATTCTAGATGATCGAAGGATCACGATCAAACATATCACTGCTCAACTGGATGTATCTGTTGGTAGTGTTCGCCGTTGTCCACCAGTTAGGGAACTCGACGTGTGCTCACTGGCTTCCTCGCCGTGTAACAGAAGACCATAAAGAGCAACGAACGACGGTCTGTGCGGAATGGTCCAATGAAGGATGCACTTCCCGACATACAGTATGTGGATGGCGGGGAGGTTATTGACGGAGCAACAAGTTGGCTTTGACGTCCACCAGTAGAGTGGTACCATGCGGTCATACAGGCCCTCCCAGTAGGATGCCGTAAAGATGACACGGCCGGGGTGGCCGAGCGGTTCTAGGCCCTACAGTCTGGAACCACGCGACCGCTACGGTTGCAGGTTCGAATCCTGCCTCGAGCATGGGTGGTTAGTTAGGTTTAAGTAGTTCTAAGTTCTAGGGGACTGATGACCTCAGAAGTTAGATCCCATAGTGCTCAGAGCCATTTGAACCATTTGAACCGTAAAGTTGAGAAACAGTGTTATGTGAGAAGTAATATGGTGTTCTAGATTCATGAATAAAACCAACCCATTTTCAGAAAAAAATCTACTGCACTACCTATAGATCGCCCCTCGTACATTTTCGAACGGATATCCAAAAGTAAGTTACACATTTCGTTCCACATTAAGACCATTGCATTACAGGAGTGACGTGTTCTGGTTTTCCTGCGAACACATTTCTGCTTTGGTACGGATAACAGGTGCAACACAGTGTGTGACTGAAATCGTGCGGCAACTGGAAATTGAAGAGCGCGTCGCAGTATGACTGTTGGGGGGGGGGGGGGGGGGGGGTGGCGGGGGGAAAGTCTAACTTTGCAATTATGATGCTATATAAACCAATTGTAGTATAGCGTCCAACCGTAAGAAATGTTGCCAATAATTTCACAAAGGCCACACGTATGTGGCCAATGCTGAGCGAGAAGACGCAAATGTCCAGGCATACTCTGAACTGCGTCGCGGTAATCAAGAAGTTTCCAACAGGGCGGACGTTCACACACCTATTGTCGAATGATTTCGTGACCAGATAGCGGATTTTTATCGCCGATAAACTGAATAATTGGTGCAACGTTCCAGGTTTGTGTTACTGCGTCTTGACGATAATGCTGGAAGTTAGTCATTATAGCCGACGTATTCGTGTTGTGAGAAACAGCAGTTGTATTGGTATTAAGATAATTCACATTTATTTTTCCATCTCAGATGCACAATTTGAATTGTATTACATGTTTTGATCACTCAGAATCATCTTCAGATCTAAAACAAAGTAAAACCAAATTCATTCTATGTAACATTTTTACAAAAGTAGAGAAAAGAATTGAAACTAAATGTAGAATTTGCCTAAGTTATCATGTCAGCAACCTGTCTTATCCACTTAGAAACACGTATCAGAGTACTGTGTTTTGCAAATGCGATCACTGTTTTAAATACTGTATGTATATGGTGGAGATAGGGAAGAGGTTGAGAAGGAAAAGGGGAAATGAAGAGTGGTTGATTGGTTGATTTGGGGTGTGGGAGGGTAAAGGAAGGAGGGAGGTGCTGATGAAGATGCCATGAACTGAACAAGAGGGGTCTTGCAAGAACTATAGAATGTATAGTTATGTAAAAATTCTCATTGAAATCGTTATAGTGTAGAACATTGAGCATATAAAATGTAAACGAGCATAAAGTATTAAAAATTAGTATAAGACCTTCTCTTGTTAAACCCGTAGCATCCTTCCAACTATTTCTCTTACTCCCTCCATTGCTGCCATTGCTCCCTCCCTTGTTTCCTACCCTCGCTCTTAACCCCCCTCGCTAGCTTTTATAATTGTAGAACATTGGCCGCAGTTGCAAAACGCAGTACTCGGTACTCTGTTACGTGGTTCTGAGTAGACAAGACGTGTTGCCGACGCAATTTGTTAGATAAATTCTACATTTATGTGCAGTTACTTGCTCTGTTTATTGTAAAATATTGAATGGTATTTAGTTTTAATTTGTGTTAGATCTGAAGATGATCATGAGTGATCGAAAGATGTAATCTGATTTAAAGTGTGCAACTGAGACGGGACAATAGATGAGAATCTTCCTAATTGAAAGTTAGTGCCGTGTATCTCCGTCACTTTGAAACCTCTCGTACTTCAACATGTATTTGAACTCGTCTGCAACATTTTACCATTGACGCACTCATTCGCTACCAAATTAATTATTGGTTGACGCGTCAGGACGACTCCTAGCAACCGCTCCATTCTTATGCTCAAATTATGCCATAAATTTATTGTCTCCTTGATTAAATTCAGTAACCCTACATTCATTATCCGGTCTACCCATCCACTCAAAAATACATCCAAAAACTTAGATCTTCAAAATGGTCAAGCACAACAAAATATAGTGTCTCGTGTGACTTGTGTAACGGCATCACACCTCTTTTTAGATCTACTCTAACTACAATTGGAATCTAAAGAGCGTTCGTTATGTGTAAATTATGTGCTCCAGCGGCCAAGTGGGTACTAATTCAATAAAGTTCAGAGTTATAATTTTCAACTGACTGCACGGTCCCTGTTGCGAGATCTTAGATCACCAGTCTTTGTAAGTAAAATCATAACACGGTAGCCAGTGTCTCCAGAAGGCATTGCTACTAAGATGCTCACTCTGTTTCGCAGAATTCTATACGCAGGACCTCGTAGCATAGGGCAGACACCTGCAGCACAGTACTGTACGGCGAGGCGGTCCCGCGGCTGAATGAAATATGTGTCGTAGGCGCCGGCGGCGAGGAGGACGTTGAAGTATTGCGGTGAGCCGTGGCTGCAGCCGGGAACAAACCGCGCTCTATCCCCCGCGCGGCCATTCATCATTTCCATAACAATAGGCTTGCTAATAGCTGTCACTAGTTGTGTTCCGTTATAACATCAGCGCAAGATAGATTAAAGTCGGCAGTGAGCTAGAGACGTGATTTCCCCTCCTCCGAGCCCCGAGCTGGCGACGGCGGCGAAGGCGACTCCGGCGACGGAGCTGTCTGACATGGCTGACCCAGGGGCTGGCACAGGTGAAGCAACGCTCCGAGCTATCTGACGTGAAGCTAGGTGTCATTTACAGCCCTCTTCGTAGATAACGGGTACGATATGTCGGTGTAATACGTTTCCGCAGTATAGACTAACAGCCTTCTGTGTACCGGGCGCAATATTTCATCTACCCCTATACCGACATAGCTACTCTGCAAAACCTATGAGCCTGTCAGAGGGTTCATCGAACCACCCTCTCACTAATTCTCTATTATCCCACTTTCCAACACCGCGTAGAAAAAAACGAACACATATCTTTCCGTGAAAGGTCTGATTCCCCTTATTTTGTCATGTTAATAGTTTCTTCCTAACTACGTCGGAG
This sequence comes from Schistocerca piceifrons, assembly GCF_021461385.2. NCBI lineage: Eukaryota > Metazoa > Arthropoda > Insecta > Orthoptera > Acrididae > Schistocerca > Schistocerca piceifrons. Next base: position 616,365,274 of record NC_060139.1, read on the forward strand.
TCAACAAAATATTTCAGATTCGGAGAAGAACTTTGGTGATCGAAATATCGTGAAAAGGTCCCACCGCAACTAGAAACGCCTTTATTTTAATGATTTCCACTCCAAAACCTATATCATGTGCTTGGCACTCTTTCCCCTATTTCTCGTTAATACAAAACGTGCTGACCTTCTTTGAATTTTCTCGATGCACTTCGATAATCTCGTCTGGTACGGATCCCACACCGCGCAGCAGTAAACCAAAGGAGGACGGACAAGCGTAGTGTAGGTAGTTTCTTCAGTAGACCTGCTGCGTCTTCTAAGTGTTTTACCAATAGAACGCAGTCTTTGGTTCGCCCTCCCCACAACATTTTCTATTTGTTCTTTACAATTTAAGTTGCTCGTAATTGTAATTCCTAGGAATTTAGTTGAATTTACGGCCTTTAGCTTTGACTAATTTATCGTGTAAACGAATTTTAACGGATTCCTTATAGCGCTCATGTGGATGAACTCACACTTATTTAGGATCTATTTCCAGTTTTCGCACTATACAGATGTCTAATCTAAATCGCTTTGTAATTACTTATGATCTTCTGATGACTTTAGTAGACGACAAACGACAACATCATCTGCAAACAGCCTAAGATGGTTGCTCACATTGTCTCTTAAATCGTTTATATAGATAAGAAATAGCAGAGTACCTATAACACTACCTTCACATATTTCCTGCACGATTTCTTTAAATCAGACGGAAAAAATCCCTAACACAGAGGCACACTGTTGGTTAATTTCGTAGGTTAGCCAGCAAAAATCTTCCCTGACTGAGGCGTAATGATACGAAATGCTTGGCGTATAGCGAAGTCAGGTTTCGGAAAAGTTCAAAATATTTCTTATTGACAACTCTTATTTCACAGAAGTATCTTCTATTGCCCGAAACGGTAATATATTTACTTCTGCTACTCAACTTAGGGTAAGGTCGAGTAAGAGTACGGGTCTGGTAAGAGTTCGCAGTGGCAGTTTCACTACATTGGCTACACTGATCAACAATGAAAAATTATATGTAGTTGTTGCTTCTATAGGGATGATACCACGTGTAATCTTGAAGAGCTCCTCCAGATTTATTGGTTTTAGCAGGTAAATATAAGTTTTTGTTCAAAATTATGGAATCTTTAAGTCATGTATCGTAAGCAATAAGCACTATCTGTGAATGCACTAGAAAGTAAAATTATTTGCCAAAAGAATAATCGATATGTAAGAAACAAACCACAGCACGACGAACAGCGGAACCAAGCAGTGACTGACATTTGTAATACTTTTTTCAACTGTGTGGCGCATAGATGAAGAGTACGCTGTAAGATAGGGGGAAAGACTACGAGCGTACTGTTAACACCGCCCCCCCCCTCTCCCTCCTCCCTCCGTCCCCCATCTTTTCTAACGGTTACTAATCCAGGATGACCCATTAGCCAGAAAGATGTGACTGCTTTGCTTCGAGCTGCATCTTCTGAGAGTACTTCCAATCCTAACAGCTGAGAAATCCTTCGAGTCAACGGCGATATTCCCCTCCAATCCGGATGTCTTTTTTGCAGCAGAAGACTTTGCCCATCAGACATTACTGAAGAAGGCAAAGGAGCTCAACAGGGGCCAAAGAAGTTCAACAGAAGCCCACGAACAAATGCTGCTCCTCAGTGACAGATGATTTTTCAGTGTAGTCACCAGGAAAAAATCAGGAACATGACACAAATGAAGCTCAGGTTGCTAATGTAGGAACAGGTGTGAGTCTATACAGTATTTATCCACTGCCAAAATACGATCGGCCCTCAACAAGGAACAAAGTGCCAAAAAAATCCAAAATTTTCTCTGGGTCTCTGTACAAAAATGAGTTGTTAGGAAAACAAGCTTAACCAGACAGAACCAAGAAGAGACAAAATACCAGTAACGCACGTACCTCTAGGACTAATCTGGACTTAATTGTGCCATTATCTTCAGGAACAACCGAGCCCAAATCCCAGGAGAAATATGATGTTTTGAATTGCACAAGGTGTGGTGAAGTCTACAAGGAGCCTCTCACGGAAGACTGGATTAAGTGTGACAATTGCTCCCATTGGTGGCATGAAGAGCGCAGACGTTGCCAAGGACATGGTGATTTCTTGGGATTTATGTTAGTGCATACTCTTTGAGTAAATGTCACGTACTCTATTCAGATGAAGCGGCTAAGAGTACGAACGAATAGTGTCTTACATATATTGATATTCAAGGTTTTTGTTAGAAGTTACACAACTGTAACTGATATATATTGTTCCTTAATAAACAAGCAATAATTTGTTTTAAGAAAAGTTTGTTTCAGTCTTCTCGTCTACTACATATGAGCGGTTAAATACTAAGTACTAAGTGCGTATTCTTTTCCCACTTTACCCTAAATATTTTTCTCTGTTGCGCACAGTAACGCGAAAAAATGGGTAACGTGTAATTATACACAGGAGACAGCTATGTTGACTGTATATGAATTTTGTTGATGTTCCCAGATGCAAAACACTTCGTCTTTTCTTACTTAACACTGTCGTGACAATTTATCGTTGGCAGCGTTTTATACACAGGAGACAGCTATGTTGACTGTATATGAATTTTGTTGATGTTCCCAGATGCAAAACACTTCGTCTTTTCTTACTTAACACTGTCGTGACAATTTATCGTTGGCAGCGTTTCTTATTCTGTAGCAAGAGAATATTTTTGGCGTATATGAATAGTGAACAGATAGCAACTGAGCCAATCTGTGAATAGGAAAGATTATCATTTACCTTTAATTTAGAGAGAGCGATAAATTCGTAAATTAAAACATATTACCTCCCGTCGCTAAATCATTCGGTGACAGTCCATACTAATATTATACTGTTGAGGTAAGTCTGACTGTTACGCTTTCACGACTAAACCTCTGAACAAATTTGCAGCTTGCACGCTGGGGAAGAACATATAGTACTTTAGAATTTGTGTAGCACAACATATTTATTGATTTGAAGATGATAACGCGAAATATGAAACAATAATTACTCTCTGAAACAGCTATTTACTCTTTGATTTCTGAACTTTATCATGTGTGTGAAAATTCTTTAATTGTTCGATATGTTTTACATAATATGATTCAACGAAATAGGTACAATGTTTATACAATCCTCTAAGTGTTAATAGTCCACACTTCCTTTCTAATATCAATCACAAACCTGTAACATTTTAGCATCTGAGCGTAATGAGTCTCATGACTTTTTTGTTGCGTTCAAATTTACGTGTACTGCTCGTGGTCACGACGTTGTTGTTACAAGGCTACTTTACAAAGTGTGTAAAATTTTATTGATTTGAAGAATATCACGCAAATCGAGGAAAAATATTTACTCTATGGAAAAGCTATGTACTCTTTCACTTATGAACTGCATCATATTTGTGAAAATTGTTTTATTGGTTAATATATTGATCGTAATATGATTCAACGTAATAAATGCTTAATCAGTTCTCAACATGTTTAATCCATATTTCGGTACTAATAGCAGTGTGGCAGTGATATTTTTCATGTCTGGTGCAAAGTGAGACCAAAAGTGCGCGAGAGTTTTTTTTGGTCATGTGTTGTTTTTTATCTTTGCCGTAAGACTATAGGATCTCCTAGTTTTTGTTACTTCTCTGTTGTTTTTAGTTTTCTTCTCATTGTGAGTTTTCATGAATAAATATTTTTTCGTTAACTCATTATACCGGATGGCCATGCAATTATTTGTTGTAGGCAAGTCGCCTACATAATTGGTGACCTCCGATTAAGGAACTTTAAATCTTTCGTTAGCTACGTCGAACATTAACTGCAAAAGCAATGAACGACGACGGCAAACGGTTCGATAACGGAAGAAATTCATAGGCTTCAGAATGAGATAGAAACTTTACAGTTGCATATTTCGAAAGATATGAACTTAAAGCATATACCGGACCAAAGGAATGACGGTGGTTCAACAACCATGGCAGCACAACCACATCAAGTAACAGCAACGGAAGTACCCGCTGGTTTCAACGCTTCACCAACTCAACGGTTGCAATTACGGGCGCCCCCATTCATGCCTTCTCAGCCACACACATGGTTCACGGTAATGGAAAATATATTTCTACAACAAAGAATATTCAGTGATCACGAGAAGTTCACCTTGGTGATACGTAATTTGGACGATCAGACCTCGGTTTTGATATCTGACATTATAGTGAACCCGCCTACTGAAGGAGCATACTGTAGACTGAAAGAAGAATTAATTTCTCGGTGTGTGAAATCAGTCGCCATTAGAGTCAAACAAGTACTGTACCAAGAGAAACGGGGAGATAGGACCCCGTCAGAATACTGGCGTCATTTACGCAGCCTGGTAGATAGATTGACAGTCTCTGATAGACTGTTACTCCACGTATGGCAACAACAGCTACCAATGCAAGTATGAACTACACTAGCTATATACGACGAAAGATCAGTTGACAAACTGCTGCTCGCTGCAGACAGAATCTACGAGACGCACGAGCCTACTGTAACAGTCGCAATGACGTCGACAGATGCCACGTACGGTAACTACCATTACCAGCACGACCAAACACGATATAACAGTAAACTGTGCCGCGGTCGCAACGCGACAAACAACAAAAAGTTCAAACGAAATTAGAGATTTAAAAACTGCAATAGAGGATTTGCGAGCGCAACTATGCACGCTACAACGACCACAAGTTATCTTTAAGCGCAAGAGAGACCGGGCTGGGCGTGAAACACGAAGTCAACAAGAGGACGAGCGTAAGGTATGTTGGTACCATAAACGTTTTGGGAGAGATGCTACAAGATGTACATCACCATGCACCTACTCAGACAACCAAGGTATGTACAGAAACAGTGCAGTGCGACAACAGTCGTCAATACATACGCCTCCTGCTTCGGAAAGATTGTATGTATCAGACGTACTTACGGGTACAAGGTTTTTGGTGGATACCGGGTCAGACATTAGTTCGCTTCCGGTCAGCCATGCGCCACACAACGAAAAGGACATACAGCCACGTTTGAAGGCAGTGAATAACTCGGTGATTAACACGTACGGATGTAAAGTGTGCAAGATTGATGTGGGTTTTTCCAAACAGTTTACCTGGTCTTTTGTGATAGCTGGTATATCAGAACCTATTTTGGGCGCTGATTTTCTGGCACATTTCGAGTTGGCGGTCGACTTACAAGGAAAACGTTTGTTAAATCTGACGGTCAACAGTGCAATATCAAGCAATAAACGGCATACAACTTGTGAGAAGCTACAGGCGATTGGCAACTCTGTAGCCGAAGAGCTACTTGACGAAGAGAAGATTCGGAGATGTTCTGACGGACAGACAAAAGAAGTTAAACATAGTACGGTTCACTATATTCGTACCACGCCAGGACAACCAGTTTCACAACGAGCACGTAGAATCGCACCAGAGAGATTGACAGAAACAAAGGCGACATTCGAGGAAATGTTACAGGCGGGAATAATTCACCGGTCAGACAGTCCGTGATCTTCACCCCTACACTTAGTACGTAAGAAAGATGGATCATGGAGACCGTGTGGGGATTACCGAGCATTAAACTCAAGAACCATTCCAGATAGATACCCAGTACCTAATATACAGTACTTCACATGTGCTTTGCCCGGTGCGAAAATTTTTAGCGTCCTCGGTTGCAAGAAAGCATACAACCAGATACCAGTGGCTCTAAGAGATGTTCAGAAGACAGCAGTGATTACACCATTTGGATTATTCGAGTTTTTATTTATGCCTTTTGGCCTTAAGAACGCAGCACAGACTTGGCAGCGTTTTATCGACGAGGTGATAAAGGGATTAACATTTTGCTTTGCTTCTCTTGATGACATTTTGGTTCTCTCTGGATAGTCAAACACATGAACAGCATCTGTGTCAACTTAGCAAGCGTCTATCTGACTACGGAGTCGTTTTAAACGAAAATAAATGCGTCATGCACAAGAACCAAGTCACTTTCCTCGGCCATACTGTGTCATCAGAAGGTATACTGCCTCTGCCAGAGAAGATAGCGGCGATACAGGCCCTTCGGAAACCGAAAAACTACCAAGAGCTACGACGATACATGGGATTAATAAATTTTTATAGACGTCACCTACCAGCAACGGCTGCGGTGCAAGCACCACTCACTGATGCACTCAAGGGACACGACGCCAAAGGTCGACAAATAGTTAAGTGGACACAAGAAATGGACAAAGCATTTAATGTTCTTCAAGCAAGCCTCAGCAAAGCAGTGTTGCTCGCTCACCCAGTTCACTACGCACGGCTAGCTATTATTGTAGACGCGAGCCAGTCAGCAATAGGGGCGGCGCTGCACCAGCGTGTAGAAGGACTATGGCAACCACTACGGTTTTTCTCTAAAAAGTTACAGACTGCGCAACAGAAGTGGAGCGCGTATGACAGAGAATTGTTCGCGATCTACGAAGCAATTCGATACTTCCGCCCACAAATAGAGGCTAGACCAGTGACTGTGTTTACAGACCACAAACCCATAACATCGGCTTTTAAAAACACCAGTGATAAATGCTCACCAAGACAGTTCCGTTATATTGAGTTCATAAGTCAGTTCACGACATATATACGCCATTTAAGAGGCGCAGAAAATTTAGTGGATGACTATTTTTCACGTATTTGCGGAATTTCAGAAATTATAGACTATGATAAACTTGCAGTGGAACAGACCAAGGATGCAGAGCTACGACAGCTGTTAAACGACCCGTCTACAGGTCTGAAGTTCGAGCAAATTCTGGTGCCTAACTCCAAGCGGAAGCTGTGGTGCGACTTTTCTCAGGGCAGACCAAGACCTTTCATTTCAGAAATATTGCGCAAGACGGCATTCGACAGTGTCCACACACTATCGCACCCAGGAGCCAACGCTACAATAAAGCTGCTGACAGACCGCTATGTGTGGCCTTCTATGAAAAGAGACGCGCGCCTTTGGGTACGTTCCTGCATTCCTTGTCAACAGAGTAAAGTAGGACGACATGTGCGTCCTGATATTGGAGATTTTCAAGGTACCTCTGCTAGATTCGCACACGTTCACGTGGACCTGGTTGGACCTCTCCCACAGTCAGATGGTTACAGATATTTGTTTACGGCCATAGATAGATGCACAAGATGGGCAGAAGCAACTCCAATAGTCGATATTTCAGCCGAAACTACTGCTAAGACGTTTCTGTGTACGTGGGTTGCCCGTTTTGGATGCCCCCTTCATGTCACAACCGACCAAGGACGTCAGTTAGAATCTACGTTGTTCCTCGAACTATCCAAAATGTGCGGTTTCCAACGCCACCACACGACTATCACCCTGCCAGTAATGGTATGGTCGAACGATGGCACAGAACACTCAAAGCAGCATTGATGTGTCATCAAGAGAGATGGACGGAAGCATTACCATTAGTGTTGTTAGGCCTGCGGACAGCTCAAAAACCCGATATTGGTGCATCAGTTGCCGAGATGGTTTACGGCGAGCCGCTACGGATTCCTGCAGATTATTTAGTACCAACCTTACTACCTGGATCAGAGGGCCTCACACACTGGGTGCAGCAGCTAAAACGTCACTGCACAAATATACGTTGCCCACCACCTCCTCGCCATGGTAACCGTAAGGTGTTTGTACACAAAGACTTGTACAATTGCTCTCACGTAATGTTGCGAACAGACTCAAAATCGCCTTTACAACCACCATATATGGACCCATTTCAGGTGCTGAGTAGAAATAACAATACCGTGGACATAATGTACATTTTACCCTCTCCGACCTCTGACACCACGCCTGTGCATCAACACATGATGGACGCAGAGCATACCAAAACACCGCTCAGTACATCGTCCGAGACAGGTGAATCACCACCACAAACACAACAACGTCACCGCCCCCGAGACACCCGACGCACACCAGAGCTGGACGTCGAATAAAATTCAAGTATCAAGATATCCCTGGGGCCCCGCACTTTAAGGGGGGGGGGGGGGCTGTGTGGCAGTGATATTTTTCATGTCTGGTGCAAAGTGAGATCAAAAGTGCTCGAGAGTTTTTTTTGGTCATGTGCTGTTTTTTATCTTTGCCGTAAGACTATAGGATCTCCTAGTTTTTGTTACTTCTCTGTTGTTTTTAGTTTTCTTCTCATTGTGAGTTTTCACGAATAAATATTTTTTCGTTAACTCATTATACCGGACGGCTATGCAATTATTTGTGGTAGGCAAGTCGCCTACAGCAGTATTATTAATTGCTAAAGTAAAGCATTCGGTAACGTTCTCACTACTCTACCTCTGAACCGATTTGTATGGAGATAGCTAGAACTCTGAGGAACATTATAGACTACTTTAGAAAGTCCTGGATTGCTATGATTCAGGTAAAAGTTCTCTACGCACGTTCGACGTTGACTGAATGACACCATTCCAAGACGTTGCATTGGAAGATGCAGAAGATGAACTTCATCGCTTGTGGCCTTCCAGGTCTCCAGACCTCAGAAGTTGTGACTTTTATCTGCGGGATTACGTAAAAGACAGCGTTTTATTTCCCTGTTCCCGACACTCTTGGAAGTCTGCGATATCGCCTTGTTGAAGCTGTGAATTCTATAATGAAAGACCAGCTCTTCGTGTTCCCCAGGAAATGAGACAGCGTTTTGGTATTTGTCGTGTAACACATGTTGCTCTCATTGAATGATAAAAATTTGAACATTTCTCTTTCCAGGAACGATGGAATTGTTTTTCTATCTTTTGTAGTTTGGAAGCAATTAGTGTTTGAAATCTGTTTCGTCTCTTTGAATACACACACTCCCATATATATATATATATATATATATATATATATATATATATATATATATATATATATATATACATTTGATTATGATTGCAGATTTAATCGTGATCAACGGTTTCAGACGAGTATTACTTTTTCCTCTTCTTTTTGTGTGTCCTACTCCTCTTGTGTGAGATGTTTTAGGTAAGAATTGTCTGTATGTATGTAGAAGGGCTGTTCATGCCGTGCCAACACGCTGCTGAGCTCGCTATGTGAGCCACACATGGGCCGCGGCTCTGCTTGTCTAAGTTTTACTCCGTCCTTGTCGTAAGTATCTGGCACAGTGCGACGATTCATTTAGTTTTTCGATGCGGCAGTTTCCGACCGGCATAATTCTCTTCAGTTCGGCAGAGTCGTGGTGTCAGTGATATTTACTCTTCGTGTTCTTCGTATTAAGGACGTTCACAGGCCTAGTGGCTAATCTGGTGATCTATCGTCACAATCCGTTAAGAATGAATGGGGATGACAAAAGAGAGGGATGAGAATTCTCGATCTCGAATATGCAGTCGAGTAATCGACGGGGACTCCAAATTTGCTATACCGTGCAGGAAGAATTTAAAGATTTAGTTCACAACGAAAGAGAGAAAAGATACAATTACCAACAAGGGGCATTCATTGTTTTGCAGATCAAGAACCACTTTGTGCTAAATTTGCCAGCATGGAGCACTTGAAGAAACTGGTGGTATGAATGGTAAAATTATGAAGTAGCGCGCTTCATTCTGCTGTCAGTTGTAACAGTTTTCGATGCTAATGAACTAAGCTTGTGGAGACTTTATATATTACTGCAAAGTACGTTGGTTAAGTCAAGCAACATGCCTGGAGCGTAAATTAGAACATCCAGAATTGATTGCATATCTTTCATTTTAAGTGGGCTTCACTGCGCACTGTCCGCAATAAGACATTGCAAGATGAGAAACAACTTACTTCTAATTTGGTGGAGATGTACTCGTATTTGAAACGAAAATCGCATTCTAGAGAGGAAAAATTCTGACAAAAAACGTAGTCAATTTCGCTAAGCTCACTGGCGTTAAAGAAAACGTGAAATTTAAAGAATTCGTTGTGGCCATAGAAATAATTACAAGGATAGTTTTCTAAACTTTTTGAGGACACCGTCAATTTTACATGTTTTTTAGAGCTGTTTCGCTTCTGCTTGCCGTTTCAGTTGAAAGCACCCCTGTGCAATAGCATATGTAACTGACTGATCTGCAATGTAAGTTCCGTTTTAAAGACAAATCCTTTTCCGTTAAAACAGTCCAGGACGTCAACATCTTTATGTTCAAGTAGAGTTTCCATGTCTCCATAATGAGGTTGCAAAATTGCTACAGTATTACTATCAACATATGTGTATGAAAGACCGTTTTTAGAATGAGAACATTGCGTCAAACTGGGTACCAACGCCCTCTGCTTCTATGTAACACTTGTCATAATGAGTTCTTGAATTAGTGTGCCTGCAGACAAAATTGTATTTTATTGTAATTACTTTTTGAATTCCCTATATTTTTGTGTGTATAGTTTTTTAAGTTTAGCTCACTATTTTACTTAATGGCGGTAAGTAGAGGGCATTGGCCATCCAGTATGACGTTCAGCGAGGTTAGCCGTATGGGTCTGCAAACGGTGGTCTCAGTCAGACCAATGCTTGTACATGCCTGAGTTCGACTGGAATACGTCTCGTTAAAACTACGTCCGGTTTAAATGACTACTTATAGCGATATGGAATTATAGGATCGCAGTTGTAGAATACTGTGACACGGCAGTTGATCAGGGTGGTGTTTCTACACTCCTGGAAATGGAAAAAAGAACACATTGACACCGGTGTGTCAGACCCACCATACTTGCTCCGGACACTGCGAGAGGGCTGTACAAGCAATGATCACACGCACGGCACAGCGGACACACCAGGAACCGCGGTGTTGGCCGTCGAATGGCGCTAGCTGCGCAGCATTTGTGCACCGCCGCCGTCAGTGTCAGCCAGTTTGCCGTGGCATACGGAGCTCCATCGCAGTCTTTAACACTGGTAGCATGCCGCGACAGCGTGGACGTGAACCGTATGTGCAGTTGACGGACTTTGAGCGAGGGCGTATAGTGGGCATGCGGGAGGCCGGGTGGACGTACAGCCGAATTGCTCAACACGTGGGGCGTGAGGTCTCCACAGTACATCGATGTTGTCGCCAGTGGTCGGCGGAAGGTGCACGTGCCCGTCGACCTGGGACCGGACCGCAGCGACGCATGGATGCACGCCAAGACCGTAGGATCCTACGCAGTGCCGTAGGGGACCGCACCGCCACTTCCCAGCAAATTAGGGACACTGTTGCTCCTGGGGTATCGGCGAGGACCATTCGCAACCGTCTCCATGAAGCAGGGCTACGGTCCCGCACACCGTTAGGCCGTCTTCCGCTCACGCCCCAACATCGTGCAGCCCGCCTCCAGTGGTGTCGCGACAGGTGTGAATGGAGGGACGAATGGAGACGTGTCGTCTTCAGCGATGAGAGTCGCTTCTGCCTTGGTGCCAATGATGGTCGTATGCGTGTTTGGCGCCGTGCAGGTGAGCGCCACAATCAGGACTGCATACGACCGAGGCACACAGGGCCAACACCCGGCATCATGGTTTGGGGAGCGATATCCTACACTGGCCGTACACCACTGGTGATCGTCGAGGGGACACTGAATAGTGCACGGTACATTCAAACCGTCATCGAACCCATCGTTCTACCATTCCTAGACCGGCAAGGGAACTTGCTGTTCCAACAGGACAATGCACGTCCGCATGTATCCCGTGCCACCCAACGTGCTCTAGAAGGTGTAAGTCAACTACCCTGGCCAGCAAGATCTCCGGATCTGTCCCCCATTGAGCGTGTTTGGGACTGGATGAAGCGTCGTCTCACGCGGTCTGCACGTCCAGCACGAACGCTGGTCCAACTGAGGCGCCAGGTGGAAATGGCATGGCAAGCCGTTCCACAGGACTATATCCAGCATCTCTACGACCGTCTCCATGGGAGAATAGCAGCCTGCATTGCTGCGAAAGGTGGATATACACTGTACTAGTGCCGACATTGTGCATGCTCTGTTGCCTGTGTCTATGTGCCTGTGGTTCTGTCAGTGTGATCATGTGATGTATCTGATCCCAGGAATGTGTCAATAAAGTTTCCCCTTCCTGGGACAATGAATTCACGGTGTTCTTATTTCAATTTCCAGGAGTGTATGTCTGATTCTTGTATTATTTGGATTTATAGCACTGATGATAGCTGCACTCAGAGTTGAAATCTAGATCTACAATGCAATGAAAAAGACAGATTACATTACGACCGATAATGACCGTTTTCTGAACTGGGTTACGTCACTGTCGTGGGACACATCATTCACATGGAATCGAAAATGATACACTCTGGTCATTGAAATTGCTACACCAAGAAGAAATGTAGATGATCAACGGGTTTTCATTGGACAAATATATTATACTAGAACAGACATGTGATTACATTTTCACGCAGTTTGGGTGCATAGATCCTGAGAAATCAGTGCCCAGAACAACCACCTCTAGCCGTAATAACGGCCTTGATACGCCTGGGTATTGAGTCAAACAGCGCTTCGATGACGTGTACAGGTACAGCTGCCCATGCAGCTTCAACACGATACCACGCCCGCATCTCGTGGTCGTGCGGTAGCGTTCTCGCTTCCCACGCCCGGTTTCCCGGGTTCGATTCCCGGCGGGGTCATGGATTTTCTCTGCCTCGTGATGGCTGGGGGTTGTGTGCTGTCCCAAGGTTAGATAGGTTTAAGTAGTTCTAAGTTCTAGGGGACTGATGACCTACGATGTTAAGTCCCATAGTGCTCAGAGCCATTTTTGAACGATACCACAATTCATCAAGAGGAGTGATTGATGTATTCTGACGAGCCAGTTGCTCGAGCACCGTTGACCAGACGTTTTCAATTGGTGAGAGATTTGGAGAATGTGCTGGTCAGGGCAGCAGTCGAACATTTTCTGTATCCAGAAACGCCCGTACAGGACCTACAACATGCGGTCGTGCATTATCCTGCTGAAATGTAGGGTTTCGCAGGGATCGAATGAAGGGTAGAGCCACAGGTCATAACACATCTGAAATGTAACGTCCACTGTTCAAAGTGCCGTCAATGCGAACAACAGGTGACCGAGACGTGTAACCAATGGCACCCCATACCACCACGCCGTATGATACGCCAGTGTGGCGATGACGAGTACACGCTTCCAATGTGCGTTCACCGCGACGTCGCCAAACACGGATGCTAGCATCATGATACTGTAAACAGAGCCTGGATTCATCCGAAAAAATGACGTTTTGCCATTCGTGCACCCAGGTTCGTCGTTGAGTACGCCATCGCCGGCGCTCCTGTCTGTGATGCAGCGTCAAGGGTAACTGCAGCCATGGTCTCCGAGCAGATAGTCCATGCTGCTGCAAACGTCGTCGAACTGTTCGTGCAGATGGTTGTTGTCTTGCAAACGTCCCCATCTGTTGACTCAGGGATCGAGACGTGACTGCACGATCCGTTACAGCCATGCGGGTAAGATGCCTGTCATCTCGACTGTTAGTGATACGAGGCCGTTGGGGTCTAGCACGGCGTTCCGTATTACCCTCCTGAACCCACCGATTCCATATTCAGCTATCAGTCATTAGATCCCGACCAACACGAGCGGCAATGTCGTGATACGATAAACCGCAATCGCGGTAGGCTACAATCCGACCTTTATCAAAGTCGGAAACGTGATGGTACGCATTTCTCCTCCTTACTCGAGGCATCACAACGTTTCACCAGGAAACGCTGGTTAAACTGCTGTTTGTGTATGAGAAATCGGTTGGAAACTTTCCTCATGTCAGCACGTTGTAGGTGTCGCCACCGGCGCCAACCTTGTGTGAATGTTCTGAAAAGCTAATCATTTGGATATCACAGCATCTTCTTCCTGTCGGTTAAATTTCGCGTCTGTAGCACGTCGTCTTCGTGGTGTAGCAATTTTAATGGCCAGTAGCGTAACAGCAAGAAGAGTGTGGTGAGATAAAATAGATTTCATTCAGTTGAAAATAGACGGTCATAGCGTGAAATCTTTAGGATTTCACCAGTTCCCAATCTGCACTACTAAACTTGTAATCGTGTACTATATTGACTTTTGTTTATGCACTACCCTGCAGTTTTGCACATTTGTGTTGTTTCATCGTTGAATTTATTGCGGAGTCTCGCCGTTTCCCTTTACGAATAAAATATTCAGTGACTTATCGCTGGCTTGTTTGAGTACTTGTCAGGCTGTCGCTACGAGGTAAGCGAGCGTCGTTGCTTCGCAGGTTCATGCGAGGGGAGCGCATCTCACAGCTGAAGTCGAGACCCTGGGGGCAGAGGGGGCGGCTCTCCCTGACAGGCGCGCGCCTCCGATAAATGCGCTTTAATTGGCTATTCACGAGGCGTGAGGCACGGCCGGACGACCGGCGAATTATGCGGCGCGACGGCCACACAGACACACTGTTTATTCCAAACACCGGCCAGCGCTGCTTGCCGTCTGCGGGGCTCGATTTACTGCTTCTGACTCTTTGTGGCGGAAGAAGGAGACTAGTATCCGCTCTGAAGCTGGCGTGTAATACTCGCGGAATGAATCTTTCAATAAAGTATCGGGCGGACGTAAGGTCCATCCGGCTCTTCGCATCGCGTAATACATCTCCTATTCATTCTGTCGGGAACACCTACAAGCTACAGTGCTTTACAACTTTTCGCCTCACTGCCACAAACAATACTAAGGGGCACAAAGATTGGGTGATGCGCCCGACTGATCGCGCCTTACAATGTACCGGATTAAAAAGCGAAATCTCTTCTTCGGTGTCAGCCACTATGCGGGTCCTTTGGCGTACAGCATCCGTGTGAACGCTTCGGGCTCCCATTCGTGTCCGCCGGCGGATGTCGAGTACACAAGTACAGTTCCGGTCTTTCCCTGTTCACTCATCCTACAACAGAACTGTAGCCATTGAAATTCTCGCTTTGTCTTCCTCTTTACTATAGAAGGTGCAACGCACAGGTACTGTGACGCGACGTAGCAGCGAAGCTTTAGCGAGTGAAAAGCAAGCCTAAAGCAACTGTCAAGATCTTCACATGAAACAAAAGAAGCGTTCTTACAGAAAGCTATTTCTGCTTCACGTTCGTTTCACCGGTGTCACCTGAAAAGAAATCGAAAGTCAGTACGTTGCTTAAGGAGAAACTTCCATTCTTGTGGATCAGCGCACGTAACGCCAGTACATTTCTAAGGAGAAACTTCCATTCTCGTGCAGACTGTACGTGGACTACCATGAGAAATGGGAACTTCCGTCAGTCTTTCTGAATCATGACTGATTCACCACATTGTACGTCTCGTTATTTGCACCTAAACAACGTTTTGTCGCCACCGGGGAAAACGATTTACATATAATGCACGTTTTGAGTCTGATTCTGCTGCATCAACAGTAACAATATTGTATTCGACCGCAACAATATTTGCGGGTAGCCTAAGACCAAACTGATCAACTTTGCCGTTCGTCACAGTTATCCTTCTTCAATTCCATGACGTTAAAATTTAAAAATAATTTCAATGAGGAACTGGTTCAGGATTTTGGTGAGATACACTGGAAAACCTAATCATCTCTGCATTCAATATGTTCAATGAAAGTTAATACAATCTCCTCTATTTCAGCTTTCTCGTATAGCAATGAAATCTCAGAAAATTTATTTTCTCACTTACACATCATATTCTATTGTACTGCTGTACGCAGGCAAGCATACTTTCTTATAGGTACTTTTGCACTGATTTTTTCTTCCTGCACGTATAGTACAATTCTGTATCATTATCTCTTTACATTTCTAAAATATTTCCATCAACTAATGTTTAGCTTTTCATTTTCAGTGTCGATGATTTTCACCTTCACCTATCTCCCAATACTGTTTGACAGCAAATTTTACGTCATAGAATATCTGCTTGGTATCTGCATCTAGATCAGTACTCTGCAAACAGCTATGAAGTATATGTTAGAGGGGTACTTCGCATTGTAGTACTTTTTATTGCTTCGTTCAGTGGCCTTCATGTGTGCAGCGCGAAAAACGTGGTTGTTTAAACACCCCTGTGCACTATTGAATTAGTGTAATTTTGTTCTCGCGGTCCTTACGGGAGCGCTATGTGGGGAGTTGTAGTATACTCCTTGATTTACAATTCCTGGTTTTTGAAGCTTTGTAAGTAGTAACGGAAAATTTGGGTCTATCTGCGTGTCTGCAAATTCAACATCTTTAGCGTTTCCGTGATTCTCTTCCAAGGATCAAAGAAACTTGAGACAATTCGTTCTGTCCTCCTCTGTGTACGTTAAATATCCTTTGTAGGACTCATACACTTGGGCAGTATTCTACCATGCGTGGCACAAGTATTTTGTAAGCAATCACCATTGTAGACTATTTTCTTTTCTATAGTATTCTGCCAATAACTGCAATCTGCCTCCTACCTGCTTTATCTAAGACTGAGCAACTGTGGTCGTTCCATTTCAGTACCCACAAATTGTTACACCCAGGTATTTCTAAAATGTTTCCATCAACCAACGTTTTGCTTTTCATTTTCAGCGTCGACCAATTCCATGTTGTGACTCGTTAATATTTTAGTCATAAGATACTACGTCTTTTCATGTTGCGAAGTGTGATTTTTAACAACTTGAACATTTAAAGCAAATTCTTGATCTTCGTAATACTTTAAAATCTTATTAATGTCCGACTGAATGTTTGTGCATCTTCTTTCAGACAGTACTAAATTGCAAATAACTGCAACATACGGGAAAAGCCTGAGGTTCAATTCATATTGTGTGCAACAGGAACAGCAAGAGTTCCAACACAGTTCCCTCTACATGAACTTCCCCGGGACACGCCTGAAAATACTTCTACCTGTATCGATGACTCTCCATCCATGATAAAGCGCTACGTCCACCGTATGAAGAGACCCGCAATCCAGTCGCAAATTTCGCCTGAAATCCTATACAATCGTGCTTTCGACGATAAGGGTGAGGATAGTACAGGCTCAAATGATTTTCAGAAATCGAGAAATTCTGCATTCCATGCCTTTCGGGATCACAACTGAGAAAAATGCGAGTCGGGTTTCACATGATCGAGGGTTTTGATATCTATGCTGACTGGCACGGAGGCGATCGTTGCATGGAAGAGGTTGTTCTGTTTGATATCCCTCATCATTCTTGAGCTCATAAAATATTCTAAGATTTTGCAACAAATTGATGTCAAGGATAGTGAACTGCAGTTGTGTGGATCACTTCTACTACCCTTCTTGTAGACGGGTCTGACGTGTGCTTTCTTTCAATAGTGGGCACGGTTACTGGTTCGAGGAATCTGCAGTAGATTACAGATAAAAGATGGGCTAACTCAGCCGAAAATTAAGAATAGAATCGGATAGGGATTCCTTCGGGCCCCGGAGCTTAACTCAATTTTAGCGATATAAGATGTTTCTCAATACCACTGACGTGAACATCCACGAAAATAATCTCTGCAGTAGTGCTTGTATCAAAGAGGGACAATATTCTTGAATTTTCCTTTGTAAAGAAACATTTGAATGTTGAATTCATCGTTTCTCCTTTAGCTTTACTACCCTCAATTTCAGTTCCTGCTTCGTCACTTGGTGTCTGGACTTTACCTTTAGTACCAGTAACGGCCTTTAGATATGCCTGGATTTTCTTTGCGTTCTGTGAGAGATTCTTCGATAATATTCTGCTGCGGCAGTCGGTGAATGCTTTCATACGTTGCAACCAAACGTTTTTCATTTAGTATCTCCCTATGTATAGCCCTAGGCTTTATCTTACTATTTGCTGTAGTCTCTGATTCTTTAGAATTTACTTTGTAGTGAGGATCTCTCCCATCATGGCTGTTCTATTACTTACATATTTTTTTAATAAAATAAAAAAAGGAAAATCCTTGAGCAACAGCCCTTCTACACGATCCCTCCAGAGTTATATGTTTCAAATTCCTCGTTGTGAAATGTCACTACTACCTCTTTATCTATTTGATGAACGTTTAATTCCTTCTACTTGTTTAAGTTGTCCTTCCTACTTTGGTAATAACTGTTATTACAAATGCTTAATGGTCAGTAATACCAATGTGGACTTCCTCAAGGAGGTCAGGTCTATTTTTTGCCATTACGTCGGAAATATTTTCATCATGAGTAGGCTCCCGAATTATCTATTCTGCGTAGTTCTCGGAGAAGGTGATTAATAATATTTTTCTGAGCGTTTTGTCATGCTCATTACTTACAAACCTCATTTTCTCATTTGATTGTCGGTTGACTGAAGCCTCCTCGGATACAAACAGTTTGATTGTGGAACATACGTACTAATGAGCTTAGGATGTCTCTAATAGAGTTGTAAATTTAAGTCGACCCTTGGTACTTGCTCAGACAATCTCGCAAATGGCTTCAATTTAAATCTGAATGGATCTGAGTGTCTTGTCTAGTGCAACAAATACACCACCACAATTTCTGGTTAGTCCAACCTTTCGATGTACACTTATATTTTCTTCAAAAATCTAACTTCTGTAAAATTCAGGTTTTAACCAGCTTTCTCTACCTAGAATTATGTAAGCT
Source organism: Schistocerca piceifrons (assembly GCF_021461385.2). Taxonomy (NCBI): domain Eukaryota; kingdom Metazoa; phylum Arthropoda; class Insecta; order Orthoptera; family Acrididae; genus Schistocerca; species Schistocerca piceifrons. The sequence goes on from NC_060139.1 coordinate 616,383,711, forward strand.
GCGATGCTTTTTAAAAGCGTCTGAAATTCTGACACTTTGTTGCAACTAATCCGCTAGTTAATCACTAGGGTTTTAATATTCTATAGAACATTTCTTTGGATCTTATACTGTGACTTCAGGATCTCCTGTAGCTATCATTATCTGCAGTGGATATCTAAAATAAGCCCATACACAGTCAGCTGCCTGGATAGCAGTCCCTGCTGTGAAGTGTACACCTGAATCTTATAATTCTTAACTCTACGGCCGAAGTTTAGGGAGTCGGAACTTAGATTATTACAGAATCTTATAAGACTATGGTTCAAGCCTTCCAGTCGACTTTTTAATAAGAATATAAAAAATATATAATTTGGCTCCCAGTGTCTCTTCTTCTGCCTTTTTATTGTTTCTACTTTTTCGTTTCTTTATTTATTTACATGTTCATTTGCATATAAAATAGGAGAAATATATTTCAAGAGATAAACAACATGGAAATACTGCATAAATGAAAATGAGGCTATAAAACGAACATCTTGAAATTTACAAACAGATTGGACATATGTTACTTAACGACCATCAACAAAGAAATTTAATCAGTTATATTACATATGAAAGAAGTACTAATAATCTGCAGTCAACATTAATTTGTACCACCTTCATGTATTTTAAGAGTAATATTTATGACTAGATTAAAATATTTTCCGTATAAAGCTGATATTCAGCTCCAGTTCATCCAGTCTTGTTTCAGAATTAACATAAAGTGATGAAATGTAATGTAACGTAACAATACGATGTCAATAGCAATAATAGGCTAAGTCTACTTTCACAATCTTTGATGCAACAGCTAACACTTTTACTTTGTAGCAGTTACGAAATATTGTGTTTTTAGACGTGCAATGAAAAAGTTGTGTGGTGTGACACGATAAGTGGACGTACATATTCTCGTGTTACACAAATTAAATCCGCAATGTAAAACGGAACTAAGCAAGCTGACAGTAATGGCATGACGCCCGGAATGCTTAGTGTTCACAAAGGAAGGGTGACTAAAGCAAAAATTCGACTATACTTGTGTATTATGCAATCAGATGAGGCTCTAGAAAAGCGGTCAGTTATTGTAGACAAACTACTGACTAAAGCACAGCTTCATTCAGTACTCCAAGGGATAACGAGAAATTTTGAATCTGGAGAACTTCGAGGTACCCTATAGAAATAAAAAGAAGAAATGCATATTTGCAGTTTTAGTGATATCGAGAACAACTCTCAATGATATGCTGGTTTTATTAGAGGTTGATATGCTGTTTGCTTCTGAACACAAATATGGCGAGATGACAGTTATCAGTGACGCTGGATTTCAAAACATCCGATGAAATAGTCGAACATTTGAGAATTGGACAAGAATTAGCGGAATAAGTATATAAATTTATTTTCTTACTCTTCTATCTTTCTATCGAAGACCGCGGGAGACAAGTGATACCCTGTTTCGTTGTTCACTGCCAAAACAGGAATTTTTCATTTTTTATTATTCTTCTTGTTTTCTTGTTCCTAAGTTCTCTTGGTCTACGTATTGGATAATTCTGAAACCTCTTAAATTCGTCTACCTTCATTCGATGTAGTTTATAATCCAAATCTCTTTTCAATTGACCCAAATTCTCGTATGTCTTTACATCTACATCTACATTGATACTCCGCAAGCCACCCAACGGTGTTTCCTCAGTCACTATGGGTTACTTATACGTCGTGATGTGGACGCATATATTATTATTCGCTTCCACTCGTTGCTTAAAGAAGATCGTCATTTAGTAACTTTCATTGCCTGCTTCTGTAAATCTCCTTCATTACTTTTCTGTCATGTTCCCGTCCCCAGCAGCAATAATTACTAATATTCTCTGGCATATTACATCTCTCCTTTCATATTCATTATCAGTTATTCTGAACAATCTTGTCGTTTTGTCTCGAAAACTGTGCTAATTTCTTCGTTTCATTCTAGAGGAGACCGCTCTCTTGTCCTGCATCTTTCGAACTAATCTATACACGACTTTTGTTTTATTAGCTCTCTCTACTATATATTTCAACATAGTATTATGCAGCCAACCGATTGCACATAACTGGTTGGTACAGTGACCTAGGTTTAGGCTCCTACTAGGGATATCATCAGAATGATATTTTGATAAATAGTAAAATTACATTACTAAAAAGCACTGGTCAGAATTTGTCTGATGTTGTTCCCAGCCGGGCACACGTGGCAAAGGCTGGAACATTTTATTTAACTTTTGACTGTTCTAAATTCTGAACACTGCTTTTTAGCAATGTAATTTTATGATTTATCAAACTTTCGTTCTGATGAAGACACCCCTGGTAGGTGTCGAAACCTAGGTCAATGTACCTGCTAATTATGTGCAACCTGTTAGCTGCATAATCCTATGATGAAACTAGTATACGGTTACCTAGTAACAGCCATGTTTACAACTGGTATGATAAATTTCTTTCATCATGTTTATTCAACGAAATCAATTCACATTTTTTAATTAATCAGTCCTCTTAATTATTGCGGGATTTGTCTTTAGCTGCTCTCCTTTGTATACTTCACGGAATGGGGATGAAATACGTAGAAAATTGCGTTCTGATGAAAGGTGACATGATAACATCAGTACTAGCGCGTCATTTGCACTCGGTAAATTGGAAACTTTAATAGTACCGTCACGCTCGAGTCAATCACGGTCGTTAGACAAGCCGTATGAGATCACAAGAACTAAATACGTCAAAAGTGAAACTACCATTCGAGCGAACATAAGAAGCGACTGACGTTCTTGTGCCTGCAGCTACACCTTTGAAGGTAGACAGTTTCCATACGACCGGCTCTGGACGTCCCTAAATCTTCGGTTCTGGTCCAGCAAATGAGACATGCGAGTGACGCGAGGTCAGACAAACACGCTTGATGAAATATTACGGCGGCTCCCGAGTCCTGCAGGACCGGTTGTCAGCAGAAAGGACACCACTTAGTCACGCTGCCGCCGAACACTCCCCTTTCCCACGAGCAAGCCGCTGGCCATGTCCGTCTCCAGATTAGGGGTTCACTCTGCAAACACACAGGCCGAGACCTGTTCCCGAGATCCCAAACCGTTTAATGCTCCACGCGTGATTTATCATCTGTGAATCCTGTTTGCAAAATCTGTCTTTGTCGCCACGTTCAAACTTGCGTGTCCGTCGGACCGCAGCTCTCTTCCCCACTGCGTGGCAGGCTTCAAATGATTTATAGACGTAGGATTGTCCGAAGGGTCATTACGTACTGTCTTGAGTTTTCCACAGTATTAAGCCTGGCTTCGTGTTTTCCTTGCCGTTTCTTTTTATTTTATTTTGTCTAAACGCTTCATTCTGTGTTCCATGAAGTTTATTTATTTGTTTATTTATTTTTAAATTTATGAATTTTGTCAACTATGGGCCGCAAAGAACTTAAGATTTATTCACTCCTCTTCCTCTTCCAGAACCACTTAATTCTTATGCTTCTTTTTTTTCTGCCCTCCTCGGAAATGATCCGTCTGGTTCTGCAGTTTGGTGATTTCTCTTAAATTGGTATTATACTGTTAACTCTGCTTCCGAACTCTCTTCTATTGAGGACCATCTGTGGCGTAAGTCCAACTTCCGCTGCACTCCTCTTCACCTCATCTACCCGTTTAGGTGCGGCCTTTAACTCCACGATGTAGTTGAAGATCCTTTTGGTCAGTTTGCATTCATCCATATTAGGCAGGTGTCCGTAGACCTTCAACCTCCACTTCTTCATTGTGTCGGTCATCTTTCCAGTGTACTTGCAGAGCTCGTTTTCCTGTACTTCCCATCGTATTTTTCTGTGCTCCGAGTATTGTCATCAGAATCTTCTTTTGTTTTAGAGTTCTTGAAACACACATTTTTATTTTAAATAAGGCACTCCGAAACGTACAATTCTTCAGGCTGTATTATCGGTTATAGTTCTAGTTTTCGGCTGATAGGACAACGCCCGTTTGATGTAGTTGCTCTGTGTTACCTTGTAGGCCAGGTATTGTTTTATGGCTCTTTCTATGTTTGCCACCTTACCCTGTCCGTTGGGTTGGATCCATTTCCTCAGGTATTTAAATTTCTCCACCCTCTTTAATCTTCCCAAGATTTACTTCCATGCGTCTCTCATTTCGGTGCTTGTACACCGTATATCCTTTCTTTTCATAGGAGGTTTCAAGACCAGTTTTTTCTATGACTGTATGAAGACTCTCAAACACCTTTCGAGCGTCTTCTCGGTTGTTGGCTAACACAGCAAAATCATCGGCAAAAGATTTCCAGGTTCTGTTTTTCCCTCCCAGGGCGTATTCCTCTTGTTTCTTCCTCCCAAATTCAGAACCTCTTTCCAAGTTTTCACTATTTTCTCCTGTACGATGCTGAAGAGGATTAGGGATAATCCATCTCCTTGTCTGACCCCTGTCTTAATTTCAAACAGCTCATTTATGTTACTTTGATTGATTTTGCACACTTCTAAAAATGTCGGAAGCATAGGAAAAACATAGTGCACTAGCAAAGTGAGTAAGATAGCTGCGATACGAAAATGTGTTTTTCCGTTGTATCCGCGAGATTATACTTGCAGAGACCAATAAGCAATTCCCTCGTAGTACAAGTAAAACAACACGGTGAGCCTGAAACTCTCCCGCCAGAGTGTAAGCAATTCACAGAGCTTATTACAGGTTTAAAATAATCTCATTCATTTTGTTAAACTTACGTGACCATGTTAATCATTTTAGGTAATGAAACAGAAATCTAGTAACCAGTATTTGGCAAAAACCCTTAGTTATCTAGCCCATTATCCGTTTCAGACTTTTGTGTGCATGGTAAGAAAGTTACTTTACCATGTTACACTGTTTATGGCAGGATTGGCGATGTTAACTAGCCTATAGGAAATAATTTTTTGGGCGACGTATCTGTCCACGAATTGTAGTTGAAGAAGCTGTTAAGCAACTTAAATGTATGCTTCACCTTACCAACTTCATAAGTTCATTGGAAATAGTGTTGGTCACTCCCTTTAACAGTCCCCCTCCGTAACTCAGTGGTCAGCCTGCCTGGCTGTTATGTGGAGGTCCCGACTTCGATTCACGGTACTGCCAGAGATTTTTCCTTGGTGGGAGACTAGAACGGGGTAGACTTATGGTACAAATTGAGGAGCTACTTGAGTGTAGTGTAGCAGCTCCAACATAAAGAAAGACAACAGTGGCCGTGAGAGCGGAGCACTGGCTTCATGCACCTCCATACCGTACCCAAAAAAACCAGTGGAAGAGGATGGCACACCAGTCGGGCAGTGCCGATTGGCCTGTCTGAGTCAGGACACGGAGCTTCTCTTTAATTGTCCTTTAAAGACAATACTGATCGCTTTGGACTGCTGTAGGTGGTGTAGAACTGTTGCCAGACAGTGATGTGACCCTGCACTACTGACAGCCAAATGTTGTGAGTGAACCAGGCGGTTGTATGAAGTCAACGCAATAATACAGGCCGACTTGGAGACGTGCCAGAATAGCAAAAAGCAGTTTTCATGTTTGGACATGCTCATGACCACACCATGAACGAAGTCGTCTGATTTACTGATGTACCAACGTGGACTGTCCAACGTCTCTATAAGGAATGTTGTACCCTTACCAGCGATCTAACACAGCCTAAGAACAGTAGCTGTAAAAATATCCTAATCGAAAGTGACTGGAGACGAGTGTCGTCCTTTGTCAGGAACAATCGATTTCAAATTCGACAGCAATGCAGGTCCACATCGATCAGAGTCGCGAAGGAAATGCATACAGCGCAGTCGGGTGCTTTGCAAAAGGATATTGCTCACAGCATCCCTTAAAGCTTCCAATATAAAGGGGACAAAAAGTAAAACAAACAGAAAGTGGACAGTAGCTGTCCGTAGTGCTGCTAGACGAGTCGCCATATTTCATCGTTTAAAATAATACAAGGCATCAACGGCACCGACGGCCCAACCGAAGACTGTGAAGCCTGTAGTACGGGATGTGGGTATTTTTTGGTATTATTACTTCCAGCCTTTCATTCAGGTTACCGTGAATATGAGCCTGCTCATTTACTTCAAAACATTCTCCAGACTAGATGTGGTGTTACGCACTATTAGAGTGACGACTCCTGGGAAGCAACCAGTCATTTGTCTAGTGTCGTTACATTTCGCTGTGTTGCTGCTTCAGTTCATCTTCGCACAGTTATCCAACATTTATCTGCGGAATATCAATAGTCTTTCTGTAACGCAACGGAATTGAACGTTCAGTTAGGTAGTTTGTACAGTCATTCTAGTTCATCCTCCCTTTAAAATCTTGAGAAGTGGTTGTCATTTCTGGTATCGGAGACATCTGATTCTTTTAGCTAACAGTGACCACACAGTGTCTTTTGAAGATTAATTTTTTTCCTTACCCAACACATTCATATATTTTCAGATTCAGCACTGACGCTGCTGTTTTAGTTGTCTGATCACACTATTGTGGGATTCACTACTATCAAGTGGTCTTATGGTCTAGAATCGAGCCCATGGGCACGCAGTTATCCCTTAAGTTGTCTATCGACTGTCCTTCCCCTCACATGTTGGTAACAAGGTTATCCTGTCAGCAGAGACGTGTGATGGAAGGAACACGTTAAATCTTGCCAAAAAGCGTACAACCAATGCAACGGGACTGCTTATGAAAGCTAGGTTAGTTATTTGAGGTATCGGAATTCACTAGTGAAGAGATAGTGGAAAAACGCTTAGCCAGCTCAAATGACTTTCACCCCTAAAGTTATCGTTGGGCTATTTAATACCCACTTTGAGGGAAATGCGCGTACATTTGCAGAAGAGATGCGTGGTAAAGGAAACCAGTAAGTCTTCTTCGGCTCCAGGCCGAGTCACGAGGAGAGAGGAAACACACTAATAGAAGTACTGTAGAATGACCAACGTGGTTTCCGTAGAAACTGATTCAGATACTTCAGTAATCGGGGAACGACTCTGACTGTTGATGTCGTCGATTTAGTCCGAAGACTGGTTTGATGCAGCTGTCCGTGCTACTCTTATTACCGAATAACTGCTGTAATCCACATTCATTCCACCTGCTTACTGTACTCGTCTCGAGGTCTCCCTCGGCAGTTTTTCCCTCCCCCCCCCCCCCTTTTCCGTCAAATACTACAGAGACGAGTGCTTTATGTCTCAGACGGTGTCCTATCTACCAGTCCCTTCTTTTATTCAAGTTATGCCACACATTTCCTTCCTCCTTAGTTCTGTTCAGTACCTTCTCATTAGTTACGCGATCTGCCCATCTAATCTTCAGCATCCTTTTGTAGAGCCATATTGAAAAGTTTCTGCTCTTATCTTGTCTGAACAGCTTATTCTCCACAGTTCATTTCCGTACACGGCTAAACTCCATAAAAATGCCTGAGAAAAAGGCTTCTTAACACTGAAATTTATATTTTATGTCGACAAATTTCTCCTTTTGAGAAACTTTCCATGCCCAGTCTACATTTTATATTGTCTCTACTTCGGCCATCATCAGTTACTTTACTGCCCAGACAGCAAAAATCATCTATTAGTTACTACATTTAATGTCACTTCCTAATCTGATTATGAAACTAATCTGCTACTTTTAGTGTCTCACGTTCTAATCTAATTCCCTCAACATCGCATAATTTAATCCGACTTCATTCCATTGCCATTTTTCTGCTTTTCTTAATGTTCGTATTATGTCACCTTTTAAGACAATGTCCATTCCCTTCAAATGAACTACCGAGTCCTCTGCTGTTTCTGCCTGAGTTAAACTGTCATTCGCAAATCTCAGTTTTTTATCTTTTCGCCTTGGACTTTGTAGTGGTTAATAAAAAAGAAAAAAAGAGAATAAAAGAAAAGAAAAGGTTGAAAATGTGGGAAGAAATGGTGAATAAAAAGGGGGTTTTAAAATCGTAAATGACCGTGGAAAAAGGGAAAGAATGAAATGCAAAATCGGACTTCGTATTACAGAAAAGTTATCGGTCTTCGTGATTCGGAAAAGCTATTGTTGGGGTGGTCCTTGTGGCGTTTCTGAGCAAAAGTCAAACCAATTTCCACAACTAAAATTATTGAAAGAGAACATAGAATAACGAAATGTGATTAACAGGGGGAAATGGCGTAGATAAGAGTTCAACCTTTACCATGTTGACATGTCTTCTTTCGTGCGGCGTCCAGGTCTTAAAAAATCTCCTACTTCATTTCTGCGTTAAAAGTAGTAGCTGCTCCGAAATCTTGCAATCGTCCAGGAATCACAAATTTATACAAATCAGAATCTTCTTGATATTAAATGCAATGTCTTTTATGTTGCTGCTTCCATTCTCTGAATTCCATACAAATTTCCACAATACGTCTGCACATCAATAAGTTGTTTTTCGTCTTAATCAGACCAAGACTAGCTAATAAGTAAGTTAAGCTTCCGCTCTCCAGAGACAAAAAACGGATAGAAAAAAAAGAGTTACAATTTCAGTATTTTCATTTTCTTATATATTTTTCTGCCGTCGAGCGCTCATACCGCTGCGACGGTATAATTTATATCTGAGGGAACGAGTGTAGCGCGGCGAAATTCAAAATCCCGCTACAACTTTATTTGCTTCACCAATTTTTTCTGTGGTTTTCTTTACTGCTTCCTCGCCGTACAAATTAAATAACATCGGGTATAGCCTACAACCAGGTCTCGCTACGGTCTCAACAACTGTTTTCCTTTCATACCCTTCGGCTATTAAACTGCTACCTGGTTTCTGTAAATGTTGTAAATCACCTTTAGCCACCTGTATTTTAGCCCTGCTACCTTCAGGATTTGAAAGAGTGTGCTCCACTCAACTTTTTCAAAAGCTTTCCATAAGACCACAAATGGCACAAACGTAGTTTTTCCTTTCTTTAACCTATCCTTTAACCAGAGTCGTAGGGTCAGTATTTCCTCGTGTGTTCTTACATTTCCAGAATCCAAACTGATCTTCAACGCGGTTCTATTAGAATTTTCATTCTGCTGCAACTAATTCATGTTAGTATTTTGCAACCATGACTTATTAATCTGATATTTCGGTAATATTCACACCTGTCAGCACCTGCTTGCTTTGGAATTCGAATTATTACATTCTTCTTGAGGTCTCAGTGTATCCCCCTGTCTCATACATCTTGCACACCAGACGGAATGCTTTGTCATGGCTGGCCCTCTCAAGACTTTCAGCGATTCTGGCGGAGTGTCGTCTATTCCAGGAGTCTTGTTTCAACTTAGGTCTTTCAGTGCTCTGTCAAATTCTTCTCGAGGTGCCATATCTCCCATCCAATCTTCATCTACGTCCTCTCCACTTCCCATAATATTGCGTTCATCTCCTTTGTATAGCCACTCTGTACACACCTTCCGTATTTTCGATTTCCCTTCTTTGTTTAGGATTGTTTTCCCACTTGAGCTGCCGATATTAATACAGTTGCTTCTCTTTTCTCCAAAGGCCTCTTTAATTTTCCTATAAGCGCTACATATATTTCCCCTAGTTATACAGAGTGGTCGGTAACAGTCTCGAAGGCTTGTAAGGTTGCTGCAAGGTAGTCTGTGCTGAAAAATAACTTTTAGGAAAAAGATTCTATAGGTTGCACTGTTTCCGAGGTAATTAGCGTAATCATACCATTGCGCGCTTGAATTCAAGCAGCCCGCCACGTACAATTAGGGTCACTTGTTCTCCTAGTGTAGATGACAGCGCATGAGACAGTCTTTGGCTCGGGTTCGATCCTTATTACAGTCCTATGTCCCATTTTTGTATCACTCTCTTCTTCGGTCTTAGGATCCCAAACGAAGTACACATTTATCTCAAATCTCTGGCGATTTGCTTGAATTTGCTCGCGCAACATCCTGATTGGATAACTTCGATGATAATTAACTCGAAAAAGGCGTAACGTAACGAATTTTTTTCCTATAAATTATTTCTCTATACACTCTACCCTGCAACACCTTTACAAGCTTTTCAGACTATCTCTGCTCATCCTGTATACGCTTCTCCGTGGTTATATTTATCCTGTAGCTGTTTCTTCTTCGCCATATTGCGCTTCCTCTCACTCTCATTTTTAGACGTTTGTATCCCATTCCGCCTGCTTTATTTGCTGCAGTTTTAAATTTTCTCCTTTCATCATTTAAAATCAATAACTCCTGTGATATCCAAGGGTTTTCATATGGCCCCATCTTTTTACCTATTTGATCCTATGTTGGTTTAAGTATTTCACCTCTCAAAGCTAACCATTCGTCTTCTACTGTATTCATTTTCACTGTTTCAGCAGCCGCTGCCTAATGTTCCCTTTGAAACTCTCAACAAACACAAGTTCTTTCAACTTATCTATGTCCCATCTCCTTAATTTCCTACTTTTTTCAAATTCTTCATTTTAAATGTGAAGTTCGTAACCACTAAATTACTGTCAGACTCCACATCTGCCCATGCACGTCTTATAGAATAAATTTCCTTTGCTTCACGACTATGACCACAAATTTTTGTCATCAGATGAAAAAAATTTGTGACCATCGACGTGAAGTACAGTAAATTTATTCTATATTCGGGTCACTATTCGATTCGCTACTATGTCACAGCTTGTGAAAATATCTTATAGTTAAAAATCTGGTACCAAAATCACGTCTTACCACTGTATAATCAGTCTAAAACATTCCATTGCCACAGGTCTACCCACGTATACAACCTTCTTGATTGTTGAACCAAGTGTTAGCGATAGATGCGGCCATGAATCTCTGTGTGGGGAGGAATTTTCTTCGGTGACATGTGTCGCTTCGAACTGAACCCCGATGACCAGCAAAAACGTGCGTGGAGACGCTCCAGACAATGTGGGATACTAATCTGACTGTTTCACGGCATACGGCCCGACAGCCGGTAGTGACGACCTGGGGTGTCAGTTCTTTTCATAGCAGGATCCATTTGGTTATCATCCTTGGCATCATCGCAGCACAGTGGTATGTCGACGATATTCTCCGCTTCGTTTCGTTGTCCTTCATGGTAAGCCATTATGGTCTTACATTTCAGCAAGATAATGCCCGCCTGCGAGAGTGTCTACTGCTTGTCTTCATGCTTGCGAAACACCACTTTGACCAGTAAGGTCGCCGGATCTCTTCACAACTGAGAACGTTTGGTGCACTACGGTTAGCGCCCTCCAACCCTCTTGGGATTTTGATGATCTAACGCGACAACTGGGCAAAGTTTTGCGCGATATCCCTCAGGAGGCAGAGTCGGATCAAAAGTGTTATTGACTTGATCAGTATGTTAAGCTCTTTCTCTTGAATAAATCATGCAATTTTTCTGACACTGCAAACATTTGTTTGTTTGTGGCTGTACATCACATCTGTCGACTTCCGTCCCATTAGGATAGTTACTTTGTGGTGCGTCGTGGTTTCTTTTTCCCTTCTTCTTAGAGTATACCACATACGGCAGCCCGCCTCTGGATTTCTTCGATGTCTTCGTTTAGTCCCATCTGGTCTGTGTAGACTGACTGGAGTCAATTGCAACTTAACTGCTAGATTTCAGCTTTGTTTAATTCGTCTGTAGAGATGTTGTTAGTAGAGTAACACTCTAAGCAAATTCTTCCGACTAATTTACAGATAAACATGAGACCAGACACAATAAAAAGTCATACATGCAAGACAATCGGCACAAATCCACTTTCACGGTTAATGGAATGTCAAGTAAGCCATCACAAAAAAATAAAAAAAAACACTTATTTCCAGATTTTAGGCTTAAATCAGAAAGATAACCATGAACCTTGTACAATATTTTTACGAAATAAACTGAGACTGGCAGAAATTGACCTAGGTGTCGAAACATGTTTGCGTAAATAGAAAGAAATTGGCCAGGTGCGAGGAGGACTCGCGCACTGACAGTCTCATACAATCTTAATTATGCATACAGACAGTTTACCCATTCCGGGAATCGAGGATATTTCCGGTTTTTGCCTGCTACCGACACTGATACTGGCAACATATCGGTCCCAATGACTCTTTATTTTCAGGGTTGTTTTAATTTCATGTTTGAAATCGAATAACAAATGACAAAAGAAACGTTCTTTCGTGTGATATAATTACAAATTAATAGTTCCGGATTTTTCTCTTTACGTGTACTGTGAAACCTAGCTACTCGCTAAATTTCATGATTCTAGGTCAGCTGGAAGTACCCTATGGCTTTTGTCGAGTGAGTTAAAAAACCGTAATTTGGTGAATATTTATTAGAGCGAACATATAAGGTATTTACAGTTATCTTGAAAGCAGGTCATTTACATGGAGAAACGTATTAAGTAAATGCAGATCTTACCTTTGTCGTAAAACCTAGTAATTAGTGAATCTAGTCCTGCTCTCCAGAGAATGTGTTTCAACCTTGTTATTGTCGTCGTATCAACAGAATGTATGAGTGCATGAGTTGCAATTTTATTACACGATAATATGAGGCGGTGAGTCGGGGAAGAGAGTGATTGCCCCTCATTAATAAATTGTACAGGGTCAAATGCTTCTCTGAATCGACGAGTGCGTTGGCCGTTTGTCGATTACGGACTCAATAAGAACGTCAGTTCTTAGACTGTTCATAGAAGACTAATTCCAGTGAATAGTAACTGCATCAAAGAAACATTTAAGTGTTTGAGGCCTACAACCTAGACTCACTTTTCCATTAATTTAATTTTGTTTACTGTGTAAAGAAAGAACGGAATTACACTTATTTATGTTACAATATGGTGCAGGAGTATTTTCTTATTCCATTTAGATGTGCACGTTATCTACAAATATATATCACTGAGAGCCAGGCTATTACTTCGTAAAGGAGATAGCCGCTGCTGTCAGTTATTTTCTGTGTAATAACACCTTGAAAGACAACACAAATTTCCTTGTGATTATTGCGCTCGATGCTTGCGGTCTCAATTTTTTATTGGTGTAGATGAGAATGACGTGGACTATATATTTCTTACTCTAGCTGAGTGCCAATCAACTTCAGTCCCAGTTGTGGTTAGTAAATTCTGTAGGAATCCAAATGTTGTGAAATAGTCGCAACTGAACTTCATGTTAGCAAGTACCAATTTTAATTTCGAAAGTCAGCTACAGTCATATGAAGATTGTTCCTCCATTCGTTACAGTTGCTAAGATTGGAATGTGTGTGCTAATATCTCAGCCAGTACGGTACCATTAAAAGTGGAAACCGATATCTGTACTCTACATAATACTTCCTTCGTTGTTCATCGTCACTTTGCAGACTCATCACATTTTGCTAACTCACTGTGCAGTAAAAACATTATTCCAAAGAGAAATTTAATTCCGGCACGAAGTTGCAATTTAACTGATCATTTTAGAAACAGCGTAACTCCATAAATGCATATTTTTCAGGAAACATAAAAAAACTATTTTAAAATGAAGTTCAACACGTATTAAGTTGCTTGGTCGTTTTTAAAGAGTGTAGTTAGGTGAGAAAAACATGCAATATAATTTCCAGCTTATATTAGACTCAGCCAAAACAGTGATCAAAATGATTGGAGTTACGTTTTTTTTCTGAAATTAACTCAAATGCTTGTGAACATTTATCACTGAAGCGTGCTTTTGTAATCTGCTTAATATAATTTTACTTTCAAAAGCTGTGAAACGTATGAAAGCGATTTATACAGCAAACTTACAAAAATGTATGACATTAGTAATACATTGTATTTAACATTAACATTAATTTGAGACATCTAACATTTTTTAAAATCATGCAAAAAATATAATCATAATGTTATGGATTGGCAATGCAAACGCAAAACAGAAAACAATTACTTAAAGTTAACAATTATTGTCCAAAATTTCAACGTGATTGCTGGTATTCTTTAGTAATATGCTGCAAGATCTTCTTCAGGTCAGCATATTTAGCTTCAGTAATTGACAGCTGGCTGTTGTATGCCCTTGTTTGCGGTTAACAAGCATTTCGGGTCCCAATTCCCCGCAGGATGAAAGTATGTTCCACTGCTGTATTGATGAATAGTGATGCAACTACTGCCCCTGGGTGCCGAGATGAATAATGCAAATGTCTTAAAGTTGATATTTGGAATGCAGTTTCTTGAAAGATGTTCACCTTCCAGTGAATTTACTATCTTCTTATATAGAGAAGGCTACCAACCATTTAAGTTAGTTACCACCAACCCTTGAAGTTAATTACGTCTTCAATTCCTACCATAGTAAACATGAACTTCCCATGGAGTCTTGAGTTTACTGTTATCTCACATACTTGTTTTGGAAGATAAATTAGATCGTGCTTTGATAAAAGACTCTTCACAACACAAAATCATGGTCATTGGAAAGAAAAGGAAGTCCTCTCAGGGGAAAGAGTTCCTGGTTTTTACCAAAACGATCTGTTCCTACAAGAGCCATTAAAAATCTTACTATGGTGTGATTTCTGTTTTGACCACCGCAGATATCACTAGAGAGGTGCAGTTGCTCCACATCCTTTGGAAAGCAATTACCTATGTAACGCAGAAGGAAAGCAGCTACTTCACTTGGTCCTTTGTTACCATAGGTTTCATCATAGGGGTAAAAATAACCTTCTCTTGATTTTGCATTATGAATTCCAAAAAAGTTGAGGGTTAACTGCCGAAAATAAAACAGTTCCTGCTTCGGAACATTAGGTAGTGCAATATTCTGTATATAGTCAAATTTTATTACAACCAGAATTATAACAACCAGAACCTCCATTTCTTTGCAAAGATTTGTTGAAACTTGAAGAGTATTGCAAAAATTTTTAGTTCTTCTCTTGTTGATAATTAATTTTGCTTCAGCAAATTTCTTTGCATTCTTTTTAACGAACAGCGACTTCAATTTCTATTCAAGAACTTTGCATGTACTGCAGGTATCTACGTGATGCCTCCCAAAACTGAAAACTAAGTTGAAAGTAGTCTTCTTAAGTATTTAGCTTCGTACTGATACACTATGTGATCGAAAGTATCCGGACACCCCCAAAAACATACTTTTTTTCATATTAGGTATATTGTGGAGCCACCTACTGCCAGATACTCCAAGTCAGCGACCTAAGTAGTCATTAGACATCGTGAGAGAGCAGAATGGAGCGCTCCGCGGAACTCGCGGACTTCAGTTGATTGGGTGTCACTTGTGTTATATGTCTGTACGCGAGATTTCCACACTCCTAAACATCCCTAGGTCCACTGTTTCCGATGTGATAGTGAAATGGAAACGTGAAGGGACACACGCAGCACAAAAGCGTACAGGCCGACTTTGTATGTTGACTAACGCAGACCGCCGACATTTGAAGAGGGTCGTATGTTTAAAAGGCAGATATATGTCCAGATCAACACACAGGAATTCAAAACTGCATCATAATCTACTGCAAGTACTATGACAGTTCGATAGGAGGTGAGAAAACTTGGATTTCATGGTCGAGCGGCTGCTCATAAGCCACACATCACGTCAGCAAATGCCAAACGACGCCTTGCTTAGTGTAAGGAGCGTAAACATTGGACGACTGAACAGTGGGAAAACGCTGTGTGGAGTGACGAATCACGGTATACAAGGTGGCGATCCGATGGTAGAGTGTGGGTATGGCGAATGACCGGTGAACGTTACCTGCCAGCGGGTGTTGTGTCAACAGTAAAATTCGGAGGCGGTAGTGTTATGGTGAGGTCGTGTTTTTCATGGAGGGGTCTTGCACCCCTTGGCGTTTTGCGTGACACCATCACAGCACAGGCCTACATTGAGTAATATACACCTTCTTGCTTCCCACTGTTGAAGAGCAATTTCGGGATGGCGATTGCATCCTTCAACACGACCGAGCACCTGTTCATAACGCAAGGCCTGTGGCGGAGTGGTTACACGATAATAACATGCCTGTAAAGGACTGGCCTGCGCAGAGTCCTGACCTGAATCCTATACAACACATTTGGGATGTTTTGGAACACCGACTTCTTGCCAGGCCTCGCCGACCGACATTGATACCTCTCCTCAGTGCAACACTCTGTGAATAATGGGTTGCCATTCCCCAAGAAATCTTCCAGCACCTGATTGAACGTATGCCTGAGAGAGTGGAAGCTGTCATCGAGGCTAAGGGTCGGCCAATACCATACTGAATTCCAGCACTAACGATGGAGCGTGCCACGAACGTGTAAGTCATTTTCAGCCAGGTGTCCGGGTCACGTAGTGTATGTAATATTTACGTCAGGATGTTTGTCCTTAAACATCTGAAACATGGTTTTCACATTTAATTTCGAAACAAGGTGATTTTTCACCTTGGAAGAATAGCGAGTATGTTTTCTTGGTAAAAAAAAGGAGAAAAAGTACCCTCAGTATGTTGATGAACGAGCATCTTAATTTCGGCAGGCTTTGAATTTGCTGTTGGTTTTTTTTTTTCTTCTTAAGTCAAGTGGAGACTTACCGGTTATCAAATCAACAGTTTTCTTACACGACGGAGTCTACTTTCGCCCTTAAGATCATGGGAAGCTATAATTGCCTTCGGTCAGACTTAAAACTGCGATCACGCATAATGGATAACACATTTTTAGACGGAAGAGGTCTTTGTACATTGCTACAGGTGATGAGATCTTGTAAGTGTGTATAGTGTTTGTCTTTGGTCTTCTCGACGGTACCTAACGGTTATTACTTAGTGTAGTTTCTCTCCCAAACAGCAGTCCATACCAGCGAACTAGTTGCGTCTTTACCTACTGTTACTCGTGTTTTAGGTACTGCGGCTATGCACTGCTCCGTTTAAAAGGCATAACTCAGTGGAGTCATAGGGTCGAGCCCCGCACGTATGGTGTCGTGCTCTGCTGCAAATAATAATCTGTAACTGTGATTCTTCAGTCAAACTGTCTATGCATTGGCTAGAATTGCCAGTTAATCAAATACACAGAAATATAAAATAAAAGGTATATGCATAAGTTATGAAAAACGGTGCTGCTCTAATTCCTGTAATTGATGTAGACAACAGAGAATTATGCTGAATCATGTTTAGTCAAGAAATGACATCGCAAAGAAACTAGAAGTGGTCCTATGACATTCAGTTAAAATACATACAAAAATACCCTTCTGGAATGCAGTAATGTTGCGTTGAAAGCATTAAGAGAACGGCAGCAAAATCCCCATACTAAATAGTCACTGAAGAAACACGAAAATTAAGTACATTTCGTAATCATCATATACGCAATATTTACCAGCTCAAAACAGTTCAGAGTTCAACATGATGATTTACGAATCATCGGACATGATACAAAGAGTAGTAACTCATAATTTGTCTATCCTCAGTTCCATAAGACAAGCAAAAAAGTTAGAGTACTACTCTGGAGCATGTTCAGAGTTCTCGAATTACAAAGTCCCGTCAGAAGTTAAAGTATGGCAGCCTCCTTTCACCGCCCAGAAACAATCACCTAGACGACCGAATCACGTACGTAACTGCAAACAGGTCTTCCTTCTTCCAGAACTCGCGTAAAAGTGTCCCTTCAAGATCTAACCGACAAGCTTCCTCAAATGCTAAAGTTCTCTTAGCGGCTTTTCACCGTCCGGAATCAAACACTTATACGACTGACTCACATACGTCACCTGAGAAAGGTCTGCCTTCTTCAAGTACTCGACATAAAGTGTCCAGAATAGCATACTTGAGCTCTTCGCTTAAGTTCCAGTCTCCACTTGACTTCGGAAGTGTTCCGCCACTGTCCATCTCTCATTGGCTGAGGGCCATCCTCACAAAAATACATCGTTCTCAAGTTCTGCAGAATTCATTTGACTCATCTTTGACCTCTTTCCCGCACTAAAGTGATATATTATAAAAATATTTAAATGAAAGAAATGTTATAGACACTCGGTTACATTCAGATCATTTACAATAAATAGAAGTAATAGCTGGGTCATAAACAAATAAGTCAACGTTCTTGCACAAGTGCGCTCACGTTAAATGACGACGAACTGCCGTTAAATATAGTTTAAACTATTATTTTGGCCTGCGTGTCAGAAGTGTCTTTTGGCATTCTTTTACAAAGATGGTGTCCGCTAACACAAGTGACTGATCACTTTTAAATTAGCACAGTTTTTTAACAGCGGTTGCAATCAACATTTAAATAAAGTTACTAGCAAAATAGTAAACTATTCATTAAACAAAAACACAAGTAAGACAAAATATGAGATATTCATGCTGCATTCATTTGCTGAGTAATGTGGGGAATACGATGTTCTGACAAACATTTGCATAATAAAAAGATGTATGTGACGTCGTAAATCAATAAGTAAAACAGATGAGTAGCTTTCAGGGATGATACCTACACTGCAATGCTATCATCTGAGAAAACGTTTGTTGAAATCCCATGAAGCAATTAAAAGTTGTTAATTCAAAGGGTAATTGTGAAAATGTTTATTCACTGTGGGATATTAACTTCTATATTTATAAAGATATTGAGATATTATTACGTATTTGATGTGCCTCATTTTTCTGAGATAGCAGTAATATTTGATTTGAGTTATTGTCGAATCTCAAAGAGCTGTAACTAGGCCATCTCTAAGAGTGCCTGACACTCTACCATTTCCTGGAGCATATTCTACATAAAGACAATGCAAACATCAGCTGTAGAAATTCCCAGCTCTGGGATTTATCCGTATCCGGCGGCGCGCTCATGGTCTCTGCATCTGAGCTCGCCTGGAGCGGAAACGGTCAACAAGCCGGGCTGGCCGCGGCGCGCACTATGCCCCGTGATCCCGCGTTCAGCCGTGCGACAAATTCATCTCTCCTTAATACCAGACCTATGTCGACGAACAACTCGTCCACATGTTCGTAACGTTGTATCTTGAAATTATTAACTCTATCTAAGAAAGGTGTCTGATGAAATATATCAATATTAGCAAAACGTGCGTTCTTACAACTGTATTTTTCACTTATTTTTCTTTCCGGAATTGGTTTTCCTGCATAGTTTATGTATTCACTCCGTGAACACGTGCTCTTTTAATTACTACACTCTTGTATTCAGCTTCATTCCTCACACCCTCTTTCATTTTGTGTTTTTTTTCCGTTATCACAGAGCTTTAAATGAAACTGCTATCAACCTGTACCTTTAATCACGTAAAATAACAAAGACCAAGAATATTTTGTTCTGTCTAGAAGGCAACCAACTCTTTCACAATGATAAATCTTATTACTAGAATAAACAGATTACACAGCACTGGCAACAGAATCAACATTCCTGCCACGTTAAGATTAGAAACACCACAACTACAGGCGTTATGGTGTTTCTAAAACTAATACGAACTTCCCAGACATAAAAAATATTCAGCTAGATGGGAATTACCTCGTTTCTGCAAGAACGCTGCGGCTACCCTTAGAAAAAGTCGTGGAAATAAATAACTCGTATTGCATAAAATGTGGAGTTACCTTATTTCTAAAATGACCGATTCAGTTCATTCTCACCAACTGCGACATGGTCGCGTATATAAACAATGATCCAATACTGTCAAATGTTTTTTATTCCAGTGTTGGATCACAATATAAATTCTTTATACGATGACCGGTTTCATTCCGTAATGACCATCCTCAGATCTTTTTTACACCATGTCCTAAAGTGATAAGGCCATAATGGCATAGTCAAAACATGTGAATATAATTAGCCAATGGACGATGTGGCCTATTCTAAACCGTTTTTTAGATTTATGTGACGATGCTGTGCTGATGATATTTATATGTTTTGACTATGCCATTATGGCCTTATCACTTTAGGACATGGTGTAAAAAAGATCTGCGGATGGTAATTACGAACTAAAACCTGTCATCGTCTAAAGAAATGATATTGCGGTCAAAGACTGGAATAAAAAACATTTCAATTCATTCTGTCACGAAACACAATTTTCTAATAGTCTGTGAGTTGGATGATACATAGAGCACGTTACAAATATGTATCTAATTGAGAATATTTGTGAGAATTATCTCACAATTTTTGATCTGTTCTTGTTAATTACGCCATATTTACATTGAAATAAACGTGCAGTTCTATCGACAGTTCCACTCTAGATCTATTCCTCACTTTATCTTTTGCATTTCTGATATAAAAGAATTCAAGTAAGTAAGAGATCCGCCTATGAAACAGGTGTACTTGCTAAAACACTTCTCTCACAACAGTAAGTAATTTTAGACTCACAGAGACAATAATAAGCCACAATACTTACATGGAAGAAGGCAGATAATGCGTTATTGGATTTCTCTCCGTGAAACACTGTGATGTCGCTGAAAAGATGGCCACGATACGCAGAGTATCATCTGCGATCATTATTTATGCTGATATCTGCTTGAACATTGTTAATTAAACGATTTATTTCATCAACTGGACAATAAAGCAAAGCAAGGAACGTTAAAAATTTCGACCTAATATATGTGTATTTTGGTTGTTATACTTTTAAGGATTTCCTCCTTGTTATTGTTATAATAAGAGCGTTTTAAAATCAAGAGCAGCGACCAATAAAATGAATGGTCTGACAATCCGTAATTTGGTCAGGTTATAGAAATGCAAATTATCACTTACATTGTTCGTTTTTGTAATCGAAACATGTTGCAAAAATATTACGACACAATGGTTTCACGAAGAGTTTGTACACAATCAGCTGCGTTTCATTGCTCCAGTAAGAAGTTACAGTGAATAAATAATTGTATGTACGAGTAAATCAATCATTCATAAGTTATTACAGTGATTGGTGAGCTACAAAACGGTATTGATAAGATACGTAAATTTACGGTCTGTTTACAGATAGAAACACCACATAATACACGACTGAGGTGTTGGGTATTTCAAGAGAAGACATTTCAGGAAGAATGTAAGTAGTATAACACCGTCCATTTATAATACTGTCTCCACCACAAGTACTATTTTCATAGTTCAGTATGGTCCAACTTTTACATAGAAATGATTAAAATTTTCACAGAGTAATGAGTTTCTCACGAACCACATGCTGATTGCCAGCACGCACCTGTTTAGTGGCGAGGTGACCTAACAGGTGTGCCCCTGGCAAGTGGAGGGCCCGCACGACATCTTTACCGGTACACTCCATCTAAATGGCACGGTGCCGCCCGTCAGCATTTGACGCGCCGCGAAGAGTGGAGAGCGGTGCTACAATATGGGTTCTGGAGACGACTTTGTGGCGAAACTTGATGCGTTCACACAACCCCCTTCGCTGCAGTGGCCAAGAAATGGGTTTCCGCTTAAGTGAGGGAGCTGCTTTTTGCAACAGTCCTGTGACGATGGAAGACGTTTTCACGGCAGCCCTCCGATTCTGAATAGAACAACTCTTTGTCCGTGCACGATAAGGTACTCGAAAACATGAATGAAAACCCACACACATGGCGTGCTCTTTTCCAAGTAACTTGAAGTAAGTTCCTGTGCTGAATGCATTTGAATAGGAGTTCAGCGCGTTTCCCGACATAGCATTCTTGCAATAAAGCTCGGGTTAATATGGTTGAGTACCTCAGGAAGTCATGCCATATTTTGTATAGTTCATTTTACCAAGAGTCTTGCACAATATGGAAGCGGAGGTGAACAACGCTGCGTCTCTGGAATGCCTGTTTATCATAATCGGTCTTTATGGCAAAGCCTGCAACTGTGTTATACATGATTTAAATAACGAAAACTGCACTAGATACTTATTTTGTCATGCTTATCACAACGTGATTCGTGAATTTATTCTCATTTTCAAGTACATTTATTTACATTTATTGTGACGTTTGCATGTGTTTTTGCGTCTCTTGAAGTGCAGTTGTCTTTTTCATGTTATACTGCAATCAAAATACTGGGCAAAATGAATCTTGGAATAATTTTGTAAGCTAATGATAGAGATGGTATTTTTGTATGTTTGGTTATAAGTATTGTGCCTCCTCCAGTATACAGATCATCACAAATATGCAAATTGTCACTTACATTGATTGTTTTTGTAATCGAAACATGATACAAAAATATTACGACACAGTGGTTTCATGGAGAGTTTGTACACAATCAGCAGCGTTACATTTCCTCTGGATTACGCTGAAATGTTTGTGCACCACGAAAAGCAAGCAGAAAAAATCTAAGTGGCAAACTGGATAGTGAATCAGTATATTTTTCCAAATATCCAAATATTTCTCTTCATAAGCTCTAATCGACATGAACAAAAAAAAAAAAAAAAAAAAAAAAAAAAAAGGACATAGAGGGAGAGTGTAATCAGTATGAATGTTTTGATTACAAAACCAAACATTGTAAATTATGATTTACTTCTGTGTGACACTCTGTAATGGAGGGGGCATTATACTTGTAAACAGACCATCTCTAACATTAGCATATAAAAACATTCCAACGTTCATTTTCTCTGATTTTCCGACTGAAAATCACACATGCAAACCTCACAAAAATATATATGTAAACAAATGCACTTGAAAAATAGAATAAATTCTCGAAACGTGTTGTGTTAAGCAAAAAGAAAGAAAAGGAACTTTTGCAGTTTTTGGTGCGTGTGACAAGAGGAGGAGGAGGAGGTCATTGGAGACGGAGCGCAAGCTCGGGTTAGGGAAGGACGGGGAAGGAAATCGGCCGTGCCCTTTCAAAGGAACCATCCCGGCATTTACCTGAAAGGATTTAGGGAAATCACGGAAAACCTAAATCAGGATGGCCGGAGACGGGATTGAACCGTCGTCCTCCCGAATACAAGAGACTCATGGGGGCATTTGAAAGGAGATACTGGAGGAGGGCAGGAAAGATCTAGTGGAAAATAAGGCTCAAAAATGAAAAAAAGTGTTAGAAGACTAGGCGAAAATACACTTTGCTACCGGCAGTAGGAAAATGAGGACATAAGTTATTTGGCCACATCTACCACAATAGTTTTCTAGTTAGCGTAATGAAATGAATGATTGAAGGGAAGTTGGAAAGAGGATGATATAGACCGTAATATTCCAGACAAATCAGAAATGAACTAACGGCAGGCTCTTATGACAATTTGAAGAGACTAACTAGTATCAGAGAGGAGTGAAGGAAAAAAATAACTGCCAACAAATGTTCGGATTGAGAGTTACAAAGTAACAATCATGCAGTGGTAGAATACAGAAAGAATCTAAACTAGTTTGCAGCTATTAAATTAACACTTACAGTATAACCTGTCAATATTGTACAGTCTCATTTTGTGATTATCACGCGCAATACGATAACATATCTCGTAATACAATCTGAACATCTTTCCCATTGCTGCACACAATAACGAGGGAATATTTACGTGATTAATAAAGAATTGAGATCATCAAATTTTGTACGTGCTCAGAAGAGGAAAAATCCGAAGATTTTATCTACGATGGCTGTTTGAAAAGTAAGGTCCGACGGCTCACGAAATGGAAACCACAGTGAAAACCTAAAATGCTTTTGCTTCACCTTCCAGTTAATTCTCTACGTGGTTGCTGCTCCGAGCTAGACATTTGTCGTAGGGTTGTACCAACTTTCCAATACCCTCATCATCGAAGGCAGCCGTCTGTACTTTCCACCACTTCTCTACTCTGGCCTTCAGCTCGTTTCCTGTTGCAAAATGTTGTCTTCATAGCCAGCGGTTCATGTGAACAGAGATGAACATCAGAATGAGCCAACTCTGGCCTGTATGGTGGGTGATCAACCACTTTACACCGAAAACGCGGCCGGGAAGTCCTCATTAGACTTGCAGTGTGTCGCTGAGAACTGCCAAGAAGAAGGAAATGCATGACAGTTATGTTTTGTGGGATTGCATGAAATCAACGTAACTTGCCAACAGGCACTCATACTTGGAGGGAGGCACTATTGTTCTAGGCTCGGAACTGAAAAGAGTTAATGGTGCGATCGACAGGCGTACTAGAGGCACTGCCCAACATATATGCGCAAAGTTTAATCGAATTTTTACTCTCGTTCACATTTCGCCACCTATCGGACTTTACTTTCCGAACAGACCTCGTAGTTACAGAACGATAGCAAGGACTGTCAAAATTTGTTTGATCTCGTCTACAAGTCACCTAATGGTGTGTGGCAGAGGGACTTTCGATACCACTGTCTCATCTCTCCAACCCTTTCCACTCGCGAATAGTGCCTGGGAAGAATGATTGTCGGTAAGCCTCTATATTGGCTCAAATTTCTAGAATTTTCTGCTTGTGGTCAATACGCGATATGTATGTGGGGGGAAGTAATATGTTGTTTGACTGCTCCTGAAAAGTGCTATCCCGAAATTTCAACAGTAACTCTCTCCGTGATACACAACGCCTCTCTTGTAACGTCTGCCAGTGGATTTTGTTTAGCATCTCCGTAACGCTCTCTTGTCAGCTAAATGGTCCCGTGACGAAACGCGCCGCTCTTCGTTTAATCTTCTCTATTTCCTCTATCAGTCCTACCTGATAGGGATCCCAGATAGATGAACAATGCTCAAGAATCGGGCGAACAAGCCCCTTATAAGCCACTTCTTTCACGAATGAGCTACATCTCCTTAAGATTCTTAGGATAATTCTGAGTCTGGTGTCTGCTTTTCCCACTATCCGTTTCATGTGGCATTCCACTTAAGGTTGCTCTGGATTGTTACACCTAGATATTTTACGGCAGACGCTGTCTCTAGTTCTTTGTCATCAGTAGTGTAGGTGTACAGAGTGGATTTCTTTTCTTATGTATGCGCAATATTTACATTTAATTACGATCAGAGTCAACTGGCAGAGCCTGCACCATTCATCAACTCTCTGCAGGTCGTTCTGCAAATTCTTACTATCTACTGGCGTTGCTACTTGGGAACAGACAAATGCATCATCTGCGAACGGCCTTAAAGAGCATCTGACGTTTTCTATTAGATTAGTCATGTATGTTATAAACAGCAACTGTCCTGTCACTCTTCCCTGTGGTACTCCGGATATTGCCTTTGCATCTGCCGATTTAGTTCCGTTAAGAGGGTAAAAATCGTAGAGATACTGCCTACAGGAAAATTAAAGAGACCTTTGGAGAAAAGAGAACCACTTGTATGAATATCAAGTGCTCAGATGGAAACCCAGTTCTAAGCAAAGAAGGGAAAGCAGAAAGGTGGAAGGAGTATATAGAGGGTCTATGCAAGGGCGATGTACTTGAGGACAGTATTATGGAAACGGAAGAGGATGTAGATGAAGATGAAATGGGAGATACGATACTGCATGAAGAATTTGACAGAGCACTGAAAGACCTGAGTCGAAACAAGGCCCCGGAGGTAGACAACATTCCATTAGAACTACTGACAGCCTTGCGAGAGCCTGTCCTGACAAAATTCTACTATCTGATGAGCAAGATGTATGAGAAAGGCGAAATACCCTCAGACTTCAAGAAGAATATAATAATTCCAATCCCAAAAGAAGAAGGTATTGACAGATGTGAAAATTATCGAACTATCAGTTTAATAAGTCACAGCTGCAAAATTCTAACGCGAATTCTTTACAGACGAATGAAAAACTGGTAGAAGCCGACATCGGGGAAGATCAGTTTGGATTCTGTAGAAATGTTGAAACACGGGAGGCAATACTGACCTTACGACTTATCTTAGAAGAAAGATTAAGCAAAGGCAAACATACGTTTCTAGCATTTGTAGATTTAGAGAAAGCTTTTGACAATGTTGACTGGAATACTCTCTTTCAAATTCTGAAGGTGGCAGGGGTAAAATACAGGGAGCGAAAGGCTATTTACGATTTGTACAGAAACCAGATGGTAATTATAAGAGTCGAGGGGCATGAGAGGGAAGCAGTGGTTGGGAAGGGAGTAAGACAGGGTTGTTGCCTCTCCCCGATGTTATTCAATCTGTATATTGAGGAAGCAGTAAAGGAAACAAAAGAAAAAATTTGGAGTAGGTATTAAAATCCATGGAGAAGAGATAAAAACTTTGAGGCTGGCCGATGACATTGTAATTCTGACAGAGACAGCAAAGGACTTGGAAGAGCAGTTGAACGGAATGGACAGCGTCTTGAAAGGAGGATATAAGATGATCATCAACAAAAGCAAAACGAGGGTGGTGGAATGTAGTCGAATTATGTCGGGTGACGGTGAGGGAATTAGATTAGGAAATGAGGCACTTAAAGTAGTAAAGAAGTTTTGCTATTTGGGTAGCAAAATTACTGATAATGGTCGAAGTAGAGAGGATATAAAATGTATACTGCCAATGGCAAGGAACGTATTTCTGAAGAAGAGAAATTTGTTAACAACGAGTATAGATTTAAGTGTCAGGAAGTCGTTTCTGAAAGTATTTGTATGGTGTATAGCCATGTATGGAAGTGAAACATGGAAGATAAATAGTTTGGACAAGAAGAGAATAGAAGCTTTCGAAATGTGTTGCTACAGAAAAGTGCTGAAGATTAGATGGGTAGATCACATACCTAATGAGGAGGTAATGAACAGAATTAGGGAGAAGAGGAGTTTGTGGCACAACTTGACAAGAAGAAGGGACTGATTCGTAGGACATCTTCTGAGACATCAAGGGATCACAAATTTAGCATTGGAGGGAAGCGTGGAGGGTAAAAATTGTGGAGGGAGACCAAGAGATGAATACACGAAGCAGATTCAAAAGGATGTAGGATGCAGCAAGTACTGGGAGATGAAGAAGCTTGCACAGGATAGAGTAGCATGGAGAGCTGCATCCAACCAGTCTCAGGACTGAAGACCACAACAACAGTGCTACTTTATTTCCAACATTTGTTACGTACCTCCATAGGGTAAAGTCTAGTGGCGTAAATGAAGTCATACGACCATTCGAGGCTTGCACAAACGGTATGAGTATTTCGTTGTAAGGAACAGAAAATTGTTATTGAAGCCCCATGGGCTGCAGACGCTGCTCGGTCTGATACTACTGCCTACTACAGCACACCGATCTGGAGAAACCCTCATCCCTTTGTCCTGTTGGAGTTAGTCATTACAGCGACTGTTAAGACCGATGCGACAGACTGCTTGGGGAATCAACTACCTGGATTCGTTAATGATATTACAAGAGAGTGGAATTACGTAGTGTCAGTTTGGAACCGTGCGACCGCTACGGTTGCAGGTTCGAATCCTGCCTCGGGCATGGATGTGTGTGCTGTCCTTAGGTAAGTTAGGTTTAAGTAGTTCTAAGTTCTAGGGGACTGATGACCTCAGATGTTGAGTCCCATAATGCTCAGAGCCATTCTTACGTAGTGATGTTATGTTCCTGTAGACCTGGAACCGATTCTTTTGGGAGTGCAGAAAGTGAGGTAACAAAGGTAGCCGCTAAAAACGAGAAAAAAATGGTTCTGAGCACTATGGGACTTAACATCTGTGGTCATTAGTCCCCTAGAACTTAGAACTACTTAAACCTAACTAACCTAAGGACATCACACACATCCATGCCCGAGGCAGGATTCGAACCTGCGACCGTAGCGGTGGCGCGGTTCCAGACTGAAGCTCCTAGAACCGCTCGGCCACAACGGCGGCTGTTAGGCTACAACTGATGGTAGTAAGGTCACAGAACCAGCACTGTGGGCCGATGACTCTTCGCCTGCCTCCCTACTTCCATCGCTATTGGAAAGTCACACAAATAAAAAAATTCTTCTTATAACATATTGTAAATCACAAAGGATTGACTTTAATACTCACAAAGTTGTGGTTGTACACACTCCTGTGCTGCTACCCTACACGCTCAAGGAATACTTACCGGAGACCACTATGCTCGGGTACATCTCACCAGTCTTACAGATGACTAGAAATACCGCCTCTGGGAAACAGGGTGACACACATAATATTTCACTCTCCGGTCACGCAAGTTTTCATTTATTACCACGTCATCGTCAGATTGTTCGAATACCTTACGTAGTACCTCGTCAGCTGAAGAGGCCAGGAGAAGCACTCACAGCGCATACACACATGACTACGAAATATTTGTGTGTTTAACATACATTTCTTTGATTATAATAAGTTTACCCGTCAAAACTTCACCGGGTCGCTTTAGCTGACGAGTTGCTAGCTATCAAACGTAATCAGATAATGTGTCGATAAGTCGAAATAGGTAATGAAACCACTTGGTGGTCAGAGATTGAGTTATACAAAGAAAAGTTCTGCAAATAAAGTAGATAGAAGAGAAAAGGAGCTGGGAGAGAGAGAGAAAGAGAGAGGACGCATAATGCCAACACAAACGTATTATACACATATACTGGGTGATCATAAAGTCAGTACAAAT
This sequence comes from Schistocerca piceifrons, assembly GCF_021461385.2. Taxonomy (NCBI): domain Eukaryota; kingdom Metazoa; phylum Arthropoda; class Insecta; order Orthoptera; family Acrididae; genus Schistocerca; species Schistocerca piceifrons. Next base: position 616,411,829 of record NC_060139.1, read on the forward strand.
TTGAAAACTGAATAAATCACAGAATAATGTAGACAGAGAGGTACAAATTGACACACATGCTTGGAATGACATGGGGTTTTATTAGAACCAAAAAAAATACAAAAGTTCAAATAATGTCTGACAGATGGCGCTTCATCTGATCAGAATATCAATAATTAGCATAACAAAGTAAGACAAAGCAAAGATGATGCTCTTTACAGGAAATGCTCAATATGTCCACCATCATTCCTCTACAATAGCTGTAGTCGAGGAATAATGTTGAACAGCACTGTAAAGCATGTCTGGAGTTATGGTGAGGCATTGGCGTTGGATATTGTCTTTCAGCATCGCTATAGATGTCGGTCGATCACGATACACTTGCGACTTCAGGTAACCCCAAAGCCAATAATCGCACGTACTGAGGTCTGGGGACCTGGGAGGCCAAGCATGACGAAAGTGGCGGTTGAGCACACGATCATCACCAAACGACGCGCGCAAGAGATCTTTCACGCATCTAGCAATACTTTTTTTTGTTCTATTAAAACCCCATATCATTCCAAGCATGTGTGTCAATTTTTACCTCTCTATCTACATTATTCCTTGGTTTATTAAGTTTTTAAATTTATACTGACTTTTTCATCACGCCATACATACACACATAGACAAGTCGCCATTCAGATCTTATCATCTAGCTTATCGGTTGTATTATATTCTTAGCGGTACAAATTATTTTTCTCTGACCAGTTAGTATGCAGTATGACCAATGTGTAGTGAATACCTATCTTTTTCAGTAAAACACTGACACTAAAGGCAGAGCGCTTGCTATCGCCTTATACTATATTTGGAAGAACGAAATGGTAATTATCGAATTTAAAGGTGACGAACGTGTTTTAATCGCGGAGATTAAGAACACTATATACTTTCAGTTTCATTTATGAGAGCGCGTCACGTAAATTTGTCGCAGGCCTTTGATCCTCCCACCGGTGCCGGCTCGTTTCCACTCGTCCCCTGATAATTTCATCAGACGCAGACACAGACACAGAAGCAGCTCCTAAATTGGGCTCTCCGTAAATGTCGGCACAAAAGAACCTCAGGAGGGACTCGCCGCGGTGGACTTTCGAGACTCGCCGAAACCACCGGAGCGTAAATCCGCCCCTGGCGCGCCGCCGGCTCGAGCGGTCACGTGCTACTCGAGACGGGCGCATCGGGCAAACCGGCGCAAAACAGCCAATCCCTTTTACTTGCTTAGCGCTCGAAATTAGTAGGAAAGGCGAAATCGCTCAAAGACGAATATTTACGCCGGCGTCGGCTGGGACTGAGGGCGGCCGCCAGCCGTAATTGGCCGACTCGGCAGCGGCGCGCACGACGCGTCACGTGAGAACAGAGGACCAATTAGCGCTGACCCGACGCTTTTGTCGGGCCGAGCGGCGCGCGCGCGAGCGAGCGAGCGAGCGGGAGGGGAAGTCCCGGCCGGCATTATGACGCCCCCGCGCGGCCTCAGAAATTAAGTCTTTCAAAAAGCCCGAAAGCCTCGCGGGTGAAAAATAAAAGAGAGAGAAAGAGAGAGAGAGAGAAAGAGAAACACAGAGAGGGAGAGAGAGCCAGAGATCTTTGGCTGAGCAGTAATTGGCATTCGGCAAAGGTGGCAAGCGCAAATGAGATGAAGGGGCTTCAGGGGAGGTTTTCCTCCTTTGACTGGTGAATTTGCAGTGAAAGGAAAAGGAGAAAAAGGGGTGCGGTTTTTCGGACTGAAGGGATAAGCAGAAAAAAATATATAAAATAGTGGTGTAATTAATTAATGCTGGCAGTGGGAATGAAAGGCGGCGAATAATGGCGGCGCCGATGTCGACTGGGTCCCCTTTTCTTCGGCCGGAGCCGGGTTCGCCTTTCTGAAAGGACCCCGCCTCCCCCGTGAGCACAAGTGGCCCAGCCCGGCAGCGCCGGCCGCCGGGTCTTTTAAAGTTTCTGTTTCAATAAGTGGCGCCGCGCGCGCCCAGAAAGGGCGCAGTGTGACGCGCTTTGTGGCCGCGCCCCCTAATGGGCAGATCTGTGTCTGTCGCGCGGCCGGCCGCGGGCCGCTTTCAGTGCGCGTTTCACCTCAATGCACATTGCTGGTCAACTAAAAAGGGCCAGAAAACAACCATTCATTTCACTTTGCCGTCAAGACCTTTCAGCGGGGGGCAAAAAAATAAATGAAATAAAATATGAGAACAGGGCTGCGGCGGTGGCGGCGGCCACTGACGACGACGACGGCGGCGGTCGAGAGCTGGGAGGCCCGGAGTGCAGGAGAACAGGGAGGTGACGGCCGCCGAGCCCGGAAAAAGCGGCGAGGAATGCCGTGGAATAAACGAAAACTCGCTAATTAGAGGCGTCCGTTCAAAAAGTTGGTGCGCTTCGTCCATTCTTGGGAGACCGCGCTGACATTAAGTGCTTTTCTGCGGCAGCTTTTCTCGTCTCCGAGGAATCCTTTGTCTGCCGTCGGCGTCTGTGAGGTTTCCACTGCTGCCTTCTTACCAACAGCGACCCCGTTTCTCCGTTTGCTAAGACCACCAGTCTCGGTGCTTGTTCCATTTCTCCCAGCACACGAGCAGTGGTTTTAATTCCGCGTGATTATCTTGCTGAAAAATCCCCTCTCTTTCCGAATTAACCAGCGCACTGATCGTATACCAATGTGTTGTTTCCTCTCAGACTTCTAGAAATTTCTTAATGTGTCTTCATTGCTTTATTGATGATATCGATATATCTGTTTCCCAAGCCCAGTGTCGTGTCCCGAGACACTTTATGGATGAACAGTGGTCTTACTTCGATCGACGCAATCGATGAGGACGATAGCGTGGGCAGCTTGAAAAACTCCAACAGATTAGATTTGATTAGATTAGTACTTGTTCCATAGATCATGAATACGACACTTCGTAATGATGTGGAACGTGTCAAGTTAATAAAAGCTGTCTATACAAGATATTACATTACACAAAATATTACATGACACTTACTATTCTTATTTTTTATTTCTTTAATTTTTTTATTTATTTATTTTTGGTGAGGGGTGGGGAAATTACCCACCTACTATAGCCAAAATTTCATCTAATGAGTAGAAGGAGTTGCCATTCATAAATTCTTTTAATTTCCTTTTAAATATATCTGTCAGACTTTTCGTGATATTAGGTAAGTGACCAAATAGTTTTGTGGCAGCATAGTTTACCCCTTTCTGAGCCAATGTTAGATTTATCCTTGAGTAGTGAAGATCATCTTTTCTCCTTGTGTTGTAGCCATGTACACTGCTATTATTTATGAATTCGTTCGGATTGTTAATAACAAATTTCATAAGTATATATATATATATATATATATATATATATATATATATATATAGCGAGGCTAGAGTGAAGTGTCTGCAGGATGATCTTGGATGAGCTCCAGCAATTATTCTGATTACACGCTTTCGTGCAATGAACACTCTTTTACTCAATGATGAGTTACCCCAGAATATGATGCCATACGAAAGCAGAGAATGAAAATAGGCGTGGTAAGCTAATTTACTGAGCTGTATATCGCCAAAATTTGCAATGACCCTATCAGCATAAGTAGCTGGACTCAAATGTTTCAGCTGATCTTCAGGGTGTTTTTTCCAGTTCAACCCCTCATCAATGCATACACCTAGAAATTTTGAATATTCTTCCTTAGCTACCGATTGCGACTCGCCTAAAGGATGAAAAGTTTTCTCAGCAATACTGAACTCGCCGTAATTCTCAAGGAACCCCAGGGTAAATGAAAGTTATAATAATCTCGTAACTGTGGGACTCTATTCTTGTCACTACTGATTGACGCCCTCTGTTTCAGTGGATCCTATCACGAACTCCAACTTGGCAGCAGTTCAAGTCAGCTGCCTGCAAACCCGCGTCTTTCTCTTTCACGATGGCACTCTGCCTATATTTCTGACTGCTCTGATTCTGCACTCTCGCACCGAGAGACAGAGGGATAGCGACACACACACCCACCTACTGTTTAGTCCTCTAACTTCGTCGCGGGTGCCGCCTTTTATACCTCTCACCCCTCTATTATCCAGATTATCGATGTCCTGCAAAATTCCATCTGATGTGCACAGAGGTCACTTGACTGAATCTTACCATATTTAGGCAAAGGGCCTATTCCGATTCGCAGCCTCCGCCGTCGTACTGAGTGTGTCAGGCTGACACTGGTAGAGTAGCGAATACGCGATGCTTCCGCTGCTTTCTGCAGACATCTATTCGTTACAACTTGGAATTAATGCGTACATTTGATAACGGTTTCATCTCTCGATACCGGATTTCATGACAACAATTGATAGAACTATATATCTACACACCCAGGTATACCCCATCAGCAGTGATACGTAGTACACAAATGTTCTAGAAAACTCTCAATAACGATAGGACGCCTCAAGCACAATCACAGCTGTTACAAAAGTGTCTGTTCGGGATAGGAGAACTGTTAATGCAGTTGGAATGAAACCGTAGATCATGTCCCATTACGATAGGAATACGAGAAGCGCGAGAGTTTTCGATCAGGGCTGTAAGCTCCCTACCAGCTTAACGATGTCACTCTCTCAAGGGTATATCAAGAAATATACAAGTTACACAGTATCTCGTATGAGGGACAAAGACACGAAATATTCAAGTATTTTAACTGTTTCGTTTTAAACATATAAGACCTACATACGTACCTATTTACATTATTTAGAGGAATGGTCAATAGTCAGGGATATGACAGGAACGATAAATCTAAGCAAAAAAGTATATCAAACATGGGCTCTAAAACGTACACCTGAAGACCTATGGGCACTTTTTCGTCTTCAAAATGGTTCAAATGGCTCTGAGCACTATGGGACTCAACTGCTGAGGTCATTAGTCCCCTAGAACCTAGAACTAGTTAAACCTAACTAACCTAAGGACATCACAAACATCCATGCCCGAGGCAGGATTCGAACCTGCGACCGTAGCGGTCTTGCGGTTCCAGACTGCAGCGCCTTTAACCGCACGGCCACTTCGGCCGGCTTTTTCGTCTTCTTCTTCTTCGGTACTGTGAAACAAATCTCTTCTGCTGCAAGATCTTTGCTTTCCACATTTTGGAACGAGATGCGGTGGATCAAAATAAAAAGAAATTATCTACTAAACATGGGCTCTAAAATGCATAGCTTAAGAGAGTTGAGCAATTGTGCATTATAAGATATATGTTTCACAGTAGTGAAGATGAACAAGTGCTCGTAGCTATAAGGTACGCATTTTAGAGCCAGTAAGTACTACATTTTTTTGATTTGAATGATCGTTCCTGTTATATCCCTGAACACTGACCATTCCTCCTGGGACAGCCTGTATGTGCATCTACGAGGGGTAGTCTCAACGTTTTGTCACCTCGGAAAATAGAAAGTCATACAATTAGTACTTTCTTTGTAATTAAATGCTTACAATCTTGTTACACATTCAAATCCCTGTCCCACAGTACTACATTACGTCGCTAGAGCAGCCGGATCAAAATGATGCAGTTGTGTCAAGCCAATTCAAATGACTACTCTAGGCGTTTGGATAGGCCAGCCAGGGCTCCAATATTTACGCAGCTGCTAAAATCGAATTGCTGCTCGATATTCCACGACATGTATGGGCTGCGCCACTTCGTTGTGGTTTATCCAGCGTCGTGCTATGACACTGTGATTCGGGCAGTTCGAGTTGTACCATACTGCAGACAAATACCTGCAAAATAAACAAATAATCAATTACGTAACGTTATTTTTAGGTGTTAAAACGTATGACTACATTACGTACATGTTAATTCTCTCTTCAGGAGAGCATTAAAACACAACCAATTTTCATGGCATTTTTTCTGTCTATTTCTTTTTTCTCCCCAAAAGCCTCTCACATATTCATTGTGTTTCTTCTTCCTCTCTCTTGTCCACCTCTTTTCTGTTTTCTTCTCTTTGGGAGTTCGCTGAAATTTTTGTTTTCTGATTTTTCTCTCTATATTTTTCCCTATGTGTCATGTCTTCTGTGGGGAAGTTCAGTTTCTCAAGGTCTTCCATGGTTCCTTATACACAGTTTTTTCGCTTTATTACTTGTCACTATGTTAAAAATTTTCTTCGTCAATCTGTTGTCACTATGTTAAAATTTTTCTTCGTAAATCGTTTTTCGTTCGTCCTATATATGTGTCCGTAGAACTTTGACCTCCTTTTCCTGATATTGCTTGTAATCGTCTCTCTCTGTTTGTAAAGTTCTTTTGTTGGTCTCTTTATTCAGGTCCCCTCTTTCTGGACTGGCCCGTAGATCTTTCTCAGTATTTTCCTCTCTTTTCCCATCTCCTTGAATCTTGTTCTTTCTTTGAGTGTTGTTCCTGAGACATACAAGGCATCTGGTAAGACCACTGTACTACAGTGTGTTGTAATCGTTAAATGGAATTTTGTATGCTTTTTGTAGTTTTGTGATCATTTTTTTGTTGGATGTCGAGTTTCGTCATGTTTTCTCTCAGGTATTTAAACTCCCTACTTGTGTTATCTTTCCATACTTCGTTACCAGTGTATGTGTGTCTGTGGATTTTGTGCATAAGTACTGCGTTTTTTCGTACGAGATTTGTCGTTCTGTTTTGGCTGAGATTTCGTGTAGTATCTCTAGAGCTTCCTTGACTTTTTTTCTGTTATTTGTTATGATGGGTATATCATACGCAAAGATCAGACATCTTGCGTTGACGGTTCTGTCCATGTGTTGGCTTATCTTCACCCCACTGATTTCTTTGTCCCTTATCCTGATTATTTTCTCCAAAACAGAGTTAAATGGAATAGGTGACAGGCCATATTCCTGCAACATTGCTGCTTTCAACTAAGATGCTGTTTTTATTAATACTTCCTGGATTAGCTTTCTGGTTTTGTTATCCACCTTCATTTCTTCCAGTGTGTTGAAGAGCAATTCTCCATTTATGAAGTCGTAGTCTTCTTGCAGTCGACGAATGTTATTGTGGTGTTCCTGGACTTCCTTGTTCCTAATATTATTCTCAGGCGCCAGATCTGATCAATGTACGATCTTCTCTATCTGAAACCTCCTTGGTATTATGCTATCTTTGGATCTGTTCTGTGCTCTAAGCGATTTAATAGGGCTTTGGATAGAGAGAAAGGATCAGACGAATATATTATTGTGATTACTCTCCTCCTTATAGAGTATCATCAGTTAAAACACGCACAGCATATATAATAGCTACAAATGACTCGCTCGGTCGCTGAGACGCCTCCAAGGGTATATGGAGATGATTCATAAAGAGGACGTAACGAGCAAAGTACCCCCATAGATTTTTAATGAAAAACTGAAGAACTGAATTATCATAGAAAGCTTCCTATCAAGAAAAACGGTTTCGATACCCTCTATGCAAATCCAGCAGTATCTGTAACATACGTGTGGGTACAATGAGCGTACTAACGGATTCATTAAGCTGCTGTGGTAGACATGGGTCTGTTTACTAGGTGGGCTACATTGTCAGTGAAAGCTATTCACACTGCCTCATCTGCTCCCATCGAATCATTGTGGATACATTGTCTAAATCTAGTATAGGATCTACAGGTTTATATTGGACCTTCCGTACCTAGATCCGTAATCAGTTACGCACAGTAGGTATTCGGTATTAGCAAACATTACTCGCGTGATAGTACTATATTCAGCTTATGGAATAACGTTTGTATTGTCCGTCTTCCACAGATACAAAATATTAGATATAATAAAGGTGTCTTTGTTTTGAATTGTTCATCAAATCTGAATCGTGCTTAAGCTTTTAGTATTTAGTATTTTAGTAACTATACCTTACTTACTAACAATTCATACATATTTTCCAGTGTGAGATAAGCTACTGCTCGCAAAATTAAAATGAAAGTTAACATAATAACAAGCAAAACTGCAGAAAGTAAGTACTTGCACTACATATTATTCCAGTGTTTACACATCGGTTATTTCAAATTGGGGTTAAGAATAAAAATACATTGCTAATTTACTGCATTTAAATTTGTTGTGTCCCTGTTTGTCTTTCCTGCTAATTAGTATCTCTCCTTCGTCGTTTATTTTTGGTAACAATATAATATAATTGTTATTTGTAATAATGCATTTAATATTGAATTATAAACTAGTGAACTCATTAAATTGTAAGGCAGATGACTGATGGATCAGGAAGTGAAGGCAAGATTCTGTTCGCAAGAACAAGGTTGACAGATGGGGCTTAATTAATAGAAATGGAAGAGTTAAAGTGTACCTACTACATCAGCTTACTTCCACACTTACTTTCGGAATAAAAGCTACATTTTAATAATGTAGAAAGACAAACTATAAAGATAGTTGAGACTGAGGCTCATAAAAAGCCGGATGGTTTTACTCGAACATATTTCGCTGCTAATTATAATTTTCGATTTCCACTAAATGCTGTTAGCTGGTTCTGATGCGGTGCGAGTTTGTCACGAGATCTAACACCTGAAAACTCTAACTTATTTACACCTCCAAACACTCTTCCTACATGCTTCAGACACGCAAGTTTCAAATGGTACAGTTTATGTTTAAAGTTCTGTGTAACTACATAATAATAAAGAGGAAATGGAAATATTTCTCAGTAAATCTGCGAAGAGCTACTGCAGTCCTTAGATTACATTGAATGTGGGACAATGCTACTGCAGTCTATCGAAATTATGCAGTTCCTCCTTGATGCTGGACTTACAAGGAAGTTTTACACTCACATTACTGGCTGACTCCCAATGCTTTTTTGGGTATTTGAAATACATAACGAGTACCAGGTATTCGTTTAAGATGATTTAGAAGTATTCAGATACAGTAAGATACCACGACTACACCTACATAACTTTCTATCCAATTCTAGTTTCCTGTAATTTACCACTAACATGTTGTCAGACACCACAACTCATTTTGAATGATGTACTCACAGTAGGTTGGAGGCAATCATAAATTAACTATCATTCCAATTCCAGACGCTGCCTTGTATAGTAGAAATATTTTTCCTAGTGTTAACTTCAGGCTTAGTCTGTAAATGGTGCTAATATCTATTAACTTTTTTTTGTAATTTGTATGTACAGTCTGTTAAGTAGGAGCGTGGTCGCCACTCCACGCAGATGGTAAGCGATGTCGCGAAGTTCTTTCACAGCCCAATATAGAGGACCTTTTTCCTTGAAGCAATGTCCATTAAGCATTAGTTTACTTTGATTTATTGACTGAGCTACACAAGGAGAGACATGAGTGCAGCTTACGTGGCGTATTTTGAGGCTGTGTTTCTCTGCAGCCACAACAAAGGTCCAAAAATGAGTCACGCTGCGGCGTTTAAATGTATTGGGAAATCAAAATCATTTTTCACAAAAGTACGTATCACGGTACAAATTGGTTAAAAACATGGGTGACTTTGACAATGCGCTGCACTCATGTCTATTCTTATGTATCTCGGTCAAGAATTCAAAGCAAACTAACGTTTTATGGACACTGCATGAAGCACAAAGGTTCCGTCTGTTGGGCTGTGAAAGAACTTAAGGCGAAATCTTTTACCATCTGTGTGTAATGCCGAACACGCTCTTACTTAACGGACTATGCTTTGCATAATAACGAAAGGAAAGTATGTTAGTTAGGTCTACAAGACAGTTTCGTGTGATTCGTGCAAACGTACGAACTATTATATTGTGACATAGAAAAATTCTTCGTGTAACAATATTTGTCTTATACGAAAAAGGAAAAGTAGTTGGTAAAAGCTAAGAGATCTGTTCCTTCACCTTCTTCAGCAATGTTTAAGAAACAGGCAACTGATTTTAAGTGCGACGGGACTTCCCTGGAAGGCGACCCACATAAAGGATTTCCCAAACCTTCTATCAGTGATGAAATCACCAAAAAAGAACTGAACATGTGTTCGACGATTGTTGATGTAATGTGTATGAAACCGTTGATGCCACAGTAGGAAGATTATACTTCATGTTACATGGGAAATTAAATATTAAACAGTTTTGTGCAAGCTGGGTGTCCCATTTACCGATTACCAACTAAAAGCCTATGCGAAAATGAATTACAAAATTTGGGCCTCTTAAAAGTAACCGACTTTTAGCAGCAATTTAATGTTGTGGGTTGGAGTTGTGTCTCCCGCATCTCGTTAGAAAAGCCGTGGGAGCCCTTATATAAAACAATGATAAAACGGATCTCACCTGTTGTAAAGTCAGCGTTTTCTATGATTCTAAAGAGAGATTCGTGTCTTCGTGTCTTCGTGCCTACTACAGTAGTACAAGTTTACATGCCAACTAGCTCTGCAGATGATGAAGAAATTGAAGAAATGTATGATGAGATAAAAGAAATTATTCAGGTAGTGAAGGGAGACGAAAATGTAATAGTCATGACTGACTGGAATTCGAGAGTAGGAAAAGGGAGAGAAGGAAACATAGTAGGTGAATATGGATTGGGGCTAAGAATTTTGCACGGAGCGTAACTTAATAACAGCTAACACTTGGTTCAAGAATCATGAAAGAAAGTTGTATACATGGAAGAATCCTGGAGATACTAAAAGGTATCAGATAGATTATATAATGGTAAGACAGAGATTTTGGAACCAGGTTTTAAATTGTAAGACATTTCCAGGGGCAGATGTGGACTCTGACCACAATCTATTGGTTATGAATTGTAGATTAAAACTGAAGAAACTGCAAAAAGGTGGGAATTTAAGGAGATGGGACCTGGATAAACTGAAAGAACCAGAGGTTGTACAGAGTTTCAGGGAGAGCATAAGGGAACAATTGACAGGAATAGGGGAAAGAAGTACAGTAGAAGAAGAACGGGTAGCTCGGCGGGATGAAGTAGTGAAGGCAACAGAGGATCAAGTAGGTATAAAGACGAGGGCTAGTAGAACTCCTTGGGTAACAGAAGAAATATTGAACTTAATTGATGAAAGGGGAAAATATAAAAATGCAGTAAATGAAGCAGGCAAAAAGGAGTACAGACGTCTCAAAAATGAGATCGACAGGAAGTGCAAAATGGCTAAGCAGGGATGGCTAGAGGACAAATGTAAGAATGTAGAGGCTTATCTCACTAGGGGTAAGATAGATACTGCCTACAGGAAAATTAAAGAGACCTTTGGAGAAAAGAGATCCACTTGTATGAATATCAAGAGCTCAGATGGAAACCGAGTTCTAAGCAAAGTAGGGAAAGCAGAGAGGTGTAAGGAGTATATAGAGGGTCTATACAAGGGCGATGTACTTGAGGACAATATTATGGAAATGGAAGAGCCTGTAGATGAAGATGAAACGGGAGATCCGATACTGCGTGAAGAGTTTGACGGAGCAATGAAAGATCTGAGTCGAAACAAGGCCCCGGGAGTAGACAACATTCCATTAGAACTACTGATGGCCTTGGGAGAGCCAGTCCTGACAAAACTTTACCATCTGGTGAGCAAGATGTATGAGAAAGGTGAAATACCTTCAGACTTCAAGAAGAATATAATAATTACAATCCCAAAGAAAGCAGGTGTTGATAGATGTGAAAATTACCGAACTATCAGTTTAATAAGTCGCGGCTGCAAAATACTAACGCGAGTTCTGTACTGACGAATGGAAAAACTGGTAGAAGCCGACCTCGGGAAAGATCAGTTTGGATTCCGTAGAAATATTGGAACACGTGAGGTAATACTGACCTTACGACTTATCTTGGAAGAAAGATTAAGGAAAGGCAAACCTACGTTTCTAGCGTTTGTAGACTTAGAGAAAGCTTTTGACAATGTTGACTGGAATACTCTCAAATTCTAAAGGTGGCAGGGATAAAATAGAGGGACCGAAAGGCTATTTACAATTTGTACAGAAACCAGATGGCAGTTGCAAGAGTCGAGGGGTATGAAAGGGAAGCAGTGGTTGGGAAGGGAGTGAGACAGGGTTGTAGCCTCTCCCGATGTTATTCAATCTGTATATTGAGCAAGCAGTAAAGGAAACAAAAGAAAAATTCGGAGTAGGTATTAAAATCCATGGAGAAGAAATAAAAACTTTGAGGTTCGCCGATGACATTGTAATTCTGTCAGAGATGGCAAAGGACTTGGAAGAACAGTTGAACGGAATGGACAATGTATTGAAAGGAGGATATAAGATGAACATCAACAAAAGCAAAACGAGGATAATGGAATGTGGTCGAATCAAGTCGTGTGATGCTGAGGGAATTAGATTAGGAAATGAGACACTTAAAGTAGTAAAGGAGTTTTGCTATTTGGGGAGCAAAATAACTGATGATGGTCGAAGTGGAGAGGACATAAAATGTAGACTGGCAATGGCAAGGAAAGCGTTTCTGAAGAAGAGAAATTTGTTAACTTCGAGTATAGATTTAAGTGTCAGGAAATCGTTTCTGAAAGTATTTGTATGGAGTGTAGCCATGTATGGAAGTGAAACATGGAAGATAAATAGTTTGGACAAGAGGAGAATAGAAGCTTTCGAAATGTGGTGCTACAGAAGAATGCTGAAGATTAGATGGGTAGATCACATAACTAATGATGAAGTATTGTATAGAATTGGGGAGAAGAGGAGTACGTGGCACAACTTGACAAAAAGGAGGGACCAGTTAGTAGGACATGTTCTGAGGCATCAAGGGATCACAAATTTGGCATTGGAGGGCAGCGTGGAGGGTAAAATTCATAAAGGGAGACCAAGAGATGAATACACTAAGCAGACTCAGAACGATGTAGGTTGCAGTAAGTACTGGGAGATGAAGAAGCTTGTACAGGATATGGTAGCATGGAGAGCTGTATCAAACCAGTCTCAGAACTGAAGACCACAACAAACAACAAAGGGAGATTGTCCACTGACGACATTGTTGTTGTTTTTGTGGTCTTCAGTCCTGAGACTGGTTTGATGCAGCTCTTCATTCTACTCTATGCTGTGCAAGCTTCTTCATCTCCCAGTACCTACTGCAGCCTACATCCTTCTGAATCTGCTTAGTGTATTCATCTCTTGGTCTCCCTCTGCGATTTTTACCCTCCACGCTGCCCTCTAATACTAAATTGGTCATCCCTTGATGCCTCAGTACATGTCCTACCAACCGATCCCCTCTTCTAGTCAAGTGGTGCCACAAATTTCTCTTCTACCCAGTTCTATTCAATACCTCTTCATTAGTTATGTGATCTACCCATCTAACCTTCAGTATTCTTCTGTAGCACCACATTTCGAAAGCTTCAATTCTCTTCCTGTCCAAACTATTTACCGTCCACGTTTCACTTCCATACATGGCTACACTCCATACAAATACTTCCAGAAACGACTTCCTGGCACTTAAATCTATACTCGATGTCAACAAATTTCTCTTCTTCAGAAATGCTTTCCTTGCCATTAGCAGTCTATATTTTATATCCTCTCTACTTCCACGATCATCAAGTATTTTGCTCCCCAAATAGCAAAACTCCTTTATTACTACTTTAAGTGTCTCATTTCCTAATCCAGTTCCCTCAGCGTCACCCGACTTAATTCGACTCCATTCCATTATCCTCGTTTTGCTTTTGTTGATGGTCATCTTATATCCTCCTTTCAAGACACCGTCCATTCCGTTTAGCTGCTCTTGCAGGTCCTTTGCTGTCTGTGACAGAATTACAATGTCATCGGTGAACCTCAAAGTTTTTATTTCTTCTCCATGGATTTTAATTCCTACACCGAATTTTTCTTATGTTTTTCTTTACTGCTTGCACAATATACAGATTGTCTAACATCGGGGATAGGCTACAACCCTGTCTCACTCCCTTCCCAACCACTGCTTTCCTCTCATGCCCCTTGACTCTTATAACTGCTATCTGTTTTCTGAACAAATTGTAAACAGCCTTTCGCTCCCTGTATTTTACCACTGCCACGTTCAGAATTTGAACCAGAGTATTCCAGTCAACATTGTCAAACGCTTTCTCTAACTCTACAAATGCTAGAAATGTAATTTGCCTTTCCTTAATCTTTCTGCTAAGATATGTCGTAGGGTTAGTATTGCCTCACATGTTCCAATATTACTACGGAATCCAAACTGATCGTCCCCGAGGTCGGCTTCTACCAGTTTTTGCATTCGTCTCACGACATTACAGAGGTTAAAAAGACGAACTGTCCTAAATCGCGCCTGTCTCGGATACACCTACCGACAAACATAGTTTGGTTATCATTAGAATGTGTGATTTGAAGTTGATTTGTTGTAGATAAACCCTGTTCATGTCATGAAGTTTCTGATATCCTCTTGTACTCAAATAGTGGTAAACTCATAAATGTTCACTTTGGCTTCGCGTCATGGATGAAGACAAAGTTACTGAAACGCGTGCTATAAAGAAGATTAGTGGGACACATTCACACACATTGTTTTTCAAAAATAATACCTTCAGTAGAATAGTGTTCTGCGACTCCAGCACTCTGCTGTCAGAGTGATTAGAAACAGCTAAAAACGAAAGTCTCCTTTTAGGTTTTAATAAAGGAAAATTGCTTGCCGTGACACTCATGGAACACAAAAGTGTAACTTCAGGAGCTTATGAGTACTACTAATGGCACAATAAATTTATTTAATGGTAAAAATGTCCTTACAGAATTGTGTTATGAACTGTAAATAGTAAACAGTTAGGTGTCAGTTTCTTTTATAACAAGTCTGCAGCTGTGCTGTTTTCATTGAGCATTCAAAGATGTTGGCTCCTGAAAGACGATTTGTAAGGAGCTGTAACAGTAACAGAGCGCAGGCTCTTCTGGGTGGCACGGAACGCCGGCTTTTCCTGGCTCTACAGACTTTTCCAATATTCCTGCCTCACAAACTTTCCGCCTTCAATACCTCTGTACATTTCGGTGCTTGGGTTTATTTTGTGCCATCGGTTAGAGAACTGCTCTTTTCAGCTTCCTGGTCGTTAATGTTACGCCTTTTCATCAGTCCACACAGTACTCATTATATCAAGAAAGCTGAATCTGGAAGAAGTCTCTTCTTCAGACGATTCTTATTAACAGCTCTCTTTCACTTCACCTACAATGCATCTTCTGTGAAGGGTTTGTAAAATTGCGTGAAAAAGAATTAATGATAGCTTTCTAGACAAAAGCACATATTGTTTTTAATTATTTTCAGCCATAATGGCTATGTCTGTGGACCGTGACTGTGCGGGATAGTTATTTATTTCAAGATTCTGCTATCAGTCACTTTTCACTTTATTTTATGCTTAATCCAACATAATGCAACGCGTTTCGAACGTGTTCTGTTCATTTCCAAGTGTTGGCACATACACACATACATAGAGAAACGTTACTTAAAAATAAACAGTCTTAAACTAGATTAGTCTAGAACACTTTGCCCATTGTTTTTTAATTTTTTAATGTAGCTGCTGGTGTGGCATTTGGGGGGAAGGAGCGGGGCAGTGTATATCTAGAAATCGAAATCAGTGATGCCTTCTGCTGGTTTTCTTTTTCGTTGTTGACTAGCAAGATGATGAAGTTGCTGTAATATACATAGTCAACTAGCAAGATGATGAAATTGCTGTAATATACATAGTCAACAACAAAGAAGAAAACCAGCAGAAGACATCACTGATTTCGATTTCTAGATATACTCGGGCCCCCTCCTTCCCCCCAAATGCCACACCAGCAGCTACATTAAAAAATTAAAAAACAATGGGCAAAGTGTTCTAGACTAATCTAGTTTAAGACTGTTTATTTTTAAGTAACATTTCTGTATGTATGTATGTATTAACGCTTGAAAATGAACCGAAGATGTTCGAAACGCGTTGCATTATGTTAGATTAAGCACAAAATAAAATAAAAAGTGACTGGTAGCAGATACTTGAAATAAATAATTACCACATTGTTTTGTTCTGTGTATTTAATTGCAACTATACATCACTTCATACTTTCTACTGGTCTTCCTATATGTCACTTTGTACATTTGCACAGGTGGTCGTATAATTCAGTAGATTTACTGTTTAATAGAATCCGCATAGACGCAGATTTCTGCCAACGCCTTCTAAATAACGCTGCAAGAACCAATGAAATGCTTGAATGAATACCTTAGCGATTCGTATTGTAAGTAGGCTGTTTAGGTTTTTATGTTGATAACGTCACGTAGCGCTCTGTATGGAAATCACTGGCTGTGCTGTGTGCAGTCTGTGGCTGGTTGGCATTGTTGGAATATTCGCTATTGTAGTGTTGGGCAGTTGGATGTGAACAGCGCGTAGCGGTTCGCATTTGGAGGTGAGCTGCTGCCGACCGATCGATCGATAATGCTTCCATGTTCACTAATTGTTTCACTGTCTACACCATTATTTGCCGCTCGCTCCATTTCCCTATGCATAATTACCAAATTACTACTTTTAATGTCTGTTAATTCATTACACGGTGGTGCTGATAAGCAACGCTCGTCATCACTATCATTTTCCAATTTACTTTGGAGCCTAGTGTTACGTTTATCACACGCCATAATGATCACGTATTTCATACAATAACAAGAAAAGCACAATTTGAAGAGCAAAAATAAGAAAACACATTAACATAGCACTGAAACTAATATCTAGTAAATTGCAAGTGCAGCTGGGAAGTACTTGGTGCAAATCTACATGCATACCACAACTGTTTTACTGTACAAAAATGAAAAACTACAACTACAAAGGAAGTTCTCTCTGCAGTTACGCTCTAGCAATAAACAATAGCTACACTAATTACGCAAACTACAAGAAAAATCGGAAGATTCTACTGAGGTATCCTCGCCTAAGGGTCGACATATGAAACGTCCCCTTTGAAAAATTTATGGATTACTGTGCTGTTAAACCTCTTACGTTATTTGACTTTCAAACAGCTGAGCAAAACTGAACGTACTCAGACATTTCTCTCTTTACTTATTCTGATCATCACTAAACTGACACACAATATTTTTAGCGTAACGCAATCTGACTTTCAATAATCCCTACAAAAGAATGGCGGTGACTAACAATAACCTGTACCTTTCATGAATCATTTACCTTCCAAAAATCTTCGTTACTCGAACTACTGCAATACAGCGAGTGCCAATACTGCCAGCTGACTAATGGATTCTAACTACTGAAGGCACTAACTACTGACAGGCATGGTTAGCAAATGAAAGATTTTGATAGAGAACAAACAGTGCTCAAAAGTCATCATATATGTATATATATACATACACATATATATATATATATATATATATATATATATATATATATATATATATATATATATATATATATATGTCAGTTCATGATATCCAGTATTACAAATTTAGTTTTTCTAACGAACACCCGTCCAGATCGTCCGCTGTCAAAACTCTGCCATCTCTCTTCCCACATCCACCACTGCTGGCGGCTCACCTCTAACTACGCAACGCTACACGCTTTTCACATCCAACTGCCCAACACTACAATAGCGAATATTCCAACAATGCCAACCAGCCACAGACTGCACACAGCACAGCCAGTGATTTTCATGCAGGGCGCTACGTGACGTTACCAACTTAAAAACCTAAACAGCCTACTTACAATATGTACTCAAACAGCAGTAGCATCGCGTGACGCCTTTACAGGGGTTGGACAAAAATTTGGAAATATCAAAAATACAACAGATTATCATGTCTAATACGGCGTAGGAAACCCTTTGGCATTCCAGACAGCCTCCAGTTGTCTCAGAATGGATGAATACGGTCTTGTATGGTTCTCAAGGATGTCTTATACCGTTCTGTCTGCAAAACAGTGGCAAACTCACACAACGATGATAAAGGTGGAGAGCGATCACACACCTTTCTCTTCAAAGTACGTCACTAAGGCTGAATAATACTGAGGTCTGTTAACTGTTGTAGCCAGGGGAGATACGACACTTCATCCTCGTGTTCACCAAACCAGTCCTGAAGGATGCCAGCAATATGAACAGGGGCACTGTACAACTGGAACACAGCATCACCACTGAGGAACAAATATTGGGCCATGGGATGGACCTGATCATCCAAAATGTTCACATAAACCTTGGCACTACTGTGACCTTGCAGAGTATCCATGGGGCTCATGGAATACCACGATATGGCTGCCCAAATCATCGGCGGACCCCGCCTTGTTTCAGTTTCGGAGACGTCCACTGTGAGGCAAAACACATCCGACCAAATGACATTCACCCATTCCGCCATTGTTTTATGGGTTCGGTGTCAAGGCTCCCTGTTATGGGCATTTGTTTAGGAATTCCAGCTCGCCATGTATTCCCAGCTTATGATCTTATGATTCCTTTTGTGTTGTTTTCAGTGCTGACAGGTTTCTCGAGTGCGACATTCCGTTCTGCACAGGATTTTGCAGCTGTCTTCCTCATATTTTTCGGCAGGATCCTCTTCAATGCCCATCTGTCACGGTCACTCAACACACTACTTCGTGAGCACATTGTGGCTTAGCGAATGATGTTTCTTCCGCTTTCCCTGTATGGGGTAGACATTCTAGATACGGTGCATCTAGAAATCTCTTGGTCACGGAACCTCCCACCATACGAGCACCAAGAATCACATAGCTCGGACGTAAGGCACTCACAACACTGCTCTCACCACGACTGATATTTGTAACGTTTTGAGGACATTGCACACGTGTCGATTGTGGTCAAATGCAACATCGGAACCTGCAGGCTTGGCTAGCATCTGCAGTTATGTTCAAGCATGTATTTTTCGCGGTGTTTCCATATCCTTTGTCGAACCCCTGTGCAAGCAGCCACAGCGTTGCCAGTGCTTTTAATTGGACTATGCTGTGTGTTTCATCACGTATTCTGACGAGAATTAGAATGATCTCATATCCCATCACGAAAGAGAACGAAGAAAGTTTAGATTTTAATGTCCTGTCAATTATAAGATGAGTACAGGCCTTTCGTAAACTCTGTTTGGACACAGATAGGGAAGGAAATGAGAACTGTTCTTTTCTTAAAGATACAATTCTGAAATTTGTCTTTAGCGGTTTATGGAAAACATAAATCGGGGATTGGCTGAATGGAGATTGGAACCACAAGCCATCCGAATGTCAATCTACTGTCACTGCAGCACCTCACTCGGATTCTGTGCCTAAGAAGAATGAATGTTTCATTCTGTAATGATATGTACAGTGATACGAAACTGCCTGACAGTTTAAAATTTTGTGCCTGTTTTAGACTCCAGCTTCCTAGAGCATTACCCGCAAATGGCAAGGGTAAAAATATAGAAGAGAATTGTAACCTATCGGGAGGATTAATTTTTCACCTGATTATGGCCGCATAACGGTGAATATCACGCCAGAACATACGACGGGGTGAAGCGAATAGAAACTGTTTAGCAAGTCAGTTTTTCTCGGCCTGTAGTCTCGCAGGGTAAGACTTCAGTAGTACCATGCAGTGCTGCTAGTGAAACATCAGTAAACATCATCCGCCAGCCACTTAAATGTGATTTTCAGAGTATCCATGTAGATGTAGAATCAGACAAGCATCACTAATAGATCCAGAGACGATCACCAACAGAATAGAATGTGCGTTATGGAATGAACCCCCTTGAAGACACCGTCTTCCATCATGGCCAGAAAAGTGGCCAACTTCATCTAATAAATGACAGTGACCACCGACGTCATGCATTCAAGCCATTGTGTTTCAATTGAAATATGGGAGAGACATGTTCATGAGGTGAAAGCATAGGTGTTAGGCCTTGAGGAGATACGACCGTGGAAAACAGTTGAGAATGAGCAAACGGCGCACAGTTAGAAACAGAAACTCTCATCCAGCATAAGCACATCCTTTGCACAACTTCTATTTATAATACAGGAAGTGTACACTTTCAATTTTTAAAGCAAGATGTAGTGAATGCAATAACATTTGTTAAGGTAAAAGAAAGTACTAGGTCAGGGGAAAAACTTGGAAAATAATTTCACGACGTGCATAAAAGCGAATATTAAGAAGACTGGTATATTAGTACACCAGGCTGAAGTACGTGTCAGTTTTCTCTTACTAAGAAGGAAGGAAGGAAGATGAAGAAAGGAAGCTTAACTTTATCGTGTCGCCCATATTGGTGTCGATAAAGAAAACCATGTTGATATTCACATGCAACGGTTGTAACAAGCGAATTAATACGTAATCATCGTGGCCAAACGGTTATCTGATCTCTTCTAATTCTGAACAACTGTCCGGTGTCGTAACCACTGTGTCGCTCCCTCGTTCATGTGACGGGAAAACTTCAAAAGAAGCACATTTTCCCTCTATACAATAATAGTAAGGATAAGAGGAAAAGTACATCATACGTTCTGTCACACTAATGCAAGCAGTAGATGAAAGAGGAACACATTTACAGCACACAGTAATGGGTTCTGTATCGTGGAGATTTATAGGCTAAACAGTTCAAACATCAATATCTGTTCCACGATGAAACATTCGAAGACTCACATACGCCTAAAAGTCAGCAATGGACCTGTAATGAAAGGAAAAACTAGGCTCAAGAAAAGCATAGTTTATGGCAAACGGCTCAAGTTCTTTATGCTTCTGTTTAGCACAGCACCCACTCTCATCAGTACCAGTTCAACCAGAGATGGACTGACTATCGAATGCAGGAACGGCATGTGCTATTTGTTAAGTCCGATATAAGAATAACCAACAAAGGAGAGAAAGTCAACTTCCTCATAGAAACCACTGTACTCGTGGCACATAATATGCAAACAGCCTGCAGTGACAAGATGGCCAAATACAGGAATCTGACTGAAGGAGCAATAGTCACGTGGAAACAGAACACATTGTCCAGCTGTAATACGTACCAAAGTAATCTTCGAAGATCCTTCAAGATATAAGGTTATATCCTTCTCTTGTGGACAAATATAGAAGGCACTTGTGCTGACCAACTGTAAAATAGTTCGGCGAATCCTAGGAGAAGACGTCATAGTTCTAACGGCTACTGTGGCCAGGGCGGGTAAAGTGTTCAGTTCGTTTTACGAGCATTCTCTTGGACACTGCTGCAGCCTAGTGGCGAACACTTAAAACTGTTCAAGAGACGTCTTTGTTTTTGTCAAAGAGTTGCGTGGTGATACTTGCTCGCACTCATCTGCAGCGAAACATTTACCGAAACATAGCCATTTTGGCCGGCCGAAGTGGCCGTGCGGTTAAAGGCGCTGCAGTCTGGAACCGCAAGACCGCTACGGTCGCAGGTTCGAATCCTGCCTCGGGCATGGATGTTTGTGATGTCCTTAGGTTAGTTAGGTTTAACTAGTTCTAAGTTCTAGGGGACTAATGACCTCAACAATTGAGTCCCATAGTGCTCAGAGCCATTTGAACTATAGTCATTTTGCCCGAACATGTACACAGTCCACTCACATTAATGTGGCCATCGCCTATGTTTGACGTTAACTTTCAATAACCACTCTAGACGTCAGATAACAGCACTAGCAGTGTAGGGTGTACAGAATCGCTCAAAAGAATTTTGTAGAGACAATAAATTTGGAAAACAAATTCCTCAGGAGAAAATTTAAATAAAAGAACTTAATTACTAAACCTTTATGTTGCGTGCTTTATTTTCTTACACAGATTATACAGTTCTAATATCATACAATTCTAATTTGCATCAATAATAAAATACATATGAACAAATTACAGGGGCTCAAAACTATTATGTTTAAAGTAAACAGCAGAAAAACATTAATGAAGGGTTGACCCATGATGTTCTTTGCTTAAATCATGGTTGCTTGGCCCTTGCCATGTATTATTGCTGCACACTTGAATAGCATAGAATCCAGGAGTTCGACCAATCGCTCCTGAGCAATTTTCTTCCACTGCTTACACGATTCTTTACAGAAAGCCTTCTTCTTGGTGCAGTTTTGTTGGCGATCACGTCTATTCATTTCGCCTCAAAGATGTTTATGGGGTTTAAGTCTGGACTTTGGCTTGGCCATTCGAATAGCTTCACTTTGTTCGGGTCCATAATTGTCTTCACATGGGCAGAAGTGTGCTTCGGATCGTTGTCAAGCAGGAATTGCCAGTTACGAGGCATATTTCGTCGTCCGTGAAGTACCACATAATCTGTTAACATCTCACCATACCTCAGAACATAAATTTCGACGAGAGGATCTACACCACTTCTTGAGGGACAGGCCCACATCATGATGGTACTTCCTCATGCATGCTTCATGGTGGGTACTTGGTGTTTTCTGCGATTCCTCTCGTTTTTCGGTCGTAGAGCGTACTGTACGCATTCTGAGGAGAAGAAATTAAACTTGCTTTCATCACCCATAGAATGTTTGACCATTCTTCAGTGGTCCAAGACTCGTATTTCTTAGCGAATTTTAGTCTGGTCTTCCTGTTTTTCTCACTTATCATAGGTTTCCGAAAAAAGTCGCCTGCCATTCGAATCTATAGCTGCTAAGCGACGTTTATCTGTCGAAACATGGATCTTCATCCCGTGTTTTACATGTACGTCATCATGTATGCCCAGGATGATTTACTGGGATCAGACATCAATTGCCTTCGGATGATCCTATCTTCTATTTGGGTAAGTTTAAGGAGCAGACCACTTCGTAGATTGTTCTTTATAGTCCTTATTTTGTTCTGGAGCTAGGCCCATACAATCGCATGCTGTTTTGAGATACGAAACACCTTCGTCGCGGAGGACTGAGTTTGGCCTTGACGCAGTGCTATAGTCTGTCGGTAAACTGAGAGCGAGAGAGCGAGTCCCCACTCTGCCAACCCAGCTATGTCACAGGGCGCTTCTACAGGCTGTTTCACAACGTAGTACCGGCCCTGTCGCAGCGCGCGACTTAAATCTGTGGCGACGCCTTGTATAGATACGTCTCTGCTGCGTTTATTTTTAGACTAATGAATGAAGGCCATAAGGAATACAAAAAAACGATAGCTTCTTTCGAAACACAACGATAAAGTAACATAAGAATGGAAGTCAGGATTCTACTAAAAACGTAGAACCGAATGCCTGTTCATGTGAATATATGTTCCTCTGTTGCTATTCGTAAAACGGGCCGCACATAATGCAATCAATCTGTAGAATTTAAGGCTTGACCTTATTTTGTGTTTCTACTGGAAGGTAGAAGTTTTCTTTGAAACTTAACAATTCTTGCAACATGAAGAGTGTTTAAAAAGTGAGCAGAAATTTATAATTTTCTGTGTCAGTCCGATTTGCACTACTTTTTTGTCACTGTCTTCGTAAACATGTCTCAAAACTATGTGTACAACGTTATGCATATTGGCTATTTACTGTGTTGTCAGCTGTCAAAAAGGTTACATGTGTTTTGGTAGCATCAACGATTATTTGTTTTGTATAAAAATAGATTGCAGAGTCTGTATTAAATTTTATTGTAAGAATAGAACAAAATGTATGAAATTTTTAGAAATGTTGAATATTCCTTTTGGTGAGCCTTTTATGAGTATACCAAGGGCATACATGTGGTACAAACATTTCAAAGCGGGTCTTAAAGGGCAGCTGTTTTACAAGTGTGGATGAGATTAAAAATGCACAGTTAGAAGACCTATAAACAATCCCGAAGAAACAGTTCCTAAAGTGTTTCGCGAATTGGAAAAAGCACTGGCATAAGTGTATAGTATGTAATAGAGAATATTTTGAATAATGTAACATTGCTGTAGACTAACAAAGTTCTTACCAAAAAAAAAAGTTAATATGTAAGCGCACCTCGTATGTCAAGCTTTCTGCTTAGAAGTCCAGAACCGGGGTACGTGTTTCGAAAGGAAATTTCAGCAGTGTTTAGAATATCTATTGCGCACATGTTTTAAGCAATATGTCTTTAGTGATCGAGATAGAGATTTAGTGTTCCATCAGCATCAAAGGTTTTACGTGATTTTGAAACTGTCTATAACGATGGGTTTCCTAACAAAATTATTATTTTTCCTTCGTGGCGATTCCAGTAAACCATGCGGCTTATTTCCGTGTTCCTTCTTTATACGTCTTGTTGGGCGAGGCTGACGTTTGCATAAATTGCAGCCGTTTGGTTGGGAGTGTAATATTAGCCAACAGTCCTTTTTGGGCCGCCTCTTTAATACACGCTGTAATAACATTAGAGACGATCGAACGCTCATTACTCCGCAAATACCTCCACTTCTTCGTATTCTGCACATTTTCTTGCAATGCTAGACGTTTATCCATAACTTCCGGATATCGAAGTATATCAGTAAGTATACAAAGTTAACTGACACTGGCAACTAAGATCCCACGAACAGAAACGACGTATATCACTGCACGATGATCTGCACCGCTAGACAGGTAACGGGCAACAGATTTTGGGTGCCCTTGTAGTCCGGTGGCAGCAGCGCTCTTCCGGGAAAGGCCTCTTCCCCACCAAAAACGCTGCTCGCTCTTCAGTTTACAGACGGACTATGCTAAGGCAGCTTTAGCTTTAAACATTCCTGTGCGCAAATAAAAATATTATAATTATGTTTGCTTTATGTGAGCAGGTTTGTTGCATTCTACAAAATATTTATGATGTTTTTGTTGTTGTTGTTGTGGTCTTCAGTCCTGAGACTGGTTTGATACAGCTCTCCATGCTACCCTATCCTGTGCAAGCTTCTTCATCTCCCAGTACCTACTGCAGCCTACATCCTTCTGAATCTGCTTAGTGTATTCATCTCTTGGTCTCCCTCTACGATTTTTACCCTCCACGCTGCCCTCCAATACTAAAATTGTGATCCCTTGATGCTTAAGAACACGTCCTACCAACCGATCCCTTCTTCTAATCAAGTTGTGCCACAAACTCCTCTTCTCCCCAATCCCGTTCAGCACCTCCTCATTAGTTATGTATTCTACCCATCTAATCTTCAGCATTCTTCTGTAGCACCACATTTCGAAAGCTTCTATTCTCTTCTTGTCCAAACTAGTTATCGTCCATGTTTCACTTCCATACATGGATACACTCCATACATATACTTTCAGAAACGGCTTCCTGACACTTAATTCTATACTCGATGTTAACAAATTTCTCTTCTTCAGAAACGCTTTCCTTGCCATTGCCAGTCTACATTTTATATCCTCTCTACTTCGAGCATCATCAGATATTTTGCTCCCCAAATAGCAAAAGTCCTTTACTACCTTAAGTGTCTCGTTTCCTAATCTAATTCCCTCAGCATCACCCGACTTAATTCGACTCCATTCCATTACCCTCATTTTGCTTTTGTTGATGTTCATCTTATATCCTCCTTTCAAGACACTGTCCATTCCGTTCAACTGTTCTTCCATGTCCTTTGCTGTGTCTGACAGAATTACAATGTCATCGGCGAACCTCATGTTTTCATTTCTTCTCCATGGATTTTAATACATACTCCGAATTTTTCTTTTTTCTCCTTTACTGCTTGCTCAATATGGAGATTGAATAGCATCGGGAACCCCTTACAAATACTATTTGCGACTGAAGTAGATGCTTACCTGCATTCGGCAATTAATACATGTAGCCGCGGCGGGGTCAAACAACTTCCGTCCGAACACCGGTTTGTTTTGATTGCGCGTACAGATAAACACGGCTACCAACCCATTATTAAACTATGAAATATGTTTTTGATTGATACACCACAAAGAGTGTTGGGGGATGCAGAAAACCTGGCCACCACGCTCCCCGCATTTAAGCCCAATCGAGAATCTGTGAGACCACCGCGATCAAGCTGTTCGTGCCGTGAATCCTGAGCCTCGACACCTAGCGCAGGACTGGCCACGGCACTGGAGAAGCAGGGCTCCACAATCCTGTCAGTACCTTCCACAAACTCACTGATACTCTCCTGCACGCCCGCGGCGCAAAAGGTGGTTACTGAGATTTAGCACGGGTGGTCGAACCTAGAACTTGTTAAACCTAACTAACCTAAGGAGATCACACACATCCATGCCCGAGGCAGGATTCGAACCTGCGACCGTAGCGGTCGCGCGGTTCCAGGCTGAAGCGCCTAGAACCGCTCGGTCACAACGGCCGTCTGTGTGTGTGTGTGTGTGTGTGTGTGTGTGTGTGTGTGTGTGTGTGTGTTGTGGTATGACAGTGTTTTTATATAGGGGGTGAAAGAGCGAGGTAGTAATATTGTCGTTCCTAGAATCTGAGTATTTGCAGCGTCGTATGTTCCTATAACTCGAAATGCATTACTAATTAGTAAACAGACAAGGCAGTTATTGTTATTGGTTGCGCATCCGTTACATGCCCGGTGTTAATAACCCGTACGATTCATTAAAACAGTTCACAATTACATTTTAATTGGTTGTAGCCTACATAGTCATCGCGTGAGACGTTCGCTGAGAAACGGAAAAAGGAGACAATTTAATAAAAGTTGCAGCCAAATATGTAGAGCCATGAAAAGCAAAGGTAAGATAGAATAGTGTTAGACGGATATGATGATGGATAAACTAGGAGAAAAATAGAATCCAGCATTCGGAAACATTATATCCACTAGAGTTTACTGAACTCGCGAGCTGAAGCAGACGCCCAACTTCCGCAATTACATGACAAAATCGTGGAATTTAAGGAGAACTATCAGTCTGTGAGCTATAGAAACGGGGCCAGATGAAACCACACGAATAGACCGACGATTAGTAATCAAGATCTGAAGTTCTCAAAGGTCGACAGGCCCATTGCTTGAAGTTGACCCTAACGATAACCGTAGCAGTTGATACCATGGTTTTGTGAGGCCACTATCGATGAGTGTAAACTGAACTAAACTGAACAACCGTGGCTTGTTGTGGAGTAATTACATTATTAGCAGTTGTAACCTGTGTCTGTCGTCAGAAGATATTTACGTCTCATCTTATTTGTGTCTGTGCCACATTACTTCACTGTAAAAGCTCACAAATTTGACTGAGATTAACGTGTAACAGTTCTCTGAGGCAGAGTAAGCTCTCATGCCAACAAGAACAGCGGAAGTGCAAATGTTTGCGAACTGCCTCTATGGTAGAACAGAGAGTCCTTCCAGGAAACGGGCTGCTCCTGAATGGAAACGCCTCAGTGAGGGGGCGCAGTGACCCTAACGGAGAGGCTGACCGTTACGATTGTGACCAGCCTGAGACAAGAGGCGGAGTTTGCAGTCCCGGCCGCGCCTGTCACCACGGGACACCGGGCACCTGCCGGGTCTCCCAGGGCCGCTTCCCGCTTCCCAGAAGGGCCGCTCTGCGTGCCGCCCGCTCGTGAATGCGAAACAGTGCTCGGACGCTTTGTCATGTAGAACAGTCGCGGTAATCTGTCCACTGCCTGTAAACTCTGTGGCGAGCGTTTCACCAGGTCGCTTTCTTCTGCCGTGCATGTGACAAAGCGGACAGCACTCATTTGAAAGGTAATGCGGTCCTTAACGAGAAGGTCGATTTCGGCGTCCCAGTGCTTTACTGGGTAAGGAGATGTTGAAGGTGGTGCGCTATTGCGTTCCTCCGATCTTTGAAGCGAGTCGTCCAACCGAAACGCCATCAAATTCCAACAAAACTTCATAAGGTACTGTTTCATGCGGCAGTGCTAACGTCATCGTTCGATCGACAGTATACTTGCACTTTTTCCGTTGACAGGCACAGCATAAGAAAAGGATTGAATTTAAGTTTCAAAATGTAATTTAGTTTGGTTCAAATGGGTGTGAAATCTTATGGGACTCAACTGCTAAGGTCATCAGTCCCTAGGCTTACACACTACTTAACCTAAGTTATCCTAAGGACAAACACACACACCCATGCCCGAGGGACGACTCGAACCTCCGCCGGGACCAGCCGCACAGTCGATGACTGCAGCGCCCAAGACCGTTCGGCTAATCCTGCCCTGCAATTTAGGTTGGTAACAAGACGAATAATCCCATACGAAAGTCTAAAGAAGATATTTAGTGAACGTGAAAGGAAATCATAATCGTTGGGTAAATTTAAAGAGCCAATATCAGGGGAAGATCGAACAACAGTTCTACTTCATCCATGATACAATTCGCGTAGAGACCGTGATAATGTGCCAAGAGAGGTTAAGGTGCGTTCCAAAAGATATAGACCTTTCCCTCTCCCTCTTCAGAAGTGAATAGAACACGACACGAAGTAATTAATATTGCTTCGGTGTTTCTTCCTCTACGCTCTTAATAGTCGATTATCGTATATAAGCTCACCGGACAAAAAGTTTGTCACCCCAGTGCTCACGCACATGTCGTCATTAAGCCTTTATAGATTGCGCACTGATCGAGTCACATATTCAAACTCAACGCACTGCCTCTGCGTGAGAATAAGACAGTAGCGATCAGTAAGACATTTATATTTCGAGAGGATATTATACGTAAACATGGGTAAATGTAAGGACATGACAGTGTGACAAAAAGGGCAATTGTGTTCGGCTGTACGCGCGGGACTAGCCGAGCGGTCTCAGGCGTTGCAGTCATGGACTGTGCGGCTGGTCGCGGCGGAGGTTCGAGTCCTCCCTCGGGCATGGGTGTGTGTGTTTGTCCTTAGGATACTTTAGGTTAAGTAGTGTGTAAGCTTAGGGACTAATGACCTTAGCAGTTAAGTCCCATAAGATTTCACACACTTTTGAACTTTTTTTTTTGTTCGGTTGTACCCATGGCCGTACGGTATATGAAGTTGCTGGATTTGTTGGTGTTTTAGCGTCTGACTGTGCAACATGTGTAGAAGCAGTGGTGAGGCACACGTGGCCACATAACACGACGTCAGAACTGTGATCGAAAAATGGTCCTGACTGTGAGTGACCGGAGCAGCGTTTCACGGCTTGTGAATCGAAATCGCTTCCAAAGTCGGCAGGAATTTTTGCCGTCAGTGAATAAAAGTCCATCCCAAACTGTTAGCGAGAGAGCATTGTGAATAGAACTGCATGCAGTGAACATTTGGAATCGGTCACCTCACAAGAGACCATTGCTCAAACACGCATATAAAGACGACAACAGCGCAGTTCATTGGGCTGGACAGATATGTGAGTGGTTTTCTGAAACTCCCTCCCGACCCACTGGACTGCAAAATCACCTGAATTCAACCTCACAGAGAATTTATGGGACACTTTGGAACAGCGGGAAAAAGACCGACATCAACGTCCCTGCAATTTGGTGGAACTGTGCGAGCAAATCCTCAGCGAGTGGCTTAACCTGGATGCGACGTACCTGCACAAACTTGTGGACTCACTTCTTAGCGGAATGCAGGATTTTATAAAGTCCAGGTGCGGAATTAGATTGTATTAAATGATGTAATGCTTTCTCTAGGGGTGACTCATTTTTTATCTGTTGAGCTTACGTGTAGATGTAAACACCAAACCGTTTCACAGCTGCGGGGTTAGTTTTACGGAACACCAATTAAAGAAAAGTAGTTGTGGTTGCTTGCCTGTTTCCATTTAATATCTAATGTAACTTCCGAAAGATAGCATTTTGTTGGCTGTTTATCAGCGCCATTATAGATGGTACCTACGCAATTCTCACTCATCATCAACTATCACGATTCCCGCCATTAATTTCAATACATACCGGTAGCAGGTGGAGTAAGGTAAGATCAACGTCGAGGTGAACAGCACCGGAAGAAAACCTAGTAACAGACAGGAATGAGGGAGGAACCCGAACATCACTTTATTTTATTGCAGTTACCTCAGTAAGAGCTTAAAGTGGTTTAAAGAGACTACTCGACGTGTTCATGACTGGTTGATGTTGTACAACTATACCAAAGAACATTCCTTTTCTCTGGAACACATGAAAAAATTGAAAATAAAAAGAAATATTGGAACGTGGTTGTGGAATTTATGTTCCTCCTTTGCGCCTAAATGAAAAGCGGTGTGTTTCGATGTCATGCGCGATTTCACATTGTCTTTTTCACTTAAGCAATACAATGTAACTGTGTTTGCTTGCCGTATGCAGTGCATGATGGCCTTTTCCTGGAAATTCCCTGCACATTTCACTATTATACCTTTCACCCGTGGATCTTTAGAAGATGAATCATAGAATATACCTATGTAATGGAATGAAATCACGTTGGGAGAATCAGATTATTAAACTAAACACTAAAATTAGTAATGAGTTTTGGTATTTGAGCAGCAAAACAATTACTGATGACCGAAGTAGAGAGGATACGAAATGCAGACAAGCAATGGCAGCAATATCATTTCTGCAAAAGAGAAATTTGCTAACGTAGAAACTTCAAACGCTAGAATGATTTTCCTGAAGCTATTTGCCTGGTGTGCATTCTTGTACGGAAGTAAAACGTGGACGATAAACAGTTTAGCCAAGAACAGAAAAACTCTTTTGAAGAAGGGTGCTTCAGGGAAATGCTGAAGATTTCATAGGTAGATAGGATAATTCATGAGGAGGTATGAATTGTATTGGAAAGAAAAGAAACTTATGGCACAACTTGCCTAAAATAAGGTATCAGTTGATAGCATATAACCAAACGCATAAAGAAATCTTCAGTTTCGTAATGCAGGTAAGTGCATATGACAAAAATGGTACAGAGAGACTAAAGCTCGAAAAAAAATAAGCAGCTTCAAATGAATATAGACTGCAGGCGTTACTCAGAGATAAAGAGACGTGCAAATGATAGACTGGGATGGAGAGCTGCATCAAACCGTCTTGAGACTACAACTACTACAACAACAAAAACCTAATAGCTAATTAAGTTTACGATTAGAATGATAATTTCTTGACAGGCGGAACGTGTCACGTTATCTTACACGGGGAGTCACCTACCGACACAGAAGTGATATCTGGAGTTCCTCAGGGAATTCTAATAGGGTTCCTGGGTCAATTCTCGTTAACTGCTAGGGAAGAGCTCACTCACTTCTTTCCCGATGACAAGACGTGAAGGCATTATCAGCTGCCCTGCCCATTCCCTTATTTGATGCTATCGGCCATTTTTCTCCGGGCTAAGCATAGAATTGATTTCTATGAACAAGTTCCATCGACTCATGACGATTTAAAACATTGCATTCTTACAATGAATAGACAATATCAAAATAAGTCCTCGCACCAGCGGCTGCAAACATGTATAAGAACGTAGAGTGAGCGTTTAGAACATTTGATGACATTAATGGAAATGTATATGACCACTTTCTTTAGTGATGTCATATTTTTTTGATGTTGTGCACGAATTTTAAGATGTAAATGTGTATCACAAATTGAGGTTATCTTAACTCTTTTGTTAATGCAGTTACTATCTAGTAATCTTTGTACTTCAATATCGTATTTTAAATATCTATACAATTTTTAACATCCGTCTGTCTTTCAAAGCCCTGAAAAAACAACAAAAGCACAGCTGTTACCACAGTTAACTTGGTTTATGTCCTTTGCCTTCCAGTTGGTTTCCCGATCGCATCGCATGTAGCCGACAGTGATTAATATCAGTTACAAAGTAAAGTTTTGTCAGATTTCCAAACTCCAAATAGAGGCGTACAATTAGCTAGAGGCAAAAGTTGTGAATGAGAACACAAACTCTTACATGGAAAAGCCACTGGTCTGATGATCAAAAGAGTTGAATCATAAGCCATATATATTCTAATTTCTCCGAAATAACTTATCGGGTTCTTATTTAATATTTACGTTAGTGGCAGCACAAAGAACTGCAGGTGCGTTTGAAGGAGCGAAACTCATACCCATATCTCTGTAATTAAAATAGCTATGATAAGAGACTGTATTTAAATTTGGAGGATTTTTTTTACAATTGATTTGGATGAAAACATATCTAAGCCCTACATACAATCCTGTGCCGGGTGTTAGATCGCCAATCGGCTGCCTCCCCCGATGGTAGATAGGAGAAAGCTTCCCAGATACGAGTGATACTGGGGAAATGAAACAACGAAAGCGGACCAAATACTATTATAAAACTTAGCAGTGTCTGTTCTGATATCCAGCGGTTGTTGGTCATTGTTCGTAAACGTAGTTTTTGCGGCTATTAGACTTACGGATTTATTTCAACAATTAAGTCTTAAAATATCTTAATGTCTGTAGTAGATCACAAAAAATTATCATCCTGAAACAACCATTATAGAACAGCAGGAAATATTTCACTACCTCAGGCTCCACTCAATAGACTGCATTACTGTTCCGGTTATAGGATATTGGGTGACCAGACATGCCATGTTGAGAAGGGTCAGAGCTTCTCAAAACCTCTTCGAACAAAACAAATATTTTTCACGGGTACAGTTGAAGTAGGCACTTTATGGAAACGAGGGAAACTGAAACACCAAACGATTACATTGGACAGATTCAGCATAAAAATCTTGGCATAGTAAGAAACCTGATTTACACATAAAAATCACTTCGACC
The DNA here is from genome assembly GCF_021461385.2 of Schistocerca piceifrons. Classification (NCBI taxonomy): domain Eukaryota; kingdom Metazoa; phylum Arthropoda; class Insecta; order Orthoptera; family Acrididae; genus Schistocerca; species Schistocerca piceifrons. The sequence goes on from NC_060139.1 coordinate 616,443,966, forward strand.
CTAAGAATTACACATTATTTAAAGGCAAACCAATAGTGTAGATCAACACGGGACCAAAACCATTTGGCATTTCCTTTACTTCACATGCAGAAAAACTCATAACGTTGTCAGCACAATGAGGAAACAAGGCATAGAGACTGATTAACGTCCACGCACCACAAATGACTACAACAGAAAAGACCCACAGGTGATATAAGACTTCTGGTAACTTACGAAAGAAATTACGAACAAAACTCCCAAACATCACATCAAGGTTTTACTGGGCAATTTTAATGGTCAGTTAGGAAATGAAAAGAAATTACGAACAAAAATCCCAAATATCACATCAAGGTTCTACTAAGAAACATTAATGGTCAGTTAGGAAATGAAAAGAAACACAGGGCAAACACAGGACCATGCACCGCGCACAACAGGACCAATGAAAATGATGAACATCTCATAAGCTTCTGAAAAAAATTTTAATCTCGAAATTTAGAGTTTCAGAAACCCACAAGGAAATTGAAGGCATGGAATTCTTCTAACAAAAATCTCTGAGAATTCCAGATTGACCTCATTGCTATCTCCAGGAAGAACACCAAATAAGTGCTCAGTGTAAAATTTGGGAGAGGATTCTTCGAGTCACGCCATCATCCACCCTAAATCAAGATAAAATTTCAGCCCAACAGGGAACCAACAAGAGCAACATAGATTTTATGACTGCTCCCGAATGCCTAAACCTCAACAAGAAGAAAATCACAGATGAAATCTGCAGGTAGGATACATGGACTGCTCTGAACCTGAAGGGAAACAGATACAAACAATAAAATTACGTCAATCCCCCAAGAAACAGAAAGTAAGGGTGCCGGCATATCAGATGCAAAGAAACAGAAAGTAAGGGTGCCCGCATATCAGATGCAATAAGCTGGTAAATATAGGATTAAAGCATGGAATAATTTCAATAGTCATAAAAGAAGAGAAAAGTGACATGGGTTCGAAGAGGTACGTAATAACATCTCTGAAATTATTCGACGAGAAAAACGCAACTACGCCAATACCAGGCTGAAAGAAATAGAACAACAACACCTGCAATTATTACAAGAGATTCAGAGAAAATTTAACTGGTTACTAACCTTCTAGCCTGTGCTTACAACGACCTGATGGATCCCTGGAAACTAGTACAAAAAAGTAATTGAGATATTCTAGCCAACTATAATTGCACACTCCCCAACTGCGAAGCACCATATGAACAATTCCATTTTACAAAAAAAGCACCAAATCCTGATTCGCTTCCACCCTTACACGGAAAAATAGCGAATAGAATTAAATGGTAGAGTTTCAGAAACCCACAAGGAAATTGAAGGCATGGAATTCTTCTAACAAAAATCTCTGAGAATTCCAGATTGACCTCATTGCTATCTCCAGGAAGAACACCAAATAAGTGCTCAGTGTGAAAATTGGGAGAGGATTCTTCGGGTCACGCCATCATCCACCCTGAATCAAGATAAAATTTCAGCCCAACAGAGAACCAACAAGAGCAACATAGATTTTCTGACTGCTCCCGAATGCCTAAATCTCAACAAGAAGAAAATCACAGATGAAATCTGCAGGTAGAACGCCTTGAGACACCCTGCCCATAAGGAAAGATACAATACAGATCTGAACCGTTACAGATGAATAATATCAAATACTTAAACACTTCCTGATGATCTGCAAAATTATGTTGATAACTTCACTTAATATAATGTATGAATCTTACTTCTCCCAGTAACTTAGCTGAACCGACTCGAGCAGCAAGAAATCTTGCGAATATTAGGTGGGATTCGGGAATTGGAAATTCCGTTTTGAACAGATATGGAACGTCAGAACCATTCTATATATCTGGAGATGCCAGAACTCTAGAGTTACGTTTGTGGATTTCAAAAATTTTATGACTCTGTTGACAGAGAAACCCTGCTGAATAGCCTAGAATAATTCTGAGTTTATAGAAAGACAAGGGGCATCATCCAAGTCATTGGAGATGACTTACCACCACTCTTGTTCAACTTCGTATTGGAAAAAATAAGCAGAGAATAAGAGAAGTACGCCAAAGGCAAGCAAATTGAAAGGATAAAAGAAAAAGAGTCACTGTGAAATACTTGGCCATTTCACATGATCTAGCTTTAATAACGAACAACATATATTAATCGAAATTGGCATCAGATAAACTATATGAAATCTATAGTAAAACTGCACTCCAAATTTCGTATAAAAATTGTGTGTATGGACACCAAATCAACAGGAAAACTCCCACTAAAAACTCATTATGGAAGAATCTCACGGGTCACACACTTCAGGCACTTAGGAGAAACCTTCCAACGCATAAGACTGAAAGCAATCTGCAATATAAAGAGAATATTCAAACAGCAAAATTTAGGAAGATAAGCCTACGGGTCTACGGACGTCTATGTAGGATGGATAGAAACGGACTCACAAAGAAAACTTTTGACGTGGTTTATGCAAGTAGCTTAAGGACCAGCTGGATGGAACACACGGAAGAAACCTAGAACGATTGGAAACATCAGAAAAATAAATTAGGGAAAGAAAACCATTGAGAAATGAAATCAGAAACAAGAAAATTGTACAGGCCCCAAGAGAATATACAACAAGGAAAAAATTGACACAGGAAAGGAAAAAATGCAACAAACTAATGAAGATATTCTGGGAAGAAAAGAGGAATAGGAAGTGAAACTGTGATTGGCTAAAGTTCACACGCACTCCTGATGGGAAATAATCCTTATAGCTAGGAAATTGGCGGATAGTTGTTTAGCTGTTATAGCAGCTAAAAGGTTTACGATGCCGTCTTGCCAACTAGGTACTATGGCTGACTGACCACTCGCTTGGCAAGAGACGCCATACACTATTACCCTAAATGTGTAAAACTGTTTTAATGTATATTCACAGTCTGAAAAATAATTGCTGCATTTATGTGTTACTCGCCCTGATATTATTCAGTATAAAACACAAACACACACACACACACACACACACACACACACACACACATCAGTTACCCCCGCAACCGTCCAAGGATAAGATTCTCCTAATGTTCCGCACACACGCGTTTCACAATTTAAAAAAAAAATGCAGAATTACGTAAACTATAGCTTTCCGTTGCGTACAACTTTCGTGAGTTCCACAACCATAATAGTTTCTCAAGAGTATTTTTACCAGCTAACACAAAGTTCGAATTATGTTGCCGGAATCATTTTCACTTCACCCGAGAATAAACGCCTCTGATCACTTCGTCACACGTAATGTATTTTAAACGTGCTTGAAGAGTCTAAATAATCTCCTTAACGAATTTCGCACTCGTGTACCACTTTTTCATCGACTAGCCCGATCGCGATAACTGAAGGTAGAGAGCTCAATAATGTGTTACATGCTCTTTTATATGTATTAAAAAACAAACGCGCCCCTATATCCTTCTGTCCCGCTAGGTCTTTGCTACTTTGCTTTTTATTACTTTTCATTATATTGCTTCTTAGTAATACTGTGCAGTTTTAAAGTTTCGTATTACTTCCAAAATAAACTCTATTTATCCCCGATTTTAATTAATATGATGCTAATTGACACGTCTGCCCGCAAAGTACCGTTATAAGCACCATCCCACTTTTTATCACTAGATTACGCAGAACCTAACTGTATGCTCTTAAAAATGTTGAATCACTTATTTATGTGTAAAAATGAAAACTGACACAGGAAATTCGTAGTGTTCTTTGTCGTCATCTATTTTCAACCACTCTTGACTATAGCATAAAGAAATTTACGCTCTGACTTACACTAAGAGATATTTACAAAATGAGGTGAACCATCGCATAAGTTTAATTATGAGGATGTAATCCTGGACTGAGATCTGTAGAAAGAATTACGAAGGAATGCAGTTCATTTCTAGGAGGTTCTTCACAAGAAACCCGTTCTGCAGCTATTAGGATATTCTTCGTCAGCACTGGATGCTCACCGTATTGGATTAAGCGAAAATATGGAAACGAGTGACGGTGGAGATATGCGATCTGAAACTAACTTGTAAATCAGGCTTAACATATTCCAGTGGGAGACACTATGCATCACGGAAAGGCTTCATATCAGTACTTCGAAGACAGCGTTTCTAAACAGAATCAAGAACAATATTACTTTATGTGACGTAAATCACGTGCAATGTGTGTGACAAAAATTAAAGAAATTTTGGCTTATGTGGACTTAGCAAGTGCGATGTTCCCGCACATCGGTTGTGAGTGCAATAGTAAGCAGGGTATTCATATCGGTAACGAGCGGTGGCTTGCTAAAATAAGACGCCAGTTTAAATGCATGAATCTGAAAGAGAGCGGAAACACTATGTCACCCGTTATAGTTTCCATTCATTCATAGAAGTCTGTGAAACTACGCAAGGCACTCCATAACAACCATAAGTAAACACTATTTATCATTTTTTGTTTGTGATTTAATTAATAAGAAGTGCTTCCTAATTTGATCTCAATGAAGAAGATCATGATTTTTAAGGTAATAACTGCATATTCCTTCGTTGTCACAGACACTTACTACTTGCTGGGGTATACATGTATCTAAATATTAATGTTCTTTATGCATAATTCCTGTCTTTATTGCTGAATGTATGGCGGCATCAGTATAATGACCGGGCTCAGATATATCTTGCTACTGCTCCTTATCGTATGGGAAGTTTACGCCTCTTCTCTATCATGTGTTTTGGATTTGACTCAGTACCACAGTCTCATTCTAATTATAAGGTGATCATGGTTATGGAATTAAAAAGTGAGAACTGGTATGTTCAGACTACTTGACGGTGTTGCAGGAAGCTAAACGGTTGCCGTCAACACCGCATCTTCGCAGGTGGTCCGCTCGGGAGCGCGACAAAGCCGCAAAATTGCGATTACACTTTCCGATTCTAATGACGTAGCCTCGTCCGGTTTCAACACCACGCTCGGGCACATTCCCACTGACAATACTGATCACTCGTAGAAAATCTACGCCACAGGAAATAAACAGAATCCACTTGTTAATGCTTTAAGAGGAGCCGCAAACAAGAAACTCGTATATTCGTGATATCTGTCGTATTTCTCTTGGTCGTTAGCATGCAGACGAAATTCGATATGCGAGGGCTATTTTACAGCATTAAATTTATCTTGTCACGTCCGTTATACCTTTTTTCCCGCGAATACATTGTTGTTTAATCGTTTCCGATTTGTGCTGCACGTAGGCTAACTACTACCTACGCGTTTCACATTTGTGCTTCTTAGACGATAATTACTTCCTACTCTTTCCGTCCGAATTATTGAATTTTCACGGCGTTTTCAGATCTTTTCGCACTTTAAACCATCACATCCATGAAATGCACTGATTTGAAGAGAAAAGCGTACACTCTAAATCACTGGTCCCGCTTGAAGGCAGTTTTAAACATCTGCACATTATATGACGTACAATGTAAAATGTGTCGATCTCGAAAAAATGTTCGACAACACAAACTAGTGCAAGATATTTTGTGTCTTTAAAAACGAAAATAGGTATATTCCACATGGAAAGACGGGGAATATTGCAAGATGTAAAAGAATGAAGAGAAAAAAAGAATATTAGACCCAGAGAGATGTACTCGGATAAAAGCTATCGGAGCAGGGATGTAGTCTTCCTCCTCTACTGTTCAACCTGTTTATTGAAGAAGAAATGAAAGAAACAAAACAAAGATTCATAACTGGGGTTAACGTTCAGGTGGCAGAATATCAAGTATTAAACTTGTAAATGACATTGACATCTACGTGAAAGTAAGAGGAATAGCAGAACCTGTTGAACAGACTCAGTGGTCTATTACTAACAAGGGAACCTCCCCATCGCACCCCCCCTCAGATTTAGTTATAAGTTGGCACAGTGGATAGGCCTTGAAAAACTGAACACAGATCAATTGAGAAAACAGGAAGAAGTTGTGTGGAACTGTGAAAAAATAAGCAAAATAGACAAACTGAGTAGTTCATGGAAAGATACGTAACATCAAGGACCCTGGAAACGCAAGAGCGCTGTGGTCTCGTGGTAACGTAAGCAGCTGCAGAATGAAAGGTCCTTGGTTCAAATCTTCCATCAAGTAAAAAGTTTAATTTTTTATTTTCAGTTTATGTGACAAACTCTTATGCTTTCATCACTTTTTTGGGAGTGATTATCACATCCACAAGAAAACCTAAATCGGGCAAGGTAGAAGAATCTTTTTACCCATTCGCCAAGTGTACAAGTTAGGTGGGTCGACAACATATTCCTGTCATGTGACGCACATGCCGTCACCAGTGTCGTATAGAATATATCAGATATGTTTTCCTGTTGAGGAATCGGTTGACCTATGACCTTGCGATCAAATGTTTTCTGTTTCCATTGGAAAGGCACGTCCTTTCGTTTAGTAATCGCACGGTTTTTTGACGCGGTCGCAAAACACACACACTAAACTTATTACAGTGAACAGAGAGGTCAATGAACGAACGGACAAATAATAACTATGCAAAAATAAAGAAAGTAAAATTTTCACTCGAGGGAAGACTTGCACCAAGGACCTCTCGTTCCGCAGCTGCTCACGCTACCACGGGACCACTGCGCTCCTGAGCTCACAGTGTCAAGATGTTGCGTATGTGGCCTATGGAGTACTCAGTTTGTATATTTTGCTTATTTTTTCATAGTTCCACACAACTTCCTCCTGTTTTCTCAATTGATCTGTGTTCAGTTTATCAAGGCCTATCCACTGTGCCAACTTATAACTAAATCTGAGGGGGTTGCGATGGGGAGGTTCCCTTGTAAGCACGGAAAATGAAATAAAAGTATACCTAAGAATGACAGTGGTATTGCGAACTAGCAGACGTGAAATTTTCAACTACTTGACGTCAAAGTTGACTAAATGAAGGCATTCAAACGCTTTGGAAGCAAAACAAGAAGTGACAGACGAAACACGGCGGGTGTAGGAAGCGAACAGACTTAATCAAAGAGAGTTTTCCTCGCCAAAAAAAATAAAAATAAATAAATAAATAAAAAAAATCTACTATCATCAAACATAAGCCTCATTTGAAGAAATAAATTTTAGAAAATACACATCTGGAGTGCAGCATTGCATGGAAGTGAATCCTGAATGGCTCGAAATCCATAAAAGCAGAGACTCGACGCATTTGAAATGTGATGTAACAGAACTGCGTTGAAAATTAAGCGGTCTGATAAGAAGTGGAAGATTCTCCTCAGAATCGATGAAAAATGGAAAATGCTGATAGCACTAACAAGAGGAATAGAAAAGATGACAGAATATAGTAGTAGTGGGGTCCATCCAGGGCAAAAAATGCTGGTGAAGACAGATTGGAATATATACAACTAATAATTGAGTTGGCTGGGTGTAAGTGCAACCCTCAAATACATTGCGTTTTGTCCGCAAGTGTAACTATGTACCACAACACTATGTTCTGAAACTCACTGTTGCTCAGTGTGACCATGGCAAATATCTCCTTATAAAGTACTGTCGTCTACACCCGACACCACTGCTCACTATACCGCCGTAAATTCCGAGGCAATGTGTTACATAAGATAATTCACTCGTAAAAGAAATTGCCAGTCTGTACTATATCGCAAACGTGGTTGACGTTTGAGATTGTTCACTGTACGGTATGTTTCACATTTAACCGCTTACCCAGTTCACTATTATTTGATCAAGGAGGTAAAACTGCGAGGTGTTTCTATCTCCTACGAAAAGTTCAAATAACAAAAGAAAATAACCGTGAGACTATTTATCATAATTTTAAGATCAAAATCCAAACAAGTAAACTGTTTCTCAATAAAAAATTGTTTATGAAGTAGTAATTAATCATTTTCGTAAAGGTAATTTTATATTAAAGAGTTTTGCGATAATTTTTCTAATAACACGTAATAAATTTTGATGAACACAAAATCTTGCTGTTAGCAGTAAAGAACCTACGCACGTCAGTGGGTACTGCTTATGAAAGCTGAAACTATATTTCGTAAATACTAATTAAATTGAACGTTATTTACAGTCACTAACAAAACTGAATTATTTAATACTTTTGTCCTTAAAACTTTCCATTTTCCTCGTTTGTCGTATTTCAACATAATAACAATGTTACTACGTTTGACTGTATAATTCTACTAATTTGTTTATCACGTAGAGTTCTTTTCATGTAAAAACAGCTTCATAAATCTTAAAAATTGATTAGACTATCTGAGCTACAAAAATATTAAACAATTTCATTTGTAGAACACGAATGGTAATTATGGGTACATAAAATTGAACGCGAATATTATGACGTAGTTTTGACCGTTACCTTTATAGATATCAATTGCAACTACAATTTACTATGGCCAGTCATATTTATTATGATTTCCACTGTGTGTTACCGAGAGCTACCTCATCATCAGGTGGATCTATTTCAATTACTCGGGCATATGCGTACTGTGTATACAATTTTTTGGTAACCCGTGGTGCTGTCCTTCAGTGACTAGAGGCTCCTTTTATGTTCGTGTTTACAAAGTTTAATTGATGTAAACACGACGGGAAACGGAACCTATGACCATAAGAAGGAGCAACAGGTTAAGCAAAAGTCGTATGTATGTGCACTATTAACTGACATAAACCCACCAAGGAGCTGTAAACGTCAGAAACGCACAGTGGAAGTAACAACAAATTGTAATTTGTTACCACAATTTGCTATTTTCTTTTTCAGTGTGTAGCTGAAACAGCTTTATCAACCAGTGCTCACAGGCGTATGCGATTTTGGACTGTAAAACTATTGTTTTCTGTTACGCTCATTTCCGTGATTCCAGATCCTTGCTTGGTGTTGGTATCATTTTATTTGTCGGCTTAATTTCGTTTCTTTACATGTATAAAGGTGAGATGATAGCAGTAGCAATTAATTAATTAATTCAACACCTTCCCATGCAGATCCGAGTTGACGATGAACGGGTGAATCAGCAGTACTCATTATCGTAGCATTTGCAGTATGACCATACAGCTGAGTAATGGACTTCTACAGAATTTTCTGTTCCCTACTGTTTACATCTATATGAGTCCATGTTGCTCCAAAATGTTTCCTGACATAATCTAAGTCTTGCCTTATCTCTTGAAATGCAGCGAAGACCCAATCCGTTTACCAAACATTCGCCTGGCTACATGTTCCAGGCCGTCCACAGACTATGCTAACCTTCCAAAACACATACGTGAACGTTCGCTCAAAAATGAAAAAAGATTCATATTTAAACTCAAACAAATGCAGATTATTTGTTTTAGTGGCAGCCCGTTAAGTCTATCTCTTGCATCAGAGTACTGATCCACGTTCTAATATCTAAGACGGATGTTCCACCACCTAGCCACGTACGCACGTAAAGGCACTTGAAGAAAGTTCGTGGCAACGATTCACGCACAACGTGTTTCGACATATTTTTTTGTTTACCTTTTCTTTCCAAATTAAAAATCGTCCTTTAATATTTTTACATGTTTTTGTAGAAGTAGAATAGAAGAATAAAAGAAATCGTAATCGGAGACCAGCAAAACAAACTGGTGCATTGCTTAAAAAGCATTCTTTTAACTGTGAAAGAGAGAGAAAAAGCTGAATCAGCATTTGAAGACACTTACTACCATTGTTGTTTAAGTAGTATTGAATGTAATGTGATGTAAGTTTCAAATATCTTTCCGAACCGGCAGCAAATAAATGACTAACATTATTTCAACGGCGAGTGTCTCATTCATGATTCCAACTTACAGTTTTCTAATTATTAATTTCCAGTCAATAATGAACTGGTTAGGAACACTTTTTAAACAATAGATTTAAGCTATCAGTCGTCCTTTGGAATTTTTATTGGCAGATCTAGATTTCGGCTAGAAACTAGCCATTCTCAATGCACTATCCTTTTTTGGTCAATGTGTGTAATGCCTGTTGGTTTCCAATGAAAATAGCTAGTTTCTAGCTGAAATCTAGATCTGCCAATAAAAATTCCCAAGGACGACTAATAGCTGAAATCTATTATTTATAAATTAAAATAACGGTCGCTGCGTGCAACAGCCTCTGAATGGAGGGTAACATGCTTAGGAACGCGTTTTGTTATACGGGAAGAGGGCGGGCAGGGGGTGGGGGGTAGTAGGCATAGTCAGTTCAGTAACTGTTTATCTATTACGAAATGTTAGTAACTGTGTATAAACCACGAAGAGAGTTCAAAAACGTTCAGTTTTGAGTCCACTCCTCTTCCTTACTTATTATGTGAGTGGTCTACCACTCATTAAACAGAAATGATACATTTATATCTGACGATACTAGTGTCATAATAAATCCCATCAGAGAGAAAGCAGCAGAAGAGGTCGTTAACCATGTTTTTCACAGAACTGTTGTCTCTCAAAGTAGACTCTTCCTAAGCTTTGAGAAAATATGCTATATGTAGAGTCTGCACAACAAACAAAATCATACGAACAGTTGATATAGCGCATGAACATTAGCGAGTGAACATGGTAGAATGCTCGAAATTTTTTGGTTTACATATTGGTTCGCTGAACCGAAAGAAGCATGTTAACAATAAAGTTCAGTTACTGTCCGCCTGCTTAGCTGGGTGGTAATGTGCTCGCCTCCCAAGCAAGCGGGCCCGGGTTCGATTCCCGGCCGGGTTGGAGTGTTCTGCGCTCGGGGACTGGGTGTTGTATTGTCCTCATCACCATTTCATCCTCATCGCCGGCGTGAAATTTGCCCAATGTGGCGTCATATGAAATAAGACTTGCACTTGGCGGCTGGACTTCCCCGAATAGGGGATCTTGATCTTCGTGAAACTGCTAGTTTTGAAGGGAAAAAAAAAACCATCAAATTCCTGACATCATTTCCGCTCAATAACGTCTTATTGAAAAAATCTCGTGGTAACTCAAAACTTAGAAAGTATTGATTGCACGAAAGCCAGTAGTAACAACAATACCTGATGTTCACCATCAGTGGTCATGTAAGTATCTATTCGAGGAGTTAGGCTTTGTAGCTGTATCAACGAAAGATGTATATTCGACGCGCCCATATAGCCGAGCGCTTTGAAGTACTCGCTACCGGGACAGGGAGGTGACCTGGCTTTGGATGGAGTCCGTGCAGCGGATTAACGGAGAGAACTGGTTTGCCAGCCAGCCTGGTTATGGATTATACACCGTTTTCCCATATCCGATTACGTGGGTACTGAGCTGGTACCGTCGTCCCGTCTCATTTACACGATTCGCAAACATTTAGGGAAACCGTCTCACACTTACATATGGAATAACACTAGTGGCAGGCAGTTGGGATGGACGAAATTCCACCTCGGTGGAGAAGGAGGCGGAGGGGGTGGGTGGCACTATTACCTCTAACAATCCCAAATCCGAAATTACATGCTGACCTTGTGGAGATACGGCACAAAGCCAGTCAGAAGAAAAAGATCACAACACATATATTCGTTACTGGCATTTGTCATAAGTAACCCAACGCAATTTGAAGAGGATAGTGATTTACATACCTACAGCCTTAGAAGAAAAAGTGACCGTGATTGACTACTAGTAAAGCTGTTAGTGGCTTAAATAGGAGTTCAACATGCAGCAATAAAAAGCTTTGATTATTTGCCCAATAAAAATCTCTGACACGTGTAAGTAGGCTGTTTAGGTTTTTATGTTGGTAACGTCACGTAGCGCTCTGTATGAAAATCACTGACTGTGATGTGTGCGTCTGTAGCTGGTATGCATTGTTGGAATATTCTCTATTGTAGTGTTGGGCAGCTTGATGTGAACAGCGCATAGCGTTGCGCAGTTAGAGGTGAGCCGCCAGCAGTGGTGGATGTGGGGAGTGAGATGGCGGAGTTTTGAAAGCGGATGATCCGGACGTGTGTCCATCAGAGAGAGTAAATTTGTAAGACTGGATGTCATCAACTGATATATATATTATGACTTTTGAACACTAGTAAGGTAAATACATTGTTTGTTCTCTACCAAAATCTTTCATTTGCTAACTATGCCTATCAGTAGTTAGCGCCTTTAGCAGTTAGAATCTTTTGTTCAGCTGGCAGTATTGGCCCACACTGTATTGCAGTAGTTGGAGTAACGAAGATTTTTGTGAGGTAAGTGATTCATGAAAGGTGTAGGTTGTTGTTAGTCAGGGCCATTCTTTTGTAGGGATTATTGAAAGTCAGATTGCGTTGCGCTAAAAATATTGTGTGTCAGTTTAGTGTTGATCAGAATAAGTAAAGAGAGTAATGTCTTCGTATGTTCAGTTCTGCTCAGCTGTTTAAAAATCAAATAACGTAAGGGGCTTATCAGCACAGTCATTCATAAATTCTTCTAAGGGGACGTTTCACATGGAGCAAAGCAAGTTTTAAATCAATCATATTTTAATGTTCCTCGACAAATACTTCTATTCCATGGACGAATTTTCGTTTGAAAAGTGATAGCTTGTAAAAAAATATTATTTTTAATAATAGTTGCATGAGTAGAATTGAAAAAATTATATGCTCATGAAACGTAAGACTTGTGTTTTATCTTTGACAAGATTGTAGGAAACGAAGAGAACATCTCAGTTCCTGGTGTAAGAAAGATAAGAGTTTGATGGCAAAGTTAGTCATCAGAAGCGTACCATTGGAAATGTTGAGATGTAATCATTCAACGTCTGTTTAAAAGACATCACGCTAAGTTCCTTTAGCGAAATGGATAAAACGCAGATAATCTGAAAAATGATTGTCGGACGGAGATGTGAATAGGATCAGAATGCGCCCACTCAATTATTCGAAATAAATGATCCCATAAAAAATCCAGAAGCTGGTCTCAACAACTCACAGCCCTTATAGGCAAGGTCGAAGTGGAAGTGGTATGTTTTTACTTTTTTCCGATACGCAACCGACTGTTCTAGGGTTACCTTTAATCCAATGTCGAGCCAGAAACGCGGCACAAATATACGCCTCTTCACGTATATCATGGTAAATATCACAGAAAATCCCAGGTTTGACCAGGAGTCGAGCCTCAAAATCTTACTCAGAATGGTTTAAGCACTATGAGTACTCGCTGAGCATCAATCCCTGAACGTGTGCGAGTGGCATTCGGGCCCTTTGCCGGCCGCTCAGTTACATCATCTGTCACGCGAGGAACATTGTCCAAACGCAGCTGCCTCGGAACCTGACGGAGGACGGACGTGAGTCTTCCTGTACCCTTGGAAGCGACCGGCAAGGCCGTGGATCGTAGTAGCCTCGTCCCTCTTCTGGCCGAGCAGCAGCGACTGCCGCAACACTCTTCGGAGTGCTTTACGACACGCAGCATTAACACTACCCCGGTAAGTCCTACAAATTGAGACCCTCTAACCACTTCTGCCCAGACACCATCTACCTTTCACTCTATCACTCTCTGGCTTGTTTACACTTCAGATTGTGCCGTAATGCCATAACAGACGAATGTCTCTCGTCTCCGTCTTTCATTAGTGCATACGATTAATACAAAACTACTGATATATTAGTGCATACTGTTATTTATTTGTGGTCGTGGATTGAGGTAAACTCTCTATGTGACCAATCTGAAGTCAGCATAGAGTGAGGCATAAATGAGGAAATATATTTCGTATTCAGTGTCACACACTGAACGACAAACATAAAAATTATTTTTCTCATGTTACTATGCCCATAAAATGCAATTAAATTTAATTTTCGTAGCCTTCGAGCTGGGGTTTTGAGTACTCCATTGCGGTATTTCGTAGTGTCGTAGCGTAGCGAAGAACCCAGCGACATGGCAGGTATAGGTATTTGCTTACCTGCCCCCCCCCCCCCCTTCCCATCCTTCCCTCTATCGTCCATCCTCGAGTCACAGCCTTCAGTATAGCGTTGTTTCTCAAGGAGAACGGTAGCGGGGCACTCGGTATACCGCTCATCCGTTCGTGTTATGCTTGTATCTGACGTCTGTGCCTCCGAACAGGAGGACGAAAGCGGGACTGAGGAACAAAGAATTTCAGAAATTGAGCTATCATTAGGAAAAGACCAACTTTCAAAATTGAATTAAAAATTGGTCTCTAAAATGTACAAATGTTTCCCCTGGCCTCTCAAACTATCCAAACAATGTATAAAATGCATATCTAAACCATCAGCTGTTTTTATTTTACACCCAAACATCTACCAGTTTCGATTTCGGACCATCTTCACGGATGAAGGGCTAAAACGGTTTAAGTCACCATACTGCTTTAGTCATTACGTAGAATGTGTAGTGCATGCCATGGATGTAAATATAAGACACAGTACTTTAAAATCAAACATACAAAAACTAAATGTATACAGAGCAGTACCCATAGCACGTATAAATATTGATACAGAGTGGTCTTTTGACAATTTACACATACACTCCTGGAAATTGAAATAAGAACACCGTGAATTCATTGTCCCAGGAAGGGGAAACTTTAATGACACATTCCTGGGGTCAGATACATCACATGATCACACTGACAGAACCACAGGCACATAGACACAGGCAACAGAGCATGCACAATGTCGGCACTAGTACAGTGTATATCCACCTTTCGCAGCAATGCAGGCTGCTATTCTCCCATGGAGACGATCGTAGAGATGCTGGATGTAGTCCTGTGGAACGGCTTGCCATGCCATTTCTGCCTGGCGCCTCAGTTGGACCAGCGTTCGTGCTGGACGTGCAGACCGCGTGAGACGACGCTTCATCCAGTCCCAAACATGCTCAATGGGGGACAGATCCGGAGATCTTGCTGGCCAGGGTAGTTGACTTACACCTTCTAGAGCACGTTGGGTGGCACGGGATACATGCGGACGTGCATTGTGCTGTTGGAACAGCAAATTCCCTTGGCGGTCTAGGAATGGTAGAACGATGGGTTCGATGACGGTTTGGATGTACCGTGCACTATTCAGTGTCCCCTCGACGATCACCAGTGGTGTACAGCCAGTGTAGGAGATCGCTCCCCACGCCATGATGCCGGGTGTTGGCCCTGTGTTTCTCGGTCGTATGCAGTCCTGATTGTGGCACTCACCTGCACAGCGCCAAACACGCATACGACCATCATTGGCACCAAGGCAGAAGCGACTCTCATCGCTGAAGACGACACGTCTCCATTCGTCCCTCCATTCACGCCTGTCGCGACACCACTAGAGGCGGGCTGCACGATGTTGGGGCGTGAGCGGAAGACGGCCTAACGGTGTGCGGGACCGTAGCCCAGCTTCATGGAGACGGTTGTGAATGGTCCTCGCCGATACCCCAGGAGCAACAGTGTCCCTAATTTGCTGGGAAGTGGCGATGCGGTCCCCTACGGCACTGCGTAGGGTCCTACGGTCTTGGCGTGCATCCGTGCGTCGCTGCGGTCCGGTCCCAAGTCGACGGGCACGTGCACCTTCCGCCGACCACTGGCGACAACATCGATGTACTGTGGAGACCTCACGCCCCATGTGTTGAGCAATTCGGCGGTACGTCCACCCGGCCTCCCGCATGCCCACTATACGCCCTCGCTCAAAGTCCGTCAACTGCACATACGGTTCACGTCCACGCTGTCGCGGCATGCTACCAGTGTTAAAGACTGCGATGGAGCTCCGTATGCCACGGCAAATTGGCTGACACTGACGGCGGCGGTGCACAAATGCTGCGCAGCTAGCGCCATTCGACGGCCAACACCGCGGTTCCTGGTGTGTCCGCTGTGCCGTGCGTGTGATCATTGCTTGTACAGCCCTCTCGCAGTGTCCGGAGCAAGTATGGTGGGTCTGACACACCGGTGTCAATGTGTTCTTTTTTCCATTTCCAGGAGTGTACATCCAGTACATACACACATACATCTAGTACATACACACATTGGTTTGCCAATAAAAAAATTTGTTGGTTTGTCAGTGTTTGTAGCAGCCCAGGACTGGTTTATCTTAAAGGAGCGGTAAGCGATTAAGTCACGGGGTGGAAAATTCTCCAAACTCGTTGCCAGAGAGCGTAGTGCAGAAACAATAGCTCCCTAAGAATATAGCTGATAAACAGGTACGCATTAATGTCCAAAATAAAGAGGATCAGGCTTGTTTTACATGTTCAGTCCTGGCTTGCGAACGTAGGATTAAGCAGAATCCAGAGGGCACAGCTCTATGCGATAGAAACCTTGATGTTTGTAAGTGTTATAACTTTGACAGTCTCGATTTGTCCGTCAGGATCCAGGAGATACCTAGGCCTGAGGCGCAGAACACCGGAGTATCAGTTCACATTTATGGCCTATAGAAGAAAAGCAAGCTGAAACATCCCCTTAGCAAAGTTATTGAATTACTGTGCTGATAAATCTCTTACATTATTTGATTTTCAAACAGCTGAGGGAAACTGAACGCACTCAGACATTACTCTTTTTACCTATTTTGATCAACACTAAACTGACACACAATATTTTTCAGCGCAACACAATCTGACTTTCAATAATCCCTACAAAAGAATGGCCCTGACTAACATTAACCTATACCTTTCACAAATCACTTACCTCACAAAATCTTCATACCTCGAACTACTGCGATACAGCGAGCACCACTACTGCCAGCTAAACAAAAGATTCAAACTACTGAAGGCACTAACAACTGATAAGCATAGTTAGCGAATTAAAGATTTTGATAGAGAACAAACAGTGTATTTACCTTAATAGTATTCAGAAGTCATAATATACATAGCAGTTCATGACATCCATTCTTACAGATGTACTGTTTCTGATGGACACACGTCCAGATCATCCGCTCTCAAAAATCTGCCATCTCACTTCCCCACATCCACCACTGCTGGTGGCTCACCTCCAACTGCGCAACGCTACGCGCTGTTAACAGCCAACAGCCCAACACTACAATAGCGAATATTACAACAATGCCACCCAGCCACAGACTGCACACAGCACAGCCAGTGATTTTCATACAGAGCGCTACGTGGCGTTACCAATATAAAAACCTAAACAGCCTACCTACATAGCCGCCATGCTCCCCACAAAACATTTTACAAATTGTTTTGGGCATGGACAATACAGATTTGAAAAAAATTTCATAATTACAATAACAAAGAAATCAAATGCACACACTTATTGATACAATGTTGGTCAAAAGCTAAAATTTTCTCATAGTCCATAAAGACAGTCCGGATCATTCATCACAGTAAAATTGTAGTTTTTTTTTCTCAAAGTCTGAGCAGTAAAAGAGAATGCACACGGAAGTAGTGGACTTCCATGCAGTCTTGAGGAAGTAGTGTTGTCCTTCCAACGGAAAGACAGTGCTGACTCTTGACATGCAGACCGGTAATAGGCCACAACAGAGCAAACCCACCACAGAGTCAGTCGCAGTTTTGAAGAATGTTGGTTAGTAGGTCATCAAAGAGCAGACCCACTGTAGTCCCTGTAGAGATTACAGTATTGGTGGGCCACCAAAGGTGCAGACCCACTGCAGTCCTTGTAGAAATAATGGTGTTGGTGAGTCATCAAAGGTGTAGACCCACTGTCGTCCTTGTAGAGATGGCTAGCAGCCATCCGTTGCGACTGTGCAGGTGCACAATCACCATCGAAGAGTCTTGTGGACAATATAGTAAGTCCATGAACCACCACTTGTGCTCTCACAAAAAATTTTTTTGAGATGTCCTTAGAACCAGCAATGCTGTTATCCAGTCCCTTGATGAATTATTAACACACGTGCAAACACTAACAGTCCCAATTCTCACGTACTGTGCATATATTATGACCAACAGAAACGTGTGCAGTGAAATGATACTTAATGTGAAGAACTGGTGTCCATACAATTATAAGTTTACAACATAAGAATACAATTACAAAGGTACAAAATACATCATTAAAGAACATAATAATACATATAACATTTGTAGTAGTACAAGCTTTACAAGAGAATAGAAATAAACAGATACATAAGTGTTACAGGAATTATGACATAAGCAAATAAATAACATAATGAGAATAGCTTTCGAAACATTAATTTCACACATGAGCATTGAAACAGAACACAATTAATAATGTCTAACGTCTTTACAAAGTAAATAACATAGTATTAACGCAAATTATATTTGAGGATAACAGTATTCCTGTTCATAGTGAACATAGCTTAGTATTAGAAGAGAAAAAAATTGTATGAAACAATACACAGAAACAGGAAGAACACAAATACACAAGGGTACACATACACATAGCGGGATAAGACAAAAGGAAAGGACAGGGTTTGTTTTACTGCAGTATTTCGCAAACAAAACTTTCTTTACTTCTTGGAGATCTCCCTTCGTTCATCGTTATTTCCAAAAAGTCCTATCTATACCTGCTTTCTGTACTTTTTTCGTATAACTTTTCATTGCATTTCTTCCAATTAATCGCAACTCATTCTCTTGTATAGTCTACCCCCTCTTAAGCTAACTTAAATCTACTGAGCTCAGATGCATAAACTAGGGGACGAGGCAATGCAGCAGCACAAAACAATTAACACAAACAGCAATGACAAAAAATGCAAATAGGCAAAGCTAGCAGCAATAAATATAGATTAGCACAGCAGATGCAACATTAGAACATATATGAGCCAATGTGCAGCAACAAGAAAAATAAATCAGTAGTGAAACTGGCTTAACAGAGTAATACAAAGTGAAATTCAGTAGCACTATGCCTGGCACGCAGCAGCAGCAAATGCTATAACTTATACCTAAACATGACAAAGCTCAAGCAGAAAAAATAGTACACTAAAGACAACAATGCACATAAGGGAAATGTCTATTCACATCTTAATGTCTATGTTATTAAATGGTGGACCACAACTTATTCTACAAAAGAAATTACCAAGTACGTGAAAAGAAAATTGTGTATGCAGTTACTGTTATTAGTCCCTTCTTATTGTTCTTTCCTTTCCAAGTGCTCCTTTTTCGAAGAATGTGGATGATAAAATTATTATTTAATAGATCTGTTGACAAAAAGTTTTCACATTAGCAAATGTATTTAATTTTATTTTATAAAACCAATGCTGTAACACAGCTGGAAACCAGATATCAAATGAAATAAGCAACTATCTAAAGTGAAGCATAAAAATATCTTTCAGTAGTCATGTGGCATTTCATAAGTTAGTAGATATTCTCTCAACTCTTGTAGAAAGACACTTGTCATGATCAGGTGTGCAGATGTAAGAATATTTCCCATCAGCTCATAAGCATTTCAGTAAGTAGCACAAAGTACAATATGTTTCCAAGTAATGAGCGTGTCGTATTTGTGATGCTTTCTACAAAGGAATGTCAATAGCGAAGTTAATGGCCTCTTTTTTTTTTCTCCACCCGTGCCTCTGAAAGGCAAACACTAATAGCTTTTTTGCAGGTGACTGTTGCGCAGCTGGGTGCTTACAGTGCATTACGTCAAGGTGTCAAGGTGACCTACCTTCCTTACGAAATATTTACATCAGTTTCCGCTACAGTGACAGTTTGATACAAATAAGATTTCAGCAGTCGAAATATTTGCGTTACAAATCTGTAGAAACAAAATCTTATAAATATAACAGTGTCCAAAAAGTTGTCATCGGCACTGTGATACATTCACGCATTTACACACATTTCATAACTCTTAAAGTACGATTCTTGGTTTCCAACATCCTTTTTCACAAATCAGAGTCCCTAACCACTACTCATTATTCCTTACCTTATTACACATATACATATTCATCGACACTTCAATATTTTATCATAATAAATACGTAGCACAATCAAATTCCTCATATAGCATCAGCTTAATGATCATAAACATACCTCAACAGCATAATACACATCGTAGTTGTAATAATATCATCATAACAGATCAATCACATCTCAAAATCGTTGCATCTTCTTTCCATAATTTCGAAACCTTCAATAAAGTCATCTACCTCAAACGTACTTTAAAAATCATGATCCCATACCAAATATATCATTCAAAGCTCTCACAGTATCACAATGGTTCCAAAAAAAATATGAACAGTTCACAACGTACAGACAAAATACAATTTCATAAGTGTGAAGTTATCCAACTGTGTAATTATGTACACATGTATCACTGATATAGTAAAAATGAATGTTTGTCTCTCAGTTAAATGATCAGATATCTGTGTAATTTATGTGTTAGAGAAATATGGTACCGATGTGTAAAGTTGTATAAGCAAGTACCATATTAGCCTGGGCACAATGTGCTTGCCAGACACATGGTACACAATGTGGGCGTGTACCCCCTGAGGATTAATGTAATTACACCCTCAGGTGTTACAGATTACAGCAATGGAATGAAATGTATCATGGAAAACTTTCTTTGTAATTCAAAAATCTTTAAAAATAAATGTTTTAAGTACAAAATTAATCACTCAAATGCTTGTCCTGTAGTGCTAAATGTGTGTCTTGCTGTAAGATAATTCTGTGGAGGTGTCTTAGTTATCGTCCCCTGTAAGCAAAATTCTGATGAGGTCAAATTACTCACCTCATCATCAGCAAAAGTGAAATGCTTTGCGTATAGATATCGTAGTTATTATGCTTATTGCCGTGATGAAGAAAGTACTATACTGTAACGTATTGTTGTACTACAGAAAAGGCTGTCTCATTGTAGCTATACCACAAAAGTTACTGCTAAAACATGTTTTACTCGGCAGAATAATACATAAAAACTGTGCAGATATAAAACAGATACACTGCAAAAGCAACAATGTAAATTGTGTCACACATTAGTAGCGTCGTGATATAATCGTGTAGCTGTCAAAGAAACCAAATACTAAGTCATCTTTAATCTCACAGAAAGTACTTCAAATAAAGAATATCTTTTCATCTAAACCAAAATGTTGCATTAAAATCTCGTTAGCAGTATATGTTCTAAGTATGTAAGCCTTATAGTCGTTACATAATCGTGCAGTTAACAAGCAAGAATGTACACACACAATAACACCGTGTCCTCTGTTCACTATAACAATGCGTTCGTAATTTCTGTTTAAATATGTTCCCTAGGTTCTAGACTGGATATTTAACTGCAAAACATCGTTGCATGTTAACTGTTTCTCAGTGTGACAAATTGTACTAGTAGCATGAAGTGAAAAATTTTATGGCAAAGACTAAGTTTAAAAGTAGATTATCTTTCAATAAACTGTTTTACATGTGAAATGTGGTGCTAGCCTTTACTCTTCCTACTATGCAGATCTCCAGCTTCAACGGAATTATCATGTGGTATATGGTACATCGGTAAAGAATGCTCAAATTTTTCTCAAGGTTAGCGTCTATGTTATTTTTCTCTGGGCCAGCTTGCGCACGTGGCTGCCTGCAGTGCGAGTCATTGTCCGCTATCTCTTTGTTGGCGTGCGTCGTTATTGAGATTAAGAGACCTAACTTTTACAAATTCACCTTGTCGGGAGGGCCCTGCCCTGTTTGAATCCCGCCAGTTCCGATGCAATTCAGGTCTGTCGTTACGATCATATCGTCTGTCGTCATGTCGGTAGTATCCATAGTTTCTTTCTTGCCGGTCACGTGGTGGAGAATTTCTCCCTGAATCGTAACTGCATGCTGGACCATTGCGTCTGAAGTTATTCTGTCTCCCTTGATAATAATTAATTTGGTTCCCATATTGTCTGTTTCTCTGATTGTCTCTGTAATAGTTATTACTGCGGAGAAGTGATCTTTCTCTGTAATTATAACTACTCTGCCAACAGTTGTCATACGGGTGGTGTCTGTTTTGGTCATGATCTACGTTGTAAGAATAGCCTTGTTCTGTCCATTTATTATTTCTGTAATCGCTGAATTGTGACGGATGTGACCTGTAATTGTTGTGCACCTGTTTTCGCGTTCCGCGATTGTCAGTGTCAATTTCCGATTCTTGTAACAGTCCCTGAAAAGCTCCAATATCGTCTTTGCAACGTCCTGCCAAAATAATATGTCGTAAATGTTCAGGCAATTTGATTAAGCAAATGCAGGTGAGTTCTGAAGGGCTGTAAGGGTTTGACAGGTACCGATTCTTGTGCAACATGTCTTCAAAATATTTCACAAGACTGGAAAATTCAGATTGTTCCAAATGTTTCATCAGTATGATGCTATGTATTACTCGGCCTTGTGTGGCTTGAGACCAATATGCTGAGAGGAAGGCATGGTAAAATTCACCTTTCTCTGTGGCAATCATGAATGACCGATCGCATTCTTACAGCTGGTTCATTCTCTAAGTAACCACACATAAATTCTAATCTGTGCTCTAATGACCAGTTGGAAGGAGAACAATGAGAGAGTTGGTGAAGCTACGCTTGTGGATGAATGTCGTTGGCGGAATTCTTAAATGTCTTGAATTTACGTGTAGTAATAAACAGCTTATAGTCAAAATCATCATGTCGTCGAGTCGCATGTCCGTCATTGTTACGTTGTTACGGCGGTTCCATCTCAAAATACTGTGTACCTTGCCAATTTCTTTCATAATTTCCGAAGTGCCCTGTGTTATTATTTAGTGGCTATTCCGTATTTCTATGTCCCTCTTCCCGTATTGGAGCGCGAGTGTCCTCTGAAATACATAATTCTTGTATTACCTGTGTCAACTGATCTTGTACTTCCCGGATTTCTCTTTTGTGTTGCGTATTAATTTGATTCTGATTTTGTTTGAATTTCCTAATTTGTTCGTACTCTTCAGTGTTAGTGAAGGCTACAGGTCTTGCGTCATTCAGATTATCATCCACGTTTGTAGATAAGTTAGAGAACTGATCCGAAAGTTCGGCCACTTTCTCCGATAGTGAACTTATTTCCTCTGTGTTTTTCTAAAACAAAATTTCAGAGTGTCCATTTGTGTTGAAATCGTAATTACTGTGTCCATTAAGTTTTGGTGAGGTTTTGCAAGTTGCGTAACCGAATCGGTAGATGCAACTGAGTCAATCTTAGGTTGCAAGGTCTCATGATTTTCATGAGGAATTGTTTGCAGTTCTTTTATGGCTGCCTCGTGATTCTGTAATGTATTTTCATGCCGCGAAAAAATAGATTGGAAATGCTCACAAATTTGTGTTTTTACGTCATTACAGACTTTTTCACATTTCGATTCGATTTTATGTAACTCAGTAGTTAAATCTTCACGTGTTTGTTCAAGTGTGGTGTCTAACCTTTAAAGATTTTGTTCCATTGTGTCTAACTTTTGAAGATTTTGTTCCATTGTGTCTAACTTTCGAAGGTTTTGTTCTATTGTGTCTAACTTTTGAAGCTTTTGCTGTGTTTGTCCCATTTGTTGTATTAATTGTAATAACAATGCACTGGTGTCTGAAAGATGTTCCTCAGTGCTTTTTGGCAGTGAATTTGCACCGGCAACATTCACATTTTGACAAGCAGAAAATGTGTCTTGGCTTATTTGAGAAAACGGTGAGGTCCCAAAAACCTGAATCTACAGTATTTGCGAGATTGTGTCCTGTCATTTCGGATTCCTGAGGCGAGCTGTTGAAGACCGATCGATCGATAATGCTTCCCTGTTCACTAATTATGTACGCCATTATTTGCCGCCCGCTCCATTTCCCTATGCACAATTACCAAATTACCACAATGAATGTCTGTTAATTCATTACACAGTGGTGCTGATAAGCTACACTCGTCGTCACTATTATTTCTCATTTTACTTTGGAGCCTAGTGTTACGTTTTTGACACGCCATTATTGTCACAATATTTCACACGATAACACAGAAAAGCACAATATGAAGAGCAAAATAAGATAACACATTAACATAGCACTGAAAATAATATCTAGTTAATTGCAAGCGCAGCTGCGAAATACTTGGTGCAAATCTACGTGCATGCCACAACTGTTTTACTGTACAACAATGAAAAACTACAACTACAAAGGAAATTCTCTCTATAATTACGCGCTAACAATAAACAATAGCTGCACTAATTACACAAACTACAAGAAAAAATCAGAAGATTCCAGTGAGGTATCCTGGCAGGGCGACATATGAAACGTCCCCTTAGAAAAATTATTGAATTACTGAGCTGATAAATCTCTTACATTATTTGATTTTCAAACAGCTGAGCAAAACTGAACGTACTCAGACATTTCGCTCTTTACCTGTTCTGATCAACACTAAACTGACACACAATATTTTTTAGCGTAACGCAATCTGACTTTCAATAATCCCTACAAAAGAATGGCCCTGACTAACATTAACCTATACCTTTCACAAATCACTTACCTCACAAAAATCTTCATACCTCGAACTACTGCGATACAGCGAGCACCACTACTGCCAGCTAAACAAAAGATTCAAACTACTGAAGGCACTAACAACTGATAGGCATAGTTAGCAAATGAAAGATTTTGATAGAGAACAATATATTTACCTTAATAGTGTTCAAAAGTCATAATATATATAGCAGTTCATGACATCCATTCTTACAAATGTACTGTTTCTGATGGACACACGTCCAGATCATCCGCTCTCAAAAATCTGCCATCTCTCTTCCCCACATCCACCACTGCTGGTGGCTCACCTCCAACTGCGCAACGCTACGCGCTGTTAACAGTCAACAGCCCAACACTACAATAGCGAATATTACAACAATGCCACCCAGCCACAGACTGCACGCAGCACAGCCAGCGATTTTCGTACAGAGCGCTACGTGGCGTTACCAATATAAAAACCTAAACAGCCTACTTACAAAGCCACATGAGTAAGACAAGCAAGCAGCTCCCTCCATTTATAAAAATTTATCGGTGAGAGTAAGGTGCATGTAAACATGCTCTAATTTCCTGATAAAAAAAATAAATAGAAAGGAAATTGTCATAATGTTTTGATCAAAGACACGTCCCGCCTCCTTTCATTGCAAATGAGTAAACACAAGTGTGTCTAAATACCTTTTCCTGAGACAATTTATTAGCAGAGCGTATACCAGGTTGCGCTTCCAAGGACCCAGTAAATGTTGTTATGACTACCAAGAAAGACAAACTGATAAAAATTGAAAATGCTCACAGCCAGGAATTATGCCCATTCGTAGTGTATACCGACTTTGAATGCCACCTTCTTCCTGTGACCCGCTGTGAAGGTGACCCTACGACCTCACATACTACCTTCATAGAAAAACACGTACCATATAAAGCAGCGTACCAAATTGTATTATCCTATTTTCCAAGTTTTAAGCGCTACATATCTTATGTTGGCCATAATACTGCGATTTGCTTGCTCACTGAGCTCGAAAAACTTTTATGGTTGGTAGATAAGCTTCACAGCAACAACGTTGCCAAGACCAAATCGAATGAGAATGAAGATTTGTACAATAACGCGGTTGACTGTCATATTTGTGGGCTGCCGTTAGATAGAAAAGCTGAAACTCTCCGTAGGTACCACTGTCGTCTTGTGGGGAAGTCCCGTGGTGCAGCCGACAATACCTACAATTTGAAGGACAGGTTATCAAGGCACACACCTGTTTCCTTCCATAATTTAATCCGGTATGACAATCACTTTCTTGTTAAAGACTTGACTAATTTCGGTACGAAGAAAGATTAACTCAGTCTCCTGCCTGACAATATGGAGAAGTAAATTTCTTTCTCGAAATGATTGACGCTAAAAATTACGCTCTCCCTCCTTGACTCACTACGATTCATGCAGACTTCACAGCAGAAACCAGTTGAGACTTGACCTGAGGAGGATACGCACATAATTCGTTCCGCTTGTGCAAAAGAGGAAAAGTTTCAGCTTGTGACTAGGAAAGGTGTTTTCCGTTATGAGTGTCTGGATAATAAGACGAAATCGACGAAATCTGGCTACCCGAAATACCTCCATTTACCCGTGCTCTCAAGGGCGATGCCATAACCAGCGTAGATTATGAGCATCCCGTGAATGTCTGGCAGGAATTGAACATATCCAATTTGGGTGAATACTCAAGACTATACGTGGAGAAAGAAGTGAGCTTTCTGCGAGCGTTTTTGAAAAATTCCTGAGTGTTCCCACGGTCATGTACTCTCTGGATACCGCCTTTTATTACACAGCAACTGGGTTTTCCTGGGGCACAAAACTCAAGAAAATGCAGAATCGAACTCTTGATTAATACTGATATGCTTCTTTCCTTTGAGCGCAGGATCCGTGGGAGACTTCACCAGTGTGTCCACAGACAAACCAACGCAAATAATCCATCTATCAGTGTGCGGTTTAACGCATCCCTCGATACATGTTATATTCTATATTTAGATGTGAATAACTTATATGAGCACACCATGATGCAGCCACTGCCGCTTCGTGTGTTTCAGTGAGTGCCCAAAGACGAATTAGAGGGATCAGGTGGAAAAATAATGGGTCTGGCGACTGATTCTTATGCATGGTATGTGGTGGAGGTACACCTCATATCCCCGTTAGTATATATATAAATGACAAGCGACTTGCAGTTATGTCCAAAGCAACTAGTTCGTCGAGGAAGCACTGTCAATAAAGCGACGGTCATTGATGGGCACCAGCAGAGGTATATAATTCATTATCTCTCTACTTAAGGATGGAATTATGCAGAATCACCTGGGCAATCTCCTTCAATCAGTCCCCCTGGCTGAAGGAATGTACTGAATTAAATATCGAAAAGAGGGCGAGAGTGGCTAGTGATTTCGATAGAGATTTCTATAAATTAATAAATAATTCCATTTTCGGTAAAACCATGAAAAATGCAAGAATGAATGCTATATTTTGATTAGAACCGAGTGGGAGACCAAATTTTTAAGCAGGTCACTATTTTCAATGAGAACTTTAAGTTTGCTAATACTCGTTTCGTGGAACTACAGTTACTTTATATGGATACAGACAGCTTCATCTATTGGGTGAAGAACTCTGATCCATATAAAATAACGAAGTGCCACGGTAATGAATTCGACGCATCTGACCACACAGCAGATAATCCTTATGGTAGTGCTCCTCAGAGCAAGAAGGTTATGGCTCAATAAAAGAAGAAGAGAATTAACTGCCGATTCTGGAGCTTGCAGGTTGTAAGTAGGCTGTTTATGTTTTCTCTATGTAAGTAGGCTGTTTATGTTTTCTCTATGTAAGTAGGCTGTTTAGGTTTTTTATTGGTAACGCCACCTCTGTATGACAATCACTGGCTGTGCTGTGGGCAGTCTGTGTCTGCTTTGCATTGTTGTAATACTCGCCATTGTAGTGTTAGGCAGCTGGCTGTGAACAGCGCGTAGCATTGCGCAGTTGGAGGTGAGCCGCCAGCAGTGGTGGATGTGGGGAGAGAGATGGCGGAGGTTTGCAATTTGTCATGAACTGATACATATATTATGACTTGTGATGATATTAAGGTAAATACATTGTTTGTTCTCTATTAATATCTTTCATTTGCTAACTATCCCTATCAGTAGTTAGTGCCTTCAGTAGTTTGAATCTTTTATTTAGCTGGCAGTAGTGGCGCTCGCTGTATTGCAGTAGCTTGAGCAGCGAAGATTTTTGTGAGGTAAGTGATTTGTGAAAGGTATAGGTTAATGTTAGTCAGGGCCCATTCTTTTGTACGAATTATTGAAAGTCAGATTGCGTTGCGCTAACAAAATATTGTGTGTCAGGTTAAGCACAGTCATGTATAAATTGTTTAAAGGGGACGTTTCATATGTCCACCCTTAGCCTAGGATACCTCACTAGAATCTTCTGATTTTTTCTTGTAGTTTGTGTAATTAGTGTAGATTTTGTTTATTGCTAGCGCGTAATTGTAGAGAAAATCTCCTTTGTAGTTGCAGTCTTTCATTGTTGTACAGTAAAACAGTTGTGGCATGCATATAGATTTGCACCAAGTATTTCACAGCTGTAATTAACTAGATATTATTTTCAGTGTTATGTTAATGTGTTCTCTTATTTTTGCTCTTCAAATTGTGTTTTTCTGTGTTGTCGTGTGAAATACTGTGACAATAATGGCGTGTGAAAAACGTAATACTAGGCTCCAAAGTAAACTGAGAAATGACAGTGAAAATGAGAGCAGTGTGTTAGCGCCACCGAGTTATGAATTAACTGATGTTCAAAGTAGTAATTTGGTAATTGTGCATAGGGAAATGGAGCGGGCGGCAAACAATGGCATGGACAGTGAAACAATTAGTGAAGAGGGAAGCATTATCGATCGATCGGTCGGCAACAGCTCGCCTCAGGAATCCGAAATGACAGGACACAATTTCGCAAATACTGTAGATTCAGGTTTTGGGTCATCACCGTTTTCTCAAATAAGTCAAGACACATTTTCTGCTTGTCAAAAAGTGAATGTTGTCGGTGCAAATGCACTGCCGAAAAGCGTAGAGAAACAGATTCCAGACACTAATACATTATTATTGCAATTAATGCAACAAATGGAACAAAATCAGAGACAAACACAGCAACAGTTAGACACAGTGGAACAAAATCTCAAAAAGTTAGACACAATGGAACAAAATCTTCAAAAGTTAGACACCACACTTGAACAAACACGTGAAGATTTAACTAGTGAGTTACATAACATTGAATCGAAATGTCAAAAAGTCTGTAATGACGTAAAATCACAAATTTGTGAGCATTTCCAACCTATTTTTTCGCGGCATGAAAATGCATTGCAGAATCATGAAGCAGCCATAAAAGAACTGCAAACTATTTTTCATGAAAATCACAACACCTTGCAAGCTAAAATTGACTCAGTTGCATCTACCGATTCGGTTACGCAACTTGCAAAAACTCAGGAAAACTTAAAGGTCACAGTAGAGACGATTGCAACACAAATGGACACTCTGAAACTTGGTTCAGAAAAACATACAGAGGAAATGATTTCACTATCGGATAAAGTAGCCGAACTGTCAGATCAGTTCACTAACTTATCTACAAAGGTAGATGATGATCTGAATGACACAACACCTGTAGCCTTCACTGACACAGAAGAGTATGAACAAATTAGAAAATTCAAACAAAATCAAAATCAAATCAATACACAGTACAAAAGAGAAATCCGGGAAGTGCAAGATCAGTTGGCACAAGTAGTACAAGAATTACGTATTTTAGAGGACACTCGCGCCCCAATACGGGAAGAGGGACATACAAATACGGAACAGACACAAAATAACAACACAGGGCACTTCGGAAATTGTGAAAGAAATTGGCAAGGCGCATTGGATTTTGAGATGGAACCGCCGAAACGAAGTAACAATGACCGACATGCGACTCGCCGACATGACGATTTTGACTATAAGCTGTTCATTACTATACGTAAATTCAAAACATTTAAGAATTCTGGCAACGACATTCATCCACAAGCATGGCTCCATCAATTCTCTCATTGTTTTCCTCCCAACTGGTCGTTAGAACACAGATTAGAATTTATGTGTGGCTACTTGGAGAATGAACCAGCTGTAAGAATGCGATCGGTAATTCACGATTGCCACAGTGAGGGTGAATTTTACCATGCCTTCCTCTCAGCATATTGGTCTCAAGCTACACAAGACCGTGTAAAACATAACATCATAATGATGAAACACTTCGAACAATCTGAATTTTCCAGTCTTGTGAAATATTTTGAAGACATGTTGCACAAGAATCAATACCTGTCAAACCCATACAGCCCCTCAGAACTCATCCGCATTTGCTTACTCAAATTGCCCGAACATTTACGACATATTATTTTAGCAGGACGTTGCAAAGACGACATTGAAGCTTTTCAGGGACTGCTACAAGAATTAGAAATCGACACAGACAGTCGCGGAATGCGAAAACAGGAAAACAATCACTACAGGTCACATCCGTCACAATTCCGTGACGACAGAAACAGTAACTGGACACGACAAGGCTATTCTCACAACACAAATCGTGACCAAAACAGACACCACCCGTATGACAACCGTTGGCAGAGTAGTAATAACTACAGGGAAAGATCACCTCTCCGTGGTAATGACTATCACAGAGACAATAAGAGAAACAGACAATATGGGAACCAATATAAATACTATCAAAGGAGACAGAATAACTTTAGACGCAACGGACCAGCGCGCAGTTACGATACAGGGAGAAATTCTCCACCATGTGACCGACAAGAAAGAAACTATGGAATCTACCGACATGACGACAGACGATATGATCGTAACGACAGACCTGAATTGCATCAGAACTGGCGGGATTCAAACAGAGCAGGGCCCTCTCGTCACGGTGAATTTGTAGAAGTTAGGTCTCCAAATCCCAATAACGACGCGCGCCAACAAAGAGGCAGACAATGACTCGCGCCGCAGGCAGCCACCTGCGCCGGCTGGCTCAGGAAAAAATAACATAGACGCTAACATTAAGAAAAATTCCAGTATTCTTTAACGACGTATACCGCATGATAATTGCGTTGAAGTTGAAACTCTGCGTACTAGGAAGAGTAAAGGTTTACACCACATTTCACATGTAAAACCATTTATTGACAGATAATCTGCCTTTTAACTTTGTCTTTGCCATAAAACGTTTCACTTCACGTTACTAGTATGCTTTAGAAACTGTTACCATGCAACAATGTTTGAAGTTCAATATCCAGCCAAGAACCAAGAGAAATTATTTAAACAGAAATTACGAATGCATTGTTATTGCGAACAGACGACACAGTGTAATTGTGTGTGTACATTCTTGCTTGTTAGTTGTACGATTAGAACATTTACCAGTACTGCTAATGAGATTTTAATGCAACATTTTGGTTTACTTGAAAATACATTCCGGATTTAAAGTACTTTCTGAGAGATACCAGATGACACAGAGGTTAGTTTATGTGACAGCTACACGATTTTTATCACGACGCTACTAATGAGTGACAATTTACAATGTTGCTTTTGCAGTGTATCTGTTTTATATCTGCACAGTTTTCTGAATTCTTCTAGGAAGAAAAACATGTTTTAGTAGTAACTTTTGTGGTATAGCAACAATGAGACAGCCTTTTTCGTGGCATAACAATACGTTACTGTACAGTACTTTCCTCATCACGGCAATAAGCGTAATAACTAAGATATCTATACGTAAAGCATTTCACTTTTGTGTATCATGAGGTAAGTACATTGACTTTAGCAGAACTTTGCTTACAGAGGACGATAACTACGACAGTTCCACAGAATTATCTTACAGCAAGACGCGCATTTAGCGCTACAGGACACGCATTTGAGTGATTAATCTTATACTTAAAACACTTATTTTCAAAGATTTTTTAATTACAAAGAAAGTTTTCCGTGATACATTTCATTCCATTGCTGTAATTTGTAACACCTGAGGGTATAATTACATTTATCCTCAGGGGGGTACACGTCTACTTTGTGTACCATGTGTGTGGCAACCACAAGGAACCCTAGCTAATATGGTATTTGCTTATACAACTTTACACATCGGTACCATATTTCTCTAACACACAATTTACACAGCTATCTGATCATTTAACTGAGAGAGACAAACATTTATTTTTACTACATCAGTGACACATGTTTACGTAATTACACCGTTGGATAACTTCACACTTACGAAATTGTATTTTGTCTGTACTGTGTGAACTCTTCATATTTTTTTTGGAACCATTGTGATACTATGAGAGCTTTGAATGATGTATTTGGTAAAGGGATTATGATTTTTAAAGTATGTTTGAGGCAGATGACACTTTTGACATGAGCAGAGAATTTTTTTAATTATTGGAGGAAGCTACAACGATTTTGAGATTTGACCGAGGTGTTATGATGTTATTATTACGACGACGATGTGTATTATGTTGTTGAGGAATGTTTATTATGCTACGTATTTCTCATGATGAAATATTGAAGAAGTGTCGACGAATATGTATATGTATAATGAGGTAAGGAATAATGAGTAGTGTTTAGGGACTCTGATTTATGAAAAGGATGTTGGAAACCAAGAAACGTACTTTAAGAGTTATGAAATGTGTGTGTATATTCGTGAATGTATTACAATGCAGACGAAAATTTTTTTTGGACACTATTATATCAATAGCATTTTGTTTCTACAGATTTGTAACGCAAATTCTTGACCTGTGAAATATTTTTATATGCGACTCTCTCTGTAGCGGAAACTGCTGTCGTAAATATTTCCGTAAGAAAGTTAACGGACCACCTACACATAATGCGTCGTGGGCACCCAGCTGTGTCAGACGCCTGGAGAAAAAGCCATTAGCGCGTGCCTTTCAGAGCACAGGAAAACACCTGGAGAACAAGCCATTAGGGTGTGCCTTTCATCGCTAATGCGACACCCTCGTTACTTGAAAACATATGATTACTCGCACTTTGTGCTAATTGCTGAAATGCTTATGAATTGATGGGAAATATTCGTACATCTGCACACCTGATTATGACAAGTGTCTTTCTATGAGAGTTGAGAGCTACTGACTTACGAAATGCCACATGACTATTGAATGATGTTTTTATGCTTTGGTTTGCGTAATTGCTTATTTCACTTGATATCTGGTTTCCAGCTGTGTTGCAGCATTGCTTTTATAAAATGAAATGCATTTGCTAATGTGAACACTTTCTGTCAACAGATCTATTAAATAATTATTTTATGATCCACATTCTTTAAAAAAGGAGCACTTGGAAAGGAAAGAACAATAAGAAGGAACTAGTAACTGCATTCATAATTTTCTTTTCAAGTAATTGGTAACTTTTTGGTAGAATAACTTCTTGTGGTGCACCACTTTAATTACATAGACATTAAGATGTGAATATACATTTCCCTTATCTGCATTGTTGTTTAGTGTAATATTTTTTCTGCTTGCGCTATGTCATGTTTAGGTATAAGTTGCTGCTGTTTGCCAGGCATAGTGTTATTGAATTTGACTTTTGCTCATTTATGCTGCTAGCTTTGCCAATTTGCATTTTTTTGCATTGCTGTTTGTGTTGATTTGTTATGTGATGCTGCATTGCCTCGTCCCTTAGTTTAGCATCTGAGCTCAGTAGATTTAAGTTAGCTTAAGAGGGGGTAGACTATATAAGAGAATGAGTTGCGATGAATTGGAAGAAATGCATTGAGAAAACAGGTTTAGGTAGGATTTTCTTGGAAATAAATGTTGAGGTAAGAAATGTGTGAACATATAAATACAGAAAGCATGCTTAGATAGAATTTTTTTGGTGGAAACAAAGGATGAAATAAGAGGAAAGATATATGAAGTTTTGGGTTGGACTGCAGTACCAAATGTTACACTGAAAACGAACACTGTCCTTTCCTATTGGTGTTATCCCACTATGTGTTTGTGTACCCTTGAGTATTTGTTTTCTTCCTGTCTCTGTGTACTGTTTCATAGAATTTTTTTCTCTTCTAATACTAAGCTATATTCACTATGAGGAGGAATACTGTTATCCTCAAATATAAGTTGCATTAATAATATGTTATTTTCTTTGTAAAGTTGTTTACAATTCTGTTCTGTTTCAATGTTCATGTGTGAAATTAATGTTTCGTAAACTATTCTCATTATTTTATGTATGTACTTATGTCACTATTTTTGTAACACTGATGTATATGTTTATTTCTATTCTTTTGTAACGCCTGTTTTACTACAAATGTTATCTGTATTGTTATGTTTTTAATGATGTATTTTGTACCTTTGTAATTCTATTCTTATGTTATAAAATTGTAATTGTCACCAGTTCATGACATTATTAACTTGTTAGTTACATTTCACTGCACACGTTTCTGTTGGTCATAGTATGTGGACAATATGTGAGAAGTAGGGACTGTTAGTGTTTGCACGTGTGTTAATAACTCAGCAAGGGACTGGATAACAGCATTGCTGGTTCTAAGGACAATTTCAAAAACTTTGTGAGTGCACAAGTGGTGGTTTATGGACTTGCTATATTCTCCGCAAGACTCTTTGATGGTGAATGTGCACCTGCACAGTCACAACAGATGGCTGTTGGTTATCTCTGCAAGGACTACAGTGGGTCTACATCTTTGATGATCCATCAATACCATTATTTCTACAAGGACTGCAGTGGGTCTGCACCTCTGGTGGCCCACCAATACCGTAATCTCTACCAGGACTACAGTGGGTCCGCTCTGTGATGACTTACCTACCAATATTCTTCCAAACTTCGAATGACTCTGCTGTGGGTTTGCTCTGTTGTGGCCCATTACCTGTCTGCATGTCGAGAGTCAGCACTGTCTTTCCGTTGGAAGGTCAACACTACTTCTTCAAGACTGCATGGAAATCCACTACTTCTATGTGCATTTTCTTTTACTGCTTGGACTTTGAGAAAAACTCTGCATTTTTACTGTGATGAACAATGTGGACTGTCTTTATGGACTGTGAGAAATTTTGATCTTTTGACCAACATAATATTAATAAGTGTGTGCATTTTATATCTTTGTTACTGTAATTGTGAAAAATTTTTGTCAAATCTGTATTGGCCAGTGCCCAACACCATTTGTAAAAATTTTTGTGGGGAGCATGGGGGCTATGTAAGTAGGCTGTTTATGTTTTCTCTATGTAAGTAGGCTGTTTATGTTTTCTCTATGTAAGTAGGCTGTTTAGGTTTTTTATTGGTAACGCCACCTCTGTATGACAATCACTGGCTGTGCTGTGGGCAGTCTGTGTCTGCTTTGCATTGTTGTAATACTCGCCATTGTAGTGTTAGGCAGCTGGCTGTGAACAGCGCGTAGCATTGCGCAGTTGGAGGTGAGCCGCCAGCAGTGGTGGATGTGGGGAGAGAGATGGCGGAGGTTTGCAATTTGTCATGAACTGATATATATATTATGACTTGTGATGATATTAAGGCAAATACATTGTTTGTTCTCTATTAATATCTTTCATTTGCTAACTATCCCTATCAGTAGTTAGTGCCTTCAGTAGTTTGAATCTTTTATTTAGCTGGCAGTAGTGGCGCTCGCTGTATTGCAGTAGCTTGAGCAGCGAAGATTTTTGTGAGGTAAGTGATTTGTGAAAGGTATAGGTTAATGTTAGTCAGGGCCCATTCTTTTGTACGAATTATTGAAAGTCAGATTGCGTTGCGCTAACAAAATATTGTGTGTCAGGTTAAGCACAGTCATGTATAAATTGTTTAAAGGGGACGTTTCAAGGTCTAAGATACAAAATGTATGCACACCGTACAATAGACGAGGCCACCCAGAAGTGGGCTAAGGTTGTGCGATACACGGCATAAGATGTCCTCGAAGTCAAAGACTACTTGCAGTGCCTGTATGATGGTGCTCGCAGTGCTCCACAACATCCTCCACGTATGGTATGGGAAATCTGTATTCAAATGGTTCAAATGGCTCTGAGCACTATGGGACTTAACATCTGAGGTCATCAGTCCCCTACAACCTAGAACTTGTTAAACCTAACTAACCTAAGGAGATCACAAACATCCATGCCCGAGGCAGGATTCGAACCTGCGACCGTAGCAGTCGCGCGGTTCCAGGCTGAAGCGCCTAGAACCGATTGGCCACAAATCTGTATTCGATCATAATGTCACGAAGTCTGCAGTCTAAAGGCGGACTGTCACCTCATGACAATAAGAGAGGCACCTATGATGATGGGATCGAGATCCTCATGTATTCAAACTATTTACTTGAGGGGGTGGGGGACTCCAGTGGTGTGAATGAGAGAAAGAGAGAGTGAATGACTAGCGGAGTGAGATCTTGTTCACAATAGTATGGCTCTTTCATTATAGTGCAAATATTGTATTGTGTGATGTATGGTGTTGTTGCATGTGTGATTGCTTACGTCTCCCTCTGCGTATGCACGGGAGTGTGGATACTTGTGTAAAAAATGCTTACCTGCGTGCAAATACATTCTGTTTATCTTTTTCTTAATAATTAGTATATATATATATATATATATATATATATATGTATATATATAAGCACCAGGTGCTCGAAAAAGTTTAGGAAAAATTATATATATTATTAAAAATGATAAAAATTGTGCAAAGTATATAAAAAGGTTTAGGAATGCAGAAAATTCAACAAAAAAGTAAAAAAATTATAAATGGAGAAAAAATATAGTTTTACAGTATTTGTCTCTTTTGCACTTCATGTGCATGTGTGGTTGTGCGAATGCATCTGTCAAAATGACTGTTTTTAAGTTTCGCCTACCGCTAGCTGTCCAGACATACCAGTTCATAGTGAGTTCCACTCAGTTCATTTTAGTACAGCTTTTTGAGATAGAAATTTTACAGCCACCCTCTTCATAAAACTGTATCCCAAATTGTAATGAATGCTTTCTCAGAAAATTATTTAGAACAATTAGCACATGAGCCTACTGGAAGCGTAAATGGTTGCGAAAGCATACTTGACCTCTTACCAACAAATAATCCTGGGCAAGGAGGGGGTATCATGACGTTTACAGGGATTAGCGACCACAAGGCAGTTGCTGCTAGGCTGAATACCGTAACACCCACAACCATAAAAAAGAAATGCAAAGCTGATAAAAATGCTCTTAACGCCTTTTCAAGACACAGTCCCCATTCCTTCCGTTCTGATCATGCAAGCGTAGAAAAGTCGTGCAATGATTTCAAAGAAATAGTATCGACGGCAATTGATACACCTATACCACATAAATTAGTAAGTGATGGTACTGATCCCCCACAGTACACTAAACGTATCAGATCACATGCCAAATTTAAAAGAACGCAAAATCCCCAAGATTGGCAAACATTAGCAGAAGTTCGAAAGACAGCGCGTACTTCAATGCTAGATGCTTATAATAATTCCCAATACAAAACTCTGTCTGGCAGAAAACCCAAAGAGATTCTCGTCATACATAAAGCACACTAGTGACAAGACGCAATCAGTACCTCCACTGAGCGATAACAACGGTGAAGTCACTGATGACAGTGCCACTAAGGCAGAGTTATTAAACACGGTTTTCTGAAACTCCTTCACCAACGAAGACGAAATAAATATTCCTGAATTCCAATCAAGAACAACTGCCAAGATGAGAAACATAGAAGTAGATATCCTCGGTGTAGCAAAGCAGCTTAAATCACTTGATAAAGGCAAGGCCTCCGGTCCAGATTGTATACCATTCAGGTTCCTTTCAGAGTATGCTGATACAATAGCTCCTTATCTATCTGTTACATACAACGGCTCGCTCACAGGAAGATCCGCACCTAAAGACTGGAAAATTGCTCAAGTTACACCAATACTCAAAAAGAGAAACAGGAGTAAGCCGCTGAATGACAGGCCTGTATCACTAACGTCGATTTGCAGTAGGGTTTTTGAACGTATATTGTGTTCGAACATTATGAATTGTCTCGAAGAAAATGATTTATTGACACAGTCAACAAGGATTCAGAAAATATCGTTCTTGTGAAACACAACTAGTTCTCTGTAATCATGAAGTAATGAGTTCTATCGACAGGGATGTCATATTGATTCCATATTTTCAGATTTCCAGAAGGCTTTCGACACCGTTCCTCACAAGCGTCTTCTAACCAAACTGCGTGCCTATGGAATATCGCCTCAGTTGTGCGACTAGATTCGTGAGTTACTGTCAGAAAGGTCACAGTTCGTAGTAATAGACGTAAAGTCATCGAGTAAAACAGAAGTAACATCCGGCCTTCCCCAAGGAAGTGTTATAGGCCCTCTACTGTTCCTTATCTATGTTAACGACATAGGAGACAATCTGAGTAGCCCTCTTAGATGTTTGGAGCTGATGTTATCAGATGACCAAAACGAATTGCAAAACGATTTAGATAAGATATCTGTATGGTGCGAAAAGTGGCAATTGACCCCGAATAAAGAAAAGTATGAATTTATTCACATGAGTACTAAAAGAAATCCGCTATATTTCGATTACGCGATAAGTCACTCACACCTGAAGACTGTAAATTCAACTAAATAGTTAGGGATTAGAATTACAAATAACCTAAATTGGAACGATCACGTAGATAGTGTTGTGGGTAGAACAAACCAAAGACTGCGATTGACTGGCAGAACACTTAGAAGGTGCAACAGGTCTACTAAAGAGACTGCTTACACTACGCTTGTCGGCCCTGTTCTGGAGTATTGCTGTGCAGTATGGGATCCGCATTTGGTGAGACTGACGGATGACATCGAAAAAGTGCAAAGAAGGGCGGCTCGTTTTGTATTATCCAGAAATAGGGGAGATAGTGCCACAAACATGATACATGAATTGGAGTGGCAATCATTAAAACAAAGGCGTTTCTCGTTGCGACTGGATCTTCTCATGAAATTTCAATCACCAGTTTTCTCCTCCGATTGCGAAAACATTCTTTTGGCACCCGGCTTTCCTAAGTCATCGATTTCTTTCTTAGACGCCAACCCGCGACTTTCCTGCGTGCAAAATTTTGAGAAAGTCAGCTCTTAGCCTCTTCTACCTTTCGGTGGAAGAAATCCTCACGCCACCGGGGACTGCTCCTGGTTAACGTTACTTGTTTTTCACCGTGAGACAGAAATACCAGCCGGCCGGTGTGGCCGTGCGGTTCTAGGCGCTTCAGTTTGGAGCCGCGACCACTATGGTCGCAGGTTCGAATCCTGCCACGGGCATGGATGTGTGTGATGTTCTTAGGTTAGTTAGGTTTAACTAATTCTAAGTTCTAGGGGACTGATGACCTCAGATGTTGAGTCCCATAGTGCTCAGAGCCATTTGAACAAGAAATATCAGTAAACAAAGCTGAATAGCGTTGCTTCGTTTGGGAAGGCGGGACATAGGGACCTGTCCAAACTGTTTTCCACGCCACCAGCCTTCCAAAAAAGTCACTGGGCTGAGTGCAATGCCCTCTGCAAAGCATGCGTTGAACGAGCAGGGCCCGGTCGTAAAATAGTCATTTATTTCCTATGAGCAAGTCTTACCATGACTCATTATTGTCACGTTTTAGCCGTAACCGTGATCCATGCCTTGGCCACCTATGGATCGCGGAATCAATCTGCGGGGACTTAACAACAGCGCCCATAAGAGCAATACTGGTCGTCAGAGTATCTAAGGTCCGGATGATCGGAGACAGCCCCACTCCTCCTGCCGGCAGGTTCCTCAGAAGTCAGACAATGTACTTTAGAAAGTGTCTGTGCAAGGAACTCGGCCCACGACAGCTGCTACGACATTCGTCTGCCCTCCGCAGACCAAGGGTCACAACCGAAACTAACTATTCCACGTGCAGATATTCCCAGAGAAGTTTTATAGATAGGAAAAGGTGGTTTACAGTAATTCATATCAGTACTGTAATTTGCATGAGGCATAAATCGATCGGTAGAAACATGTGTGTAATTGTGCTTAATGGAATTCATAAACTGAAATATGTCAAGTCTCTGAGTTTGTACAAAACCTGGTGAAGTGACTAGATAAGTTACAAGTTGTCTAAATACATGTCTGACAAGTACCAAATTAATTAGATCAAATTACAGGAAGTGGGAAGGTCGGATTAGGAAAAGTGCGATGAGCGCTTCCAGGGCACAGTTCTACAGCGGCTTGTAGGCGGCTCTAAGTTTGTCTTCAACACGTCATCAAATATTTGAAAAAGATCTGTAGTGGCGTTTCAATTAAACACGTTTATTATTTTTTATTCTCTTCTGATGAGACAAGAAATACTTGAGCCCCTGAAATTATACTGGCAACATCTTCCTGTGTTCCTGCGGTTAACATTACAGTAATTAATATTGTATTTCCTTTAAAAGCAGTAACAGATTATTGGGGATTCTCTTCAAGTTAATCTGTTGTGGATCTGTGACTGTGTGTTGAATCACTTACAGTGACAAATAATTTTCTTGTGATAAAAAAATATTAGTCCCCCCCACGAAACATGGACTTTGCCGTTGGTGTGGAGACCTGCGTACTTCAGCGATACAGAGAGCCGTATCGTAGATGCAACCATAACGGAGGGGTATCTGTTGAGATGCAAACAAACGTGTGATTCCCGAAGAGGGGCAGCAGCCTTTTCCGCAGCTGCAGGGGCAACAGTCTGGATGATTGACTGATCTGGCCTTGTAACATCAACCAAACCGGCCTTGCTGTGCTGCTACTGAGAACGGCTGAAAGCAAGGGGAAACTACAGCCGTAGTTTTTCCCGAGGGTAAAACAGTCCCCCATACGAATCTGTGGGCGGGGACTAATCAGGAGGACGTCGCTATCAGGAGAAAGAAAGCTGTCGTTCCACGGATCGGAGCGTGGAATTTCAGATCCCTTACTCGGGAAGGTTAGAAAATTTAAAAAGGGAAATGGATAGATTAAAGTTAGATATAGTGGGGATTTGTGGAGTTCGGTGGCAGGAGGAGCAAGACTTCGCGTCAGGTGAATACTAGTTTATAAATACAAAATCAAACAGGGGTAATGGAGCAGTCGGTTTAATAATGAATATAAAATTGGAGCGCGGGTAAGCTACTACGAGCATCATAGTGAACGCATTATTGTAGCCAAGATAGACACGAATCCCACGCCTGTCACAGTAGTACAAGTTTATATGCAAACTAGCTCTGCAGATGACAAAGAGATTGAAGAAATGTATGATTCAATAAAAGAAATTATTCAGATAGTTAAGGGAGACGAAAATTTAATAGCCCGGGGGGACTGGAATTCGATTGTGGGAAAAGAGAAGGAAAAGTAGTCGGTGAATATGGACTGGGGGTAAGAAATGAAAGATGAAGATACCTGGTGGAATTCTGCACAGAGCATAACTTAATCATATGGTATAAGAATTATAAAAAAATCGTATACGTGGAAGAGGCCTGGAGACACTGGAAGGTTTCAGATAGATTATATAATGGTAAGACTGAGATTTAGAAACCAGGTTTTAAATTTTAAGACATTTCCAGTGGCAGATATGCGCTCTGCCCACAATATTTTGTTATACACAGTAGATTAAAACTGAAGAAACTCCAAAAAGGTAGAAATATAAGAGGATGGGACATGGATAACTAAAAGAACCGGATGATGTAGAGAGTTTCAGAGACCGCATTAGGGAACGGTTGACAAGGTGATAGAAATGCAGTAGAAGAAGAACGGGTAGCTCTGAGAAATGAAATAGTGAAGGCAAAAGAGCATCAAGTAGGTAAGAAGACGAGGGTAAGTAGAAATACTGCGGTAACAGAAGAGTTACTGAATTTAAATGATGAAAGAAGAAAATGTAAAAATGCAGTAAATGTAGCAGGCAGGCGAAAAGGAATACAAACGTCTCAAAAATGAGATCTGCAGGAAGTGCAAAATGGCTAAGTAGGGACGGCTAGAGTACAAATGCAAGGATGTAGAAGCATGTATCACTAGGGGTAATATAGATACTGCCTACAGGAAAATTAGAGAGATCTTTGGAGAAAAGAGGATCACCTGTATCAAGAGCTTAGTTGGAAAACCAGTCCTAATCAACGAAGGGAAAGCAGAAACGTGGAATGAGTGTATAGAGAATCTATACAAGGGCGATGTACTTGAGGACAAAATTATGGAAATGGAAAAGGACGTAGATTAAGA
Source organism: Schistocerca piceifrons (assembly GCF_021461385.2). Taxonomy (NCBI): domain Eukaryota; kingdom Metazoa; phylum Arthropoda; class Insecta; order Orthoptera; family Acrididae; genus Schistocerca; species Schistocerca piceifrons. The sequence goes on from NC_060139.1 coordinate 616,485,260, forward strand.
TGAAATAGCAGATATGACGTTCCGTGAAGAAGTCGAAACAAGGCCCCGGGAGTAGACAACATTCCGTTAGAGCTACTGATAGCCTCGGAGAGTCATCCCTGGCAAAACTCTTCCATCTGGTGAGCAGGATATATGAGACAGGCAAAATACCCTCAAACTTTAAGAGGAATATAATAATCCCAATTCCAAAGAAAGCAGTTGCTGACAGGTGTGAAAATTACCGAACTATCAGTTCAATAAGTCACAGCTGCAGAATACCAACACCAATCCTTTACAGAAGATCGAAAAAGTCACAGAAGCCGATCTCGGGGAAGATCAGTTTGGATTTCAGAGAAATGTAGGAAGACGTGAGGCAATAGCGATACTACGATTTTTTATAGAAGATACGTTAAGGAAAGACAAACCTACGTTTCTAGCATTTGCATACTTAGATAAAGCTTTTGACAATGTTGACTGGGATACTCTCTTTCAATTTCTGATGGTGGCAGTTGTAAAATACAGGGAGCGAAAGGCTATTTAGAATTTGTACAGAAACCAGATGCCAGTCATAAGAGTCGAGGGGCATGAAAGGGAAGCTGTGGTTGAGAAGGGAGTAAGACACGGTCGTAGCCTATCCCTGATGTTATTCAATCTGTGTATTGAGCAAGAAATAAAGGGAACAAAAGAAAAATTTGGAATAGGAATTAAAATCCATGGAGAAGAAATAAAAACTTTGAGGTTGCCGACGACAATGTAATTCTCTCAGAGACAGCAATAAACTTGGAAGGGCATTTGAACGAAATGAACATTTTCTTGAAAAGAGGATATCAGGAAAACATCAACAAATGCCAAACGAGGATAATGGAATGTACTCGTATTAAATCAGGTGATGCTGAGGATATTAGGCTAGGAAATGAGACGCTTAAAATAGTAAATTAGTTTTGTTGTTTGGGGAGCAAAATATCTGATGATGGTTGGAGTAGAGAGGATATAAAATGTAGACTGATTCTGGCAAGGAAGACGTTTCTGAAAAGAGAAATGTGTCAACATCGAGCATAGATTTAAGTGTCAGGAAGCCTTTTCTGAAAGTATTTGTACGGAGTGCGGCCATGTATAGAAGTGAAACATGGACGACAAATAGATTAGAAAAGGAGAGAATAGAAGTTTTCGATATTTGGTGCTACAGATGAATGCTCAATATTAGATGAGCAGACCACATAATTAATGAGGACGAACTGAGTATAATTGGGAGAAGAGGAATTTGTGGCAAAACTTGACAAGAAGAAGAGATCAGTTGGTTGGACACGTTCTGAGGCATCAAGGGATCACCAATTTAGTACTGGAGGGCAGCGTGGAGGGTAGAAATCGTAGAGGGAGACCAAGAGATGAATACGCTAAGCAGATTCAGAAGGATGTAGGTTGCAGTAGGTACTGGGAGATAAAGAAACTTGCACAGGATAGAGTAGCAAGTAAAGCTGCATCAAACCAGTCTCTGGGCTGAAGACCACAACAACAACAAAATATTAATTTGTTTAAGTTGGTACTTTCGTTGCGTTTGGGGCTGATTAAAGCCTTCCGCAAATGTCATCTGAAAATTGCTGGAATCAAATTTCTGGTCTGCTGCGGGTCGCCATTTCAAGACCGACCGCCTACAATTATTTTTTTTATTTTGTGTGTATCACTTCCGATAACATTCATGAAATTTCTTATGTCTGTAATGTCGTTGGATGTCCTGGAATATTCAATGTTGAAATAAATAACAAAACTCTCTGTCCAGGAGTTCAATTCTGTTCTCTTCTAGCCGTATGTTGGAGTGCATAATAAAAGTACTTCCATTTCTAAAGGTAGTAGTGGACTGACGACCTGTTTTGGTTTGACCTTGATTCTCTTTATGACGTAACATTGTTTGATGGAGACGACGGCTCCTTCGAAACATCTACATCATCCTACCTCCAATAAGGCTATATAAAAGCCGTCACTTATAGACAGAAACCGGTATACAAGCAGTATCTCGTTCCACCGTGCTTATATTCGGGAGAATAATTGGTTCCAAAACGGCACGGATTAAGCTGCACATCAGGCAGCCATCAGTGTTTTCCGGAGATGACGATCAGGGCATGAGGAAATCGCTAAGGGATTCGACACCGTCGTCTAATACGACAAGTGGCATTGCGTGATGTTCTTGGCAAATGCGTAATTTTCCTTGTCGAGACAGCCCAGCAGTGGTTCGAGAACAACGGAAAGAAGCTCATTAGCTGGGAGAAATTTCAGGCCGAACTGAAGGAAACGTTTGGTGACAATAAGTAGCAAGTTCCCTCAGCGGACGAACAATTGAAGAAGATGGCCCAACGCCATGGTGAAACGACACAGTCATACAAGCAGGATGCTTTGGCGCAATGCGACATTGTTAATTCGAATATGACAGAAGCGGACAAAACGTCACATTTGTTGAGTGTAGTCGTGACTGACACGTATCGAGCTCTTCTGGTAAAGGATGTCAGAAAACCGAGGAATTTATCAAGTAGTGGCAGCGTTGTAACAGAAGACAATGTAACGAAAGAAGTACGACCGACTCCCGAATGCAGTCTCCATGGCAGTTGTGGCCGTCCACCACGAGTCCAGCAAAGTTATCAACGAAAACACAAGTTTGTGTGATCGTCGACTCACCTCGAAAGATGTTCTCCGTAGTTGAGAACGAAACGTCAGGGAGAAGAAGTTCTACAGATCGACCACGGCAACTTAGCCCGGAAGAGTTTACTGATAAAGACGCCGGCCGTGAAAGCCTACATGGAATGATTTGTGTGATCAGGTTTTTGCACTAACGTGTATGCGTGTGAATAACAGTAACGGTATTTTGTGACTGGGGCTTGTACATAGAAATGAAACACGTGCCCAAGTAAATTCTTGCATACTTGCATAGAACAGAATCCCAAACAAAAAGGAATTACTCTCTCGAATTTACCTTTCCAGATATTGTCTCACTAACGTTTCGATATCTGCACATGATCTTGTATTGTTCCTTTTTTGTGTAGTTACATGCACTTCTTCACAGCACAACGTCACTTTCATTTATAGAAAATATGAAAAGATGGGGTGAGGGGGGGGGGGGTGCAGGTAGTGATTGCTCACACGATCACGATGTGCCTATGAGCTATGAGTCACGTAAACACTAGTCTGCGTGTTTATGTTTCAGTGATTTGTAAGCTTTGGGGAGGAGGAATTACCTACCTTGCCAATCAACTCCAAGTCCGCGGAAAACCGCACAAAAACCATATCAAGACTAACTAGTGCGCCAAAACATAGGTAGTGAAATCTATTCTCTTATTCTAACTTGTTAATTAACTATTTCACTTGGCCGAGTGGTTCTAGGCGCTTCAGTCTGGAACCGCGCGACCGCTACGGTCGCAGGTTCGAATCCTGCCTCGGGCATGGATGTATGTGATGTCTTTAGGTTTAAGTAGTTCTAAGTTCTAGGGGACTGATGACCACCGCTGTTAAGTCCCATAGTGCTCAGAGCCATTTTTGAACTATTTCACAAACTGTCTTAAACCATGACTTTGTAAGTTCGCTTTGAACATTTCCGATTTTATTTACACCTCCTGTGCAACAGATAAGCGTATGTGTATAAAAAATATGCAGCGTTACATAGTACATTCCTAAAATCAATTACTCTTCTTCTCAAAGAAGAAATCTAGCCTGAAGCTGACAACGTTGCGGAAAAGAGTCATATTTCACTATTTCTTAACTAGCAAAGTCGCTCAAATCTAAACTTCTGCTCTAAAATGCAGAGTCATAAAACGAATACAGAATCTGCCTACACTGTATGAATACCGATTCAGCAGTAATATGCATTATTACCTCAAATTATAATACTCAGTATCTCTCTAAAATGCTGAGATATAGAACATAAAAACATAAACGGAGGAATTTCTGATTAATATCCCTATCATATTTATCTCTTGAAGTTACTCAAGTTTTAGGTATATTCGAATATCTCTATATGTCCAACGAAACTAGTAACTTTCTATAATTTTGTAAATGATGATTTTTATGGGACCTGAATTAAGAAACTGGTCTGTGTAATCGTTCTTAGGCGTGAATACAAGCAACAGAGGCATTATAATAGCTTAAGTCTTAGTTGAATTTGCTGCCACCACGAGGCAAAAATTCGATGCTACATCTTCAAATGAGACTGATGGGGTAGAATCGATATACTCACCATTCCTCATCTAGTTAAAGTGCATTGATGGAAATGCAACATTATCTAATATGCAACGGGTGCTTCCCACATTTTCTACGGAGACCAAATAATATATTTGCTAGATGAACCAGGGGGCCTTACCGAAGTGGGTAACTCGTGTGCGTTAACGATACAGGTAGCCGCTTCATAGGAGGAACCACACCGGAGGGATATCTGTCGAGAGACCAGAAAAACATGTGGTTCTTGGCGGGGGTGGGTGGTGACGGGGGTGTGTAGGGGGGGGGGGGGCAGCAACAAATCAATAGCTGCAGGGGCAACAATCTTAGTGAGTGAATGATCTGGCCTTCTAACGTTATCCATACGGCTCTACTGTATGGTTAAATGATGATTCAGTCCTCTTGGGTAAAGTATTCTGTAGGTAACATAATTTCCCATTCGGATGTATGGGCGGGACTACTCAGAAGGATGTCGTCACCAGGAGAAACAAAACTGGTATTCTATGTGTCGGAGAGTGGGATGATAGATCTAGGAGGTTGGTTAAAATAATTTAAATGGCAAATGGGTAGGTTGAAGTCAGGAGGAAGAGGATTTCTGGTCTGGTGATTACAGGGTTACAAAAATAAAGTCAAATAGCGGTAACGCAAGACTAGCTCTAACAATTAATGAGAACTAAGGATACTTTTTGGCTAGTACGAGCAGAGCATGGAACACATTGTAGTAGCCAAGGTTGCTTCAAAGCCAACACCACCACAACAGTACAAATTTATATGCCAGCTAGTGCCGCAAACGATTAACAGATTGAAATAATGTATTATGAGATAAAAGAAATTATTCAGATAGTTAAGGGAAGAATGAGTGCAGTACTATATGGATGATTCAGGGGAGGGGACCAGACAGCGAGGTCATCGGTCCCAGCAGTACTATATGGTTGAGGTATATGGACTATAAGAAAACCGGAACAGAAGACAATCGAAGCATTTGAAACGTGGTGATATTGAAGAAAACTGTTGAAAATTAGATGGACTGATAAGGTAAGGAATGACGAGGTTCTCCGCAGAATTGGCGAGGAAAGGAATATGTGGAAAGCACTGACAAGAAGAAGAGGCAGGATGGTTGGACATAAGACATCACAGAATAACTTCCATAGTACTAGAGGGAGGCGTAGAGGGTAAATTTGGTTGTTACAAGTTAGACACAGATTTAGATGACCTGGTCAAGATCAAAACCACGTTTAATTCCAGTCATGGTATTCTTAATCCAGTTGACTTAGTGAACAAGCTAAGAGACATGCAAATCACCCACACCCCCATGTGCCAATCTTATTTGTTTCGATGTTAGCAACTTATTCATTAATATACTTGTTCAGGAGTGGCTAAACATTCTCACAGACTTAGTAGATAAATAACATAAGGTTAGCTACACAAACTTGTCTAACACAGAATTATTTCCGTTACAGTGGCATGATGCTCTAACTATGGGATCCACCCTCAGTCCAGTTCTTGCTGAAATTTTCAGCGACAGTTTTGAAGAATAGTTTTCGGAAAATAATCCACCCTTTATCAAGGTTGGATACTGGTTTAGGTATGTTGATGATGTGTTGTGCTTACAGACAGGTACTATCAGCCAACTTTAACAATTTTTCAAGCAACTAGATTCTAATCACAGCGGTATAAAACTCACAATGGAGTTTGAGAATGACCATAGGGATCAGTGACCATACTTGTACTTTCAAGATTTATAGGAAACCTACCACCAAACATTTTATAATACCCACAAACTCTCAACACTCAATGACCCATAAACATGTGGCCTTTAATTCAATGACACAACTTCCAAATGGAATTAAATTCAGTCAAATGAACAGTATCAAATAATGGCTAGCCTTCCTTCCACCTTGGTAGAATTGTTAATGCACAAAAAGCAGAAACAACAAGTGTACTCTTTTTTTAACTCTGTGGTCGATGCACCACCTTAAGAACGCAATAACTGGCGCACAGTTCCTTATTTAGGAAAAGCCTCATTGGTTGTAGCTGGAAAGCTTGAATGCAGGAATGCAAAACCATCCTTTTATGTGCACAGCACTGTTGGACACTTCTTGCTCAGTGGTAAAGAGAGCACTCCAGCTTTGGAAAAGAGTGGAATATATAAAATTACTTGTAATATGGCAAATTCTATTCGGTCAGTCTGGCAGGGCAGTATGTCCCTGCTTGAAGGGACACCACGGAATTTGGAGACTTAGGAGAGGAGACACTACTTTTACAGACAATCTGCTAAAGGAAGGTCATAGTTAGAAGGTGAGACACGAAGTATTACACCAAGTTCATGAAGGAAGAAAGATGAACTGTCTTGAAATAGTGGAAATCAATAAACATATGTCCTCAGCCCAAACTTGGTATTGAATGACCAGACACAGTTTCCTTACTCGCCACTTCTAACCATAGATACTACTCATAATCTCATCCAGGCCATATTGTAAATTACCCCTCTTATGTGCGCGCCACATTAACCTATAGTTCAGATACCGTAATTTCTATTGTGTAACGAAATTTACTTTGTATAATCACAGCTGCTTCACTTACTTAGGTTAGTGGAAGTAGCACAATTGATCTATTTTCCCACCAAAATTTGAAATTCCCACCATGAAATCATTGCTACATTGGCACATCTATGCCGCCATTTTCAATCAGCCATCTTGAATAAATATGGCAACAATGCAATGTGGGATGATTTCCTTGTTGTCCCACTACTTAGGCAGACCTGAAATCCAGTAATATGACATGTAAGTGTTTTAATGTAGTGAACGGATGCTGCTTGCTAGAGATTGTATTATGATAATTAAGTATGGTTATCTCTTTTTCTCTGATCAGTAATCTTATATTTCCATTCTGTGAAACGTTTTAAACCCGAAAGTTACCTAGTAATGTTACAAGGTGTTTTATTGTTATATATTACCATCTTGAGGTGTGTATCTTTTGTGATCGGTGGATGTTTTGTTGTCACAGTTGTTTAGGGGCTGTCAGATACCAGGTACCATAGTGATATGTCCCTTTATGTTTCGGGTATTCACTTCCAGTGCTTTACAATTTATCGCAGGTGTTGTAATTTCAGTGCTATGTATCAGAGTATTACATTATATGTCGTAGAATTGTGTTTCTTTGAAAGCTTCTCCATGATGCCATTGGAATGGTTAGAAGACGTTCCACTATGTGAATGATTCTAATATGACTCTGGCGCCGTTTAGTTGTTTATCAGTGTGTAACAGGTTCGTGTCTGCTCTGTGTCGCTGTTGTTTCATTGCTGTACTCGAGTCATGTAGGTGTATGTATTATGCCTAAATAAAGAAATTATTGTACTTCCAAACTACATTATTTCAAAAAAGTAATGTATTAGTATAATTCACAGTTGCAGTTAAAGAAGGCTGTTTGACAAGACATTTTATTTATCTGTTTCTTTTACGCATGTCAACTTCGTGGTGATGACTGGAGAAAGCATCCGCATTCATTTTAAATCAGCTATTGAGAACTTTTGTGCTTGAAAGACGCAGTAGTTTATCAGTATAGCGTGTGACGGTTACGTTCTGCGGCATTTATCTTTTTAAGTATTTTTATAGTTCGTTAACACCTACAAGTTGAAGCTTTCTAATCTCGTTGATTCCAGTTCTGTGATTCAGTTCATCAGTTGAAAATAACAAGTACTTCCAACATAAATCCCAGACACTTTATTTATTTTCTCAAACTCCTCTTTACAAATAGCAGCTACGTCAATTTGGTTAATGGTCCCTGAATCGTTTACCAGCTGTGTCCACAGTGGATAAAACTTCCCTTCATTGTGACAGTCGCTTAATGAGAAACAAGAAGACCCTTTTCTTAAAGAATCTGCAAGTAGTTTCGAGTTGGCAGGATGACTAAAACAATAATTATTTGCCATTGTTCTTAAAACTGTTTTAGAAAAATTCTCAGAGTGCTCAGCCTTCTCTATGTAATTATGCTAAGTTAAAGATGTATCCATTAACATGTCACCTAAAGTAATCTTGTCGTGATACTGTCTTTCTTAGATGGTCACTAAGTGGCAGTCTCCGCAGTAACCAACAAAAGAGTGAAAATTGTACGAGCTTTTAATACCAGTTTAAACGTTTGTGTAGTTCAAGAGATAAAGTAATGTCAGCAGAGGTGTACAAGGTCATTCAAGGTATGAAGGCAGGAAAGACACCGAGAAATGTTGCTGTTTTAATAGAAATGATTTAATTTGGAGCTAAAGTTATTCAAAAGGAACTAGTAAAATAATTTACAGAATTTTGATGGTGTTAAGACAGCAACCAGCCACAAATTTTTTTTCAGTTCGTTTATTCTAAAGGTACTGTTACCGGTTTCGAATCATTTCGATTCATCTTCAGACTGTTTTCATGTTTTCATTACATGTGGTGCGTTTTTTTACAGATTAATTACCCTAAAATATAAATAACACATAATTATAAGCACGCTACACAGATGGTTGCGTTACAAGTTTTCATTCGATGTGACTTATGTGAAATGTCGGTTTCTAGTGTTTGTTTTGATAGTCCAAAAGATGTGAATACATTCCCACTACATTCTTATCGTTTCACACGTAAATTTTTGTCACTGCTTACAAACATATGTTTGCAAGTACTTTGTATGAATCAAAACATCACTAAAAACATAATAATACAGATAACATTTGTAGTAATAGGGGCTTTACAGAAGAATAGAAATAAACATATACATCAGTGTTACAGGAATTATGACATGAGTACATAGATAAAAGATCAGAATAACTTTCGAAACATCAACTTCACACATGAGCATTAACACAAAACAGAGTAAATAATGTCTAAACATCTTTACAAAGTAAATAACACATTATTAACGCCAATTGTATTTGAGGATAACAGTATTCCTCATCATAGTGAATGTAACTTAGTATTAGAAGAGAAAAAAGTTCTATGAAACATTACACAGAGACAGGAAGAAAACAAATATACAAGGGTACACAAACATATAGTGGGATAACACCAATAGGAAAGGACAGGGTTCGTTTTCAGTGTAACATGTGGTGCTGCAGTCCAACCCAAAACTTCATATATCTTTCCTCTTATTTCATCCTTTGTTTCCACCAAAAAAATTCTATCTAAGCATGCTTTCTGTATTTATATGTTCACACATTTCTCACCTCAACATTTATTTCCAAGAAAATCCTACCTAAACCTGTTTTCTGTACCTTTTTTTGTATAACTTCTCAATGTATTCTTTACCTATTCTCCATAGTCAGTTTCTTATATAGTCTACCCCCTCTTAAGCTAACTTAAATTTACTGAGCTCAGATGCTAAACTAAGGGACGAGGCAATGCAGCAGCACATAAAACAATTAATATAAACAGCAATGAAAAAAAATGGAAAATCGCAAAGCAAGCTACAGTAAATCTAAATTACCAAGCAATTCAACATTACAACTAATATGAGGCAATGCGCAGTAAACAAAAAAATATATCTGGCTTAGCAGAGTACCACAAATTAAAGTTCAGTAGCACTATGCCAGCAAACAGCAGCTTATATGTAAACATGACATAGCTCAAGCAAAAAAAATAGCACACTAAAGATAACAATGCAGATAAGGGAAATGTATAATCACATCTTAAAGTCTACATAATTAAAGTGGTGCACCACAACAACTTATTGTAAAAAAAATATTACCATGTACTTGAAAAGAAAATTATGTGTTACTGTTACTAGTCCCTTCTTATTGTTCTTTCCTTTCCAAGTGCTCCTTTTTTGAAGAATGTGGATCACAAAATTATTATTTAATAGATCTGTTGACAGAAAGTGTTCACATTAGCAAATGCATTTAATTTTATTTTATGAAACCAATGCTGCAACACAGATGTCAAATGAAATAAGCAATTATGCAAACCAAAGCATAAAAACATCATTCAATAGTCATGTGGCATTTCGTAAGTCAGTAGCTCTCAACTCTCATAGAAAGACACTTGTCATAATCAGGTGTGCAGATGTACGAATATTTCCCATCAATTCATAAGCATTGCAGTAATTAGCACAAAGTACGAGTAATCATATGTTTTCAGGTAATGAGCGTGTAATATTTGTGATGCTTTCTACAAAGGAATGTCAATAGCAAGGTTAATGGAAGTAATGAGGGTGTCGCATTTGCAATATTTTCTCTAAAGGAATGTTAATGGCGAGGATTAAGGCCTGCCTTTTTTCTTTTTTTTTTCTTTCTACCTGTGCTTCCGGAAAGGCACACCCTAATGGCTTGTTCTCCAGGTGTTTGACACAGCTGCGTGCCCACAACGCATTACGTGCAGGTGGTCACTTAACTTTCTTACGGAAATATTTACGACACCAGTTTCCGCTACAGTGACAGTCTCACATAAAAATATTTCACAGGTCAAGAATTAGCGTTGCAAATCTGTAGAAAGAAAATCCTATAAATATAAGTGTCCAAATAAAATATTCGTCAGCATTGTGATAGAGTCACGCATTTACGCACATTTCATAACTCTCAAAGTACGAATCTTGGTTTCCAACATACTTCTTATTCCTCATATACGGTAGCATCATCTTATTGATCATAAACATATCTCAACAGCATAGTACACATCGTCGTCGTAATAATAACATCATAACACCTCAGTCAAATCTCAAAAACGTCGTAGCTTTCTGCAATAATTTCAAAACCTAAAAAAAATTCTCTGCTCATTTCAATAGTGTCATCTACCTCAAACGTACTTTAAAATCATGCTCCCTTACCAAATATATCATTCAAAGCTCTCATAGTATCACAATGGTTCCGAAAAAATATGAACAGATCACACAGTACAGACAAAATACAATTTCGTAAGTGTGAAGTAATCCAACTGTGTAATTGCGTAAACATATGTCACTGATGTAATAAAAAAAGTGTATCTCTCAGTTACATGATCAGATAGCTGTGTAATTTGTGTGTTAGAGAAATATGATACCGATGTGTAAAGTTGTATAAGCAAATACCATATTAGCTAGGGTTCCTTGTGGTTGCCACACACATGGTACACAAAGTAAGTGTGTACCCCCCTGAGGATAAATGTAATTATACCCTCAGGTGTTACAGATTACAGCAATGGAATGAAATGTGTCACGGAAAAATTTCTTTGTAATTCAAAAATCTTTAATAACAAGTGTTTTAAGTATAATATTAATCACTCAAGTGCGTGTACTGTAGCGCTAAACTGTGCATCTTGTCGCAACATAATCTCTGTGGAAGTGTCGTAGTTATTGTCCTCCGAAAGCTAAGTTCTGCAGAAGTCAATGTACTTACCACATGATAAACAAAAGTGAAATGCTTTGCGTATAGATATCGTAGTTATTATGCTTATTGCCGTGATGAAGAAAGTACTGTGCTGTAACGTATTGTTGTGCTACGGAAAAGGCTGTCTCATTGTAGCTGTACCACAAAAGTTACTATTAAAACATGTTTTACTTTCCAGAATAATACAGAAAAACTGTGCAGATATAAAACAGATACACTGCAAAAGCAACATTGTGAATTGTCACTCATTAGTAGCGTCGTAATAACATCGTGTAGCTGTCACATAAACTAACCACTGTGTCCTCTGGTATCTCACAGAAAGTACTTTAAACCCAGAATGTATTTTCAAGTAAACCAAAAGTTGCATTAAAATCTCATTAGCAGTACCAGTATGTGTCCTAAGTATGTAAGCCTGATAGTCATTACGTAATTGTGCAACTAACAAGCAAGAATGTACAATTAACAACACTGTGTCGTCTGTTCATTATAACAATGCATTCGTAATTTCTGTTTAAATAAGTTCTCTTGGTTCTTGACTGGATATTTCACTTCAAACATTGTTACATGTTAACAGATTCTAAATCTGACAAAGCATACTAGAAATGTGAAGTGAAAAGTTTTATGGCAAAGACAAAATTAAAAAGCAGATTATCTTTCAATAAACGGTTTTACATGTGAAATGTGGTGTAAACCTTTACTCTTCCTAGTGCACAGAGTTTCAACTTCAAAGCAATTATCATGTTGTATACATCGGTAAAGAATGCTAAAATTTTTCTCCAGGCTAGCGTCTTATGTTATTTTTCTTGGAGCCAGCGGGCGCACGCGGCTGCCTGCTGTGCGAGTCATTGTCTGTCTCTTTGTTGCCGCGTGCCGTTATTGGGATTAGGAGACCTAACTTCTACAAATTCACTCTGACGAGAAGGCCCTGCCCTGTTTGAATCCCGCCAGTTCTGATGCAATTCAGGTCTGTCGTTACGAATATATCGTCTGTCGTCATGTCGGTAGTTCCTATAGTTTCTTTCTTGTCGGTTAAGTGGTGGAGAATTTCTCCCTGAATCGTAACTGTGCGCTGGACCGTTGCATCTGAAGTTATTCTGTCTCCTTTGATAATAATTATTTTGGTTCCCATATTGCCTGTTTCTCTGATAGTCTCTGTGATAGTCATTACCGCGGAGAGGTGATCTTTCCCTGTAATTATTACTGCTCTGCCAACGGTAGTCATACGGGTGGTGTCTGTTTTGGTCACGATTTACGTTGTAAGAATAGGCTTGTCGGGTCCAGTTATTATTTCTGTCGTCACGGAATTGTGACGGATGTGACCTGTAGTGATTGTTTTCCTGTTTTCCCATCCCGCGACTGTCTGTGTCAATTTCTAATTCTTGTAACAGTCCCTGAAAAGCTTCAATGTCGTCTTTGCAACGTCCTGCTAAAATAATATGTCGTAAATGTTCAGGCAGTTTGATTAAGCAAATGCGGATGAGTTCTGAGGGGCTGTATGGGTTTGAAAGATATTGATTCTTATGCAACATGTCTTCAAAATATTTCATAAGACTGGAAAATTCAGATTGTTCAAAACATTTCATCATTATGATGCTATGTTTTACTCGGTCTTGTGTAGCTTGAGACCAATATGCTGAGAGGAAGGCATGGTAAAACTCTCCTTCACTGTGGCAATCGTGAATTACCGATCGCATTCTTACAGCTGGTTCATTCTCCAAGTAGCCACACATAAATTCTAATCTGTGTTCTAACGACCAGTTGGGAGGAAAACAATGAGAGAATTGATGGAGCCATGCTTGTGGATGAATGTCGTTGCCAGAATTCTTAAATGTTTTGAATTTACGTGTAGTAATGAACAGCTTATAGTCAAAATCATCATGTCGGCCAGTCGCATATCGGTCATTGTTAGGTCGTGTCGGCCGTTCCATATCAAAATTCGGTGCACATTGCCAACTTCTTTCACAATTTCCGAAGTACCTTGTGTTGTTATTTTGTGTCTGTTCCGTATTTCTATGTCCCTCTTCCCGTATTGGGGCGCGAGTGTCCTCTGAAATACGTAATTCTTGTACTACTTGTGCCAACTGATCTTGCACTTCCCGGATTTCTCTTTTGTACTGTGTATTGATTTGATTTTGATTTTGTTTGAATTTTCTAATTTCTACATACTCTTCAGTGTCAGTGAAGGCTACAGGTGTTGTGTTATTCAGATCATCATCTACCTTTGTAGATTAGTTAGTGACCTGATCCGAAAGTTCGGCTACTTTCTCCGATAGTGGACACATTTCCTCAGTGTGTTTTTCTGAACCAAGTTTCAGAGTGTCTATTTGTGTTGAAATCGAATCTACTGTGTCCTTTAAGTTTTCCTGAGTTTTTGCAAGTTGCGTAACCGAATCGGTAGATGCAACTGAGTCAATTTTAGCTTGCAAGGTGTCGTGATTTTCATGAACAATGGTTTGCAGTTCTTTTATGGCTGCTTCGTGATTCTGTAATACATTTTCATGCCGCGAAAAAATGGGTTGAAAATGCTCACAAATTTGTGTTTTTACGTCATTACAGACTTTTTGACATTTCGATTCAATGTTATGTAACTCACTAGTTAAATCTTCACGTGTTTGTTCAATAGTTTGCTCCAATGAGCCTAACTTTTGAAGATTTTGTTCCATTGTGTCTAACTTTTTAAGATTTTGTTCCATTGTGTCTAACTTTTGCAGCTTTTGCTATGTTTGTCTCTGATTTTGTTCCATTTGTTGCATTAGTTGTAATAACAATGCATTAGTGTCTGGAATCTGTTCCTCTACTCTTTTCGGCAGTGCATTTGCACCGGCAACATTCACATTTTGACAAGCTGAAAATGTGTCTTGACTTATTTGAGAAAACGGTGAGGACGCAAAACCTGAATCTACAGTATTTGTAAAATTGTGTCCTGTCATTTCGGATTCCTGAGGCGGGCTGTTGCCGACCGATCGATCGATAATGCTTCCCTGTTCACTACCTGTTTCACTGTCTATACCATTATTTACCGCCCGCTCCATTTCCCTATGCACGGTTACCAAATTACTACTTGGAACGTCTGTTAATTCACTACACAGTGGTGCTGATAAGCCACGCTCGTCGTCACTATTATTTCTCAGTTTACTTTGGAGCCTAGTGTTACGTTTTTCACACGCCATTATTGTCACAGTATTTCACACGACAACACAGAAGAACACAATTTGAAGAGCAAAAATAGGGGAACACATTAACATAGCACTGAAAATAATATCTAGTTAATTGCAGCTGCGAAATACTTGGTGCAAATCTACATGCATGCCACACCTGTTTTACTGTACAACAATGAAAGACCGCAACTACAAAGGAGATTCTCTCTACAGTTACGCGCTAGCAGTAAACAATAGCTACACTAATTACACAAACTACAAGAAAAAAATCAGAAGATTCCAGTGAGGTATCCTAGGCTAAGGGTCGTCATATGAAACGTCCCCTTTAGAACAATTTATACACGACTGTGCTTAAACTGACATAAAATATTTTTAGCGCAACGCAATCTGACTATCAAAGATCCCTGCAAAAGAATGGCCCTGACTAACATTAACCTATACCTTTCACAAATCACTTACCTCACAAAAATCTTCGCTACTCAAGCTACTGCAATACAGCGAGCGCCACTACTGCCAGCTAAATAAAAGATTCAAACTACTGAAGGCACTAACTACTGATAGGGACAGTTAGCAAATGAAAGATATTAATAGAGAACAAACAATGTATTTACCTTAATATCATCACAAGTCATAATATATATATCAGTTCATGACAAATTACAAACCTCCGCCATCTCTCTCCCCACATCCACCACTGCTGGCGGCTCACCTCCAACTGCGCAACGCTACGCGCTGTTCACAGCCAGCTGCCTAACACTACAATGGCGAGTATTACAACAATGCAAAGCAGCCACAGACTGCACACAGCACAGCCAGTGATTTTCATACGGAGGTGGCGTTACCAATAAAAAAATCTAAACAGCCTACTTACATAGAGAAAACATAAACAGCCTACTTAGAACATTTACCAGTACTGCTAATGAGATTTTAATGCAACATTTTGGTTGACTTGAAAATATATTCTGGATTTAAAGTACTTTCTGTGAGATACCAGATGACACAGTGTTAGTTTATGTGACAGCTACACGATTTTATCACGACGCTACTAATGAGTGACAATTTACAATGTTGCTTTTGCAGTGTTTCTGTTTTATATTTGCACAGTTTTCTGTTTTATTCTGGAAAGTAAAACAGGTTTTAGTAGTAACTTTTGTGGTATAGCTATAATGAGACTGCGTTTTCCGTAGCACAACAATACGTTACAGCACAGTACTCTCCGCATCATGGCAATAAGCGTAATAACTACGATATCTATACACAAAGCATTTCACTTTTGTTTATCATGAGGTAAGTACATTGACTTCTGCAGAACTTAGCTTTCGGAGGACGATAACTACGACACTTCCACAGAGATTATGTTGCAACAAGACGCACATTTAGCGCTACAGGACACGTATTTGGGTGATTAATTTTGTACTTAAAATATTTATTTTTAAGGATTTTTGAATTATAAAGAAAGTTTTCCGTGATACATTTCATTCCATTGCTGTAATCTGTAACACCTGAGGGTATAATTACATTAATCCTTAGGGGGGTACACGCTTACTTTGTGTACCATGTGTGTGGCAACCACAAGGAACCCTAGCTAATATGGTATTTGCTTATACAACTTTACACATTGGTACCATATTTCTCTAACACACAAGTTACACAGCTATCTGATCATGTAACTGAGAGATAAACTTTTTTTATTACGTCAGTGACAGATGCTTACGCAATTACACAGTTGGATAACTTCACACTTATGAAATTGTATTTTGTCTGCACTTTGTGAAATGCTTATATTTTTTCGGAACCATTATGATACTATGAGAGCTTTGAATGATGTATTTGGTATGAGATCATAATTTTTAAAATACGTTTGAGGTAGATGACACTATTGAAATGAGCAGAGAATTTTTTTTAGGTTTTGAAATTATTGCAGAAAGCTACGACGTTTTTGAGATTTGACTGAGGTGTTATGATGTTATTATTACGGCGACGATGTGTACTATGCTGTTGAGATATGTTTATGATCAATAAGATGATGCTACCGTATATGAGGAATAAGAAGTATGTTGGAAACCAAGAATCGTACTTTAAGAGTTATGAAATGTGCGTAAATGCGTGACTGTATCACAATGCTGACGAATATTTTATTTGGACACTTATATTTATAGGATTTTCTTTCTACAGATTTGCAACGCTAATTCTTGACCTGTGAAATATTTTTATGTGAGACTGTCACTGTAGCGGAAACTGGTGTCGTAAATATTTCCGTAAGAAAGTTAAGTGACCACCTGCACGTAATGCGTCACGGGCACCCACCTGGGCGACAGCCGCCCGAAAAAAAAAAGCCATTAGCCTTTCAGCGGCACAGGTAGAAAAAAAAAAGTGGAGGCCATTATCCTCGCTATTGACGTTCCTTTGTAGAAAGCATCGCAAAAACGACACGATAATGACAAGTGTCTTTCTACGAGAGTTGAGAGCTACTGACTTACGAAATGCCACATAGCTATTGAATGATGTTTTCATGCTTTGGTTTGCGTAATTGCTTATTTCATTTGACATCTGTTTTCCAGCTGTGTTGCAGCATTAGTTTTATAAAATAAACTTAGATGCATTTGCTAATGTGAACACTTTTTGTCAACAGATCTATTAAATGATAATTTTGTAATCCACATTCTTTAAAAAAAGGAGCACTTGGAAAGGAAAGAACAATAAGAAGGGACTAGTAACAGTAACTGCATACACAATATTCTTTTCAAGTACATGCTAATATTTCTTTTACAATAAGTTGTTGTGGTGCACCACTTTAATTACATAGACATTAAGATGTGAATATACATTTCCCTTATCTGCATTGTTGTTTTTACTGTAATATTTTTTCTGCTTGAGCTATGTCATGTTTAGATATAAGCTGCTGTTTGCCAGGCATAGTGCTACTGAACTTTAATTTGTGGTACTCTGCTAAGCCAGATTTATTTTTTTGTTTGCTGCGCATTGCCTCATATTAGTTGTAATGTTGAATTGCTTGGTAATTTAGATTTACTGTAGCTTGCTTTGCGATTTTCCATTTTTTTCATTGCTGTTTATATTCATTGTTTTATGTGCTGCTGCATTGCCTCGTCCCTTAGTTTAGCATCTGAGCTCAGTAGATTTAAGTTAGCTTAAGAGGGGGTAGACTATATAAGAAACTGACTATGGAGAATAGGTAAAGAATGCATTGCGAAGTTATGTGACGAAGATTTGGGCCCAAATGAGTATTGTACAAACAGAAATAATTATTTTGAAAGAAATATGAACAGGCTACAGAAAGCAGGTATAGATAGGACCTTTTTGGGAATAATGATGAACAAAGGGAGATCTCCATGCAAAATACTGCAGTAAAACAAACCCTGTCCTTTCCCTTTTGTGTTATCCCACTATATGTTTGTGTACCCTTGTGTATTTGTTTTCTTCCTGTCTCTGTGTACTGTTTCATAGAACTTTTTTCTCTTCTAATACTAAGTTACATTCACTATGATGAGGAATACTGTTATCCTCAAATACAATTGGCATTAATAATGTGTTATTTACTTTGTAAAAATGTTTAGACATTATTTATTCTGTTTTGTGTTAATGCTCATGTGTGAAGTTGATGTTTCGAAAGTTATTCTGATCTTTTATGTATGTACTCATGTCATAATTCCTGTAACACTGACGTATATGTCTATTTCTATTCTTTTGTAACGCCTGTTTTACTACAAATGTTATCTGTATTGTTATGTTCTTTAATGATGTATTTTGTACCTTTGTAATTGTATTCTCATGTTATAAAATTGTAATTGACACCAGTTCATCTTATTATTAACTTGTAAGTTACATTTCACTGCACACGTTTCTGTTGGTCGTAGTATATGGACAATATGTGAGAAGTAGAGACTGTTAGTGTTTGCACGTGTGTTAATAATTCAGCAAGGGACTGGATAACAGCATTGTTGGTTCTAAGGACAGTTCCGAAAACTTTGTGAGTGCACAAGTGGTGGTTTATGGACTTGCTATATTATTCGCAAGACTCTTCAATGGTGATTGTGCACCTGCACAGTCACAACAGATGGCTGCTGGCCGTCTCTACCAGGACTACAGTGGGTCTGCATCTTTGATGGCCCACCAATTGCTGCAAGGACTGCAGTGGGTCTTCACCTCTGGTGGCCCACCAATACCATTATCTCTACCAGGACTACAGTGGGTCTGCTCTGTGATGACCTACCCACCAATACTCTTCAAAACTTCGACTGACTCCGCTGTGGGTTTGCTCTGTTGTGGCCCATTGCCTGTCTGTATGTCAAGAGTCAGCATTGTCTTTCTGTTGGAAAGACAACACTACTTCTTCAAGACTGCATGGAAATCCACTACTTCCATGTGCATTTTCTTTTACTGCTCAGACTTTGAGAAAAACACTGCAATTTTACTGTGACGAATGATGAGGACTGTCTTTATGGACTGTGAGAAATTTTTAGCTTTTGACCAACATTGTATCAATAAGTGTATGCATTTGATTTCTTTGTTATTGTAATTATGAAAAACTTTTTTCAAATCTGTATTGGCCACTGCCCAATCCAATTTGTAAAATTTTTTTGTGGGGAGCATGGGGTCTATGTAAGTAGGCTGTTTAGGTTTTTTTTATTGGTAACGCCACCTCTGTATGAAAATCACTGGCTGTGCTGTGTGCAGTCTGTGGCTGCTTTGAATTGTTGTAATACTCGCCATTGTAGTGTTGGGCAGCGGCAGCTGGATGTGAACAGCGCGTAGCGTTGCGCAGTTGGAGGTGAGCCGCCAGCAGTGGTGGATGTGGGAAGAGAGATGGCGGAGTTTTGTAATTTGTGATGAACTGCTGTATGTATTATGACTTTTGATGATATCAAGGTAAATACATTGTTTGTTCTCTATTAATATCTTTCATTTGCTAACTATCCCTATCAGTAGTTAGTGTCTTCCATAGTTTGAATCTTTTATTTAGCTGGCAGTAGTGGCGCTCGCTGTATTGCAGTAGCTTGAGCAGCGAAGATTTTTGTGAGGTAAGTGATTTGTGAAAGGTATAGTTTAATGTTAGTCAGGGCCATTCCTTTGTAGGGAATTTTGAAAGTCAGATAGCGTTGCGCTAACAAAATATTGTGTGTCAGTTTAAGCACAGTCTTGTATAAATTGTTCAAAGGGGACGTTTCCAGCCTACTTACACTATCATCCACTCTATTCTTCGTGCCAGTGGTTTGTATATGCTCCCTTCTTCACCGATTCCGCGGGGAAACTACTCATACCTATTCTTATAAATCCATCTAACTTTCAACACTCTCACACGCTTCAATTCTCTTCTGATCGGTTCTTCCCATAGCCCTTGATTCACTGCTATACCATGCTGTGCTCCAAATGTATATTCTCAGAAATGCATTCCTCAAATTAAGATCTACGTTTGATACTAGGAGACTTCTTTTGGCCAGAAATACGTTCAGTGCTACCTCTAGTCTGTTTTTTATGTCCTCCCTGTTTCGTATGTGAAGTGTTATTTTTCTGCCAAGGTAGCAGAATTTCTTAACTTTGTACACTTCGTGGTCACCTGTTTTGATGTTGAGTCCACCTCTACTCTCATTTCTGCTACGTCTCATCACTTTCACCTTTCTTCGGTATAGCCTTTGTTCATAATTTGTACTCATTTCATTCAACAGTTCCTGTCATTCTTTTTCACATTCACTGAGGATAGCAATGCCGTCAGCGAATATTATCACTGGTATTCTTTCATCCTTCATATTATATAAATTATTGAATCATTCTTTCTTTCCGTCATTGCTTCTTCTACATATAGATTACACAGAAGGGGGCGAAAGACATCATCCCCGTCTTTTATCCTTTCTAACCCGAGCACTCTGTTCTTGATCTTCAACTTTTATTGTTTCCTCTTAGTTCCCGTACACATACCCAGTATGTTACTCATCCTTCCCTCTAGCTTACTTATTTTCTTAGAGGTCTGCAATGTACTCTTTCCAGCTACCCACTCTCTTACCTGCATTTAGCGATGGAATTCCTATTGCTCTCTTAAAGGTGACACCTCTGCTTTTAATTTAATCGGTATAAATCAACGACATAACGCACTCTCGACTACACAGAACACTCTTCCGAACACGACAGACACTTGCAACACTTATTGAGAACATTGCACATGCGCCGTTCGTTGTCAAACACAGCAGTGCAACCTGCTGGTTTGGCTAACATCTGCATTTACGTTAAAGCTTGCATCTGCCACGGTATTTCCACATATTTTTCGAGTCCCTGTATTTCTTCTATGTCATTAGAACAACGAGAATAAAAAGTATAAATTTCTTTATAAAACGTTACGGAACAGTTGTTGACCAACATAACTGTGCGGAGGGACACTGCTCACATAGAGCCTGCAAATAATTTTTGGTAGCATTTACTGGGTAAGCAAGCGAGAAAAAATAATTTTCCCCCTTGGAATGACTCAGCAGCGTGCTAATGGGATCGTGTTCACCTCGTGGGTGGTCTGAAGATCCGTTTACGGAAGCGAGAAGAATCGACAAGAGGCATGTTTCTCTACCTGCAGAAATTCATCTTTACGACAGGTTTTATCTCAGGTTCCACTGCATCACAAAATATTAGGCGACGTCAAATTACTTTATTGCCTTATGCAAAGCTGAGTTTCGGCGTTCCTCTCTGGGAGGATGCCATCGTCTGGAACAGACAGCTTGGGGGACTGATAGTTAACGACAGGAGTTTCGCTTCGTCCAAGGTATTCTCCGATGGAAGTGAAAATTGCAGTCGATGCGGGTTTTGGAAGTGGGGCAATCTTTATATAGTTCCGAGGAACGCTTCCAAAAGTCAGTGTAAGTTTGGACTCCACAAAGAACGGAGCTCTCAGTTTAAGCTCCTAAGCGATAATAGCTTTTTGGGAATAGAATAGGAAGGAAAATCAGCATTGGCCGTATTTTGTTGTTTTATTGTCAGCAAAATCGATTTTCGGTCACTTAGTGACCATCCTCAGTGCTGTAATATACAATTAAAACTGGTAGGCACTGGTATCAAGCTATAACCACAAGCTTAGAGCGATCACATAAACGTTATAGCTTGATACCAGTGCCAAGACGATCAGTTTGATCACCAATGCCACTTCAAAGAAAATAGCGGGTTCCCTCCGTTAGTAGCAGCAAGCGACGAGACTCCACATAGCTTACATACGCATCCAGCATCAAGTAGTACTATACACGCGCTTGCTAGTACATTAGAGACCATCGACACCAGTCCCGCGGCGACACACTTCTCAAATCATAACATGGCGCTGCGAGCAACCAACGCGGCTCGTAACGCTCACTGCGAGACTCCACAACACAACCTAAGCCCATGCCACGGGCAAGCACGACCCCTAGCGCCTCGGAGTGGAAAACCAAGACTCACATCGTCCGAAGCACCAGAAGAGGAAAACCAAAGAGAAAGCACGCATGACAGAACAACCTGGATTGTTGCCCCGACTAGAAAGACAATCATTGGTGCCCGCGAATCCCCCACGGCTCACACTCTGTGGACATGAGAGTGTCTGTGTAGTCATTTAGGTAACACTTTAGTTACTTCACGTGCCTGAATCTATTACGTCCAGTGCACGCCATCGGAAATTAAAGTATCTCTTAATGGTGTACATACTTAAAGCAACGTGTTAATACTTCTCTCCACTGACGACACTCCCTTGATGATTCCTTTCCACACTGAACACCCTGCACACATAATTAGATCATTTATTTGTCTTACCTGTTTTATGCCCAGATAATTCTTAAAAATTTTGGAAAGAGGTAAGGAGATCCTTTAACAAGAGAGATATAGTCGTGTTAACTTATAATGTTCCATGGAAACAGAATTAGACCCTCTCACTTAAAGTGCAGCCTTCTTCACAAGCTGTTACTGCATTTTATTATTTTCATGGTCAGTCAGAGAACTTACTAATGCTGGTATTCTACGCACAGAGTGCGAAATATGCTTGCTAGTGTAAACACTTAGAATTCTGAAAATCTTGAAAGGTGTCTTTCATTTATTTCCCAATTTTAGTAGTGGGTCTAAAAGTACATAGTCTGATACATAAGAAAGCCATGCATTTCATACACATCCCTGGTGACAGCGTTAAGTAACAGTCCTCCATACACACCGTTCCCCAGTGGTGCTATGTGAGTCCAGTGTGCTAACCACTGCCCCACCCCCTCGGTACACGCATTTCGTTCAGTTCGGAAATGTTCTTCAGCATTAGTTAGATTGGAGAAGAAGAGGGAGAGCAGCGTAGAGTGCATGATTCTCAAACTTTGGGACGTTTGATTAAATATGAAATATTTTAATCTCGTTTGTTGGAACGAGGTATGTGCTACTGTTGGTAGTAATCCGTTCAGCGACTGAGGGCGCAACGAAAGGTGGCAAGTCTGCTGCTGTACGGGAAGGGTGGCCTACGCGTCAGCAACGGGGCATACTTACTTTCTTCCCTTAATTCCATTCTTATCCACACAAAAATTGCGTTGCCGTATTACTCATCAAAGTCTTCGACGTGATACAGATGGACAGTCGAAGTCTGCTGTCAGAGTGGAGAAAGACATCAGCATATCACTTCTATTAGGATCATGCCCAACCAGCCACCCGAGATTGTCGCGCTGGCCCGAAACTCAGTGCCGGAGTATGGTCCTCAATCAAATTTTCTCATGTTTCAGATCCCACTTCAAGGGCGTTGCACAGATGGACGCACTAGTCTTCTTTATTTCACGCTTAAGAACACAAATGCGCTAGAACGTTTTTGCAAATGTTTCCTGGAGCAGAAACACAGAAATGTTTGATGCACGACACAGAGACGTGTAACTTGGTTCTTACGTCAAAGGAGACATTATACTATAAACATGGCAAGCCATTAGTGGAAACGAAGTGGCCGTGCGGTTAAAGGCGCTGCAGTCTGGAACCGCAAGACCGCTACGGTCGCAGGTTCGAATCCTGCCTCGGGCATGGATGTATGTGATGTCCTTAGGTTAGTTAGGTTTAACTAGTTCTAAGTTCTAGGGGACTAATGACCTCAGCAGTTGAGTCCCATAGTGCTCAGAGCCATTAGTGGAAAAATGTTAGAAGGTGTTGAGGTTACTCTGGAATAACTCACTAGTTCTTTATTTGAGATCAGTGGGAGAGAAGCTGCTTCGTAGATTAACACTGTGTGTCGGATCGGGACTCGAAACCGAAACCTTTGCATTTCGCGGGCAAGTGCTTTACCAACTAAACTGCCCCAGCATGACTCACGACCCGCCCTCACAGCTTTATTTCCGCCAGTACATCTCCAACCTACCATACGTCACAGACTCCTCCAGCGTAACTTGCGAGACCAGCACGTCTGGAAGAAAGAATATTGCGGTGACATGGCTTACCCATAGCCTGGGGTCATTTTTCCCAAAATGAATTTTCACTCTTCGGCGGAGTGTGCGTTGATATGAAATTTCAAGGCAGATTAGACCCTTCGTGACCAGCGGGACATATGTGTATCACGTACAAATTTATTTCTCTGAGTTCACAGGGATATGAAAGTCCAACACCTGTGTGGTGCTGTGACCTATTTCATTGCGTTTTAGCGGTTTTGTATAAATGTTTCCCTGTTTCCAATAGACAAGCTTCGTAAAGGTATTTATTGTCTTTATTACACTGCTTGAGAAAAATATACATATTTGCGCACATATTTACTGATAAAACACTTTTAAATTCGTTTAGTGTTTCTTCCTTGCGGCCAGAGTGTGTAGACCACTTCTGTTTGTGCCTTTTGCTCGTATTTGTGTGTCAATGTTTACATTTATATATTTTAGTCTGTGCTGTAATCTTATTTTATTTCGTTTGATTTGATATTAAACAGAAAACTCCACAAACTCATAATTTGATTTTTGTACTGTATGCTTGCCTTCCCCTTCTCTTTATATTTCGGCCCAATTACAAGCTGCCTTAGAAAGGCAGGGTGAAAAGCAAGTTAGACACACTTTCCTCCATTATTACAGTTCCACATGATGAAACTGTTTACTACTGTAACGTCCAAAAGAAAATAGAAAGACGGTGCAACATTTTAAGTGACCTACTGCCAAAAGCACATATAAAAGCGTATAGTTTAAAGGGCACTTATGTTGTGTATACAAATGTAAAATATTACTATTATTCTCGCGAACTATGTTGACACTCGGCGTGTTATTACATGGGAGCGAACGTAAACGGGAAATCCCTTTACGGTCGCTCCCAACAGCCATTGCACCGCGTGCCAACTTAGTTTTCGTAAATAGTACTTACTCGAACTTCCACCTAGGCTCCATCACGCTGCTATTTTCAGTAGAAAGTAATTTTAGTAATTTCATGAAACCCAATAACTGGGTACAAATCTTTCAGTCGGGCGTCACTTCCGCGACTTACGTCTTCCTAATCTACTCCAGTTTTCCAATTGGGGAAAGTGAAGCTACAATTTAACATGCATTCCGTACTACGTGCAGTTCCTCGAAACACTTTAAACCGTAGTGAAGAGAAGACTAGGCAGTCTGAAAATGTCAGTGTTCGACAGAGATTCGATGCCGCGCTCTCTCAATTTCCAGGACCGCATTTTACCGCTAGTCCACCAAGCCCCACATTCACTGCTAAGGAAGTGCGAATGTAAGTATATGCACGTGGAAACAAACCATGGCAAATCGGTCGCCTGACAAGTATATGGACTGAAAATTAGCCAGGAGTCAATCTCCAGTTTCCGCAAATGCATGAAGTCGAAAACTAATGAGGGGAGGTATTTTCAGATCGTAAATTAACTGCAGACAGGTACTGGCAGCTCGTAAACTACATGCAGGACATAAGGTAATTACTTACGGGTAAGTTGTATTGTTCATTTATTAACACTGACAGCACCACATGTGTATTGCGGAGTTTACTATCAAAGCTGTCGAGTTAATAGATACAGTCAAACTTGAACGCTAAGAGAATGATTGTAGCACAAGAGGAAACCGGCCCCAGATCTGTAACTTCCCAAATGCAATCTAAATCTACGTGTCTACTCTGCTATTCACAATAAAGTGCCTGACACAGGGTTCAATAAACCACCTTCAAGCTGTCTCTCTACCGTTCCACGCTCGAAGGGCATGCGGGAAAAACGAGCACTTAAATTTTTCTGTGCGAGCCCTGTTTTCTCTTATTTTATCTTGATGATCATTTCTCCCTATGTAGGTGAGCGCTAACAGAATGTTTCGTAATCGGAGGAGAAAACTGGTGATTGAAATTTTATGAGAAGATCCCGTCGCAACGAAAAATGCCTTTGTTTTAATCCTTGCTACTCCAGTTCACGTATCATGTCTGTGGCTCTATCTCCCCTATTTCAAGACAGTACAAAACGAGCTGCCCTCCTTCGTACTTTTTCGATGTCATCCGTCAGTCCCACCTGACGCAGATCCCACACCGCACAGCAATACTTCAGAATAGGGCGGACAAGCGTAGTGTAATCAGTCTCTTTAGTAGACCTGTTGCACCTTCTAAGAGTTCTCTCAATGAATCGCAGTCTTTGGTTTGCTCTACCCACATTATTATCTATGTGATCGTTCCAATTTAGGTTATTTGTAATTGTAATCCCTAAGTATTTAGCTGAATTTACAGCCTTCAGATTTGTGTGACTTATCGCGTAATCTAAATTTAGCTAATTTCTTTTAGTACTCATGTGAGTAACTTCACTCTTTTCTTTATTCAGGGTCAGTTGCCACTTTTCGCACCATATAGATATCTTATCTAAATCATTTTGCAACTCGTTTTGATCATCTTATGACCTTACGAGACGGTAAATGACAGCATCATCTGCAAACAATCTAAGACGGCTACTCAGATTGTCTCCTATGTCGTTAATATAGATCAGGAGCAATAGAATCAGGAACGAATAAGGACATAAAGACGGACATATCTAAGAGGACCACTGACGATGGTTTAACTCAAAAGCTAAACGTGACTGTTGATCACAATGGGAAAACAAAGCACTTTGCCCCAGACTATCGTCATAAAGGGTTTCGTGACCACTAGTTAACAAACTGATTGTTGGCTTCTGCCTCGAATTCTTCAGCCGACGTTTGTTTGAGAATTTGTCTGATGTTTCGCCAGCTCAACTGTCAGAGCTTCACCCTTCACTGCTGGTAGAGGACTGAAGCTAATTATATGTGCCTGACTCTGTGTGAGACCGAGCACGTGGTGAAATTCGCCGATAGGGAATATCCTGCCGCAGGGAAAAGCTACGACTCCCTCTAGTTCACGGAAGCCATTGAAATATAGAAACCTGAGAATAGCTTTAATAAGAAAGAAGAAAGCCTCAATGTAAACAGATGCTAGATTGCCGTGCTGCAGAGAACGACCGCTGCAGGTGTCAAGGGGAAAACCGCAGCGGAAATGACCACAGAAAAGCCCTTGGACATTGGCTCTCCAGGTACATATAATCTGCGGCCGCCAGTCCGATTGCAGTCTACCACCAGCAGTGGAGAGTGAAGCTTGGATTATGCCAGCCATTCGTACCGGAAAAACGTCAGAAAAGTTATCAAAGAAACGTCGGCCGAAGAACCCGAGACAGAAGCCGACATGTAGTTTGTCAGATTAAGTATAATTTGAATTATGCTGTTTTCTTAGGTGGAATGAGTACCTAAAATGAGATCTCGCTGGAATTTCCTCGGTAGAGGAGGGTCTGCAGGAGGTAACACTGGTAGTGGGATTCACATCAGCACGCCACTATTCAGAGCGGTTACACTGCACATTTGTGCGCGCTGGTGGGACGCACTGTGTTAGGATAATAAAGGACCCGGGAAGTGTAGGTAGCTATCTGAGAATCGCTTCGCTGTGACGGTGGTGATACACTGCGACGTAAAGTGATTAATATCAGACGTTCCGCAGTTTTGTCTGCTTCAATTAGTTTTCCAGAGAGAGAAAGAGACAACAGCTGCCGAGCAGTGGGGGGCGCAACGGCCGGAGGGGTGGCCGCCCCCACCTCCGCCCCCGCGCCGCCTTTCTATAGCCGGACACAAAGCCTGAGATTGTCTGCCGTCCGTCCGGAGAAGACTCAATAATACCAACATGACTCGGCCAGAACCCAAGTTCGATCTGGGCGTCGCCTTTGTCTGACCGCTACAAAAGACCTTCATTTGGTGCTGTTTCTCGTGTGTGAGGGGCGGCAGCACTTGTTCCAGATGTGCCGCCCGGTCACTCGTTCCAGCCCCTGATCCGATCTGGAGGGAGTCGCCGAAGAAAGGAGCAGCCGGCTTGTTTATCTTGTCCAGGTCCCCACGGACGTCTTCCCCCACCGCCGTTCCGGAATTAACAGATAGCGCAACACAGCGCGCTCCAGCTCTCGCAATCGGACCAGAAGTAGCTGCTTCTTACTGTCTGGGGACCTTTGTTGCACTGCACGTCCTTAATTGTCCTGTGCTTCCATGTGTTAGGTATCCAAGAGCGAAGCAAGAACCACTCTATTTCTTTTATACAGACCAACTCGTTTTCGAAAGAAATATCACTCACCAGTCGTATTTGGCCAACTTGAATTCTTCTTTCTCGTGTCGCCTATGGCGGCTCTGAGCAAGATGGTGGGCGATTTATGTTAAATAATGTTGGTTCTGGATTCCTTGATATTACTTGAGGACCATTTTCAGAGCCACATCAACGAGGAGCTGCTGCTACAGCTCACGCGTCAAGCGAACACATATGTCTTGCTTCTCTCCTTCATGTGTACGCAACTTTTCACATCATTCTGGTAATCTCTTATTGGCTCAAATGGCTCTGAGCACTATGGGACTTAACATCTGAGGTCATCAGTCCCCTAGAACTTAGAACTACTTAAACCTAACTAACCTAAGGACATCACACACATCCATGCCCAGGCAGAATTCGAACCTGCGACCGTAGCGGTCACGCGGTTCCAGACTGAAGCGCCTAGAACCGCTCGGCCACACCGGCCGGCCAATCTCTTATTGTTTTAAGTTTCAGCACAAATCTGTTTAATGTTTTAATTAATGTTCCTAAGTTGGTAATAATAGTGATGAGCATCTGATGCCTTCGCTCTCATTGGTTAAATATCATCATCAACCTTACTACTACGATCTAAAATTAACGTCTTCGTTCGGAATTGGGACCTGCTGAACCCTTTTACCTTTGAGTCTGTAGTGTAGGACTGTTTTGGAATTATTGTGTAGAGCATCATGCTGCAGCCACTTTTTTCATTCTACTTACTCCATTACCAGATGCACTCCGTCTTCACGTAGAATCTCTTTATTTCTTTGGTTTCCCACAAAGCGTAGCTTTGTCATCAGAAGAAAGGAAAATACAAGTTTAACGGCCGAGTGACAGGTGAGCCAAGGACTCGGTTGACAGTGCGGGTTGTCCTTCACAATATTTATTAGAAAAATTTTTTTTTCCCACTAATGTTACCAGGCGCCACGACCATTTTAAAAAAAACCAGGTGTTACCGCCAATAATAAATTTAAGAAACACACTGTAAAGTTTCGCAGCAACTTTTCTTGAACTACGAATGACTAGTCTTTGCATACTTATAAACAACTTAAAATTTAGCTTCAAAAACTCTTTCCTGGTATGGAAAATGGCTCCAAGAGCTCCTCCCAAGTAGCTGACAGCTATTCGGGAACTACTCGTGACATAGCTGTGGAGTCAACAGACTAAATCAGTGCTCTCGTTCAGCTGCGATCAAGGGCCGCCATCTGTTCGACGTCGTTCCTTCTCGCCTCAGCTTGCAGCCGCGAATTTCCCGTTGCCTTCGGTAGAGCAGGCACAGCTGCATCCTCCATATGGCTCAGCAATGTCAATCGAAGCAGCCACCGGGAATGTAAGTGCCAAGTAACGATGTCCATCACCTGCAAATTTAGCATACAGAGCAGTAACAGTGGCCGTAACAGTGGCCGAACTGAAAAAAATGGTTCAAATGGTCAAATGGCTCTGAGCACTATGGGACTTAACTTCTGATGTCGTCAGTCCCCTAGAACTTAGAACTACTTAAACCTAACTAACCTAAAGATATCACACACATCCATGCCCGAGGCAGGATTCGAACCTGCGACAGTAGCAGCAGCGCAGTTCCAGACTGAAGCGCCTAGAACCGCTCGGTCACAGCGACTGGCAGTCGAACTGAGCTTGGACGTCAGAAACAGTTACAGAGACGAGCCAAAAAATTATGACCACTTCCACTGCGAGGTCGAATGCCTCCTGGTAATGCTGTGGTCACGTGACGCAGTAAGGAAAGAATGTAAGCGGAATACAGACGAATGGGTAGTTATTATAACAAAGATATGGTTCGCATCCACATCTACATCTACATCCATACTCCGCAAGCCCCCTGTCGGTGTGTGGCGGAGGGTACCTTGAGTACCTCTATCGGTTCTGCCTTCTATTCCAGTCTCGTATTGTTCGTGGAAAGAAGGATTGTCGGTATGCCTCTGTGTGGTCTCTAATCTCTCTGATTTTATCCTCATGGTCTCTTCGCGAGATATACGTGGGAGGGAGCAATATACTGCTTGACTCCTCGGTGAAGGTATGTTCTCGAAACTTCAACAAAAGCCCGTACCGAGCTACTGCGTGTCTCTCCTGCAGGGTCTTCCACTGGAGTTTATTTATCATCTCCGTAACGCTTTCGCGATTACTAAAGGATCCTGTAAAGAAGCGCGCTGCTCGCCGATGGATCTTCTCTATCTCTTCTATCAACCCTATCTTGTACGGATCCCACACTGCTGAGCAGTGTTCAAGCAGTGGGCGAACAAGCGTACTGTAACCTACTTCCTTTGTTTTGGACTGCATTTCCTTAGGATTCTTCCAATGAATCTCAGTCTGGCGCTTTACCGACGATCAACTTTATATGATCATTCCATTTGCAATCACTCCTAATGCGTACTCCCAGATAATTAATAGAATTAACTGCTTCCAGTTGCTGATCTGCTATATTGTAGCTAAATGATAAGGGATCTTTCGTTCTATGTATTCGCAGCACATTACACTTGTCTCCATTGAGATTCAATTGCCATTCCCTGCACCATGCGTCAATTCGCTGCAGATCCTCCTGCATTTCAGTACAATTTTCCATTGTTAAAACCTCTCCATATACCACAGCATCATCCGCAAAAAGCCTCAGTGAACTTCCAATGTCATCTACAAGGTGATTTCCGCAAACGCGGAAATTTCCTGATATAAGCAGTCCTGACAAAGAGCACACTGTTGTGCCAACGACCTTGCCGCAGTGGTAACACCAGTTCCCCTCAGATCCCCAAAGTTAAGCGCTTTCGACCTTGCTCAGCACTTGGATGGGTCACCGTCCGGGTCTGCAGGGTGCTGTTGGCAAGTAGGGTGCACTCGGATCTTGTGAGGCCAATTGAAGAGCTACTTTACTGAGAAGTAACGGCAGCGATCACAAATACTGTCAACGGCCGGGAGGGCGGTGTGCTGACCACATACCCCTCCGTATACGCATCCGGTGACGCCTAAGAAATGACGATGACACGGCGTCCGGTCGGTACTGTTGGGCCTTCAAGGTCTGTTTGGAAGGTGTTTGTTTGCTTTTGTTCTGCACATTGTTGTGGCGCTGCGGCTGGAAACGAGAATGCGTGAAGCGGAGAAGCCCGTCACCTATTGGCCCACTACTGTCGTGAGCAACTATAGAAAAGCGGAGGGATGGTTAAATAAGGCCGTATGGTATTGGACGGCCACGTCTCATCACAAAACGCAGAGGTCAGAGAATCACCCACCGTGTAATCCAGGAAAGGGAGCGATCTGTGGCAGGTCTGACGACAGAGTACAATGCTGGTGTATGTACAAATTTTTCAGAAGCACTCTTCAATGGCCATTGTTGAACATAGTGCTCCATAACATAAGACCCTTACGTGTTCCTGTGCTGAACCAACGACATTGTCAGTTATGATTGTAGTGGGCATAGGATCACTAAGTTTTCGCTGTGAATCGATGGAAACCTGTCGCCTGTCTAATGAAACAAGTTTCCTATTATACCAGGGCAATGATTAGGGTCTAAACAACGTGATCCAGGCAAACGGCTGCACGAAACATGCACTGCGCCACAGATGCAGGCCCATGAGGACAGAATCACGCTATGGGCACACGGAGATGGGCTTCCATGGGACCTCTGGTGGTAATCGAAGATAGTAATGATAGCAGTGAACTACTTGAATATTATTGCGGGTCACCTGCATTGCAGTTCTAGGTGCTATAGTCTGAAACCGCGCGACCGCTACCGTCGCAGGTTCGAATCCTGCCTCGGGCATGGATGTGTGTGATGTCCTTAGGTTAGTTAGGTTGAAGTAGTTCTAAGTTCTAGGGGACTGATGACCTGAGAAGTTAAGTCCCATAGTGCTCAGAGCCATTTGAACCATTTGAACCTGCATTGCTTCATACTTGAAGTCCCCCCTATAGCGATGGCAGTTCCAGTAGGATAACTGTCCCTGTTTCAAGGTCAGAATCGTACTTCAGATGTTTGAAAGGCGTTATAGCGAACTCACTTTGATGTCCGGGCAGCAAATGTGCCTGATCTGTACACAGTGCAACACGTAACGGGTGCCAGCTGCGTGCCCACAAACCACAATCCCGCAATTTGCGGTAATTGCATGACCTGTGCGAAGCCACCTGGTGCCTCTTACTTCTGGAATCCTGTGAAGGCCTTGTAGAATTCATTCGAAGGAGAATCTCAGTTGTACTATGTTTTAAAAGTGGAACAATACGCTATTAAACATGTGGTCATAACGTTTTGGCTTATCAGTGTACCTTATTCCATGATGTTCCTGGCCCAGCTCATCACTCGCAGTCGTTGCTGGGTAGTGGAAAGCCAGTCTATGTTCAGTCCCTGACCAGATGTCGTCAGTGGGTAAACGATCTGGTGTCTGTGCTCGATGGGGCAAGAGTCAAACACCATCTTTATCGAGGTACGTCAGGACAACACGGGTAACATCCGGATTTCTTTTACGTTATTGAAAGCTAGCGTTACGGCAACTCGACGATAGGGTACAGTCATCGGTATTAAGTAGTCAGAAATCTAAAGCCTGTTGTACAAATCATCTGCTGAGCGAACCAGAGTGGTCTTGATGTATACCTACTGCAACCACAACGCGCGATGTGCTGGTCCCGTATGGCAATGAAGTAAGTCTGGCATCTCCACGCATGGATGCATCCATCGCGACGCCATACACGGAACCAGCACTCGTCTGAAAGGACGAAGTGGTGCCTCTCTGGTGTCCAGTGTTGTCACTGGACGCACAACAGTCGCTGCGTGTCTCTCCGCAACCGCATGAAGGGAATCTGCACAACGGTCCTCTTGCTGACAGTTCGTGGTGCTTGAGACGTCGTCGTTCTGCATGTATGGGTACTTGTCTTGCTGCAAACAAAACTTTTCCATCACTCAAGATGACGTTGCTAAACGGTCCTCTTCGCGTGGGACCGCTGAGTTCGTACTTGGCGTTGAATATGGCTGTCCTGAACCTGACGATTTCATATTTAATTGGCGGTTGTGGCATACGAACAACGGAAGGGCGATGAAGCTGAACGATAAAAAAAGACTCAACCAGAATGAAAAATGGTCCTATCAGAGCACAAGAATGCGAATACGTACTGTGCAGAGTAAGGGATGTAAAAAGACGTAACCAGCTTTACGACTTATCTGGCAATTTCAAAGACATTTAAATCAAAACATCTTGACATATTCGCGCTTTTTTATCTGTCAGTATTCTACATTTAGATCTATGTGATTACTCTGCTATTCACAATAAAGTGCCTGGCAGAGGGTTCAATGAACCATCTTCAAGCTGTCTCTCTACCGTTCCACTCACGAACGGCGCGCGAAGGAAACGATCACTTAAATTTTTCTGTGCGATCCCTGATTTCTCTTATTTTAACGTGATTATCTTATATATGAGGGTGCCAACAGAACGTTTTCGCAGTCGAAGGAGAAAACTGCTAACTGAAATTTCATGAGAAGATTCCGTCGCAACGAAAAATGCCTTTGTTTTGACGATTGCCACTCTAATTCACGTATCATGTCTGTGGCACTATCTCCCTGATTTCGTGATAATACCAAACGAGCTATCCTTCTTTGAACTTTTTCGATGTCGCCCGTCAGTCCCACCTGATGCGGATCCCACACCGCACAGCAATATTCCAGAACAGGGCGGACAAGTGTGGGGTAAGCAGTCTCTTTAGTAGAGCTGTTGCACCTTCTAAGTGTCCTGCCAATTAATCGCAGTCTTTGGTTTGCTCTACCCACAACATTATCTATGTGATCATTCCAATTTAGGTTGTTTGTAATTGTAATCCCTAAGTATTTAGATGAATTTACAGTCTTCACTGGACTCGCATTCGGGAGGACGACGGTTCAATCCCGTCTCCGGCCATCCTGATTTAAGTTTTCCGTGATTTCCCTAAATCGCTTCAGGCAAATGCCGGGATGGTTCCTTTGAAAGGGCACGGTCGATTTCCTTCCCCATCCTTCCCTCACCCGAGCTTGTGCTCCGTCTCTAATGACCTCGTTGTCGACGGGACATTAAACACACTATCTCCTCCTCCACAGTCTTCAGGTTTGAATGACTTATCGCGTAATAGAAATACAGCGGATTTCTTTTAGTACTCATGTGAATAACTTCACACTTTTCTTTATTCAGGTTCACTTGTCACTTTTCGCGCCATACAGATATCTTATCTAAATCATTTTGCAATTTGTTTTGGTTAATGACAGCATCATCTGCAAACAATCTAAGAAGGTTCCTAAGATTTCCCCTACTTCGTTAATATAGGTAAGGAACAATAGAGGGCCTATAACACTTCCTTGGCGAACGTCAGATGTTACTTTCGTTTTACTCGATGACTTTCTGACAGGAAATCACGAATCCAATAGCCCAATTGAGGCGATATTCCAAAGACACGCAGTTTGGTTAGAAGACACTTGTGAGGAACGGTGTCGAAAGCCTTCTGAACCCTAAAAATATGGAATCAATTTCACATCCCCTGTCGATAGCACTCATTACTTCATGAGTATAAAGAGCTATCTGTGTTTCACACGAACGATATTTTCTGAATCCGTGTTGACTATGTGTCAATAAATCGTTTTCTTCGGGATAATTCATAATGTTCGAAGACAGTATATGTTCCAAAACCCTACTGCAAATCGACCCTAGTGATATAGGTCTGTAATTCAGCGGCTCACTCCTGTTTCCCTTTTTGAATATTGGTGTAACTTGAGAAATTTACCAGTCTTTAGGTGCGGATCTTCCTGTGAGCGAGCCGTTGTATGTAACAGATAGATAAGGAGCTATTGTATCAGCATACTCCGAAAGCAACCTGAATGGTATACAATCTGGACCGGAGGCCTTGCCTTTATCAAGTGATTTAAGCTGCTTTGCTACACCGAGGATATCTACTTTTATGTTTATCATCTTGGCAGTTGTTCTTGATTGGAATTCAGGAATATTTACTTCGTCTTCTTTGGTGAAGGAGTTTCTGAATACCGTGTTCAATAACTCTGCTTTTGTGGCACTGTCATTAGTGACTTCACCGTTGTTATCGCGCAGTGAAAGTATTGATTACGTCTTGCCGCTGGTGTGCTTTACGAATGACCAGAAATTCTTTGGGTTTTCTGCCACATACCGAGACAGAGTTTCATTGTGGGAATTGTGATAAGCATCTCGCATTGAAATACGCGCTATCTTTCGAACTTCTGTAAAACTTTGCCAATCTTGGGGATTTTGCGTTCTTTTAAATTTGGCTTGCTTTTTTCGTTGCTGGGGTTGTAGAAAAATATCCACTACCAGTCACAATAAAAGGTTTCTTATTCGTCACACGACCGGTTTCGGGATTGCGCCCATCTTCAGGTGTTTATACATTCATTTACATGGTTGTACTGTTGGAGATCACTGTATAAATACAAAAAAAAATATTTTCTGGTGACTACACAAATACAAGTGGGACAATTGTAGGTGGTAAGGCAGCATTTGACGAAAATATATCTGTACTTCCAAAAAGAAGAAGTACTAGTATTACAGTTATGCTGTGATGATAGTTTTGCCACTTAGTTACACACTTATGGTCAATTTCACGTCCATATATCAGGTATAGCTCCATATTACACTGTTATGATGTGCAATCGTGAAATACACTATGTTTACATACAAACATGCGGGCTGTGGTCAAAGAACTTAGATGTAGCACATGTAAAGATGTTGCTCACACAGAATCTCGTAGGTTCTGGTCAAATAACTTAGCCACAGGAAGTGCAAAGGTGTTGCATATATAGAGATTTAAAAAGCTATTAATAGACTGCGACGTTTCTTGACACATTATGAAATTTTTTGGTTCATATTTTTGACGGAAAACTTAGATCTAGGAAGTACAATGTTGTTATATATATGAAATTATTCAAAGCTATTACAAATTAAAAAAAATTAAAAATGACAGCTAGAACTGTTTTGAGCCACACTGTTTTCAGAGAACTTAGATCTAGGAGGTACAATAATGTTACATAAATGAAATTTTTGAAAGCTATTACACATTATAGAATGCCAGTTACAGCTGGTGTTTGCAATATGACTATTACAAGTTATGATAATGACACTTGGACTCTTGTATGACTGCTACATTGAATTTCCATAGAATATTACTTTGTTATTATATCAGAGGATAATTATTTTCTGTTTTTGAATATTTCATGAAATATGTGAAGATAGGATTTGTTTGCAACTTGCAAACAAATCCTATCTTCACATACAGTGATCTCCAAGAGTACAAACATGTAAATGAATGTATAAACACCTGAAGATGGGCGCAAGCCCGAAACCGGTCGTGTGACGAATAAACAACCTTTTATTTTGACTGGTAGCGGATATTTTTCTACAACCCCATAAAGGAACAGTCACAGAGTCCGTCAGCATCCACTATGGATAAAATTCATTTTTTCGTTGCTTCTGCATCAGCGACCTGACACGTTTTGTGTACCATGGGGGATCAGTAGCATCACTTATTAATTTATGTTGCGTATATCTCTCAACTGCCTTCAATAGTCTTTGAAATCATTCCACATCTCTTCTACCCTTGCATGATCAGAACGGAAGTAGTGGACACTGACTCTCAAAAAGGCTTCTTTAAATGGATATACTTCGCGTTTCTTTTTTATGGTTGTGGGTGTTAGGATATTCAGCCTATCAGTAACTGCCTTGTGGTCGCCAATCCCTGTATCCGTCATGTTACTCCCTATTTGTCCAGGATTATTTGTTGCTATGAGGTCAAGTATGCTTTTCCAAACATTTACACTTCGAGTGGGCTCATGAACTAATTGTTCAAAGTAATTTTCTGAGAAAGAATTCAGTACAATTTCGGATGACATTTTATGCCGGACACTGACTTAAAACGTACAATTTATCCAGTATATCTGGGGTAGGTTTAAGTCACCACCTACTAAAATTCTATGATTGGGGTACCTATTTGAAATGAGACTCAAGTTTTGTTTGAACTGTTAAGTGACTATATCTTCTGAGACGGGGGATCGGTAAAACGATCCAGTTAATAGTCTAGTTCGATTGTCAAGTATAACCTCTACCCATACACTTTCGCAGGAACTATCTACTTCATTTTCACTACAAGGTAAACTATTTCTGAGAGCAATAAATACTCTACCACCAGCTGTATTTAATCTATCCTTTCTGAACAGTGTTAGGTCGTTTGAAAAAATTTCACCTTAACGTATTTCCGGGTTTAGTCAGCTTTGTACCTATGGCTGTTTGAGCTTCAGTGCTTTCTATTAGGGCTTGGAGCTCTGGTTTTTTCCCAATACAGACAGTTTTCAACTACAATACCGATAGTTTTTACAACTACCTTACAGTGTTTTACCTGCCCCCTTTTAGACGGAAGCCCTTTCTGTGGTTTCCTGAGACCCTCTGCCCTAAAAAATCGCCCAGTCCCTTCCACACAGCCCTCGCTACTAGTGTAGCCGCTTCCTGCGTGTAGTGGACTCCTGACCTATTAAACGGAACCCGGAAACCCATCACCCCATGGAGCAAGACAAGGAATCCGCAGCATACACGGCCACAGAACCGCCTGAGCCTCTGATTTAGACCCTCCACTCGGCTCTGCACCAAAGGACAAAAGTCGGTTGTACCGACGATACTGCAGATTGTGAGTTCCGCCTTAATCTCGCAAACAAGACTGGCGGTCTTTATCATTTACACTAGCCTACCGAAACCAGAGAGATTCTCCTCCGATCCAAAGCGACACATGTCAGTGGTACCGACATGAGCCACCACCTGCAGTTGGCTGGACCCTGTACTCTTTATAGTATCCAAGTCATGTAGTATAATGCATTATGCCAAGTAAAGCAACATCATCCATGATTTCTTACCCCCAGGAACAAATCCTCCGAGAAAAAAATTTTAAGCTGTTACGTGCATGCTCTTCTGCCACATGATATTGTTTACTTTGGCTGGCCAATATTCCCGATTTCGGGAAGGGGTTCAGAGACTTTAGCCTATAAATTGCAAGACGCAGATGTGCCAACACATTGCAGCCAAGAGAGCTCACTGCGTTGGGGAAGTAGGGTAAACTCTTATAAAATGCTTTCATTCTGGTTCCAAACTATTACTGTACAATGATTTTGACATTAGCTCGCCAAAAACGATATAGATTTTTGTTGACTCTGGCGACGACTGATCCGGTGTTGGTTCTTTTATTGTCTTTGGAACCATGTTGCTTATATCGTGGTCACAGATAAAGCTTTCACAAGACAACAGACGACCAGTAATTGCATCTATTTGTCTACCTTGTTACATAGTTTTAACCGTTTCGCACAAGCTTAGAACACAGAAGTGGCGCACGTAAAAAAAATTGTAAAGTATTTGTTTTTTGCATGTAAACTCCGAATGAAGCTGGATTTTAGGAAACAAGTATTCAGTTTTACCGTACATATGTGTTTTTTATTTATCTGACTCACTCTAAACCGTTTCCGCACATTCAGTTCACGTGAGAATAAATTTTACAAGTACATGGATTTTAAACCATCGTGTCTCTACTGCGGGTAGAGATTATTGGAAAATGATTAAAGCAGTCTAGATTGCAAGGCACATTTACTGAAGGGTGACCAGTTTCGATCAGGTTTCAAAACCGGTCAACTTTTAGTAAACGTTCCTTGCGATCCAGACTGCTACCTCCAGTAACGTTTTCAAGAATAAAAATTGCTGGATGAAAAATTAGTTTCGAGTTAATCCATTTATCTATCGTAGTGAGAAGTATGAATCTATTCGTACAAGTTTCAAGTACAGAAGTGGCATGCTTCAAAAACGCCTCAGAGAAACGAGATTTTTATGTGTATTTGCACGTAAAATCCGAACGGTGAACATACAAATGCGCCATTTTCTGAGTATTATTTTCAGTCTTGTTAACATCTTTTGCAAACGGGATTAATCGATTAGACAATTTGCCTGGGCGCCAGCTCTTGTTCGTCGTTGAAACCTTGCTTCATACATTTGGCAGACCTACAGTAAGACAGAGGTTCGAACGTCTACACATATGGCCGCCGGTCTCGGCTAAACGAAAAACTTTTCATCCAACATTCCTAACTCAAATAGGAACCGAGCACCAAGGACTCCGCCCACAAAAAAACAGCAAAAAAACGCAGTTTGTCACAGTGCTTCCGCGCTGTAACGATATGCCACGACCCTGCCGCAGTCGAATTCGGATATGTGTCAATTAACATTTCTGATGTTTACAAAGAAAACGATCTAATTCGATATATGAATAATAAACCCACTACATAATGTTTCTTACGTCAATCTGACTTTCTTGGACACCGCCTCATGGTGGTGTAGTTTCTGTAAGTGTTATTAAGGCTACGTATACTCTCTACAAAAATAAGTGCGTAGACATTTTTGCTTGAGTTGAAATCCATTATTATAT
The DNA here is from genome assembly GCF_021461385.2 of Schistocerca piceifrons. Lineage (NCBI taxonomy): Eukaryota > Metazoa > Arthropoda > Insecta > Orthoptera > Acrididae > Schistocerca > Schistocerca piceifrons. The sequence goes on from NC_060139.1 coordinate 616,524,863, forward strand.
TATTCTTATCTATGATGGAGTAGAGGGCACTTATTCCATATACTTACCCGTCTCCTGCAAAAATTTTGTTCTAGCATGATAATTTGTCCTCGGTCCCAGCTGTGTTAAGGGTTTTCCCGTATGAATAATTGCACTGTCAGTAGCTCGTTGTGGTTTGTACTGCCGAGAGCTGGCTTAAGCTAAATTGTTAAATTGTCTAACCTTCTCCATCAGCAGTCTCATTGCAAATTAGTCACCACAGCATGATCTGCCTATCTTGAAACCGATTTATAGTCCTCCAAAATATCCTGATAATTACAGTGCAGTTTATGATATATAATATTACGAGGGCAGTTCAATAAGTAATGCAACACATTTTTTTTCTCGGCCAATTTTGGTTGAAAAAACCGGAAATTTCTTGTGGAATATTTTCAAACATTCCCGCTTCGTCTCGTATAGTTTCATTGACTTCCGACAGGTGGCAGCGCTGTACGGAGCTGTTAAAATGGCGTCTGTAACGGATGTGCGTTGCAAACAACGGGCAGTGATCGAGTTTCTTTTGGCGGAAAACCAGGGCATCACAGATATTCATAGGCGCTTGCAGGATGTCTACGGTGATCTGGGAGTGGACAAAAGCACGGTGAGTCGTTCGGCAAAGCGTGTGTCATCATCGCCGCAAGGTCAAGCAAGACTGTCTGATCTCCCGCGTGCGGGAAGGCCGTGCACAGCTGTAACTCCTGCAATGGCGGAGCGTGCGAACACACTCGTTCGAGATGATCGACGGATCACCATCAAACAACTCAGTGCTCAACTTGACATCTCTGTTGGTAGTGCTGTCACAATTGTTCACCAGTTGGGATATTCAAAGGTTTGTTCCCGCTGGGTCCCTCGTTGTCTAACCGAACACCATAAAGAGCAAAGGAGAACCATCTGTGCGGAATTGCTTGCTCGTCATGTGGCTGAGGGTGACAATTTCTTGTCAAAGATTGTTACAGGCGATGAAACATGGGTTCATCACTTCGAACCTGAAACAAAACGGCAATCAATGGAGTGGCGCCACACCCACTCCCCTACCAAGAAAAAGTTTAAAGCCATACCCTCAGCCGATAAAGTCATGGTTACAGTCTTCTGGGACGCTGAAGGGGTTATTCTGTTCGATGTCCTTCCCCATGGTCAAACGATCAACTCTGAAGTGCATTGTGCTACTCTTCAGAAATTGAACAAACGACTTCAGCGTGTTCGTAGGCACAAAAATCTGAACGAACTTCTCCTTCTTCATGACAACGCAAGACCTCACACAAGTCTTCGCACCCGAGAGGAGCTCACAAAACTTCAGTGGACTGTTCTTCCTCATGCACCCTACAGCCCCGATCTCGCACCGTCGGATTTCCATATGTTTGGCCCAATGAAAGACGCAATCCGTGGGAGGCACTACGCGGATGATGAAGAAGTTATTGATGCAGTACGACGTTGGCTCCGACATCGACCAGTGGAATGGTACCGTGCAGGCATACAGGCCCTCATTTCAAGGTGGCGTAAGGCCGTAGCATTGAATGGAGATTACATTGAAAAATAGTGTTGTGTAGCTAAAAGATTGGGGAATAACCTGGTGTATTTCAATGCTGAATAAAACAACCCCAGTTTCAGAAAAAAATGTGTTGCATTACTTATTGAACTGCCCTCGTAGTAGCAGTTGTGGATAGCTTTCTGTTGATAACACTGCTGCGTCAACATCGCCTTTCATATGTCGGAACCGTCAAGAAGCTGTATTCGTAGGGGAAATAGAACTGGATAAAGTTTCTCGAAGCTAAGAACTAGAAATATTCATAAACATGAAAATCGAATTTTATGAGCAGATTCGACGAAACCTAAGACAGTGCTTTGTCTGTAGTCTTCAGTCTCAAAAGAATGTTGTCGTTGGCTCAAATAACAAATTCAAGAGCCGATGGATCAGATGTAACAGGGCTTTTTACCATATCTAACAAAACAACGTAACATTTTCTGGCACGATGGTAATTTGTTTCTCCTTACGTTGCTTTCTGAGTGTCTACCACTTACGTCTACCCGATAGGGAGTAAGGTTCGCCGTTAAGTTAGGTACGTGTACGCTCGACTGTTGGCTAGCACGGAGTGGTGATGGCTAGCTCGCATGCCGAATCTCTCACGTGGTGTTACGAGCGGCAGTAGCGGGCTCGTGACACTTGCTCAACGGCACAATAAATCCGGCTACTTCTCGAACTTTCTGAAATGATTTTAAACAAATTATTCAGCAAAAAGTTTTTAGTCTTTTGCATCTCAAATGTCGGTCAGTAGGTTATTTAATTTCGAAATTTCACAAATACTATGACCATTAACGAAATGATAGGCAGTTCACCATGAAGCTGACAAAAGAGACTTCGAGATGCAAGAGAATAAAACTCTTTTACCGAGTAATTTCTTGAAACCGTTTTAGGAGCTTTTCAGAGGAGCTGAGACGCGTATAACATTGTTTTGTCTCTCAGGTGAACCAGTGTTGTCGGCGAGATACCACCCTTCAAACTATGACGTGAGATGGCAACAGTACAGAGTGGACAACGCAGGTGCATTCAGTGACACTACAAGTAAACAGAATCGGGGCTGTATCGAAAAGACGTGAAGCTCCCTGCAAAGTAGTAACACAGTAGGCGACAGACTCTGCTTGGGAGCGGTCGGAAGAGGTGGCAAGCAAGCCTACAACAAATCATATCCATGGGGGAGGGGCTTTAGTGCTTTTCAGTATTTCTGTTACATTTCCACGAGCCATACGACGCTGTGAGTTATCTTGCTGCTCTTCAATCTGTTCCGTGTTATCCCAAACCGTCATAGACCTCACGAAATACAGCCGAAAGCCTTATAGACTGCATCTCTGTTTCATGAGCTGACCCTTCGCTATACTAACAACACGTCTCGAAATGTCCTCCCTTTTAACCAAAGCCGCCACTTACTTCCCCCAGAATTGAAGGTACACCATCATTCTACTTCACAGACCATGAAGGTTTGCTCGCGAGGTATTGTTGTGGACTGACTGACTTCAGTCGTGTAATAGAAGATTATTAAAAAGGTACTATAGCAGCAAAAAAAAAAAAAAAAATGCGAATATATTTCTCTTTAAAAGTCTCCGACAGAAAACTGGGAAACCAGGTGCCTCAGCCCTCACTCCGCCTTCCACACCAAAAGTTTTGGCATGCGAACATATTCTCTCTTTTTTGTTCTGACAGAGAGCAGCAGAGAGACACTGACTTTAGAAGAGAGAGCAGACAGTGCCAGTGGGAGAAAAAGAGGGAGGAGGCAGTGATGGTGGGAGAAAGAAAGTGCCAGTGAAAGAGAAAGAGAGAGGGATGAAAATAATAGAGAGGTGATATTGATGCTCTGTGAGAGACAGTGCCAGTAAACGAGAAAAAGAAGGGTCGAGGTAGAAGCAGTGGTAGAAAAAGAGAGAAAAGACAGTGGAAATAAAGAATCCGGATTAGTGGACAGCAAGCATAGGATTGGGGCTCTGCACCCTCCCAGTCCAGCGAACTTTAACACATAGATGTAGGGGAGGGCGCCTTTTGTACTGAAATTTTAAACATGTCGGTATACGGATAAAATAATTTGGACCAACAGAGTTTTTCTACCTCCTAGGTGCAGATGTTGCTTGTTTGAAAGATAGGCAAAAGAAGACAGTGTAAGTGAGAGAGGAGACAGTGGCAGTGGGACATACTGTAAATCAGTCGGAGAAAAAGGAGGCAGTGAGAGAGAGAGATATACATACACATTGGCACTGAGAGGCAGATGCTCGGTATGAAGACTTCACTACAAAGAGAGAAAGGGTAAAAGGATTTAGAATGTTCTGTGTTAAAAGGGCGCGAATCTATTCGCATGCCAAAATGTTTGTTTGCGAAGGCGGAATGAGGACGAGGCACTGAATCCTCACTTGTCCGACAGTCTTTTAAAGAAGAACATTTTCGCTTTTTTGTGATCCAAGAGGAACATTTTTCCCTGGTTCCTTCTTTCTAAGGATCAGTAAAGTTGTGACAGTATATAATTAGAAGCATTTATATGCTTTGAGACTTACAAACAAAAAATAAGTACGCACAATAGAAGGTTAACATGAAATCGTACATTTTTTCTGGATATTTTGATCATCAGCCGCTAACCATCGAAACCGCGCGGCTTATGCTATTAGAAACATTTTGCTGAATTTTCGGTCTCCAGTTTAACATAATTTTTGGTAGTCAGCTTCAGTTTTTTCAGGCACGTTAAAACAATTTTTTGCCAGTTTTATATCACTTTGATACCACTTCGCGACGATTACCCAACTAACCTCGTCATGTGTTCACTACGTCAACTGAAATTACATTTAGGCTCAAGACCAGATATTAAGTGCGTATTTTGCGTTTCTAAGTAGGGTAATTTTGAACCTCTTGATCTCGGTAAACGATAACCTAGGAAAAAAGTTTCAAAGTTCCCCGAGAACATCATTCTAGGAACATATCGTAAAAATTTCAACAATTACACAAGTGACATCCATATAATTTGACAAGTGGTACTTTTCGTACCCAAAAATCACGTTTTTTTTGGGTGTATCTTGATAACGGATACAGATTTTCGATAACGGGAAAATGGCGTTTCTAGATGAAAGTCTGAAGAATATGCAATTAAAATTGGACCCATTTGCTATTTCTAGTAATTTAGATAATTGTGGCCTACGGTGTAAAAATAGCTCTTGCTGCATTCTTTGTAAGTGCGGTAACTTTGAAAGTCTACGTCTCGTTAATATCATGACATTGTTAAAAGCTTTCCTCCTTCCTGGTGGAATAACTGGATTTGGTCGGCTGTCGGACCCCGTCCGTCTAATAGGCGCTGCTCATGCATGGGTGTTTACATCTTTGGGCGTGTTTAGTGACTTCTCTGAACAGTCAAAGGGGCTGTGTCTGTGATACAATATCCACAGCCAACGTCTATCTGCAAGAGTTCTGGAAACCGGGGTGATGCAAAACATCTTTTGATGTATGTATTTTGAATTGGAATCCACGTCCGAAAACGTACTGCTACTATACTACAATCATTTGAAAACACGTGCTCCCTGCCGTCAGTGGATAAGCAGCTGCAGCAGCAAGTCGTATACTCCTAGCTCACTCATTTGTTACATAGTTTAAGTCTTAATTTCTTTGCGTGTTTTTGGTACTTGCATTGTTTAATTCATAAATTTCGGGCGTATTATAGTATTTGAGAGTTGTAGCATCGCGTTTTAGTACCTGAATAGTGTAAAATCGCGTAGTCTCCTTCCGCCGCCGAGCAGTGTGTCAGCAGTGCGCAAGTAGCAGCATTACTGCATTTACTAGGCAATCTTGTATTTTAATAACCGTTTAAATTTTGTGTCGATTTGTTTGCGCTCTCTGTAGATTAGTTCAGACGTTCTTTGCACAACAGTTTTTAGCATGGATAGGGACTGCAACTGCTGTGTTCGGATGCAGGCTGAGTTGGCATCCCTTCGCTCCCAGCTTCAGGCAGTGTTGGCTTCGGTCACACAGCTTGAGGCTGTTGCCAATGGGCATCACTCTGGGGTTCCGGATGGGGGTTTGTCGGGGACGGCCAGCTCGTCCCACGCATCCCCCGATCGGACTACGACTGTGGTTGCCCGGGATACTGCCCGCATTGAGGCTGATCCCTCACCTGTGGTAGAGTGGGAGGTCGTCTCAAGGTGTGGCAGGGGGCGAAAGACATTCCGGAGGGCTGAACGGAAGGCCTCTCCAGTTTGTCTGACGAACCAGTTTCAGGCTCTGTCTCAGGCTGATACTGATCTTCGGCCTGACATGGCTGCTAGTCCTGTTCCAGAGGTTGCCCCTCAGTCTGCAAGATCCGGGTGGTCGCAGAGGGTGGGCTTACTGGTAGTTGGGAGCTCCAACGTCAGGCGCGTAATGGAGCCCCTTAGGGATATGGCAGCAAGAGGGGGGAAGAAAACCAATGTGCACTCCGTGTGTATACCGGGGGGAGTCATTCCAGATGTGGAAAGGGTCCTTCCGGATGCCATGAAGGGTACAGGGTGCACCCATCTGCAGGTGGTCGCTCATGTCGGCACCAATGATGCGTGTCGCGATGGATCCGAGGAAATCCTCTCTGGCTTCCGGCGGCTATCTGATTTGGTGAAGACTGCCAGTCTCGCTAGCGGGATGAAAGCAGAGCTCACCATCTGCAGCATCGTCGACAGGACTGACTGGTACAGAGCCGAGTGGAGGGTCTGAATCAGAGGCTGAGACGGTTCTGCGACCGTGTGGGCTGCAGATTCCTCGACTTGCGCCATAGGGTGGTGGGGTTTCGGGTTCCGCTGGATAGGTCAGGAGTCCACTACACGCAACAAGCGGCTACACGGGTAGCAGGGGTTGTGTGGCGTGGGCTGGGCAGTTTTTTAGGTTAGATGGCCTTGGGCAAGTACAGAAAGGGCAACAGCCTCAACGGGTGCAGGGCAAAGTCAGGACATGCGGGGACCAAGCAGCAATCGGTATTGTAATTGTAAACTGTCGAAGCTGCGTTGGTAAAGTACCGGAACTTCAAGTGCTGATAGAAAGCAAAGAAGCCGAAATCGTTATAGGAACAGAAAGCTGGTTGAACCCAGAGATAAATTCTGCCGAAATTTTTACAAAGGTACAGACGGTGTTTAGAAAGGATAAATTGCATGCAACCGGTGGTGGAGTGTTCGTCACTGTTAGTAGTAGTTTATCCTGTAGTGAAATAGAAGTGGATAGTTCCTGTGAATTATTATGGGTGCAGGTTACACTCAACAACGGAGCTATGTTAATAATTGGCTCCTTTTACCGACCTCCCGACTCAGCAGCATTAGTGGCAGAACAACTGAGAGAAAATTTGGAATACATTTCAAATAAATTTTCTCAGCATGTTATAGTCTTAGGTGGAGATTTCAATTTACCAGATATAGACTGGGACACTCAGATGTTTAGGACGGGTGGTAGGGACAGAGCATCGAGTGACATTATTCTGAGTGCACTATCCGAAAATTACCTCGAGCAATTAAACAGAGAACCGACTCGTGGAGATACCATCTTGGTCCTACTGATAACAAACAGACCCGAACTTTTCGACTCTGTATGTACAGAACAACGAATCAGTGATCATAAGGCCGTTGCAGCATCCCTGAATATGGGAGTTAGCAGGAATATAAAGAAAGGGAGGAAGGTTTATCTGTTTAGCAAGAGTAATAGATAGCAGATTTCAGACTACCTAACAGATCAAAACGAAAATTTCTGTTCCGACACTGACAATGTTGAGTGTTTATGGAAAAAGTTCAAGGCAATCGTAAAATGCGTTTTAGACAGGTACGTGCTGAGTAAAACTGTGAGGGACGGGAAAAACCCACCGTGGTACAACAACAAAGTTAGAAAACTACTGCGAAAGCAAAGAGAGCTTCACTCTAAGTTTAAACGCAGCCAAAACCTCTCAGACAAACAGAAGCTGAACGATGTCAAAGTTAGCGTAAGGAGGGCTATGCGTGAAGCGTTCAGTGAATTCGAAAGTAAAATTCTATGTACCGACTTGACAGAAAATCCTAGGAAGTTCTGGTCTTACGTTAAATCAGTAACTGGCTCGAAACAGCATACCCAGACACTCCGGGATGATGATGGCATTGAAACAGAGGATGACACGCGTAAAGCTGAAATACTAAACACCTTTTTCCAAAGCTGTTTCACAGAGGAAGACCGCACTGCAGTTCCTTCTCTAAATCCTCGCACAAACGAAAAAATGGCTGACATCGAAATAAGTGTCAAAGGAATAGAAAAGCAACTGGAGTCATTCAACAGAGGAAAGTCCACTGGACCTGACGGGATACCAATTCGATTCTACACAGAGTACGCGAAAGAACTTGCCCCCCCTTCTAACAGCCGTGTACCGCAAGTCTCTAGAGGAACGGAAGGTTCCAAATGATTGGAAAAGAGCACAGGTAGTCCCAGTCTTCGAGAAGGGTCGTCGAGCAGATGCGCAAAACTATAGACCTATATCTCTGACGTCGATCTGTTGTAGAATTTTAGAACATGTTTTTTGCTCGAGTATCATGTCGTTTTTGGAAACCCAGAATCTACTATGTAGGAATCAACATGGATTCCGGAAACAACGATCGTGTGAGACCCAACTCGCTTTATTTGTTCATGAGACCCAGAAAATATTAGATACAGGCTCCCAGGTAGATGCTATTTTTTCTGGCTTTCGGAAGGCGTTCGATACAGTTCCGCACTGTCGCCTGATAAACAAAGTAAGAGCCTACGGAATATCAGACCAGCTGTGTGGCTGGATTGAAGAGTTTTTAGCAAACAGAACACAGCATGTTGTTATCAATGGAGAGACGTCTACAGACGTTAAAGTAACCTCTGGCGTGCCACAGGGGAGTGTTATGGGACCATTGCTTTTCACAATATATATAAATGATCTAGTAGATAGTGTCGGAAGTCCCATGCGGCTTTTCGCGGATGATGCTGTAGTATACAGAGAAGTTGCAGCATTAGAAAATTGTAGCGAAATGCAGGAAGATCTGCAGCGGATAGGCACTTGGTGCAGGGAGTGGCAACTGACCCTTAACATAAACAAATGTAATGTATTGCGAATACATAGAATGAAGGATCCCTTATTGTATGATTATATGATAGCGGAACAAACACTGGTAGCAGTTACTTCTGTAAAATATCTGGGAGTATGCGTGCGGAATGATTTGAAGTGGAACGATCATATAAAATTAATTGTTGGTAAGGCGGGTATCAGGTTGAGATTCATTGAGAGAGTCCTTAGAAAATGTAGTCCATCAACAAAGGAGGTGGCTTACAAAACACTCGTTCGACCTATACTTGAGTATTGCTCATCAGTGTGGGATCCGTACCAGATCGGGTTGACGGAGGAGATAGAAAAGATCCAAAGAAGAGCGGGGCGTTTCGTCACAGGGTTATTTGGTAACCGTGATAGCGTTACGGAGATGTTTAACAAACTCAAGTGGCAGACTCTGCAAGAGAGGCGCTCTGCATCGCGGTGTAGCTTGCTCGCCAGGTTTCGAGAGGGTGCGTTTCTGGATGAGGTATCGAATATATTGCTTCCCCCTACTTATACCTCCCGAGGAGATCACGAATGTAAAATTAGAGAGATTAGAGCGCGCACGGAGGCTTTCAGACAGTCGTTCTTCCCGCGAACCACACGCGACTGGAACAGGAAAGGGAGGTAATGACAGTGGCACGTAAAGTGCCCTCCTCCATACACCGTTGGGTGGCTTGCGGAGTATAAATGTAGATGTAGACCACTTTTTCTAGTAATTGATCAGGTGTGACCCAGTACTTCACTTATTTTACTATTCCACCCATTAATATCCAAAGAAATTGCTCATATAGCCGTTGACGTGTTCTCCTCAAAGTGATGCGTTACGGCCTCTTCCAATTCGGCTATGCGGCGTCTCCTTAGAACACCATAGTCACACCTGCTGACGGTGAAAATACCGTGTTTCGAAGCCGTTGCGCACATGCTGCGAAACGGGTATGCGATACACTCGGACGCTGTGGAGAACGATCTTGGTAAAGGTGACGAGCAGTTCTTCCATTGCAGTGAGCTTCGCCATTCATAACGATCATGTCGGTGTATTCTACAAGTGCGACCTCAACCATGTTGCTCAAAGTCTCACAGACACGTGAATGAGGCTCGAATCATGTCAGAGAGGCAGGATAGGTGTCAAATGACATCAGCCAATCTGGTGCAAGCACCCCGCACCGTGACTACTCTTTTGCATACCTACCTAGGAAACATGTTTTCAAACAGCTGTAGTAAGGAAACGGTACGTTTCCGGACATGGATTCCTCTGCAAAATATTATCTACTCACCCCCTCTACAAGTCCTAGAAGATTTTAACACCCTGTAGAAACCAGACTGCAATTATGTAGCGTCTAAGGACATCACCGGACAGCAGTCTTTGCAATGGGAGTGAGGCACGCTTATAGCCAATCTGTATATTGAGAAAGCAGTAAAGGAAACCAAGAAGATATCTGGAGAGAGAATTGAGGTTAAGGGAAAAGAAATAAATATTTGAACTTTACCTATAACGTTGTAATTGTGTAGCTCTCAACAAAAGGGTAATTGTATGTAATGGATACTACCTTGAGAATATGCTGCAAGCTGAACTTCAATAAAATTGGAACAGTGATAAGGAATGTAGTCTAACTAGTTGATGGTGAAGGAACTGAATTATGAACTTTATACAACTAAAAGATTAAAATGGTGCATGGTGTGCGCTGCATGGAGCAAAGTCACTGTTAAGGTGCATTTACATCTGTACGCCTTGTGGCTAGTCGCCGTGCGGCTGGAGCTTGCCCCACACGGATGTAAGGGCGTCCAGTGCGAACACTCGCATGCGCATTGTTGGGGAAGAGGCAAAAACTATAATCGTCCCGTATTTGAGAGTGAGAGCGCTGTGTGACTTTCAACAAATCTGACTCATATCATCAAATCTTTCAGAAATTTTTTCTCGCTGAGACCCTCCACAAAACGAAGATTGGGAGAAAAGTTTATCCCTTACTTATTTTCCGGTGTTCATCCAGCAGAACCTCATCATCAGGTATGATGATTTTTTACTTTTATACCACTAACTCTATTTGCAACACTCTCTGCAGATATTGTCCACATAAATTACTGGATGTACCTCAAAAATTTTAGCACTGTACGACACTTGGTTCAAGAGATACGACGTTATAAACAATGGAATGTGGCAAACGTACGAGTAGTTTTCCTTACAAATGAGACCAGGTAGCCAGATTGTACTCATTCAGTATTTGATAATGAGGAAATTAATCAAACAGGTGAAGCTGTTTTATATTGGGAGTTTGATTCTTTAACAAAATCATGGTTGAGAGGTGGGGCCTACAGGCGACGCAGTAAAAACAGTAAATGAGTTTTGTTATTTGCGCAGGAAAATAAATGATGTGGCGTGGGTAAGAGTGAATAAAATACAGACAGGCTATAGCCATAAATCAGTTATGAACAGGAGGAATTTGTTAAAATCTAATACAAATTTAAGTTTTAGGAATTCTATAATGAAAGTGTCTGTCTGGAGTGTAGCCTTGTACAGAAGTGGAATGTGGATGACAAGCAACTGAGACAAGAGCAGAATAGAAGCTTTTGAAATGTAGTACCATACAGGAATGGTGAGAGTAAATGGGTAGATTGAGTAGCTGATAAGTGATGAGAAGGTATTGAAGTGAATGGGGAAAAAAGAAATTTATGAAGAAACCTGAGTAAGAGAAAGAATAGGCTGATTGCACACATCCGAAGGAATCAAGGCCTCATCAGTTGGCTAATGGAGGGAAGTTTGTAGGGGTAAAAACTGTGAAAGGAGACTAAGAGACGAATACAGTAAGCAGGTACAGGTGGATGTAGGTTTTAGTAGTTATTGGGAGATCAATAGGCTTGCATATGATAGAGAAGCATACAGAGGTGCATCAAAGCCATCTTGGGACTGAGGGCCATAGAGTTTGATTTATCTTACAGTACATTGTCACTACTCGTTTGGGGCAAAATTCTCTACAATCTGTCTGTAACAGTATCGTGTGAAATTTACAGCGCTGACGCCTCATATCAAGAGTAAATGATGCAGTCATGCGTATGTTAAAGAGTTAACGAAATTAAGCCGCTACACATTCACTTCCTAGTCTTCATTAGTAGGCCAACAGCGTATAGAGTGAAATGTATTATAAAAGCTTGAAAAATATAGTCCAGACTTGCACCAGTTACGTTTCAGGAACGCAATTTTTTGACAAAAGCGTTTGATCTTTATTAACGAAAGCGGCAAGCGTCTCATTAATTCTATAAAAAATAGCCCCACAGTAGTAACTTTTGGCGCTAACCATCGGCACTTCAACATTCGTAAGCATACAGAAGCTTTCAAGTGATGCTGTACTAACGACTGTAGAGTAACGAAATCTTCACGAAATGGTATTTCCCTCTAACCATGTTGTCTCTGCCCCTGAAGCAATGATGAAGCATTCCGCACTCACTTCAGGAAATTTTATTCTTGGCGATAAAAGTAGGGTTATACGTCGTAAGGCACCTATATACCGGTAAGACTTCACTGCAATACGCTGACGCATGTATCGACAAATAAATGTTTATTTAATCAAGATTCCTTATTATACTCTGTTTATATCACGCGAAAAATACACGATGTTTCAGAAGTGATGGTCAATAATTCACACAGGGAAAGTACAGACCAAAAGTTGCTAAAAAGCTCCAGTAAAGATGGGTCCGTAAATCAACCGTCGCCGCGGTATCACCTCAGTTCGAGTTGGGAACTAACTAACTGTAAACGCCCCTGAATACCGCGGTATTTACGTTGGTATCTCAAGGTTTGGGATCGACCATCTGTTTTTTTACGCATGCTTAACTAATGGTCTTTTACAAAAGTGAAAGCACCATGGACAGAGGTTACACCAATGAAGAGTACGCTGACGTGCACTTCATGTATGGGAAAGCGAATGGCAGTGCCCTTGAGGCTGCACGACTGTAATAAGAAGATTTCCCTCTCCGCAGGCAGCCCGACGGGCATACATTTAGCAGTTACATCTGTGCCTTAGAGAAACCGGGAGTTTCGCATACAATGAACGAGGATGTCGACCCAGATCCGTAACACGCGTTGTGCAGGAAAGGGTGTTACGCATTGTATACGAACGTTCCAGTATTTCAACAAGGAGGATTGATCCAAAGAGCGTGTCCTGACTCATAGCAGCGTGTAGCGAATTTTACATCGGCAAGTACTGTATCTCTATTATCTCCAGCGAGTACAAGCTCTTAACAATGTAGACTCTTCTCCTAGAGAGAATTTCTGCTAGAGGGTGCAACAACCGTGTACCATGAACGCCCTTTTTGTGAGCAGTATTCTGTTCATGGGTAAGGCTGCATTTACCCGTGACAGTATTTTTAACTACCATGACTGTCACATTTGGGCCGATGTCAGTCCTAACGCTGCATACAGCGGGGTTTGAGTTTCTGTAATTTTAGGAACTGTAAAGTAGTGTCAGTTTCACGCTCGATGCTGCACTCAATTTTTTGTGGATGGCCTTCAACTCTTTTACTGTTTCTTCTATATCTAACCTCGAACCATCTACAAGCAACAGTATGTCATCTACATAACGTTTATAGCAAAGAATTTTACCCATAATAGCTTGGTCGGATTTTCATACTTTATCTACCAGGCCATCGATGAAAGTATAAAAACAGTTCCTGACATGCTTGACCTCATGGTTAAACTATCGACGAATTCCATGGTCTCTTGTCGTGAAATTTTATTATATCTGAGGAGTGAATTTATTTCTAATTACATCGATTGTTTCTTTAATCGGAGCTTTGGAGTATTTATTCTTAATATCCAGTGAAACCAAACAGGGAGAGTAAGTGACTGGTTTCTCCTTAATGCCGTTAATCAGTGCCATACTACTACGCACTGAGTAGTTGTTTTCAAGGACGTCCTGTTTTTTTTTTAACTATTTGGTCGAACTGTCAAGTTTCGTATAGGATGAGCTAATTCTACAATCCACTGTTGGCCCAACAGAGTGGTTAGCGTTGTGTGTCTTCAGCTGTGACCTCAGTTCACGTTCTTTTGGATTTATAGTTAAGCATCTTCCATTTTGAGCGGCTGATAGCAGGAAATACACACACAGGACAACATTTTTTGCTTGGATTTTCACTGAATCAGTTCACATTTAGATTCACGTTTTTTGTCAGAAACCTGTGCACACACTATTACATTCGGGTAAATTGCGAACACTATGGTTCCAAACCAAAAACTGAAATGGAAACAAAAGGGAGACAAGTATTCGTCTTTAACAAAATAGCGGAGTGCTAAAATGTTGAAGTGGGCAGTGGCACTTATGGAAGAGTTTTTCGGATAGAGCTTAAATGTTATCGCTTACTTAAAAATATCTTCTCAATACAAGTACTAACGGTTGATGATCATGTCAGGCAAATCCTACACCTTCCATGAAAACCCTGACATGATAAGCAAATCTGGCAGTATGTCACATAGCTCAGAATAAATCCTGACATTAAATTAACCAAAGTAATACGATCAACGAGTGAGCAAATGGAATACCATAAACTAACACAAGAATACATAAATGCATGTCATACCTTCCCACCGTGAAACAAACGCAGTTCCGAGGGAAGAAACGAGAACAGAAGCCGAGAGCAGAAACGTGTTAAGCTAGAAGGCCCTACGATAAGGGAGGGACACACACATCTCTGGCTGACCGCCAGGACCACCCCCCAGCCCATGTTAAAAGACAGAGCCCTCCAGAAGAACGGTATAGATCTTACGATAACACTAAAAGGGCCACAGCAGCCGCAAGTTTTAGTGTGAGGCTTTTTCGCGTCTCTGTTACGTAGCAAACATTAAAAACATTGCCCCACCACGAAAAGTATAACGTTTCTCATTGGATAGACAGAATTTTTGTAGGCGGAGCTTAAGATTAACATTGAGACCCTGATTGGTCAGTTGGAAACACAGCCAGATACCTTTTTTTTTAAACCAACTTCGGTAAATTGTAGTAAGGAGAAGTTAGTAGAGAGTTGCTTCCGAGATGGCGAGATGCGTGGAGCTTTGCCGCCCGTCGCCCCCTGACGCTACCTAAACACCGACAAGGTAATGATCGCACGCGATGCCGCATTTTTGAGCGCATAAGGCTTCACTCAGAACTGCAGAAGTCTCATCTGTTACATCCCCTTTTTACGAAATACTAGTGTCGAGCGTCAATTAAATCTCATGATGAAACTTCCTGGCAGATTAAAACTGTGCGCCGGACCGAGACTCGAACTCGGGACCTTTGCCTTTCGCGGGCAAGTGCTCTACCAACTGAGCTACCCAAGCACGACTTACGCCCCGTCCTCACAGCTTTACTTCTGCCAGTACCCCGTCTCCTACCGTCCAAACTTAACAGAAACCCTCCTGTGAACCTTGCAGAACTAGCACTCCCGAAAGAAAGGAGAAGTAAAGCTGTGAGGACAGGCGTGAGTCGTGCTCGGGTAGCTCAGTTGGTAGAGCACTTGTCCGCGAAAGGCAAAGGTCTCGAGTTCGAGTCTCGGTCCAGCACACAGTTTTAATCTGCCAGAAAGTTTCATATCAGCGCACACTCCGCTGCAGAGTGAAATTCTCATTCTGGGAATCTCATAGTGTTCACATTTGCTACTTGAAGTAAAAATCTGAAATGCGATAATTTTTCTGTTATATAATTATTGAGAAGCCACATCAGCCACTGTAATTTACGACAAGTTAGATAAGTAATTAAAGATAATTGAGAGTCACTGTAGACCATTTTGATAGTTTTCTCTTTTATGAAACTTAACTTAAATCTAGATTATAGGTGTGATATGGCATAGGCCATCCTTCGATCCATTGTAGAACTTGGAAACCCATTCAGGGAATATTCGTTCACATTTTTGTTGAACGCAGCTGGTTTTTATCATCCTGTATTAAAATATTTCCTTTTATCAATAGTGCAATTTATAAACAATGTTTTGTGAGTAGAATAAAATTTCCAATGGTAAACTTAACTACTTTTTCGACGCTATTTTACCAGCTAACTAAAAATAGGAGAGCCTTGAACCCCTTCCACTAAATTTAGTTAGCATTAAGATTCTTTTACAGGGAGTGCAGTGGAGCTGACGCTGAAATCATTAAGTATTTGATTATATCATCGCTAGTCTCACTGAACTCTTCTGAACTCTACATGTCATGTGTGTTCTGGCGTCTCCTTACCAGCAACAGGTCTCAGGTTCAAACTAGTCAATTCCCTAAAAAACACGCTCAGAGCGTCGTTGCACGAAAGTGGTAGGGAGACACGACTTAGAACAAAGAGACACCACGCAGAATGTTAGATATTATTACTGTATGCTTCCTTTTCTTCAAACACTATTTTGTTATTGTTGTGTGTGACATTTAGGGTAATAATTTGTCATTCTTAAATTTGTAATAAAAATACAATGACACTCTGTAGTTTAACATTGGTACACTAATAGAACACGGCGTACTGACGTATTGCGAAGAATAGCAAAGAGAACATCACAAGTCTGGTTCTAATTGCCGAGTTCAGTCACTGATGGTAAGGGAAGTCTTGGACAAGTTGCGGAGCTCGGGTGGTCAGCAGGTAAAAATTACATAAACTGTCTAAGCTGATCCACAGTTACACCCTAGTCCTTCATTGTTTTGTTATATAGTATTTGGACACCATCGACAAGAATAAGAGCCAGTTGTTAATGGGATTCAGAATTAATTTCTGGTGGGATACTAAAATTACTTGTGACCTTGTGGCATTTAATTTATGTCTCAGGTTTGCACCCTTGATTACAGATGTCCGTGTATCTGAACGATGGCAGTATTTGTAAAATATCAGTTTTTGGTTGTGTGCATGTTGTATGCGAATTTGTATGCAAGGGCCAATGTCCCGTGGAAGATGTTCTCCAGTCCGGAGAAATGGGTTGTGGCTGGAGCTTACGTGGATAATGCTTGTGACTCGCCATGACAGAAAACATTTCCCAACGTCCTTTCATGAGAAACTCTTGAAAGCGCTGGCTGGAATCAGCACTTTACGTCAAATACTGTTAGCGTTACCAGGAAATGGCCAATTGAACAGTCTACACTCTGCTCTGGATGTTGATGAGCGGTTTTGGAGCTTGCGTAATCGGGGATCGGCAGCCAGTTCCTGTGCAGTCGAGGCTGCAAGTAATCGGCCTTTTGGAGCCGTTTTAGGTTTTTAAAATGATTAAATGAAGTCTAGAGGCAAGGATGCTTCGTGGCCAATAAGGGGACTATTGCCTTTTAATGGGTGTGCAGATTTTCGATAGATAGAGACATGTTGCATACCAACGCGCGGCCGTTAATTAGCTAGTGGTAATTTTCACTGAACAAAGAGTAATTTTCACTGAACAAAGAGGGCTGGAAAGGATAACTTATAGTCACTGAACTTTAATTGCTGTTATACTGTATGGAGATCATCGGTGGAAGTAATTAAAAGCCATTTGTAGGCGGATCATGAACTGCTAGTGAATTTCAAACAGGAGTGCGGCGGTATGATCTTGGCATCTTTCTGGAAAAAATGACGTTACTCTCCATCGCAACAAGCGTCGAAGGCCCAACGGTATTGACCGCCGTGTCATCCTCACCCGACTGGCGTCGTCTGGTGGAGTACTGGTGGGTCACCTATCCAAATGCCAATCACTCCCTATGGCGCTTAACTTCGGTGATCTGACGGCAATCGGCGTACCACGGCCGTTGATCAGCCAGACTGCTACAGAACATCAATTACTGACTTTGGAGTGATGATATGATTTTAACGTTATCGCATGGCTCACTGCGTGGCTAGCGACTCTTATTGAGACTGGCTGGATAGTGTGGCAGTGCAGAGAATTAATCGAGTTCGGCCAAAAAACGTATTCGATTAACTCGGAAGAGCAGTACGTCGTGTAATTTATCCAGTTTTACGTACCGCCAAGTGTGCATAGATGCTGGTCGTGTCTACGATTGGGAGCTCGTGAGACCCACCCCCGAGGACCGACAAAGCGAACGTATCATACTGATACATTCAACGCATATCTGTAGAGCTGGGGCGGGGTGTATTGTTATGTATACAGGGTGTAAACGGTATAAGGCGCCAAAATTATACAGATGGCACATCTCGCAATGCTTGACAAAAAAGTCTGGTAACATGTTTGCGTATTTCCTACGGTTGTCCCAGAAAGAAAACAGTTCGTTTCAGGATAATGGTTTTGGAAAAGTAGATACTTGGCCGTGCACGTACGTAAGCAATCGGTGACTGTTATTGCCCGCTGCGCGTATTGACATCGCGAGCGTAAATCGTAAACACATAGGCAACCGCGGCCTGAGTGGCTTCGTCGTTGTAATACACCGAGCGACGACAGTAGGCGAGTAACTTGTGCAGATGTTATTGCAAGTCTGTTAACTGTTAGGGTGGAAAGGAGATTAACTATAGCTGAACTATGCGATATGCATTTAATTTATGGCGAGGCAAAGGGTGTTGCGAGGGCAGCTGCACGAATTTATCGAGAACGCTTCCCACAACGACGACTTCCTGCACGAAAGACATTTGCTGCTGTGCACCAAAGGTTTGTGTCATTGCAATTCTCTACTTGTATGCGATTATTATGCATTTACATCTTAATAAAGTACAGTAGTTATATGCACCTATGTAAATTTTCGTCCGTATGCGAAACGTATCTTCTGTTCTGATATGCTTTCCGTTTTTGTTACATCATGACAGAATACAACTGACGAGTACGTATTTAATTTCCTTAGATTGAGAGATACTGGCTCTTTACTGCCCCGCGCAGAAGGCAGAGGCCCACAACGCGCCGATCGTACATTGGAAGCTGAGGAAAGAATTCTGGACCGCATCCAGGAGGATCCTTCTCAGAGTACTAGAAGCATCGCCCGTCACGTAGGTATATCGCACACTGTCGTTCATCGCACTTTGCAAGAGGAGCTTCTGCGGCCTTACCACATTCAACGCGTACAAGCATTGGAAGAACAAGATTTCCTTCCACGACGTGACTTCTCAGAGTGGTCTTTGTTACACAGTGCGCAGCATGATTTTGTCAACAAAATACTCATCACAGATGAAGCGTGTTTCACTCGCGACGGAATAACTAATTTCCATAACACGCACACGTGCAGTCTACACAATCCTCGCCACACAGTGGCAACACATTTTCAGCGACGATTTTCCGTAAATGTGTGGGCGGGTATGCTCGGTAATTACATTATTCGGCCCTATGTTTTACCTGCACGTTTGACTGGTAACTATTACCGAACGTTTCTAGAGGAAACATTGTTACCAACGTTGTTAGAAGACATTCCGTTAGGCATACGTCATAACATGTGGTTCCTCCACGATGGTGCTCCACCCCACATTGGTCACAGAGTACGCAGATTCTTGGATAGTCGATTTCCAGGACGATGGATCGGGCGTTCGGGTCCACGTCGATGGCCAGCACCCAGCCCTGATTTAAATCCACTGGATTTTTACTTTTTGGGCCATATGAAGGAACTCGTTTATGCTGAACCAGTAAATAATGTGAACGAATTGACGCAGAAGATTTTAAATGGTTCAAATGGCTCTGGGTACTATGGGACTTAACTGCTGTGCTTATCAGTCCCCTAGAACTTAGAACTACTTAAACCTAACTGACCTGAGGACATCACACACATCCATGCCCGAGGCAGGATTCGAACCGTCGACCGTAGCGGTCACGCGGCTCCAGACTGTACGGCCTAGAACCGCACGGCCACTCCGGGCGGTCAGAAGATTTTAGATCCTGTCAATACCATAAAGACCAATGTGCATGTGTGTGAACGAGTGCGACGAAACTGGGTTCGCCCTAATGAAGCATTTTCGAACATTTATTGTAGTATTGGTGTAAGAGGAAACGAAGTAATGGGTTTTCTTTTCGTTACGATGTTGTTGTACAGAAGGAAAATAATGTGAATTTAGTATTCGTTATGGCATTGCAGTAAAAAGGTGAAACAGTTGATTGTAATTAATACACAACTATTTACTTGGTGATTGATTGAATTTGTACTAATGGAAATACATTGTGTTTGATATTAGCTTGTCATTACTACTACGACCTTCGTTATCGGCTTGTTGAGAAACAGACTGGTTGTATTCAATTCACTTAAAGCGAATTACACATTATTGACAACCCAAAAACCGTTTACATTCCTTTATTCGGTACCATCTGATTATCACACCACGTCGTTGTACACGTCTAATGATTTCAATCCTCTGGTTGGCTCGTTGCCTTTCTCTGGCCGCTCCGTCATTGTAGGGAATAAGCTCGGTACGCCGTGTGTACTGTCGGTTGACTACGTAAACAGAAATGCGTATGCTATCTACCCTGTATATATATATATATATATATATATATATATATATATATATATATATATATATATATATATATATATATACAGGGTGAGTCACCTAACGTTACCGCTGGATATATTTCGTAAACCACATCAAATACTGACGAATCGATTCCACAGACCGAACGTGAGGAGTGGGGCTAGTGTAATTGGTTAATACAAACCATTAAAAAATGCACGGAAGTATGTTTTTTAACACAAACCTACGTTTTTTTTAAATGGAACCCCGTTAACGTACCCCACAGAAATAAGTCCAGAGGTGTAAGATCAGGAGAACGGGCTGGCCAATTTATGCGTCCTCCACGTCCTATGAAACGCCCGTCGAACATCCTGTCAAGGGTCAGCCTAGTGTTGATTGCGGAATGTGCAGGTGCACCATCATGCTGATACCACATACGTCAACGCGTTTCCAGTGGGACATTTTCGAGCAACGTTGGCAGATCATTCTGTAGAAACGCGATGTATGTTGCAGCTGTTTGGGCCCCTGCAATGAAGTGAGGACCAATGAGGTGGTCGCCAATGATTCCGCACCATACATTTACAGTCCACGGTCGCTGTCGCTCTACCTGTCTGAGCCAGCGAGGATTGTCCACGGACCAGTAATGCATGTTCCGTAGATTCACTGCCCCCGCTTCATCGGTAAACAGGTAGAACTGCAACGCATTCTCTGTTAATGCCCATTGACAGAATTGCACTCGATGATTAAAGACATCACCATGTAATTGCTGATGTAGCGACACATGAAACGGGTGAAAGCGGTGACGATGCAGTATGCGCATGACACTACTTTGACTCAGTCCACCGGCTCTCGAAATGTCCCGTGTACTCATGCGTGGGTTCACGGCAACAGAGGCTAACACACCAGCTGCACCCGCTTCTCCTGTGACGGGCCTGTTGCGGACCCGTTTGCGTGCTACGACCATACCTGTTGCATACAGTTGGCGGTAGATGTTTTGCAATGTGCGGCACGTTGGATGCTCTCTGTCCGGGTACCGTTCTGCATACACCCTGCAGGCTTCAGCTGCATTTCGTCGACACTCGCCATAGATGAGTATCATCTCCGCCTTTTCAGAGTTCGAATACACCATGGTCACAGTTCCTACCACACTACACTGTCACAGACGTCTGGTAACACGGTGTACTACAGTTGGTCTGCGTGCGGAGACGAATGCAGAATAAGAATAGCAGCAAGCGCTACGTGCGGACACTGCGACAGCTAGACCAAACCACAACAGTGCACTACAGCCACACTCGTAAACACGGTCGTCATCGTAAACATGTCCCTGCAGATGCTGCTCGCCGACAGTGGCCCGTGTTTGTTACAACACGCAACCGAACGTCGGAGGTTTCAAGCGTCAACTTTAGGTTACAATTTCTCCGGATGTAATTAACATTTTACAATGCAACAAACGGCACTGATTACATATTTGTTTATATGTTCAGATGTGCTAACAAAACTAACGTGGTTCCATTTAAAAAAAACGTTAGTTTGTGTTAAAAATCATACTTCCGTGCATTTTTGTATGGATTGTATTAAACAATTACACTAGCCCCTCTCCTCACGTTCGGTCTGTGGAATCGGTTCGTCAGTATTTGATGTGGTTTACGAAATATATCCAGCGGTAACGTTAGGTGACTCACCATATATATATATATATATATATATATATATATATATATATATATATATATATATATATATATGTGTGTGTGTGTGTGTGTGTGTTGTGCACGAACAGACAGAGTGAGAGGGAGAGAGAGAGAGTAGTGAGTGAACCCACGATATGACCTAACACGGTGCGACATGGATCACCGATGGGTTTGTCACCGTCGAAGGCCAGCGTTACTGCGTTTGATGTGCCGTTGTCGTGAGTCGAACGGTGGTCACCAGCAGAATACGAGCGCCGGCGTTGAGGGCGCCCCGAGCGGTGCCCCGGCCCTCGGGATGAGAGCGGCGTGCTCGCCACGATGGTGCTACACGTCAGCGGCGCGCCGTGCGCCGCGCAAAAACCCCGCCAAATGGCCGCGTCACACGAGGGCCGGCCGGCGGCTGCTCAAGTGCAGAGGCGGGCACAGCGCCGGCCCGGCTGCTGCGCGTGCCCGGGCACTCCCCGCTGCCGCCGACAACTCGCGCACTTTGTGTATTTTGCTAACGTGGGTCTTCTGGCGCTGCTGCTGCTGGGGGCGACACTCCCTACACGATGTGTTCGGCCAGAAAGACGAATCGGTGTGCCTGACGCGGCGGGCACTTTAAACGCTCGTCAGGGGATGTTTTCAGCTCGAGGAGCATTCGTGATATTCATTTACACAGATTAGCACGACAGGTAGCTCCACCCTAGCTAAACTATCTGCCCTCCGTGTCGTTTTCACACAACCTGACGCTCCTCTCTGGTACACTCTGTCATGTTAAAGTACCAGCGATATATCTCTGTACGAGGTACGTGGCAGTGTTAGATTAAAGAACATGCAGCCGCGACCGTCTGGTTTGCACTGAAAGTCTTACTAGGGTAGCAAACAACCGTCTCAACGACTTTTCTCATAATTCGCGCGATTACAGCGCGTAATTAGATGATCTAGTACGATGCGCTTTTAGCGGTTTTTCCAGAAACTCAGGCTCAAAGAATTACGAGCTCTTTGAATACGGCACGATAGCGTCATTGTCGAACAACGGCGTCAGTGCATCCGGCTATGGCGGTAGATGAACTGTGCTTTGAGTCTAAGTCGAATCTCGCCATTATTCTTTCTGAACTTCCACCTACCATGTTTATCGCTACGAAAAATCGAGTTTCTTCGGAAAGGCTGATGTTAGTCCCAATGCTGTATGAAACGAATCGAGGGCGCCGGGAAGACAACGCCTTCTAGTCGGTTACTTCTAAATTAAGGAAACTTTCTTCATAGAAGACATCAGAATGCAGATGCTCTTGTCAAACACCTAGGCCTGTGAAACCACACGACGAAGACCCATAGAAAACCACAACTATATCTGGAACAACTTTACTCAACAGCATGATGTGCGACACGGATTTCACCACATGTTCTACCAAAACAAGACATTTCGCCAGACAAATTAAGACTGCATGTGTGAACTGTGGGGTGAACACTATGAAAGATATGATTCAAAGAACTGCAGAAAAAGAACAACGTCAATAATAAAACTTTGACTAGAGTAATGTAATTCAGTTTTGTATTTGAATATGTTTTGTATTTGCACACTGTGTCCGTTTTCATTAATATTTACAAATAATAGATTTGAATATTAAAAAGCGAGTCAATATGCACGCATTTGCTGTTTACAGGAAACCGGCAACAACTGATACTGCAATTTCCGATTATTCATGCCATCTGCAAACATATAAAGCATCTGCTTTTCGTGGCTTAGTACACAGGGCGGTCAATGTGCCAAAAAACAAGAAAGAGAAGAATTAAACCTCATTAACAAGACTGCTATTAACAATCGTTACACAGTACATATTGTTTACAAACTGCTGCGTAAAGGTGTTAAGAATGGAAAGAAGAAACTAAACAAAGAAAAAATGAAACTACTGCCTCTGCCGTATTATGCAACAGTCCCACAGTAGATCGCGAAAACTTTTAAACCTAACAGTATAGAAATAGTGTTCCAGACTAATAATCTAGAGAGGTATAACTTGAAGCATGATGTCGGTAAGAGGATAAACAAGTTCGAAAGCTCAGGAGTGTATAAATTCGGTGCACGTCCTCTGTTGCAAAGTGTATTGGACAGACGAGAAGGACATTTTCGATAAGATGCAACGAACATAAGGATGCTTCCAGACTTCTAGACCAAGTAAGTAAGACAAATCAGCTGTTGTGAACCACATGTACGAATCAGGCCAGCCCTTAAAGGGAAGATTACTCAAAAATCCTGTACACAGAAAGAAGGGACGGAAACTCATTTATAGAGCATTCGTTTAGAGCGCTGCAACTTTCTTAAACTGTTCATATCACTTTCTAACTTTCTTCTGTAAATTCTATCTTCATGAAAGCCCACGAAATGAAAAACCATTTAATTAATAACTACAGGATTTCATACTGAATACAACGTGTGGAAATTGAAGGTCGTCATGAATTTCAAAACGGAAAGTCGAAGTGTACCACGTGTCTCCATGAGCTTTTTCACTCTAACTAACAGTTCGTGTCTTCCATGAGCGAACTCACAATCTGAGCTCCGAGTCGGCTGCTGTTGTATGTGTAGGTGGAGACGGTGGGAAAGGTATTAATGAGAGCTGTCGATTTATCATTGGTTATTTAACACTTACACCCGTAGATAAGTCGACTGTCTTGCTGGCACAGCCCCTCCTGAAATGAGACGCAATACGGTAGCTGTCAGATGTGAGAAAAGCAAGGCTGTGACTACGGAAGCCCACCCTCTACATGGCCGTCAGCTAGCATACCCTAGACTGAACACACGAAAAAGTTTCCTGGCAACTCTTGAATCTCTTACATCGACGTAAGAGCATGGATCTCAAAGTGGTGGGAGAAATGTCAACTTTTGTAGAAAGGGATGGTTCCGAACGAAGAGCTCAGTCCTGATCATCTGACAAAGGGGCAACAGGGAAGGTTCTCAACATACTACCCACAAGTACCACGAGATGCAAGACAAAGCTGCAGAAGTGGAACCTTCCCGCTAAGTAAGCTTTGTTTAAGTGTGTTGTTGTGGAGACCAACGACCATCTACTACAGTGTTCTTCGTCTCCACTAGAAGCTTTACTAAGGACCTGAGGAGTGCGACAATAGATGTTCATGACGTAGCCAACTGCTGGTCCACCACTGTATAAACTAATGTCGACGATCGATTTCTTTTTGTTGATTATCTACTTTGTACTTCTGGCACGATAGTAAATTTAAAAAAATGCTATCTGGTAGGTAACGTTCAGGTACATCAGAAAACCTCTTTTATTCAGATTTATTAGTTGTTTATCATAGCTTCTGCACGCGAGAGATAAAACATAGCTGTTGTAGGTGCAGCGATACTGGAAACTTTCAGAACTCATAGCCATCTCACAAATGCAGTTTCAAGCAGAATAGCGCAGAATGGCGAAACTGTTTAGAGATTTTACGATAAACGCCATCTGGTACACTTGCTGCTAATCAATATAATTTCCATGTTCCAACATTGTTCAAACTAGTACTGACACGATTCGACTGTCTAGGTGGCGACACTGGCAGTGAATTCGGGTTGCGAAGGAAACAAATTTATTTCTTTTTTAGGAGAGAGTTAACGTTGCTCCGCCCCCCCCCCCCCCCACTCCCTCCCATCACCACTCCCCGCCTTTGCTGGACAAGTCTTTGGTGTCAGATCCTGGAATACTGACACGAAACGCCTTGAATGACGTTTACGGCATTCGACCCTTCACATATTGTCTACCATCCAACCACAATACTGGCTGGTAATTTCGATGGTGTGCGGGACTGGAGGTATCCTATGAGGAGCACAGCATGAGGTTGCGGAGCATAGTTGAACTGCTTAGTCGTCAAGTAACCCACTCAAAAAATGAGTGTGAAATCTTAAGGGGCTTAACTGCTAAGGTCATCAGTTCCTAAGCTTACACATTACTTAACCTTAATTATCCTGAGGACAAACACACACACCCATGCCCGACGGGAGGACTCGAACCTCCGCCGGGACCAGCCGCACAATCCATGACTGCAGCGCTTCTGACCGCTCGGCTAATCCCGCGCGGCAAGTAATACACCACAGTGCTACCGTGCTAATAGTGTTGATTCAATGCAGAACAATGACAACTATAAGCAGAGCAGATATTACGTTATATCTACAACAACAGTTGCCGAAGTTGACATTTCGTCAGTAAGGAACCCAAGGAATTTCACAGAGTGAGAAATAAGTGGCAGATAAAATATCAGCGTTTCTGCCAGATGAGGTGGAATGTGTGATGTCGTATACCCTCGACTGTGCGGACAATGTACATACATGAGGAAGACAATGGTGACGATACGTGCTTAACAAGTGCAAGTGATACTAAAACGGATGTCGACCCATGAAGTTCATCATCCTTGTCGGACAGGGAGTGACAAATCCTGTTTCCAGTGAAATGTAGTAAAGGACAATCGTTGTCCAAGAATCTGTTGCTCTAAACATAATTACGTGCATGGAAGATCATCCACAGCATAGTAAAAGTTAAAAAAAAAAGAAAAAACATTTGCAATATGTCCGGAGCAATATGGCCAAGTAGTGTATAAGAAAAACTACGGATATTGAAGGAAGGAAAAGGTGCACTTGTTACAAAACTGGTGGTGTTTATGCTTTTGAAGGATGTTCGGTACAATTTACAGAATGTGCATGATAGAGGCCTATTATATTATGCACATAAAACTGTATGCGACATAGATAACAGTGATTTCAAGGGAAGCAGTGGATGGTTGCGTAACATCAAACAGTGGTACAGAATTGGAAGACGTAAGGTAACGAAATTTCCAACAAAACCTCGACTTGACGATGCACAGCAGACTGCGGAATCGGCGCGATAATTTGTAGATGATGTAAACGAACTTACGTACCCCGTTGTTCAGTAATAAATTTGTTCTTAACTCCAACGAATCTGGAGTTGAAGTGGAAATGCATGTTAAAGGAACCCTGGAAATTAGATGTACCAGAGAGTTGTACCGAGATCAACTAACATCAATGTCTCAACGCATTAGTACACAATTACGCCGACTGTTAATATGGATGATAAATTGGATGGAACGCTGTTTATTGTGCTGCGAGAAGTTGGAGGTACTCTGCCCCCTGCGATTCTTTCCCGTGTGCGTTACCTTGCAAGGGTTGTAGGAAATATTTACGTCACAGCAAGTAAAAGTGGGAACCTAGGCGTAAAAGAACTATAACTATGGTAAAAATGGTTCAAATGGCTCTGAGCACTATGGGACTTAACTGCTGTGGTCATCAGTCCCCTAGAACTTAGAACTACTTAAACCTAACCTAAGGACATCACACACAACCATGCCCGAGGCAGGATTGGAACCTGCGACCGTAGCGGTCGCGCGGTTCCAGACCGTAGCGCCTAGAACCGCTCCGCCACCACGGCCGGCTAACTATGGTAAAAATTGGATATTTGTGGTAAGTTCCTATGGGACCAAACTGCTGAGGTCATCGGTGCCTAGGCTTACACACCACTTACTCTAACTTAAACTAACCCACGCAAACACACACACCCATGCCCGAGGGAGGACCTGAACCTCAGACAGGGGGAGCCGCGTGAACCCTAGCAAGGAGCCCGAGACCGCGCGGCTAGTCCGCGCGGCTACAACTATGGTACGGTCACTGCTTATGACCAATAGCTGGTCAAAATGACTTGCTTGATTCTGGTCTGCGTATCAAACTTATACTCCTTTAAAGCAAATTATCGCTCCTGAAAAATGTGTGACATTGCAGTTCATTCCACCTGGAACCACTGGACAAATTCAGCCTCTGGAAGTTTTTTTTCCGTGCCTATAAAACATATTACCACACTATCTGCAGCTAAGCCTTAAAGGGTAGTCAGTTTCACAGTAAGCTCCATGAAAAACTGTTTCACACATGGCACTATGCCCTCAGATTACATCAGTTTTCATCACGGCGATACAACAATATTCAATATAACTTTGTATATATTGTTTAAGAGCAGATAGCTACCTGAACGTCTTGAACGTTGTGTAACTCCCCAGGTGTTCGCCTGTACCCTGATGGTGCAAACCTTTGTGATCACTATGGCGCTCCATTTTCCATTCGGTGTCATGGTACAAATTAATGGTTTGTTTGGAACATTTCTTGAATGTCGACGATGTCCATTTTGTGAACTGTAATGCATTCATGCCATAAAAAGTTGATCTCTGAACGTCCCGGATACTCATTTTCTATCAGTCTCCTGATACACATGGCGAGTCATTAGCAGCTACTATTTTGCATGTGGTAATTGTCACTTTCAAATGGCCTTTCTGAAGACTGCGCCTGTAACATCGCACTCAAGGCGTTCCTTGTGGATATCACGGGAAAACGTGAATAAAACAACCAAGAGAACTTCCTTGGGCAAGTCTTGAACCTTCACCCAGTACGTGGTAACGCCACAAGTAGACACATGTCACTTGGAATCAGTGCTCCCAGCAAAAAGGAGACCCCCCCCCCCCCCCCTAAGCAGAGGCGTCAGCAAGCGGTGGCGAGTGAGCCGGGGAGAGACAGCGCGGCATATCCGCAGACGGCTGAATTACCAACGGCGTTTTTAGCGCCGCGTGAATGGGGGCGGAATATTGTCGGCGGCGCGGGAGGCGGCGCCGCGCAGGCAGAATTTCATTACTCCGCCCCGCGCAGAACCCGTCGCCCGCAATCCTGAGCAGCCATTCAGGTCGTTATATTGCGATCTTAGCGCTGCAGACGAGCCGCGCGGCGCGGAGGCGCTGCATCTGAATCGCTGTCTAAATAGACGCCACACCCGGCGATACAGGCCGTACACTACACCGGAATTGCTTCGAAGATGTCTCGGACAAAGAGCAAGCCGGTACAATTGCGGTCACGGATGAAAAGGCTCGCTCTCCCATTGTGCCCTCGAAACTGGTTCGCCCTTATGGAAATCAACAGTTTAGCGCTGAATATGATATTCATGAGGCTGCAGCACTGTTTCGTTGTGTGTCGGCGGGGGTAAGGGCGCGCGGCTCCGGCTTCCCAAGTGTGAGCGCCGCTTTGTCATATCCCGCTCTGTCTTTCAGCCGAAAGGATATTGCCTCGTTCTGCCAGAAACGGAGCGAGCCCGCCGTTCCCTCTGGGAGGTGAGCGACTCAGATACCAGCTGTAGAGCACACGTCAAGTGCAGAAACGACGTGTGTGAATCTGCAGTGTCGAGTGTTGCCATCAGTCGTTCTTGAGACTCGGAGTTGGGCCTGTTGTGTTGCGTTTGACGAAGCAATGTAGACTTACAAAGAGACTGCACGACCGTGGGGTCTGGGATTTGTCCGATATTTTGTGTGGTGAAAGAGGACTCCTAACACCTTACGCGGTTAAAATATTAAGACGCACTACCCGGAAAACCCCGAGAAAAATCGATCCAAACTTTCTTAAGTGCGGTATGAGTATAAAATGTTAATCCATTGCGAAGCCGCCGTTTGGCCTACATGGATAGGGCTCGGACTCCTACTCCAGAGGTCTTGGGTTAGATTCCTCCTCCGACACTTTTTTTTCTTCTGTTCTTCTTTTGTTATTCCATCATTATTCAAAAAGTTTCTCAAACCTACACTATTTTTAAAACATTATTTTAGCTCAAGAACGTAAAGTTTTTCATTCACCGAAAAATATTCGTGCTCGTTGTTCTATTACGTTTTATGGGGTTTCGAGGTTTAAAGGGGCTTTGTAACGGTCCCCGTGGGATTATAACGGTCATCTGCGCATAGGACAGTGCGCGAACTGTGAGAAGCAAACGGCAGTTTGTTTTTCGATTTCGTCGTGAACAGACGCGCCTGTTTCAAATTTCAACGTGTTATTCCGATCCGAGATTAAACATGTCGACTGAAGAAGTTACTGGCTCATCTGGAATAGGAGAAGAAATTCCTGAAGAATCCATTCGTATGATCTATCAAAATTATGATTGAAGGACGCAGTGGTCTAGTATGAAAAGCTGTTGACGGAAAATAATTTAATATTATCGACATCTTTGTAAGAAATCTCTTGCGATGCTATGTTGTCGGCCGAAGAAAAAAAAATGCTGGCGAAGGAATCAAACCCGAGACTTCTAGCGGAAGAGTCCGAGCCCTAACCATCTACGCCAGACGGCGGCGCAGTGGTGGGTTAACATTTCATACTCATAACGCACCTAATAAACTTTGGATCGACTTTTCCCGGGATTTTCCGGGTAGTGCGTCCTAATATTTTAACCACGCGAGGTGTTAGGGGTCCTCTTTCACCACACAAAATTTCGGACAAATCTCCGACCCCAAGGTCGTGCCGTCTCCTTGTTAGAAGTCGGCAACAGGGTGGTCTTGCAACGTAGGTCAGCATACACGACGATAACTTAATTATTCCTGACAATAGTACTCCATGTCTACACACAAATGTTTCAGAGAACAGTTTGCTGCAAGTGAATGCAGATGTAACATGATGTCAGTATTCTGTACTTAGGTACTGAGCCGTGTCACGGCTCAGCATTTTTGATTTGCCCGCGAGATTATTTCGCTTGTTTTCGCCGCAGCGATAGGGGGCGTGGTCGCTGAGCGCTGTGGGCGCTGGTGCTCGAAGCAACAGTTTTGGGAGGACGGCTCGGACGGTATATGGCGACAGGACGGAAGCGGCGGGGAGTCAACTGGTGCCTGCCGATTCAGGAGTGCGATGAGTGTGGCTGTTTGCGAGCATGTGGGGAGGACGGAATGCTCGCTTGCTTAGCGTGGTTCTCCATGACCAGCTGTTCTTTGTTGGGCCTAGCACTCGAGTGTAATAGGAAACTGCATTGATGTGGTTGTCGTCACCTGGCTACCGCCGAAATTTTCATATACTTTTACACTAATGGCCATTAAAACTGCTACGCCAAGGAGAAACGTAGGTGATAAACGGGTATTCATTGGACAAATATATTGTACTATATTTGACATGTAATTACATTTTCACGCAATTTGGGTGCATAGATCCTGAGAAATCAGTGCCCAAAACAACCACCTCTGGCCTTAATAACGGCCTTGATAAGCCTGGGCATTGAGTCAAATAGAGCTTGGATGGCGTGAACAGGTACAGCTGCCCATGCAGCTTCAACACGATACCACAGGTAATCAAGAGTAGTGACTGGCGTATTGTGACGAGCCAGTTGCTCGGCCACCATTGACCAGACGTTTTCAATTGGTGATAGACCTGGAGAGTGTGCTGGCCAGGGCAGCAGTCGAACATTTTCTGTAACCAGAAAGGCACGTACAGGACCTGCAACATGTCGTCGTGCATTATCCTGCTGAAATGTAGGGTTTCGCAGAGATCGAATCAGGGGGAGAGCCACTGGTAATAGCACATCTGTAATGTAACGTCCACTGTTCAACGTGCCCTCAATGCGATAAGAGGTGACGGAGACGTGTAACCAATGGCACCCCATACCAACACGCCGGGTAGTACGCCAGTATGGCGATGACGAATACACGCTTCCAATGTGCATTCACCGCGATGTCGCCAAACACGGATGAGGCCATCATGATGCTGCAAACAGAAGCTGGATTCATCCGAAAAAATGACGTTTTGACATTCGTGCACCGAGGTTCGTCGTTGAGTACACCATCGCAGGCGCTTCTGTCTGTGATGCAGCGTCAAGTCTAACCGCAGCCATGGTCTTCGAGCTGATAGTCCATACTGCTGCAAACGTCGTCGAACTGTTCGTGCAGATGGTTGTTGTCTTGCTAACGTCCACATCTGTTGATTAAGGGATCGTGACGTAGCTCCACGATCCGTTACAGCCATGCGGATAAGATGCCTGTCATCTCGACTGCTAGTGATACGAGGCCGTTGGGGTCCAGCACGGCGTTCCGTATTACCCTTCTGACCCCACCGATTCCATATTCTGCTAACAGTCATTGGATCTCGACCAACGCGAGCAGCAATGTCGCGATACGATAAGCCGCAATTGCGATAGGCTACAATCCGACCTTTATCAAAGTCGGAAACGTGATGATACGCATTTCTCCTCCTTACACGAGGCATCACAACAACGTTTCACCAGGCAACGCCGGTCAACTGCTGTTTGTGTATGAGAAATCGGTTGGAAATTTTCCTCATGTCAGCACGTTGTAGGTGTCGCCACCGGCGCCAACCTTGTGTGAATGTTCTGAAAAGCTAATCATTTCCATATCACAGCATCTTCTTCCTGTCGGTTAAATTACGTGTCTGTAGCACGTCATCTTCGTGGTATAGCAATTTTAATGGCCAGTAGTGTATTAGATTTCATGATCATTACTTAATTATGGGGTTGGTACTTGTAGCCAACATTTTGTGATTTGAAATACTTCAGAGAATATCATCATGTGCCAGGTGTCTACTGTGAATAATTCTTAATTTGTTTCAGCGTGTATGGCACAGTATCCACTATCATCGATCATTTTATTAAAGTTCTGTCCATATTAATATTTCATTAGACTTTGTTAAAACTGGTGCGTCTAAATGGCAAATTTTCTAATTCAACTAAAATTGCTTGGGATAAACCCATCTATTTCTTGATATTGTTTTTCTTCTCGAGACTGACTGAATTGATTTTGGAACACGTAGAAAATTTGTGTATTTGTCACGAAAGGTGAAGTGATGTCACATGACATTGACATTTGTGTAGGGTTTACGTAAGACGTAAGCTTTAGTGAAATCAGGAGGTAAAAAAAAAAGACCTGATTATCATTGCCACATTTTTTTTTTTTTTTTTTTTTGCAGGCAATAGGGAATTTGTTGCACTCTTGCCAAATAGGATTTGTTTAAGGTTTGATTTACATGTAGTACAAATCACAAGTTCAATATTTTTCTGGTGTAAATGTTAATATTTGTACATGTTGCACTATTGTATGATATAATATACCTTTCACTAACAGTACTTTTATGTAATGTTTCAGAGTGGGGCTGCATGTTCTTCTAGAGAATGTTTTAAAAAATGTTTTATTGCTAAAATTTCCTTTTAAACTGTTAATTGTATTAACTTGGATGTATAACCAATTATTGTTAAATAATAAATTTGTGTCAACAAGGCTAGGACCAAATAAATGCCGGCCACGGTGGCCGTGCGGTTCTAGGCGCTGCAGTCCGGAACCGCGGGACTGCTACGGTCGCAGGTTCGAATTCTGCCTCGGGCATGGATGTGTGTCATGTCCTTAGGTTAGTTAGGTTTAAGTAGTTCTAAGTTCTAGGGGACTGATGGTCTAAGATGTTAAGTCCCGTAGTGCTCAGAGCCATTTGAAGCAAATAAATGTGCCTACACCTTCCCCATCCTGGCTCTGCTACCGTCCGAACATCACAGGTACGTAAATGGAAAAGATACACTGACAGAAACACTGCAATAAAAAAAAAAAGAATTAATCTAGAGTAATGAAATTTCGGGAATACATTGCATAGGTAACATATTTAAGTGATTAAAATTGCAACATCACAGAGTAATGTAAGAGCGGGATAACCCACTGCATATGTGCTGGTTCATTAATAACCGGTGTAGCCGTCAGAATGTTGGATGAACGGATGCAGACGTGGACGAATTGTGTTGTACAGATACCTGATGTCCCTTAGTGGGATGGAGTTCCACGTCTGTTGCACTTGATCGGTCAATACAGAGACGTTTGGCTATCCAAACACGACCCACAGCCAGATCCAAACTTCCACATGTCGTAAACCACGTGTCTACAGACTGTACTCGTACATCCACTATGTATATTCCCGTACAGAGGAGACATTTTACTTGAAAGACGCTTGTCCGGTGTCAGCTTATAAATACGATGTTGCAGTGCCTGTGTTATTCCGAATTTCGATGCAATGTCCAAAGGAACATGCTCGAAGTCGCATGTGACCAGATGAGAAGAAACGCAGATGCCAACCAAAACGTGAATAACTATATCACTTACTCACATTAAAAACGAGACTTCAACTGCTTTGTAATCTAGGCGAAACGCATCTGGGAGAAATAAAATACAGTGCAGCAAGAAAAGGCAGTTGTTATTTACAAAAAAAAAAAAAAAAAAAAAAGTTCTGTGCTTGCTGCGGAGCATGGCCACACGAACAAACTTGCTCTATTTCTTTACTACATATAGTAATACGATGAATAAACGAATAGATGGTTGCTGAGTTCTTTCTCCGGCACAATACATGCACGCGTCTGTTCTTAGCGTTGCCTATTTTTACAGCTGATATTTCACGCCCCTTTCCCATGACATAACTTATAGGTAGTTTGTGCACGTTGTGACTGTGTCAGTTTCATCTTAAAATTCAAGATAAGAACCACGTGGAGGTCTTAATTTGTTCAAATGGTTCAAATGGCTCTGTGCACTACGGACTTAACATCTGAGGTCACCAGTCCCATAGACTTAGAACTACTTAAACCTAACTAACCTAAGGACATCACACACATCCATGCCGCCGGCCGGTGGGGCCGGGTGGTTCTAGGCGCATCGGTCTGGAACCGCGCGACCGCTACGGTCGCAGGTTCGAATCATGTCTCGGGCATGGATGTGTGTGTTGTCCTTATTTTAGTTAGGTTTAAGTAGTTTTAAGTTCTAGGGGACTAATGACCTCCGATGTTAAGTCACATAGTGCTCAGAGCCAATTGAACCACATCCATGCCCGAGGCAGGATTCGAACCTGCGACCGTAGCAGCAGCGTGGTTCCAGACTGTAGCGCCTAGAACTTGTAAGGACTTACTAATGTAGGCTGGTTCATAGAGTTACCTCAATTCCCTACAGACAGTGTTGTATATCATCTTCTCTTGTTTCTTCGCAGAAATAAAAAATATCGGGGGCTGGTACAATCATAGAAATTTTCTGAGAGGAAAACGGTTTCGCATAGTGACTAATTACGACAGCACTGTTTTAGTTTGGTTGACAAACGCGAATTGCCTATCAGTTCCTGGTTTATCAGAGAAAGACTGATGCTGATCAGTGGCTCACGATGATTTCAACTGAAATAGCCAAAATCGGTAATTTAGAAAGATAACATTAGAAGTAAGCTGTTTTACTGAATGACTGCCAGAGGAGAAGCAGACTACTGTGCTCCAGTACGTGCGATTGCGGAATACACTACTGGCAGTTAAAATTGTTACACCAAGAAGAAATGCATTCATTGGAAAAATATACTAGAACTGAAATGTGATTACATTTTCACGCAATTTGGGTGCATAGATCCTGAGAAATCAGTACCCAGAACAACCACCTCTGGCCGTAATAACAGCCTTGATACGCCTGGGCATTGAGTCAAACAGAGCTTTGTTGGCGTGTACAGGTACAGCTTCCGATGCAGCTTCAACATGATACCACAGTTCATCAAGAGTAGTGACTGGCGTACTGTGACGAGCCAGTTGCTCGGCCACCATTGACCAGACGTTTTCAATTGGTGACAGATCTGGAGAATGCGCTGGCCAGGGCGTGGTAGAGTAATTATGCTCTACGCGTACGTGGAGACTGTTTGCGCAGCAATCGTCGACATAGTGTAACTACGGTGGAATTAGGGGAACCAGCCCGCATTCGCCAAGGCAGATGGATAACCGCCTTAGGAACCACCCACAGACTGGCCAGCACACCGGACCTCGTAACTAATCCGCCAGGCGGATTCGTGTGAGGCACCTGTACGCCTTCCCGTTCGGGAAGCAGTGCGTTAGACCGCGCGGCTCACCGGGCGGGCTACTACTCTTCATTATTCGTTGTACAAAATGGTCTTACTTACCTTACGTCCTTCATTGCTACAACTTGGCTTTCTTATTCTGATGTTGTAGGCTATACTCGTACTTCCACCTCTGTCCTTATGCTACCCAGACCTACTAAGTTGCTACAACAGCTCTTGTGCTTGTCACTGTATTTACAAACTATACTACTGGCCATTAAAATTGCTACACCACGAGGATGACGTGCTACAGACGCGAAATTTGACAGGAACAAGATGCTGTGATTTGCAAATGATTAGCTTTTCAGAGCATTCACACAAGGTTGACGCCGGTGGTGACACCTATAACGTGCTGACATGAGGAAATTTTCCAACCGATTTCTCATACACAAACAACAGTTGACCGGCGTTGCCTGGTGAAGCGTTGTTGTGATGCCTCGTGTAAGGAGGAGAAATGCGTACCATCACGTTTCCGACTTTGATAAAGGTCGGATTGTAGCCTATCGCGATTGCGGTTTATCGTATCGCGACATTGCTGCTGGCGTTGGCCGAGATCCAATGACTGTAAACAGAATATGGAATCGATGGGTTTAGGAGGGTAATACGGAACGCCGTGCTGGATCCCAACGGCCTCGTATCACTAGCAGTCGAGATGACAGGCATCTTATCCGCAAGGCTGTAACGGATTGTGCAGCCACGTCTCGGTCCCTGAGTCAACAGATGGGGACGTTTGCAAGACGACAACCATCTGCACGAACAGTTCGACGACGTTTGCAGCAGCATGCACTATCAGCTCGGAGGCCATGGTCGCGGTTACCCTTGACGCTGCATCACAGACAAGAGCGCCTGCGATGGTGTACTCAACGACGAACCTGGGTGCACGAATGTCAAAACGTCATTTTTTCGGATGAATTCAGGTTCTGTTTTCATCATCATTATGGTCGCATCCGCGTCATCGCGGTGAACGCACATTGGAGGGTGTATTCGTCATCGCCATAGTGGTGTATCACCCGGCGTGATAGTATGGGGTGCCATTGGTTACACGTCTCGGTCACCTCTTGTTCGCATTGACGGCACTTTGAACAGTGGACGTTACATCTGGGGTTACATTAGTCTGGTATGAGACGTTTCCGGGTGGGGGCACTGGGGGCCGAACCGCACAATAACCCTAGGTTAGATGTGGGGCTGCGTTGGGGCGGGTGGACTGCTGTGGCCTGATGTGGGGTTGTGAACCACTTAGGGCTACGGCGGGACGAAGCCTCTCTGTCGTTTCTAGGTCCCCGGTTCGGTTCAATACACTCACACACACACACACACACACACACACAAAAGGAATGAAAATATAAATGATGAGATAATAATTTTGTATTTATTGACAACATAGCCTTGTGATCGAAATGAAACAAAATTTAAAACAGCGGTCGATTACAGCACACAGCCTACGTGCCACGCACTATGGGCTAAGATTAAACAAAGGAAAAACCAAACAGCACCAAAAGAGAGAGAAGCAACGTATGTCACACGCAAATTACGGAAGGCACACTACGACACGTCAAGGATTTTGTCACCTATGCACCAATACTACACATGATGAACGAATCAAGCGGCGACAAAAGAAGATCGACGAAGGAGAAGGGCTTTCTGTTTTCCCCAGCAAAATATTTTTCCCGGTATCAGATATTGGCACGAACTGAGAGAGATGATATGTAACTATATGTCTGAAACACAACATTGAACTGATTTGACACCTGGACCGCGGAAAGTCCGAAGCATATCACAACTTCGCATAGAAAAAAAATGCTTTAGAGCAGAAAAATACTAAAAGTTTAGTGGACGTAAAAAAATAGTATACGAAAACTAACGGAAACGAGGGTATCACCGTGTCGCCGGGAAGCTTACTTTCATAATCCGTATCTTCCAAAGGGTAGCATGGTACATGTACCCTGCGCAGTGACAATGACCATAAATTTAGACGCGTATGCACAGTCATTCTCTTTGCCCACCAACTGCACATGGATAGGGATGTGCAGAAAACATAGTTCAGAAAACTGGGCTATAATCGGTATGCTTGCAATAGAATACGTACCTAATATGTTCCAAAATTCAGCGCATAAGAAGGGATTTCCCGGCGCTCATACCTCGGATTCTATTGGTGATAAACAGGTAGGGTCAACGGTTTTGGACTAGGGACCATTTGTATACCCAGCGAAGGATGGCCTTAGTGACGATATCCAACAATACAATCTCGAAGTATGAATATTATACACTTCCTGTTGGTTCTTTTTGCACTTGATGCAGTCTACAGTGGGAATGATGGGACTTATGGAGGTGTCATTTGGTTCACTGGCTGTTCCTCGTTTAACCCCATAAGAACTGTTTTTTTTTTTACTATATTTTCCAGTCACCAGCGGAACGGAACCCAATCGAGGATTCAAAGATGGCTATGGACAACATATAGCTGAAAATTTTACGATATATTCCTAAGATTACAGTTCCGAACTCCACTGAATCTTTTTTGTATCTTTATCCTTTCCGAAGATACAGGATTTCAGAGTTACCCTGCTTCTACACATAAATTCTAAATAACAAATAACCGCAGACAACTGCTCAGATTTTAACGTTATATTCAAAAATTTTTATCCGTTATTGAGAATCATGGCAAAAAATTGTCTTTTGGGTACCAAAATCCAGTCGCGGATTTCGAGACGGCTGTACGCAGCGAATGGCTGTACTACTTACGATGCATTTCCAAGGTCCGGATCTGGAAGTACCATGATAATTTTCTTCATATCTTTATCCGTTAGGACATTGTTGTTGTTTTTGTTATATTCTTCAGTCCAGAGACTGATGCAGCTCTCCATGCTACTCCGTCCTGTGCAAGCTTCTTCATGTCCCAGTACCTACTGCAACCTACATCCTTCTGAATCTGCTTAGTGTATTCATGCATTGGTCTCCCTCTACGATTGTTATCCTCCAAGCTTCCCTCCAATACTAAATTGATGATCTCTTGATGCCTCAGAACATGTCTTACCAACAGATCCCTTCTTCTAGTCAAGTGGTGTCACAAAGCCTTCTTCTCCCCAATTCTATTCAGTACCTTCTCATTAGATACGTGATCTACCCATCTAATATTCAGCATTCTTCTGTAGCACCACATTTCGAAACCTTCTTTTCTCTTCTTGTCTAAACTATTTATCGTCCATCATTCACTTCCATTCACGGCTACACTCCATACAAATACTTTCAGAAAAGACTTCCTAACAATTAAATCTGTACTAGATGTTAACAAATATCTCTTCTTCAGAAACTCTTTCCTTGACATTGCCAGTCTACATTTTATATCCTCTCTACTTCGACCATCATCCGTTATTTTGATCCCCAAATAGCAAAATTCGTTTACTACTTTAAGTGTCTCATTTCCTAATCTAATTCCCTCAGCGTCACCCGACTTAATTCGACTACATTCCATTATCCTCGTTTTGCTTTTATTGATGTTCATCTTATATCCTCCTTCCAAGACACTGTGCATTCCGTTCGGCTGCTCTTCCAAGTCCTTTGCTGTCTCTGACAGAATTACAATGTCGTCGGCAAATCTCAAAGCTGATATTTCTTCTTCATGGATTTAAATTCCTACTCCAAATTTTTCTTTTTTACCCTTTACTGCTTGCTCGATAAACAGATTGAATAACATCAGAGATAGGCTACAACCCTGTCTCACTCCCTTCTCAACCACTGCTTCCCTTTCGTGCTCCTCGACTCTTATAGTTGCCATCTAGTTTCACTACAAATTGTAAGTACCCTTCGCTCCCTGTATTTGACATCTGCCACCTTCAGAATTTGAAAGAGAGTATTACAGTCAACATTGTCAAAAGCTTGCTCGAAGGTTTGCCTTTCCTTAATCTATCTTCTAAGACAAGTCATAGGGGCAGTATTGCCTTGCATGTTCTAACATTTCTACGGAATCCAAATTGATCTTCCTCGAGGTCGGCTTCAACCAGTTTTTCCATTCGTGTATAAAAAAATTGGTGTTGGTATTTTGCAACCGTGACTTATTAAACTGGTAGTTCTGTAATTTCACACCTGTCAATACTTGCTTTCTTTGGGATTGAAATTATTATAATCTTTTTGAAGTCTGCGGTATTTCACCTGTCTCATACATCTTGCTCACCATATGGTAGAGTTTTGTCATGGCTGGCTCTCCCAAGGCTATCCAAGGCTACTTAAATAATTTCTATGGCTAAGTTATGCTCTGTGCAAAATTCCACCAGGCGGCTTCCTCTTTGACTCCTTACCCCCATTTCATATTCACCTACTACTTTTCCTTCTCTTCCTTTTCCTACTATCGAATTCCAGTCACCCATGACTATTAAATTTTCCTCTCCCTTCACTACCTAAATAATTTCTTTTATCTCATCATGCATTTCATCAATCTCTTCGTCATCTTCGGAGCTAGTTGGTATATAAACTTGTACTACTGTGGTAGGCGTGGGCTTCGTGTCTATCTGTGCTACAATAATGCGGTGACTATGCTGTTCGTAGTAGCTTATCCGTGTTTCTATTTTTTATTCATTATTAAACCTACTCCTGCATTACCCCTATTTGATTTTGTATTTATAACCCTGCATTCACCTGTCCAGAGGACTTGTTCCTCCGGCTTCCGAACTTCACTAATTCCCACTATATCCAGCTCTAACCTATCCATTTCCCTTTTTAAATTTTCTAACCTACCTGTCCGATTAAGGGATCTGATATTCCACGCTCCGATCCGCAGACGGACAGTTTTGTTTCTCCTGATAACGACGTCCTCCTGAGTAGTCCTCGCCGAAGATCCGAAAGGGGGACTATTTTACCTCCGGAATATTTCACGCAAGAGGACGCCATCATCATTTAATCATACAGTAAAGCTGCAAACTCCTGGGAAAAATTACGGCTGTAGTTTCCACTCGCTATCAGCCGTTCGCTGTACCAGCACAGCAAGGCTGTCTTGGTTAGTGTTACAAGGCCAGATCAGTCAATCATCCAGACTGTTGCCCTTGCAACTACTGAAAAGGCTGCTGCCCCTCTTCAGGAACCACACGTTTGTCTGGACTCTCAACAGATCCGCTGTCGTTGCATCTACGTTTCGGCTGTCTGTATTGCTGAGACACACAAGCCTCCCCACCAACGGCAAGGTTCATACAAAACGCACATAAAATCAGGTGGAGGCGAAAATGCAGTTTACAAAGTGATGTAGCAAAGAGAAAAGTACTGTACAGAGCCTCTGTTATCATTCAGGGAATCCTTGTAGTAGTACTAAAGCACATGCAAAATTTTTTTGCGTTGAATATATGGTATGCGGCGAAAAGTTAGTTTTGCATTATTTCAGTTTCACATAATCAAAGTATCTAAATTTTACTGGCCAATACATTTGCTTTCACATAACGCTGTCGTTTATCGACAAGTAACGATATCAGAAGGTCAAAACAAATTGCAAAACGATTTAGAAGAGATATTTGTATGGTGCTAAAATTAGAAATTGGCCCTAAATAACTAAAAGTGTGTGGTCATCTACACGAGTACTAAAAGGCATTCTTTAAACTTCGATTACACGACAAATCAGTCTAATCTAAAGGCCGTAAAGTCAACGAAATACCTAGGAATTACAACTACGAGCATCTTAAACTCGAAGGAACACACAGAAAATGTTGTGGGGAAGGCTAAATAAGGGCTGCGTTTTATTGACAGGACACTTAGGAAATGTAACACGTCTACTAAAGAGACTGCCTACGCTACGCTTGTCCGTCCTCTTTCAGAATACTTTTACGCGGTGTACGATTCTTACCAGATAGGACTGACGGAGTACAAAGTTCAAAGAATTTTAGCACATTTGGTATTATCGCGAAATATGGTAGATAGTGTCACTCAAATGATACAGGATATGGGGAGTATATCATTAGAACAAAGGCGTTTTTCGTTGCGCGGATTCTTCTCACGAGATTTCTATTACCAAGTTTCTACTCCGAATGCGAAAAAAATTTTTTGACGCTGAACTAGATCGGAAGAGATGATCACCATAGTAAAATAAGGGAAATCATAGCTCGCACAGGAAGATATAGGTGTTCGTTTTCTCCGCGCGCTGTATTAGATTGGAATAATAGAGAATTATTGTGAAAGTTGTTCGACGAAGCCTCTCCCAGGCACTTAAATGTGATTTTTCAGAGTTTCCATGCAGGAGGCAATGACACAGACACACAAAGAGATAATGGAAATTAGCTGGCAAGAATGAATGAGTAAAAGAGGGCATCTAGGAATGGATGGTTGTGAACGACTTGCAGAGGGTGTGAGTGAGTTACAGTTAGAGGAGCATCTAGGAGTCTGAGGGAGTTGCATGTTAAAAAGAGAGCGAATGTGTTCGCTTGTCAGAATTAGTGGGAAAATTTTTCAAGGTGTTAAAGAAGGTCAGAGTCTTTTACATAAACAGGAACACGCAAGAGAAGAGAAACCCTCCCAATAACGGTTGCAATTTTAGCAAGGATCAGTCGTTCAGTGTCGTCTGACTACTCTGAGAACACAGCGGCAGCCTGCACTTGAAAGCGTAACCGGTTGCTTGCGTGCGAAACAGACTGAATTCGCTCCTCTCTCGCAGCTGAGGCAAGAAAGGGGGAGCAGGAGGATTGAAGCCACGAGACAATACTCGGAGGTGGCGGTACGTCGGACCAGTCGATGACGAGAGCGCCATTGACAGCGTGTTCGATTCTCGGTTCGGACCGGGAATGTAATCGACAGTTGGAAGATCTGCGTGCGGCGCACGGAACCGTAAGGGCTGTGACAGGTAGCGAGGGCGGGCCGGATGGTGAGCAGGGGATGCTGAGAGAGACAGAGAGAGAGAGAGAGAGAGAGAGAGAGAGAGAGATTGATTGTACGGAATGAATCGCAGAGGGCTGGCTTTCAGCTGGGGGCCTAAACATGACGTTTATAGTAGTTGTATCCGATTCATGCGCGGACCCCTTTCACAATAAATACATTGCAGGCGCGCTGAATGGGGCCAGAGGGGCGGGCATTGTGGACGCCGGCACAATGGCCGCCTTGTTCCCGGGCATTACGGCCCGCGTAATGCCGGCCACAATGCGCGCTTCGCAGGGTCACCTGACGGCCGCCGACGCTTCTCCCAGCCGCGCGACGCCCGCCGCTAATTCCGCGCCGCTGCCGACAGACGCGCCGCTTCCACAGCGCTGGCACCCCGCTCCGCCTAGCCGGCAGTCGCTTCTTCTGTACAACGCGCTCGTGTGAGGTCTCAC
Source organism: Schistocerca piceifrons (assembly GCF_021461385.2). Lineage (NCBI taxonomy): Eukaryota > Metazoa > Arthropoda > Insecta > Orthoptera > Acrididae > Schistocerca > Schistocerca piceifrons. The sequence continues at coordinate 616,567,391 of NC_060139.1, forward strand.
TGAATCCGTGCTGCAGCCACGGGAATCATCCCCAGCACCGCTGCCTTCTGCTCGATTCCGCACGTGCGGTACCCCGTGGTTTCCTTTGATCGGGAAGGAACCGTGCAGCTATCCTCAATTTACGTGGCTCCAAACTGCGTCTTGATCCTCACACTGATATTCCATGTCCTCCTCCTACAGACCGCAATATAGTCCAGTCAATCGGTGTTCAAAAAGACGTTCTCGTGACAAGTTTGCGGAAGTTTTTTCTCAACAGTCTTACGTGTTTTTTGGGGTGCTGAATCCGAATTTCATGCCTGCTACTTCACTAAGAAAAATGCAAAATACCTCAATATTTTAGCACTGATTTGAAGTTACTCGCTGATATCTCGAAAACTATACGTTTTTTGAAGATGGGCGTTCGATGCAAAATTAAGGTACAGGAAATTTCCTACAAATTGCACTAGTCAGGTCTGTTTTTTGGACGAGCGGTATCGGCACTAAAGCAGGCTGAAAACTAGCGATTTTTTGGTCCTTCTGCTTCAGAAACGTCCGCTCCCACCCTCTAAAAATCGAAAAATATACATGTTTATACATATTGTCAACAAAACCCCTACTCCAAGCGAGAGTACATTACATTTCCTACAAAACACGACTGTAGCGTTCAATTTTCTCGTAAGACGGGGGGAGCAAAGCAAAAATTACGATACTGCCTTCTACGCTCTACAGCCAAACTACTTGTGTATTTCTCTTCGACGCTGTATCTTCGGTGCATTACATTGAAAAGAGGTTGTTTTAATGAACTGATGGAAGAGCATCTTCGATGAAAATATTGACAAATTCTATTTACAATACATTAGGTACATGACACTGAACAGAAAGACCAATATGAAATCTGTTTGTAGTGTCATGACTTCCAAAAGGTTCTCCATCTGGTACTGAAAGAAAGATTTAGCGCTAGAATCTACATCTACATCTACATCCATACTCCGCAAGCCACCTGACGGTGTGTGGCGGAGGGTACTTTGAGAACCTCTATCGTTTCTCCCTTCTATTCCAGTCTCGTATTGTTCGTGGAAAGAAAGATTGTCGGGATGCCTCTGTGTGGGCTCTAATCTCTCTGATTTTATCCTCATGGTCTCTTCGCGAGATATACGTAGGAGGGAGCAATATACTGCTTGACTCCTCGGTGAAGGTAAGTTCTCGAAACTTCAACAAAAGCCCGTACCGAGCTACTGAGCCTCTCTCCTGCAGAGTCGTCCACTAGAGTTTATCTATCATCTCCGTAACACTTTCGCGATTTCTAAATGATCCTGTAACGAAGCGCGCTGCTCTCCGTTGGATCTTCTCTATCTGGTACGGATCCCACACCGGTGAGCAGTATTCAAGCAGTGGGCGAACAAGTGTACTGTAACCTACCTCCTCTGTTTTCAGATTGCATTTCCTTAGGATTCTTCCAATACGGAACAAAGAGAAGTTGTACAGTGAACTATCGATGTATCGTGAAGTACTTTTATTGATGCTACTGATGCCATGCGCGCAGTTTCTTTGCTCGTCTGTGTTTTGCTGCTGGTGGCCGAGGTAATGTTTCTCGGCGCTACGAGGTCCAGGTCAACTGGACAGTGGAGGGTACAGGAAAAGCGTGAGGGTCTGTATGACATCCAGGCTGGTCAGCGAGTTCCTACTGTTCTTCAAGTGAAAAAAGTGTAACGGAACGATTAATGTTTTGATAGAGGAAAATTAATTAATAAAGATGCATAACGCTGTATAATATTACACGAATCACTACCTTGTGTTGCCTCAGCTGCTTCGGACAGTGGTAAGAACGCGATGCAGAGGACCCTGGTTCGCTTCCCGGTATGGACAGGGACTTTCGTTAATGGGAGGACTGGAACAGGGTGCTCTCAGTCTCGTAAAGCCAATTGAGGATCTGCTTGACAGAGTAATAGGTGCTCCAGGTCACGAAAACTGACAACGGCTGGGAGAGCGGTGTGCTGACACCACACGCCTCCATATCGTACCCACTGACAGACGATGATACGGCAGTCAGTCGGTACCAGTGCATCTGCCAGGGCCTCCGGATGGAAATTACGTTACTTGAGTGGCAAGCCCATGAGAGGCAGAGTCTCCTGCATAGCGCAGGAGCGCGAGCTTCGTTCCAATATCTGCTGCAATCACGGGAGTCACTTCTGGGTGTGTGTTGTCCTTAGCGAAAGTTAGTTTAAGTTAGATTTAGTAGTGTGTAAGGCTAGGGACCGATGACCTCAGCAGTTTGGTCCCAGAGGAACTTACCACAAATTTTCAAAAATTTGATACATTTCAACTGGTTGCCAAAAATTTGAGTGGCAAATGCCTCTTGCTACGAACAACGGAGCCTTAAGATCTCCGATTTTCTTCACACTTATATTACCTGAAGACCAATCCCCAGATAACAGTTCCCAAAACCAGTATGATGCAATTTTTTTAAAAAAATATATGATTAGAGGATTTCAGAGCACAAATCAGTTGTAGTGTATTGACGAATTCGTTGGCAGCGCAGTGGATAGCTTAATCTGATTGTAATAAAGAAGTCGTTGGTTTTTTATTTACTTTTTAGTAATTCACATTTTTACCAAATAGAAATGTTATTTAACATATACGAAGTAATATCTTTAATAATAATATCCTTTGATTTTTTAATTACTATTTGCATGAAAACGCAAGTATCACACAAAAATGTTAAATATCAATTAGAAAACCAAATACTTTTTTTATTTCTAGAAATTCAACAGTATTTAAATATTGTTTCTTTTAACAAGAAGGAATCTCGCACGTCTGTATCAAATTGCAATTTATTCTCATAAAACCAGTAATTAAAAAGGCAAATATGTTATTTTTATTAAAAATGCCAATCGCGTTTTCTTTTGGTAATAAATAAGAAATACAAACAAGGTAAAATGTAGTACGCCACTGGCGAAATTCGAACCAGTGGTTTCATGACTGCTATACGGTTATTCTCAGACTACATGTTGAGTGACCAATGAATTCGATAGTTAATTTCAACTATTTTGTACGTCACTGTTACTTAACTGTTGTGTAAACTGTGTGATTTACTTACAACTACTGGTTTCGAGACTACATTATCACATTATCAAGTACTAAAAAACAGGAAACACAAATCAATCCATGGCAATACGACACGTAGTGTCAACCATGCACATTTATCTGTATTGTATTCTACTGTTATATACTTCAAAGTTACTGTGCCATTAGGCAACCTCTAAAATAAAAAGTAAGCAGCAAACATACATTGTCAAACACGTAAAGACTCCTCCTTGAACATTTCACGTAGCCGTGTAATACTCTCACGAAGCTCAGTAATAAACTACGAGCAACTGCCTTCATCTACCAAAAATTGTGCTATCATGTGACGTGCGTATTTAATGCTTATATCAAGTCCTAGCAAATACTAAAAACCAATGTTACACGTATTTTGAAATATAACTATCTACTCAGAATAACCAACAGGGAATATTAAACTCTCCCAACCATGAAGTTGATGTCTGCTTCTCAAGGAGGTCATCACTGAGGTGGGCACAGAAATGCCCTTTGGACACTTTCCATTCATCTCTTAAAGCGCAGAAAATCTGTATTTCTTCTAAAGTTGACGGTCACCTGCCTCTTTCTTAAAAAAAAAGAAAAAAAAGGTATTACATATTGTTTCCTGACGAATCTTTCTATTCCTGCTGCTTTGCTAGCAGCGACGAAAAACTTGTTTTATTACTACCCTCTTTGCACCTTATTTTAAAGTCGTCTGCCCCAGACGCTTCATTTCACAATCCTGGACAACAAGAGGAATAAAACAGCATCTGACTGAAGCAGAGTCTAAAGCACGAGATTGGCACAGGTCAGAACAAAATGGGGAAGGCATAAGTTAATGAAATGATGTGCTAGGATTGTGAGATGAACGTAGGCAATTGACGTGTAAAATTCTCAGTACTAATTTATGAGACTGTTGTCCGACGGCTTGCAAAAAATGTTTTATACTTAACAGCGGTCTTCAAGAGTGGCTTTTTTGTGCTTTTTTGTGTAGAATTGAGTCATATTGCTTTAGGAAACTGACATCTAAGCGCTGACCTACAAGTGTGATAAATATGAAGAAATTCGGAGTGGGTCACTATGTGTGGTCCCCTTATAAGATTCCGAATCCATCTCCTAGAGAACGAAAATAACATTTTCACGGATGGCATGATGCACAAATTGATAGAGAGTGAAAAAAAAACAAAACCGACACTGTTGTCACTGTTGTAGAGGTCGCGCTTAGAAGCGTCAAAATACGGGAAGCTGAGTAAGACAGGGTAGAAAAAGAAAGTCCCTCCACCAAGAGAAATATAGCAGAAACACTGATCTTTTCCGAATGTAGCCGGAAACGGCCAAAGGATGTCAGTAACTGCACGCTTTCATTTTATACCATCCAAAAAGCGAACTTATTAAAGTCGTGAGAGTATTGCTACGACAGTTCTTAAATCAACTGCATGACACATAAATTCCAAAAATGCTTTCACGAATGTATTTCAAATGACGCGTTTCTCTGAACTCCAATTTTGTTTGGAAGTTGTTCTAAAAGACGCAGGCATTTGTACAAATAATTAATTATTATTATTTCTTTAATGCATATGTTTGTAGCATGTTAAAAATGGGGGTGATGGAGTGGTAGGCAAGAGGAGTGACGATCACAGACTGTGAGCACACGCCCTTCTCACCAAATTCAAAATGCGTGCCGCGCGAGGTAGTCGCCCGGTCTAGGGCGCTTTGTCACGGTCCGTGCGGTTGCCCCCGTCGGAGGTTCGAGTCCTCCCTCGGGCATGGGTGTGTGTGTTGTCCATAGCATAAGTTAGTTTAAGTTAAGATTAAGTAGTGTGTAGGCTTAGGGACCGATGACCTCAGCTGTTTGGTCCCATAAGACCTTACCACAGGTTTCCAGATTTTTTTTCCAAAATATGTATCCACACCTGGGGCGATTTGCTACATCGAAGGTTGTATCACGTACCGCTCCAGTCAATACCACCACTCTGCCACTTCTGACTGTGCCGGCCGAAGTGGCCGTGCGGTTCTAGGCGCTGCAGTCCGAAACCGCGAGACCGCTACGGTCGCAGGTTCGAATCCTGCCTCGGGCATGGATGTGTGTGATGTCCTTAGGTTAGTTAGGTTTAAGTAGTTCTAAGTTCTAGGGGACTGATGACCTCAGAAGTTAAGTCCCATAGAGCTCAGAGCCATTTGAACCACTTCTGACTGAAGCAGGTGCTTCGATGTGTGCGAATAAGATTTAACTTTGATATTAATTTCATCATCGCTGTCAAACTTAGTTTCAAATGTAAGAGAGCGCACTGTCAAGAAAATCCCACATCGATACTTATTACACAGGACGTCAAAAAGCAAAGCAGGCGAACAAATGTAGGAGTGTCAACACGCAGAGGGGAATGTGGTGCACCCACAGCCTCAACAAGAAGATCGCTGCACAGCGGTAACATCACTAGGTAACAGCTGACGCGCCAGCAGATGAAACATGGTCATGCTAGCAAGCCCACGCTACCTGAAAATCACTCTAACAAGATTCGAAAGTTTCCGGAAATTAGGAAGCCAATAAAGAAAAGTTGAAGCTAAGTGCCAAACACGCTGCGAACAAAACTAGTGGCCTCGTTTTATTTTTGTCATCTGTCTTCTTACTATTTTGATCCGACGGTTCACGAATTCCATCTCTGTTCCATGGTCTTCATCTCAGTGTGGCACTCGTTCCCAATAACCCGAATAACTTGTTGGACATATTATCTCTGTCTTCACTCACAGTTCTCCCTCTGCAGCTGCCCCCTAGGAACAAGAAAGTCATTCCTTCATGTTTTAACAGATCTCCTATCATCTTGTCCTTCTTCTTCGCCAGTTTTGCGGGAAACCTCTTCACATCTTAAATTATCAGCCCCCCTTAATTTCAACATCCTTCTCTAGCGCAACATATCGAACACTTTAATCTTCTGGTTTTCCCACAGTCCAAATTCACGTACAATCTCAGAAACTTCTGCCTCAAACTAAGGCCTATTAGTAATCTCTTTTGACCTTGAATGCATCTCCGTCTGTTCTAGTCTACTTTTTCTGTCCTTGTTGCTTTATCCGTCATCTGTTATTTTGCTTACAAAACAGCAGAATTCGTTAAGTCTGTCTACTTCGTAGTCTCCTATTTTGATGTTAGGTTTAGCATTAATCTCATCTACGATACTCTTAATTATTTTCGTGTTTCTTTGGTTTACTCCCAATCTGTATTCTGAATTCATCTGATTCTTCATCCTATTCAATACGTCCTGCAATTCTTTCTCGCTTTCAGCGAGGCTAGTTATATCATCAGTGAATTTTATCATTGATTTCAACCATGATTCGACTCTTCAATCCTGCATTTAATTACGTTATTGCTTCTTCGACGAGAAAATTGAATAGCAGGTAAGAAAGACAGCATCCCTGCTTCACATCCTGTTTCATTTACGTCCTTCCTTCTTGGTCTCCCTTTCTTATTGTTTCCTCTTGGATCTTGTACATATTGTGTACCATGTATCACCTGTCCTTACCAATTTACATTGTCGAGTGCTTTTACTACTTTCAAAAATACGATGAAAGTATCTTGTTTTCTCCTAAGCCCTGCGGATGTGGAATTTCCGTCTCATTCCTTTTTTCCGGCCTCGATTTTTCTTTTTCGATTTTTTCACATTTTGCCTGTAGCTATTTTGCGTTGGCTTTCCTGTATCTTCTATTTCTTTCATTTTTAGGTGACTTATATTGCTCCGTTACTACGCTGTACTTCCTTTTTCGTAGACCAGTTGAACTATTTCTCTGTTACGCAAGGTTTCTTTGCCGCATCTTCCTTGTACTTACGTTTGTCAGCCCAACTTCTTTAGTCCCCCTTTTTAGAGATGTCTGCTTTTCTTCATATGAACTGTCTAGTGTGCTTTTCATTATAGCAGTATCTACAGCCTTAGAGAGCTTCAAACGAACACCATTATTCTTCATTACTTCAGTATTTCACTGCTTTCCACACTGATTCTTTTGGAAGATTCTCTTAAATTTCAGCCCATCCTTCATGATGACTAAGCTGTGAGCTGAGTCTATACCTGCTTACTAACTTACAATTCAGTATCTGATTTCGGAATCTCTGACTGAACGTGATGTAATCAGACTGATATCTTTCTGTTCCTCCAGTCCTTTTCAAAGTATACTTCCTACTGTGTGTATTCCCTATTAATAGCTGAAAATTGTTGCAGAACTAAATTAATCTTTCTCCTCTCTCATTTCTACTATGCAGCCCATATTATCCCCTAACTGTTTCTTCTACTCCTTCCTTCAATACCGCATTCCAGTACTCCATCATTATTGCATTAACATCTCCATTTTCATGCTACATTAACCGTTGACTATCCTCACTTACTCTCTCTGTATCTCATCATCTCCTGATTTCAACGTCGGCATGTAACCTGAACTATTGTTGTTGACATTGGTCGGCCGTCGAGTCTCATGACAACAACCCTAACACTGAACTTTCACAGTAATCTCTGCCCTACCTTTCCATAACGGACCGTACTCCAGTTACTCTATTTTCTGAAGCTTTTGGTATTACCCTATATTGATCTCAATAGACATGCTTTTCTTCCACTTCAATTCACTGACTCCCAGTACATCTCAGATTTTCTCGCATCCCTACCATGCTCAAACTTCTGACATTCCATGCTCTCACTAATAGAATGTTCCCTTTCCGTTGGTTTTTCATTCTTTTTCTCAAGGACATCGCCCATTTCGCCATCCACAGTCTTCTGCCAATGGCGTGATCAACACCAATTATTTTCAATAGCAGGCCTTACGTCCTTTGGAAACACATTGTGACTTTTTAATGCAGTGGTTCCCACTGTCTTGTGTTTCCTTATACCGCTGAGCATTGCTGATTCTTACTCCTTTCAGATGCAGTTTCCCATCCCAAGGACAATACGTTGTCCTGAGCTTCTTTCCACTCCTCTGCCCTCTTTGACAAGGCAGTTTATAGAACGAGGGCAGTTTCTTATACCGGAAGGCTTAGCCAGCCATTGCTGATGACCTTTATCCAAAATTTAAGCATTGACTGGTATAGAAAAAATGACGGACCCACGATGTTTTATTACTAGTCAAAGACACTTTTGGCCATTATCAGTTTGAATAGTATGGTACCCACTGCAGTGCAAGAACAGTCGTAGTCGGAAGGCGTACTTTGACGCACCGGTGTCTCGAGGGAAATCTCGACGTCGGAGTGTTGAGTTTCATGCAACAGTTAGCAGTTTCTGAGGAACACTCTATGGCATTTCGGAGAGCAGCTTACTTACGGAAATACACAGCAACAGAAATACAGGTTGTCTTTGTTTGTGTGATAGATTACAGAAGCTGGAGAGTAACCAGCACTTGTCTCAGCTGGTTAGTTGATATAAAGGTGTTAGGGGCATGAGTGCAAATACTTTGATGAATGATAGCTTAATATTTATTCACTTTAGTGCGTTAGTAGTTTTTTCTCTGCATCTTAGAGTCTTCCGCAAACACACTACATAATTTACTACATGATGTTTTCCACACGATCGTAACACCACCACTAACTGTACTACGCCTGGCAGTACAGCCTAACCGCTTTCTGTCCATGTGTCCACACTACAATACCTGACCTGCTCTCCAGAAGAAAAATAAGGATTAATGGCTTGGTCTTGCCACATGTACTTGGAGGTTTAGGACCCTGAAAACGTACTGTTACTAATAGCTATAGTTATTAGTTTGCAAATGAAGTAAATACTGATATAATATTGTTCAGTACGTTTTCCTCGGTCACCACCGAGCGAGGTGGCGCAGTGGTTAGGCACTGGACTCGCATTCGGGAGGACGACGGTTCAATCCGGCGTCCGGCCATCCTGATTTAGGTTTTCCGTGATTTCCCTAAATCGCTCCAGGCAAATACCGGGATGGTTCCTTTCAAAGGGCACGACCGACTTCCTCCCTCGTCCTTCCCTAAACCGATGAGACCGATGACCTCGCTATCTGGTCTCCTTCCCAAAAACAAACCAAACCAAACCTCGGTCACCAATAACAATATCGGAATTTATATCACTAATCCCTAGTATGTAACTGTAAATTTTTGCACCGAGCCATGCCACAGTATTTATCTAACAAAGTTGAGCAATTTAGGTCTCAGCATATTTGTGTTTTTATAAGTAAGCAGAACTAGTCATGGAACAGGGATCGTCTCTGGTGGCTAGGAACCAGAATTGTTAGAGCAGTCGGACCAGTTATCTACAAGGCTTGTACGCCCTCTCAATTACTAAGACATAACAAACCAGCCAACCCACAATTCGTTGTCGCTTAAATCGTGTCTGCGACCAGTGGGGAGCGACGATGTTAATCTAGGATGTTTACCTATTGTAGTGTTCATTATGAGTAACGTAAGCGAAGGCAACATTGTATCAAACAAATGACAGCGGTATTTTTCCGAATAAATAAATTACTGGCACAGACAGAGGCCCAATATAGTCAATATCTCAACTATGTCAGTTACTACGGTAGGTAATGGCTGGAGTGTGTGATGTGGGACAGGGACAGAAAACACACTGCCACAAATTGTTTCCATCTCTCGCTGCACACATCACATCACACAGTCTCTCTTTTACTCCTGGTCTTATCCCTTGTTTTCACAATATCGTACTCTAATCTCGATTTGGGTTTGTTAGTAGTACACAGTGGCCGGATGCCGTTCATTTCGCAGGTCGCCCTCCCCCTTCATCCCTATTACCCTCTCCCCCTTCTTATCGCAATGTGGCATGGAATGAGTATATGCCATCTGTTTGAGTCTAGTGTAATTCCACTTGAAACTGTGTGAACGTATTCGAAATGTTTGCGAATAACATAACTAGATGACACAAGGGTACCATCCCAGTATTCACCAAGTAGGATGCGCGAAACTGCCTAAAACTACATCCAGGCTGCCGGCTCGCCGCCCCTCGTCGTTAATCTTCCATTGCCATGCAGATTCAGTCTAGGTCCGGCGCATGCCCCCGCACACCAGCAGCGGCGTGCTAACACGTGTGTTTATCTGGATGGGGCTAAAACGCATCACACACACACACACACACACACACCTTCTTTACTGCACAGCACACCAGCAGTTTGCCATTTTGTACTAATGAACTGTAAATTTGTAAATTGCTTAAAAAAAAATGTTTTCCGTCATCACTTACCTGTGAATGAGTGTAAGCTTGCATAAAAATGGAGAAAGGAATTGGTAAAGAGTGCCCATTCAACATATTTTGGTTGGGACTCGCTTAGCTATTTATATGAAGTTTAGTAATTACTCATCTCTGTGATGTCTTCCAGAGCTAGATATTTACAACTACTGTTCAGGTACAGTAAGACCGAGAGGTAGTAGCTGCCTTAGACTTTCCAATATTGGTAGAGCTGCTGCTATTTCTGCATCATGACCACTAATATTATTTCAGTCTGAGGTCAGGCATGCTTATCCCAAGTAGATTTGGTACAGCACTGTGATGGATTCACCTGTGTACCAAAACAGTTTACAGGGAATTATAATGGTTTCATAAGAAATTTTTTCTTCGGTTGTCATTTTTAAGCCTATAGCGACGTGGCAGAAATGTTGATATACCATAGCAAGGTGAAGAAACAATTACGATCCACTGGTATGATCCATTATAAATGGTTTTTGAAAGCCTGTGACTGTGAAAACAATTGGTTTGTTTATAAATAAATCTTCTGCTACCAGTCAAGATTTTTCTTTATTTTACTTTTCGCACGACACGTTTCGGGAAATGATTCCCATTTTGAAGTGCGCTTTTGGTGTGTATTAAGCCATTTCTATTGACGTTGTCAGTGTGTGAGAGTCTACCTCATTTCCTTGACTTTTACTGCAAAATATATGAAACACGCGATTTTTGAGTTGGGTATCGATTCTTTTGGTGAAGTTAGTGGCGAAATTTAGAAGAATTTGTACCTAAGGTTTTCTGATGGTCCATTTGTTCAGAGTCTCACACACGCTAAACATCACACACAACTTGTTGTACACTTTACATATCGAAAATATCTTATATAAACAAAACAGTTACAAAGATCTTACAGGTAGTCCACAGAGATAACATTACAGGCCTTCCACAGATTATGATATGCTTTTGTACAGAGGTTATTTACGTTAACAATTTGGCTCATAAACTACTTATATCGATTTGCAATTGTGCTTATTTCTATGTTTTACTGTTTTTATTTAAGTATACTATCGAAACATCTGAAGAAATTCACTGATTCTCTTTCAACTTGATGTGTAAAGTGTACAACAAATTGTGTGTGATGTTTAATGTGTGTGAGACTCCGCACAAGTGGACCATTAGAAAAGTTTAAGTACAAATTCTTCTAAATTTCGCCACTAACTTCACCAAAAGAATCGATAGCCAACTAAAGAATCACGTGTTTCTTAGATATTGCAGCAAAAGTCAACAAAATGAAGCAGACTCTCACACACCGACAACATCAATAGAAACGGCTTAATACGAGGGTTATTCCAAAAGTAAGGTCCGATCGGTCGCGAAATGGAAAGGACTATGAAAATCCGATAAAGCTTTGCACAGATGTGTTGGGTAGTGTCTCTAGTGTAACCCCAGTTAGCATCACGTCGCTCTTCTCATTTCTGAGCTCGCAGTGAGTGGGTAAAGATGTCTAGAAAATAGTGTCTGCCGCCAAGTACGAGGGCCTGGTGAGAAATTTCGCCTGAAGCTATGCAGCCAACATTACATAACTGTCGTGCTGTTTCGTCTTCACGACAATTCTCAGCCGCATTCTGCAGGGGCAATGAAGATGCTCCTGCATCGTTTTCAAATGGAAATGTTAGATTACCCACAATACAGTCCGCAGTTGTCTCCCCCTGAGTTTCATCTCTGGTCACATGAACCGCTGTCTTTGAAGACAACATTTTGACACAGACAACGAGGTGTAGGCCAGCGTGGAGAATTGGCGGAAAGCACTGGCGGCTGCCTTCTATGATGAGGCTATTGAAAAGTTGGTACAACGCTATGACAAAAGTCTAAGTCAGAACGGCGACTACGTAGAGAAGTAGCTGAAAGGTGTAGCTAATTGTTACAAGTAAAACATTTCTGATGTTCACTGTGGTTTCAATTTGGCAATCAATCGGACCTTACTTTTGGAATAACCCTCGTACATACACAAAATGCACTTGAAAATGGGAATCATTTACCGAAACGCATCGTGCGAAAAGTAAAATAAAGAAAAATCGTGACTGGTAGGTGAAGATTTATTTACAAACAAACTTATTATTACTTACGATCCAAACCAACATTGGTTTAATTGCTGAGTGAAAAATATGTTCACTGATCAGACTGAAATGTAGTGTTCTCTAGGGTGAAGATCAATAATAATCAACCATTATCCAGAAGTGCAATTGATAATAAATACAAAATAATTTCTGTACTTTTAAAAAATGTATTAGTCATTGAATGACAGATAATTTTCCAGGATTATTACTACATCACGCACTAGCTTTCGACTGACTGGTTAATTGTTAACTAGGATGTTTACTGACGTGGTCACATAGCACTTTATTCCGTAGGATGAAACTATTTTGGATAAAGTTTCACATACTCGTGAAGAATAAGCTCATTGTGTTCTGGTCCCTGGGAGGTGGCTGACCATTCCGGCTAGCCATATTTTATCCATGTAAGGATTGATGGAGCAGTTTAGTTGCAGTGGCAGTACTAACTCTCTGTACTTTTCTGTTCTCATAGAATTTCATTCATGCAATATAGTGACGGGTAGAGGCAGACAAGATGCCGTCAGTGGCGAGCGAGCACTAGGAAGGGCGAGGGCCGCAACGGAGGGCATTCCCTTGGAACGTAGAAGGAGGTGTCCGCTATAACTGGACAGTGAACCCATTGGTGCGGGAAAGAAGAACAGGGCTTTACGCTGAGGGCAGAGTACTTGCCAGGCAGGCGCAGAACGCACACCGCCAGGGCTGTTGGCAATGCAAAGGGACGCCCTCTTGGAGCTAAAAGTGCAACCTCCATTGTTTTCCCCAGCCTAGCTTGCGGAGAGTACAAAGCGCTCTCACGTTAACGATGGAACGTTACCTGTTGGTATCAGGGATTTCACATAATCGTTATAAGCTTCTGCGTATGTGCACAAGCATAGGCTCTGGTTGCAGACAACATCTTTAGAAAGTGTATCAAAAGTACCACCGATTGTGGCTTTATTGTGTGCTGGCGACCCACCCACCCGAGTGAGTAGGATGTTCTTTTTCCTGTATGTTTTCCCATCACGGCGCGCCGTCAGGAAAAGCATGGTCCGAGATTGGTGGGCGGCCTATGATGCAGGTGCTCAGTTTCACTTTTAGAAATATATGAGTAGTATAGAAGTTGATTGGGAGAAGAGTTCTAAGGAACCAATGGAGGGAGGATGAGAAACTGGCCAGTATTTGCGGTAAAGCTGGAGACTCACTGGATGTTTTAGTGCACGTAATACAGCTGCCAGCTTGGAAGGAGTAGATCCCAAGATACGGTACATGCTCATTTGAGCTTAGCCTCCGGGTTCAGACGTTTGTTACATCAACATTCAAGATCAGGCTTTCAGTCACAGACATTCTGAACGGAGATTTGGGAAGTAGATTTGATGACGGACGAAATCAGAGACGCGCACACCCAACCGGCAGAAACGAAAGACCCCTTGAGCTACGCCACTAGGGTTCAACGCCTGCCACTGCATTCTGCCACTGCATTCTCAAGCTCCGCAATCACTGCTTACTTGTCATTTGTTTCTGTGGTATAATAACAAAGATAGTGAGCCAAATTGCTACACCCTTCCTTCTCAGCACCTTACCAACAGTCACTAATGTGACAATGGAAACTATTGCATGTGTATCCACAGGACATGTGACTTGTAACTGAAAAAATGCCATGATGATCTCTGCATTGGGAAAAGAATCCGTATTAGTCACCTTTGCGGGTCTCTGACATGGGACTGCCAAGGAGGAGGTGATAATGAAAAAAAAATTGAAGAACCAACAAATAGGTAACATTCTGCCAGACAGCGCGTGAAAGGGAAGCTGGAAAAGGTGAAAAGAGATGTACAAAGGCTCAATGTGGATACAGTGTGGAGCTGTGAAGTGAAATGGAAAGAAGGATTTCTCGTCAGACGAGTAGAGGATAATATCTACAGAAGGAGACAATGGTATAAATGGAGTAGGATTCGTTATGAATAGGAAGTTATGGCAGCGAGTGAGAATACTTTGGACAGATATATGGTAGGGCTATTTCCAATAGAATCGACAGCAATCCAGTGCCAATAACGATGGTTCTAGTGTACACGCCGATTGAACAAGCAGAAGATGAAGAGATAGAAAAAGTGTATAAGCATATTGAAAGTGTTATTCAGTACTTAAAAAAAAAAATCTAATAACCATGCTGACTCTAAAGCAGTAGCAGAGGAAGAAACAGATGACAGGGTTACGGGAGAATATGGCCTTAGTTGTGTGATTGAGAGAGAAGAAAGAGTGATAGAACTGTGTAATGAAATTCAAATGGTAATAATGAACACAATGTTTTAAAAAATGACAGTAGCCGGGAAAGGGCTAGAGATACAGGAAGATACCAGTTGGATTACATAATGCTCACTCAGATAAACAGAAATCAGATACAGAATTGTAAAGAGGTAAGCAGATATAAACTCAAACCACAATTTAGTAATTAGAAAATTAGTCTGAAGTTTAAGGTAAGCGCCTAAGAGAATCACATGGAGGGAAGTGGGATACTGAAGTATTGAGGATGTTATGGTGTACGTTTGAAGTTCTCCAAGGCTATAGATACTGCTATGATCAGTACTACATTAGACAGTTCATTTGAAGAGGAACTTAGATCTCTAAACTGGGCAATCATTGAGATTGAAAGGCGAAAAATACGCTACCGGAAAAAATAGTACACCCGGAAAGATGACATCGATTTTGATACGATGATGGCACATGGGAGACAGCAGATGTACTGATACCGGTTTCAACGTCGTCCGTCAACAGATTGCGTAGTGGCATAGCTACCAAAGCGCCATCTGTGTCTATCCTTTAATAGGAATGCTCACAGCCAGAATGCTCAGTGTGGTGCAGACGTATGAGGATAGTAGGAAATCATGCCGTGGAGGAGCACTCGTGTTTCCTACAGCCAACTGAGCGAGTTCGAAAGGGGTCAAATTGTGGCCTTCCGAGTGGCGGGACGGTCATTTCAGGAACAGCAACACGAGATGGTGGTGCTGCGTCAGTTGTATAGTGATGCTGGTATCAGTGTGGTCGCGTGAAGGTCTGGGCGTCGTAGCACAGAAGCCTGCCAGGATAGTCGTATTGTGAGGGCAGCAGTGGCATATCGTGTAGTCACCAAAGCACAGATGAAAATGCTAGCGAGCCCAGACTTGTCAACACGAAATGCTGCGAACTGGTTATTAGCAGTGGGACTAAGGGCATGCCCACCTGTAACCCTTCTTGCACTCACGCCGCAGTACCGAAGTGCATGACTCGACTGGTGCTGTTCGAGAATCATTTGGGAGATCGAATGGTGCCCCGCGTTCTTCAGCGATAACAGCAGCTACTGCCTGCACACAAGTGATGGTCGTTTGCGCGTACGACGTATTCCTGGTGAGCGCTGTTTCGCAGACACGGTCTAGGAAGCAATAAGCTACAATTTTCGATGATCTTTGGTGTTCCTGTATGTGACGCTACCCAGCGCTCGGTACGAGCTGAATGTTGTTCTGGATGCTAGAGTCAGCACCTGCACTGCCGCCCATGGAGGCTACACCACGTATTAATATGGGTGTTTCACCATGCGTCGATACTTGATGACTCTTGTGCTGTGTAATTATATCGTGTACTCCATATACACTGTCGTAACAATAATCTCAAGTGAATTTGGAACCTCTAAAGGATATACTTTTTTTTTTTTTTTTTGGCAGTGTAGTTAAAGAGGAGGTAGCTGTGAATGAACCTTGGTAAGAGAGGACAACTGATAGACGAAAAATGAATGTACAAAAATGTTCAGAAAAATACAGGAATACAGCAATATAAGCCACTTAAACCGAGAAGTTAAGGCCTGATGGGTGCAAGAAAAATGTAAAGACGTAGAAAGAAATATGGTCGTCAGAAGGGGAGATCCAGCATACGGAAAAGACAGAACAATCTTCGGTGAAATCAAAAGCAGAGGATTCACATTGGGAGTACAAGAGGAATTCCACGATAACGTAAGAAGAAGGAGCAGGTAGGTGGAAAGAGCACATTAAATGCCTCTAAGAGGGGCAAAACTGTCTGATCACGTGACAGCAGAAGAACTGGAGGCGACGTGGATTACATAGCTGATCCAGTACTACAATATGAATTTGACAGAGCTTTAGAAGACTTGCGATAAAGTAGGCGGAAGGAACAGATACTTTGGTGTTTCTGAAATCACTAGGGTAAGTAGGAAGCAAACGACTACTGAAGTTGGGTTGTAGAATATATGAAACTAGAAGCACACTACCCGATTTTCGGAAAATACCATCCACGCAGACCCGTAAGTAGCAAGGGTGGATAAATGCGAAAACTATCGTGCAGTCAGCAGCTCATGCATCTTAGTTCTTACAAGAATAATATACAGTAGAGTGAAAAAGAAAATAGAAAACTGTTAGATGTAGATTAGGTATTTCTTTACGGAAGGTAAAGACGTCTGAGAGACAATTCTCCTGTTCCACTTGATACTGGTTGGTTGGTTGGTTTGGGGGAGGGGAGCAGACAGCGAGGTCATCGGTCGCGCTTGATAATGAAAACAAGAGTTTCGTAAAATTAAGATAACTTTACAGCTTTTGTCGACCTAGAAAAAGCGTTCCACAAAGTAAAATGATACAAGATGTTCGAAATTCTCAAAAAATAAGCGTAGCTATAGAGAAAGGCTGGTAATATGCAATGTATAAAATAATCGAAGAGGAACAATAAGAATCGAAAACCGCGAACGACGTGCAAGGATTACAAATGGTCTAAGACAGGATGCAGCCTTT
The DNA here is from genome assembly GCF_021461385.2 of Schistocerca piceifrons. Taxonomy (NCBI): domain Eukaryota; kingdom Metazoa; phylum Arthropoda; class Insecta; order Orthoptera; family Acrididae; genus Schistocerca; species Schistocerca piceifrons. The sequence goes on from NC_060139.1 coordinate 616,584,467, forward strand.
CTTCCTCCTGCTCAATTTTTACATCGAAGAATCAAAAACTGAAAGAAAACATAGATTCACGAGTGGGACCGAAATTGGTGGTGAAAGAATATCGATGGGATTCGCTGATGATATTGTTATCCTCAGTGGAAGGGAGAGTTGATTACAGGACATACTGAACGAAATGAGCAGTATAATCAATACAGATTATGGACTGAGAGTAAACCGAAAAAAACCGAAAGCGACGAGAAGTAGAAGAAATGACGTTAATGGTAAAATTAGCCACAGAATTGCTGACTACGAAGTAGATGAAGTGACGGAAAAGTAACGTTGGACAGACGGAGCAAGGAGGACATAAAAAGCAGATGAACACGGTCAAAATAGTTTTTCCTGGGCAAAAGAAGTCTTCTAGCGTCAAGCTTTGACCTCAATTTCAGGAATAAATTTCTAAGGATGTTAACTGGAGCACACCATTATATGGAAGTGAATCATGGACTATAGAAGAGACTCGAAGCGTTGGAGATGATGTGTTATAGAAGGATTTGGCAATCAGGTAGACTGTTAAGAAATGAGGAGGTAATTAGTAAAATCAGTGAGGTTAGAAAAATATGGGAAGCATTGACAAGAAGATGTGGCACAATTTTAGGACATGTGGAAATAACTCCGTGATACTAGAAGTAGTTGTGGAGAGTGAAAACTGTAAGGATAGACAGAGATTGGAACGTATATAACAAATAATGGAGGACTTGGGTGCAATTGTACTCTGAAGTGAAGAGGTTGGCACAGGGCAGGACGTTGTGGAAGTTCCACATGAAACCACTCAGATGACCGACGATGAAGAAACGGCCATAGATGAACTGACTGCTAGCGGTTTGTGAATGATACAGAGAAGGATAAAGCCAAATGAAGTGGCGCATTGATTAGCACTGTGGAGAAGACTGGTTCAGATCTTCATCCAGCCATCAGATTTGGATTTTCCGTGGTTCTCCTAAAGCGTTTAAACCAAATGCTGGGAACGATCATTTGAAAGGGCGCTGCAGTTTCCCCCATAATCTAGAAACACTCCGAGCAAATGGTCCGTCTCGTCATCAACGGGACGTTAAACTTCTTTTCTTTAGACACACAATGAAATAGAAGTAGCGACAATCTGTAATGCGGCTAATGAATAGCAGATGTCAATCTATAGATATTGTGTAGAAAAACGGAATTGTCATACGTTGTACAAATATATCTTAAACCATCAATCACTCCTGCAAAACCGCAGAAATAATATTTCCACTGACTGATTTAATTCTTGTAACAGTTTAATGAACCTATGAAAATAAACCTGAAAGTATTTCTTCGGGCTAAACGTTAGTGTTAGTCTGGGCGGGAGCAAAGTTGTCATCGTTAACTCAGAGTGGATTCTGCATGAACTAATCACAGTTGATGTGTTTATCGTGCTCTTTTGTCTCACTTAAAATGGGTATTCGACATCAGACAGCATTGACATACAAAATTAATTATATTGATTTTGTTTCGATCTATTTTATTTTCTTGTTTGTATTCGTATTGCGTATTAGTTAGATTTACTTTTTATCTGAGCCTTTGCAGAAAGGAGTGGTAAGTATTACGTAGCTATAATTACTGTTTCTTTCACGTTATCAAAGATAATGCGATGATGTAACATTGTCTAACACACACTTCGTGCCATTCTTGCTCATCCTTGTTGTTCGTACACTGCGACAGCAACACGCCAAGCGGACAGTAAGCTACACTGCAGAACACATCAGATGAATGCGAATAGTATCTTTTTCTTTCATCTGAAACATGGTTTGTAAAAAAGGGAGCGTACGTAGCGTAATAAATTGTCGCAGTAACAAAAAGAAGGTACCGTATTTGTCATTGAACTTCCTAAGTACCACAAGAGGTATCAAATAGATCATTTCAGGGCTGTTTACTTACTTTTTTTGTACGGCACAAGCATTTACGGAAGAATAACGCTTAAAAAAAACATAAAATTGATATTAAACAGCAGAAGGCATGATGAATTGCAGAAATAAGTCGTACATCTACACAAATATGTGAAGTTTTATTCACTATACTCCCAAACGAACAAGTTTATGAATGCGTGAAATAGGAAACTGCTGCGGAATTCTCTATATCACTTAACGTGCATGGTAACTGTTGCTATATCACACCTACAAACGTCAGAATTTTTCAACATGCTCTTTTGAAGAAGAAGTAACTACATTAAACAAATATAAGTGAACCGGAAAATCAAGTGAAGTGCAACAACGAGCAAATTCTTAGAGTTCATGCAAAATTGTTGAGTTACAGATATGTATCAGTCTTAAACAATCAGAAGCAGAAATATATGCTTCTAATGGAGGGAATACTGTATTTATATTCTCTTACTTTCAGTGGGATAACTTGCACTTACAAGCAGTTTCGAGAGTATTTCTTGAGGAAGACATTGTAGCTTACGCCACTTCGTTAATTAGTTTTGGCTCTGTTTATATTTATTCTACAATCATTCCGGTGTCTTGATATTTTACTGACTCTTGGGCGCAAAACTGTAATAACTGCATCGTAAAGTAAGAGTTAAAAAGAAGCAGCACTCGTGTGGCACACATGGCGTTAACTAATTCCATTCTTGACGCTGAGCGACGCTAGTTTGTCTCCAACTGTCACTCAGTAACAACTCTCATGGCAGTGAGTGTCTCAACTGTTTATGTTGGACTGCTGATAACTGGTGTAGTATTTGATGATGCTTTTAAGGATTTCAGTGTATTTTCTGTTCTTAGGCAGTGACGACCCATATTGTTTGCTGTGATTTTCATCGGTGAGGAGCAACCTATGGTTGATTTAAAGTTATTATACAAACCGAAATTTGAAGGGAACAATTTTAAAATGGTGCATATAAAAGGATTTATCAATGTCCCATCCGTCTGGCGTTCGTTTTCAGACTGTGCCGCAATTTGGTTGGGGTGGAACCTAACAGCACAGTTTAAATGGTGTTTCTTTCGGAATATTTCGCGATTTTTGAGACTCTGGTTATGTTGTAAACTAAGACGACAGCTTAAATTTCTTTATTTCTTCCGAGTTGAATCGGACACTAGAAGATATTTACAGTTCATCAGACCGAAATAGTATACCACATGAGTAGAAAGAGGTAGAGCGATGTTACTGTAGCCTTTATGCAGATAATAGTGTAAGATATAGAAAGAAATTATTCAGTATGAACTTACCTCACTTTCCGTGATGTATGCTGGATACAACGAACCAATGCGAGTTTCAACGAAACATAACACAGATTGACGTCAGATATAATGCATCACATGTATCTTGTCTGAACTTCATTTGTTATCATTGCGCCAGAGAGCTACTGCGCTGTGTACAATCTCTGGAGAGAACGTCATATGCAGTGTAATTTTTTGACACTTGTTTTTGCCTACGGCTAATTAAGTTATTCGACTATTCGACTATTGCCGCAGAATTTAATGTATCAGCAGGAAAAGTTTATATTAACGAAGCAAGATATGAAATGTATTTAAATACAGAAGCTAACTTTTTTCTAGTTGCGTTCTATGTAATCGCAATGGGGTCATATGTTAGTGGATAAATTACACGACGGCATACCCATGTGGACATCTTTAGTGAACGGCTTGGCCGCAGATCCTCCATTTGTGGAAAGCTGTTCGCAGGCGAATGAGTGAAGGAATCATTTCGATTGCATAATTGCATTTACAGTTTCTTCTCGCAGAAGGTGATATTTGCAGTGCTTGTGGAGTTTCCTATATACTTAACAAGTAATCAGCTGTATGAAGTAGGAAGCTGTTGTTACCGGATGTTTCTCTATGTTAGTGAATTAAATTCGTGTTTTTAAAGTCCATTTTCTGCAAAACACAACGTCCATTTTTTCAGTTTGTCTAAACTTCTTTTGACACCTACGTGCAACCTCCAGTTGATTTAGATTTATTACTCAAATTGCGTGGTTTTAATTTCTATTTTCAGCCTAAAAACTATAAACTTCAGTTTGTATTTTGTTTTGAGTGCTCACCTAAAACTACATTAACTGGGAAGTTGCCTTTGTGCAGGCTGGCTTGCATTTACCGCCTCTTTACGAATTGACCACGTGTCGTCTACACATCAGTCGGAAAAATATACTTAAAAAGTTGTTATTTTTAATACACTCAGTGTTGCTTGTCTGTTAGCACTGACAACTCTAGGCAAATGCCTATATTCTGGGTCGTTAAGTGAAGGCCGTCGGTACTGCGTCGTCCATGATGAGAGGCAAAGCCTGAAATTTCGTCCCCGGCACACTCTTGACACTGTGGATATCGGAACATTGAATTCCCTAACGATTTCAAAAATAGAATGACCTAGCATGTGGCACTAACGCCCATTCCACTTTCGATGTCTGTTAATTCCAATCGTGCCGTCAGAATCACGTCGGAAACCATTTCACATGAAACTCCTGAGTACGAATGACGACTTCGCCAATGTACTGCCCTTTTATACCTTGTGCAGGCGATACTACAGCCATTTGTGTATGTGCATATCGCTACCCCACAGTTCAGACACCTCAGTGCAGTTACTCCTCTGCTGTTAATTAATTCTCACATTGTCGTGAAGTGCATAATAAGCAATTTATGGTGTATTCCAGGAACTACCAACAATTCTGAAAACGCGTTTTAATAAGGTATGCCTGTGTATGTGATGTATATTACAAAGAACAAAGTACGTGTGTGGTGGGTGGACTGTGTGAGAAAAATGTTATTCATAGATTTGTTTGACAAATTGTGTCCCATTTAGCACTCGTATTTTAAAATAAATTGTAATTATTGATACATTATGCAATCAGTATTACAGTCTTACGAAATAATGATAGTAGTAATGGTCTTTAAAGATAATTTGGCTTCGCGACCGAAACGTAATTGCACCGTTATGTTTTTACCCCTCAGACAATTTCATTTTATCCCTTGGAGCTTAATCATCCACAAGTGTGGAACCGCTGTTGTAGAAGATGTGTATGTCACGTTGAGACACTACATCTCAAGCGCGTCGAGCACGTTTATAATACAAATTGACCAGTTAAGATTCTCAGTCTATCAGCACTTGCGAAGTTACTTTGTTTTATTTTTGAAATCTTGTTGTTTTCAATATCTTAATACACGCTGTGACGTCAGAAGTCGTGAGAAGGCGAAGAGACACGAGTCGGTCATCGTCTAATGCAGAGCATGTAGCGCAGTAGGAATCGAAGTACCCTGCATAGAGAGGTAGGTAAAAATAAGTTCTTGACACTCCATATTCAATCATCTACATCTACATCTACATACATACTCCGCTATCCACCATACGGTGCGTGGCGGAGGGTACCTCGTACCACAACTAGCATCTTCTCTCCCTGTTCCACTCCCAAACAGAACGAGGGAAAAATGACTGCCTTTATGCCTCTGTACGAGCCCTAATCTCTCTTATCTTATCTTTGTGGTCTTTCCGCGAAATGTAGGTTGGCGGCAGTAAAATTGTACTGCAGTCAGCCTCAAATGCTGGTTCTCTAAATTTCCTCAGTAGCGATTCACGAAAAGAACGCCTCCTTTCCTCTAGAGACTCCCACCCGAGTTCCTGAAGCGTTTCCGTAACACTCGCGTGATGATCAAACCTACCAGTAACAAATCTAGCAGCCCGCCTCTGAATTGCTTCTATGTCCTCCCTGAATCCGACCTGATAGGGATCCCAAACGCTCGAGCAGTACTCAAGAATATTTCTTATTAGTGTTTTATAAGCGGTCTCCTTTACAGATGAACCACATCTTCCCAAAATTCTACCAATGAACCGAAGACGACTATCCGCCTTCCCCACAACTGCCGTTACATGCTTGTCCCACTTCATATCGGTCTGCAGTGTTACGCCCAAATAATTAATCGACGTGACTGTGTCAAGCGCTACACTACTACTGGAGTATTCAAACATTACAGGACTCCTTTTCCTATTCATCTGTATTAACTTACATTTATCTATATTTAGAGTTAGCTGTCATTCTTTACACCAATCACAAATCCTGTCCAAGTCATCTTGTATCCTCCTACAGTCACTCAACGACGACAACTTCCCGTACACAACAGCATCATCAGCAAACAGCCGCACATTGCTATCCACCCTACCCAAAAGATCATTTATGTAGATAGAAAACAACAGCGGACCTACCACACTTCCCTGGGGCACTCCAGAAGATACCCTCACCTCCGATGAACACTCACCATCGAAGAAAACCTACTGGGTTCAGGTCAATAATGACCTGAATCGCAGCAGACCTTCGATCGCAAGATGCCGTCAATTTAGCTCCGATAGCTGAGTGGGCAGCGTGACGGATTGCCGTCCTACGGGCCCGAGTTCGATTCCCGACTGGGTCGGATATTTTCTCCACTGAGGGAATGGGTGTTGTCTTCATCATCATTTCATCCCCATCCGGCGCGCAGGACGCCCAATGTGGCGTCGAATGTAATAAGACCTGCACCAAGACGGCCGGACCTGCCCCGCAAGGGGCCTCCCGGCCAATGACGTCAAACGCTCATTTCATTTCATCAAATACGTGAGGTTGTCGGGCGCAGCAGTTTACGCGTCTGGAAACGTTGTCTCTGCGATAATGAAGGTTCTCCCTGGACACTCCTAAACTCGTAAATCAGAACACTTGTGTGATCTTCGATACGCTGTGACCCACGGGTCTTGCATTGATGGTCATCCCACTCCCGCCATACGCTGCATCTAGTGTTCAGGCACGTCCTAAAATGAGATAGACCTTTCTGCTGTGGAACGGCTGCAGCAGTTTAAACCAAACTTTGTAAATGTACGGCTTATTATCAGCAAAACAATACTGTTTTAGTGAAAGAACATTATCACCCTTAGAGACAGTGTGTCAAAAACAAAAAAATGGGGAAAAAAAGGAAAAGGAAGCTGGACAAATACGAGAACGACGCCAGTCTGAGGATTTCGTACAAACTTAATCACTTATGTGGGCAGTTCATTTATAGATTTTTATGAGTGGGTTTGCGAATATCGAAATATGTGACGTAAATGGCCGTAGTTGCTGACTGCATTGACTTAGAAGCTTAAATTTTTTTACAGCGCCGAGGAAAAGCAGACCTTAATATTTGCCATTAATTTCAGCTTGATACCTCTACCCGTTCCTAACAAAAAGGGTCTTAACAGACAAGTAGATGGACAGATTACTAAGTATCCAGTAAGTGTTCCTTATTTACCGACTGAAGTACGGAATACCAATAATAGAACACGATCAATAAGTATTGACACGCTGATTAATGGGAGTCCTGGCGACAATTAATCCCTAGAAGAGGGATTGGTGGTATGTAAGTATGATATGTAAAGTATAAGGAATGGAACTGGTGGTATGTAGATATGATACATAAAGCATAAGGAACGCTGGAGGAATTTCATCCAAGATTAGTGCATATATGGCTTAATATCTGAGAAGAAGGTACCACGAGTGAAGGACTCTATAGTGTTTCAGTTCAGGGCACTGCTTTTTCGTAAATTTTCAATCTGCTGGTCATAGATAATGTGTACATACAATAATTTAGGGTTCCGTGTAATATTTCTTGCTGCTTGCAAACTTCATTAGAGGAAATTTTGGTACGAAGAAAGGACTCAGAAACGTTATTTCTGTTCTGTGCGCACATCTCGTTGACGAACGTATACGATTTAGCATTTATTGTTTGCAGTTGCTACGAATATATTGGAAGACAAGGTACTGTGGAATTTGTTCTCACTAGGTACGAAAACACAGAACAAAAGTAATTCTTGGTGTCTACGTACATGAGTGCATAAAATACTTATCTACATCGACATCTACATCTACATCTACATCCATACTCCGCAAGCCACCTGACGGTGTGTGGCAGAGGGTACCCTGAGTACCTCTATCGGTTCTCCCTTCTATTCCAGTCTCGTATTGTTCGTGGAAGGAAGGATTGTCGGTATGCTTCTGTGTGGGCTCTAATCTCTCTGATTTTATCCTCATGGTTTCTTCGCGAGATATACGTGGGAGGGAGCAATATACTGCTTGACTCCTCGGTGAAAGTATGTTCCCGAAACATTAACAAAAGCCCGTACCGAGCTACTGAGCGTCTCTCCTGCACAGTCTTCCACTGGAGTTTATCTATCATCTCCTTAACGCTTTCGCGATTAATAAATGATCCTGTAACGAAGCGCGCTGCTCTCCGTTGGATCTTCTCTATCTCTTCTATCAACCCTATCTGGTACGGATCCCACACTGCTGAGCAGTATTCAAGCAGTGGGCGAACAAGCGTACTGTAACCTACTTCCTTTGTTTTCGGATTGCATTTCCTTAGGATTCTTCCAATGAATCTCAGTCTGGCATCTGCTTTACCGACGATCAACTTTGTATGATCATTCCACTTTAAATCACTCCTAATGCGTACTCCCAGATAATTTATGGAATTAACTGTTTCCAGTTGCTGACCTGCTACATTGTAGCTAAATGATAAGGGATCTTTCTTTCTATGTATTCGCAGCACATGACATTTGTCTACATTGATATTCAATTGCCATTCTCTGCACCATGCGTCAATTCGCTGCAGATCCTCCTGCATTTCAGTACAATTTTCCATTGTTACAACCTCTCGATACACCACAGCATCATCTGCAAAAAGCCTCAGTGAACTTCCGATGTCATCCACAAAGTCATTTACGTATATTGTGAATAGCAACGGTCCTATGACACTCCCCTGCGGCACAGCTGAAATCACTCTTACTTCGGAAGACTTCTCTCCATTGAGAATGACATGCTGCGTTCTGTTATCTAGGAACTCTTCAATCCAATCACACAATTGGTCTGATAGTCCATATGCTCTTACTTTGTTCATTAAACGACTGTGGGGAACTGTATCGAACGCCTTGCGGAAGTCAGGAAACACGGCGTCTGCCTGTGAACCAGTGTCTATGGCCCTCTCAGTCTCGTGGACAACTAGCGCGACCTGGGTTTCACACTACCGTCTTTTTCGAAGCCCATGCTGATTCCTACAGTCTCCAGAAAAGTCATTATACTCGAACATAATACGTGTTACAGCTTATAGTTTGGTTCACGATGATGGACGAAAGGTGTTTCAGAAATTTCATGGTAGATTTATTAATTCGCTGTGCATTCCGCGCTAACTGATGAGATTAACATTCAGAATATCTTGTAACAATTAGTCTGTTTCGTAAAAACGAATCTGTACTTCGGTGAAGAAGTCTTACTTCACAGATTAACTTCTTTAGCTATATGAGAATAAAGCGGTATTTTATGCTTATCCATTACGGATATTTTAGAACCAGTGACTTTTAATTGAATGTAAATACTTAAAACTGCAACGATTCAGTTTTTTGAATAGTTATTTATTATTCCATGTACCGGTTTTCGAATCTTTTCAGGTTCATCTTCACATGGTTTTCTGGAAGTTACATCACTGTTTCTAGTATAATGCTGGGTGCTGGCTTGCGACAGTATAGGCGGCTTTTTTCTGTTAGTGTCCATCTGTCTACTTCCATTTTGATTTCCAGTTGGTAAGTCGCTTCACACACTTTTACAGAATCTACATGCGTTTATACTGTGATAGCGAAACTTTTCCAGATCTAGAATGTGCTATACAACTGTTGCTTGTTACCAAGATGTTGTCAAGGTCAGCATTATGCCAGAAAACCATCTGAAGCTGAAGCTGAACCTAAAAACGTTCGAAAAATGGTTCGGGGGACAATAGATAACTATTTAAGTAAGTGATTGGTTGTAGTTTTATATAGACTACTGGCCATTAAAATTGCTACACCAAGAAGAAATGCAGATGATAAACGGGTATTGATTGGACAAATATATAATACTAGAACTGACATGTGATTACATTTTCATGTAATTTGGGTGCATAGATCCTGAGAAATCAATACCCAGAACAACCACCTCTGGCTGTAATAACGGCCTTGATACGCCTGGGCATTAAGTCAAACAGAGCTTGGATGGCGTGTACAGGAACAGCTGACCATGCAGCTTCAACACGATACCACAGTTCATCAAGAGTAGTGGCTGGCGTATTGTGACCAGCCAGTTGATCGGCCACCATTGACCTGACGTTTTTAGTTGGTGAGAGATCTGGAGAATGTGCTGGCCAGGGCAGCAGTCGAACATTTTCTGTATCCAGAGAGATCCGTACAGGACTTTCAACATGCTGTCGTTCATTATCCTGCTGAAATGTAGGGTTTCGCAGGGATCGAATGACGGGTAGAGCCAAGGGTCGTAATACATCTGAAATGTAACGTCCACTGTTCAAAGTGCCGTCAATGCGAACAAGAGGTGACCGAGACGTGTAACCAATGGCACCCCATACCTTCACGCCGGGTGATACGCCAGTATGACGATGACGAATACACGCTTCCAATGTGCGTTCACCGCGATGTCGCCAAACACGGATGCGACCATCAGGGTTCATCCGAAAACATGACGTTTTGCCATTCGTGCACTCAGGTTCATCGTTGAGTACACCATCGCAGGCGCTCCTGTCTGCGATATATCGTCAAAGGTAACCGCAGCCATGGTCTCGGAGCTGGTAGTCCATGCTACTGCAAACGTCGTCGAACTGTTCGTGCAGATGTTTTTTGTCTTGCAAAGGTCCCCATCTGTTGACTCAGGGATCGAGACGTGACTGCACGATCCGTTACAGCCATGCGGATAAGATACCTGTCATCTCGACTGCTAGTGATACGAGGCCTTTGGGATCCAGCGCGGCGTTCCGTATTACCCTCCTGAACCCACCGATTCCATATTCTGTTAACAGTTATTGGATCTCGACCAACGCGAGCAGCAATGTCGCGATACGATAAACCGGAATCGCGATATGCTACAATCCGACCTTTATCAAAGTCGAAAACGCGACGGTACGCATTTGTCCTCCCTACACGAGGCGTCACAACAATGTTTCAGCAGGAAACGCCGGTCAACTGCTGTTTGTGTATGAGAAATCGGTTGGAAACTTTCCTCATGTCAGCACGTTGTAGGTGTCGCCACCGGCGCGAACCTTGTGTGAATGCTCTGAAAAGCTAATCATTTGCATACAACAGCATCATCTTCCTGTCTGTTGAATTTCGCGTCTGTAGCACGTCATCTTCGTGGTGTAGCAATTTTAATGCTCAGTAGTCTATTTACAAAAAGCAGTATTTATTCAAAGGATAATCTCAAGGTCGTCAAAGAGGAGTGGTTAGTGTCCCTAGAGAGAATGGAGTGACATACAAAATTAATCAAAAAGACTTGACACAAATGTCAAATACACAATTTTCAGGGTAACTACGCTGATTGGTGACATATTACCCCTCGAATCAGGTGACAATTTGGTGGCAATGGGATGACATAAAAATGATCGTAAACCAGGGCTGGCCAAAAATTCCACTCACGCCCCGGCACAAGTGCCACAGCGCACAGACTGGCTGGCATGTTTCCGCAACCGCAACGCCACGCTGTCCGCTCAAAAGGGGGAGTATGCGAACGCGCGGCATTTAATTGGCAATGCATTCGCACCTCATGTGACTTGGTTTTATATTTCACATTCCTCAACAACATACATAACAAATAAAACAAATTTTGAGCATTATTTAATTTTCTTTTTGGCGCGCTGAACACGTAATTTTTATCTGGTACAAACTGTCGGTCTGTCGACATAAGCAGAATATTTCACAGATTTTCGCACTCAGGTTGCCACGTAATCGTGACTTCTTTAGTTCCCCAATCAAAAAGAAACGCCTTTCACCCACACATATATTGGTCGAAACATTGTAGCACTTTTGCACCCTCATTATAGAGAAGTGGAAACTCGACGTGAGGAGTGCAACGTAGACGTCGTGGATAGTTTTAACGTTCAAAGGATTTGTCTTTAAAACGGGAATTTCCTTGCAGCTCAATCGGTTACGTCTGCACATACACATCGGCGCTTTCAAGTGAAACGCCAAACGATCTCGAAAACTGGTCGAAAACAGATGTAAGATTGATAGTTTCCTCAAACTATTTCGGGAACTATCGTGGTAAATAGTTTAAGGCCACAATGAGTTCTTTAAACCTCACGAATTCTTTTACGTCAGTGGGCTTAAGATACTGGAATGTGTTTGCCAGAATATTTCCCTTCTACAAGGCTCCTTTTCTTTTCTTTTTTAAATGTGTCCACATGATATCAGCAAGAAGTTGTTTCTCATCTTGCAACGTCTTACTGTGGGCAGTTTGCAATCAAGTCTGCTTAAATGTGAGGTCTGCGCCGGCCGGTGTGGCCGTGCGGTTCTAGGCGCTTCAGTCTGGATCTGCGTGACCGCTATTTTCGCAGGTTCGAATCCTGCCTCGTTCCTGGAGTTCTTTTCCCTTCATAAACTCAACAACAAGAAGTTTTGAATCGAAAACTTATTCCAGACATGCGCCTTGACGTAACCAATGTATATGCAGTAATACACTCCTGGAAATTGAAATAAGAACACCGTGAATTCATTGTCCCAGGAAGGGGAAACTTTATTGACACATTCCTGGGGTCAGATACATCACATGATCACACTGACAGAACCACAGGCACATAGACACGGGCAACAGAGCATGCACAATGTCGGCACTAGTACAGTGTATATCCACCTTTCGCAGCAATGCAGGCTGCTATTCTCCCATGGAGACGATCGTAGAGATGCTGGATGTAGTCCTGTGGAACGGCTTGCCATGCCATTTCCACCTGGCGCCTCAGTTGGACCAGCGTTCGTTCTGGACGTGCAGACTGCGTGAGACGACGCTTCTTCCAGTCCCAAACATGCTCAATGGCGGACAGATCCGGAGATCTTGCTGGCCAGGGTAGTTGACTTACACCTTCTAGAGCACGTTGGGTGGCACGGGATACATGCGGACGTGCATTGTCCTGTTGGAACAGCAAGTTCCCTTGCCTGTCTAGGAATGGTAGAACGATGGGTTCGATGACGGTTTGGATGTACCGTGCACTATTCAGTGTCCCCTCGACAATCACCAGGGTGTACGGCCAGTGTAGGAGATCGCTCCCCACACCATGATGCCGGGTGTTGGCCCTGTGTGCCTCGGTCGTATGCAGTCCTGATTGTGGCGCTCACCTGCACGGCGCCAAACACGCATACGACCGTCATTGGCACCAAGGCAGAAGCGACTCTCATCGCTGAAGACGACACGTCTCCAGTCGTCCCTCCATTCACGCCTGTCGCGACACCACCAGAGGCGGGCTGCACGATGTTGGGGCGTGAGCGGAAGACGGCCTAACGGTGTGCGGGACCGTAGCCCAGCTTCATGGAGACGGTTGCGAATGGTCCTCGCCGATACCCCAGGAGCAACAGTGTCCCTAATTTGCTGGGAAGTGGCGGTGCGGTCCCCTACGGCACTGCGTAGGATCCTACGGTCTTGGCGTGCATCCGTGCGTCGCTGCGGTCCGGTCCCAGGTCGACGGGCACGTGCACCTTCCGCCGACCACTGGCGACAACATCGATGTACTGTGGAGACCTCACGCCCCACGTGTTGAGCAATTCGGCGGTACGTCCACCCGGCCTCCCGCATGCCCACTATACGCCATCGCTCAAAGTCCGTCAACTGCACATACGGTTCACGTCCACGCTGTCGTGGCATGCTATCAGTGTTAAAGACTGCGATGGAGCTCCGTATGCCACGGCAAACTGGCTGACACTGACGGCGGCGGTGCACAAATGCTGCGCAGCTAGCGCCATTCGACGGCCAACACCGCGGTTCCTGGTGTGTCCGCTGTGCCGTGCGTGTGATCATTGCTTGTACAGCCCTCTCGTAGTGTCCGGAGCAAGTATGGTGGGTCTGACACACCGGTGTAAATGTGTTCTTTTTTCCATTTCCAGGAGTGTATATGAAGTCCCCATACTCTTCATTCAGTTCCATCGACAACTGTTGCAGCTGACAGTGGAGTAATGCGTGTGACTTCAGAGATTTTATTGTAGGTAACACCAGTTTCTTCACGTGCTCCGTGTCTGCAAATTCAGAAAAAAGTGCTTCTTGATGTACAGAACGACGACTCCCGTCTGTTGATCGTTGTAAGTTTTTGATCTTTCATTGCGAACTTAGTCTTTAAATTCTTCTCGCATGGTATTGTAATGACGTTTTATAGCAACATTTGCAGTCACATTATGGGACTGTATAATACACTAAAACGCCAAATAAACTGGTATAGGCATGCGTATTCAAATACAGAGACATGTAAGCAGGCAGAATACGGCGCAGTTGTTAGATCGGTTGCTGCTGCTACAATGGCAGGTTATCAACATTTAAGTGAGTTTCAACGTGGTGTTATAGTCGGCGTACGAGCGATGGGACACAGCACCGCCAAGGTAGCGATGAGGTAAGGAATTTTCCGGGCGACCATTTCACGGGTGTGCCGTGTATATCAGGAATCTAGTAAAACATCAAAACTCCGACATCGCTGCGGCCGGAAGAAGAGTGTCGGAAGATGACTGAAGATGACTGAAGAGAATCGATCATCGTAACAGAAGTACAACCCTTCCACAAATTGCTGCAGATTTCAATGCTGGGCCATCAACAAGTGTCAGCGTGTGAGCCACTCAACTAAACATCGTCGATATGGGCTTTCGGAGCCGAAGGCCCACTCGTGTACTCTTGATGACTGCTCCCCAAATAGCAAAACTCCTTTACTACTTTAAGTGTCTCATTTCCTAATCTAATCCCCTCAGCATCACCCGACTTAATTCGACGACATTCCATTATCCTCGTTTTGCTTTTGTTGATGTTCATCTTATATCCTCCTTTCAAGACACTGTCCATTCTGTTCAACTGCTCTTCCAAGTCCTTTGCTGTCTCTGACAGAATTACAAAGTCATCGGCAAACCTTAAAGTTTTTATTTCTTCTCCATGGATTTTAATACCTACTCCGAATTTTTCTTTTGTTTCCTTTACTGCTTGCTCAATATACAGATTGAACAACATCGGGGAGAGGCTACAACCCTGTCTCACTCCCTTCCCCCCACTGTTTCCCTTTCATGTCCCTCGACTCTTACAACTGCCATCTGGTTTCTGTACAAATTGTAAGTAGTCTTTCGGTCCCTGTATTTGACCCCTGCCACCTTCAGAATTTGAAAGGAAGTATTCCAGTCAACATTGTCAAAAGCTTTCTCTAAGTCTACAAATGCTGTGAATGTAGGTTTGCCTTTTCTTAATCTAGGTTCTAAGATAAGTCGTAGGGTCAGTATTGCCACACGTGTTCCCATATTTCTACGGAATCAAAACTGATCTTCCCCGAGATCGGCTTCTACCAGTTTTTCCATTCGTCTGTAAAGAATTCGCGTTAGTATTTTGTAGCCGTGATTTATTAAACTGATAGTTCGGCAATTTTCGCATCTGTCAACGCCTGCTTTCTTTGGGATTGGAATTATTACATTCTTCTTGAAGTCTGAGGGTATGTCGCCTGTCTCATACATCTTGCTCACCAGATGGTAGAATTTTGTCAGGACTGGCTCTCCCAAGGCTGTCAGTAGTTCTAATGGAATGTTGTCTACTCCCGGGGCCTTGTTATATTTTATAATTACTTTGTTACACACAGACGATCACGAGAAGGAAGCCACGTCTTTACTTGTCAACCCAACACCTGTCCTGCCACAAAGAAGTAAGAACGTGAATTCATCAGTCACAGGGCCAGCCATTAACACAAAAAGGAGCAGTGTATCAGCTGCGACAGTGAATCGTAATTACGGCTACTGTTTCCATCAGAATACAGCTCCCGACACAAGTGTCACATTAATCACGGACGTGAAAGGGACCTGTGACAGAAAGCGGCAAGGTGCGCTTCGACGCGTGGTCTCCTTTCGAACAGAAGGGTTCGGTGACGGTATTGGTGGCGAAGAAAAGGGGCGCGGGAACTGTGACGAGGCTTTCCTTGAAAGCAGAGAACAGGTAGGCAGGCGAGCACACGGAGATAGCGATCTCGGAGCTCGCATTGTGCGTCGGCCGCCGCCGGCACCAGGTGAATGGGCCGCCTGGGAAACGTCAGGCAGGGCTCAGCGGCCGGGGGCGCGCACAATGGTCCGGATTAGCGCCTGTGTCTTGTCTCCGCGCCCGGCCGACGGTTTGATGCCCGTCTGACAGCGATTCCCTCGCCTGCCACAATGACGGGCTCCTTTGAGCTACGCAATCGCTCAGTAGTATAATGGGCGAGCGACGTATTTGTTGGTCACTGTGTTATTTCCGACGAGATTGCTTTTATTCTCGAAGCAAAAAGAAAAGGTAGGAAATAAAAGGACCACACAGAGAATAACGCATCGACGCTGATGTGACGGAATGCCAGGTAGGCCAGCTTACCCGAATCGAAAGACTGAAACTGTCTGTCATCAACCGTTTCGGTAACGGGATGAAGAACTTCCATATTCGTCATGTACGATCTTCCATTCAGATAGCAGGATACTGGTTCTCTGTTTCCAGAACAATAAGCAACTGTTTGTTTGGGGCATTACTTTGGCTGGTGGATCACTAGGACAGCATGATGAAATAGAAATACCGACGTCAGCCGCACAACGACACTGAATTAATTTAATGGCGACGAATAAAAATTCGTGGCGGATTGGGACACGACCCCGAATTTCCCGCTGTACATAAATGGTCGCCTTAACTACTTCGGCTATCTGAGCACACTTCACGTCCAGCCCAAATTGTCAACTTGTCGCACATCTCTTCCGTAGCGCCCTCGAGTCCGCCTTCCTCTTTGCTCGCAGCTCTAACTTCCTGATGGTGTCATGCTAAATGCTTTAACCTCATGAGACAATCATGCTAAATGGTGCGAGCGATGAGAATGGTGGATAGGAAAGGGAGGAGGGGGAGGGGGCACTATGCTACGGACATAGTGTGCGCCAAGTTGAGAATTTGGCTGGAGGTGAGATGTTCTCGGATAGTGGATAAGGCAACTGCTCGCATAAAGCAGGAAATCCGTTTTCGAGACCCGGTACTGCACAAATTTTCATTTGTCGCCACTGAGTTATTTCAATGTCCTCATGCGGATAACGTCGGTATTTCTCTTGGAACATGTATATATATGCGACCACAGAATCATTACTGTGTGGCATTTATTCTTTCGGACATGTCCGAAAGAACGAATACCACGCACTTAATATTAATAACGAGGAGCGTAGTCCAGTTCAATCTTCAGTCATTGCCAGAACTTTTTCTGAGACTAAGGGGGATTTCCACATTCCACAGTGGA
Organism: Schistocerca piceifrons; assembly: GCF_021461385.2. Classification (NCBI taxonomy): domain Eukaryota; kingdom Metazoa; phylum Arthropoda; class Insecta; order Orthoptera; family Acrididae; genus Schistocerca; species Schistocerca piceifrons. The sequence continues at coordinate 616,601,701 of NC_060139.1, forward strand.
AAAGTTGTGTGTGTGTGTGTGTGTGTGTGTGTGTGTGTGTGTGTGTGTGTGTGGGAAGGTGTGAAAAATATCATGCCAGACAGTATTTCTTTAATTACTTCTCCTTCCTTACCCTAAGGGTAGATTGGGCTTTTCGAACAATAACCCACTGGAGAGTCGGTGACTTCAGTCAAATACCAGGTGAACTTTTAGTTTGTAAAAGAGAGTGCGAACTGAGAATACTGGAGAGGAGTGTCCAGTTCCAGCATTTGTCTTACATCCAAGGGAAACATTACGTAGTCGAACAGTAACTCACAACTGTGCTACCATGCTAATGGTGTTGATACAGGACAGCACAATGGCAAAAATAAACAAATCAAATATTGCACTTATATCTACAGCAATAGTTGCCGAAGTTTACATTTCGTAGGAAAGGAACACAAGGAATTTTTCAGAGCGGCAAATGAAATATTGCTGTTTCTGCGAGAGGAGTCAGTGTACTGTCGCATACGCTCGACTGTGCGGACAATGTACCTGAGGAGCAGAGTGCTTAACAACTAAAAGTGATAATGAAACAGGTGTCGAGCCACGTAGTTCATCATCCTTGTCGGACAGGGAGCCACAAATCTCCCCTTCAGCGACGCGTGGTAAAGCACAGTCGTCCAAGGAACAGGTACTAAACATAATTCCGAACGTGGAATTGTCATCGGTAGCATAGCAGAAAAACAATTACGAACGGATTTAGATTAAGTCCTCAGCAATGTAGTTCGTAAGAAAAGCTTGATTATTCAAGGGAGGAGACGGCGCACTTACTACAGAAACAGGTGTCCGGGCGTTTCTAGAAGGCTCGGTACAGTTTGCAGGATGTGCATGACAGCTACCTACTACATTACGTGCACCAGATTGCGCCCGACATAGATTACAATGACTTCAAGGGAAGCTGTGGATGGTTGCATAACATCAAACAGTGCTATAGAAGTGGAACCAAGCGCCAGCTTCACGATGCACAGCAAACTGCGGAATCTGTAGATGACATACACATGATGCACAGCAAACTGCGGAGTCTGTAGATGAGATAAACAAACTTATCCCAAGAATGCTGAAGATTAGATGGGTAGGTCACAAAACAAGTGAGGAAGTATTGAATAGGATTGGGGAGAAGAGAAGTTTGTGGCTCAACTTGACTAGAAGAAGGGATCGGTTGGTAGGACATGTTCTGAGGCATCAAGAGATCACCAATTTAGTGTTGGAGGGCAGCGTGGTGGGTAAAAATCGCAGAGGGAGACCAAGAGATGAATTCACTAAACAGATTCGCTCGTGCTATTCGTCCACGAGACTCAGAGGGCCAGAGACACGGGTTCCCAGGTAGATGCCATGTTTCTTGACTTCCGCAAGGCCTTCGATACAGTTCCCCACAGTCGTTTAATGAACAAAGTTAGAGCATATGGACTATCAGACCAATTGTGTGATTGGATTGAAGAGTTCCTAGATAACAGAACGCAGCATGTCATTCTCAATGGGGAGAAGTCTTCCGAAGTAAGAGTGATTTCAGGTGTGCCGCAGGGGAGTGTCGTATGACCGTTGCTATTCACAATATGCATAAATGACCTTGTGGATGACATCGGAAGTTCACTGAGGCTTTTTGCGGATGATGCTGTGGTGTATCAAGCGGTTGTAATAATGGAAAATTGTACTGAAATGCAGGAGGATCTGCAGCGAATTGACGCATGGTGCAGAGAATGGCAATTGAATATCAATGTAGACTAATGTCATGTGCTGCGAATACATAGAAAGAAAGATCCCTTATCATTTAGCTACAATATAGCAGGTCAGCAACTGGAAGCAGTTAATTCCATAAATTATCTGGGAGTATGCATTAGGAGTGATTTAAAGTGGAATGATCATACAAAGTTGATCGTCGGTAAAGCAGATGCCAGACTGAGATTCATTGGAAGAATCCTAAGGAAATGCAATCCGAAAACAAAGGAAGTAGGTTACAGTACGCTTGTTCGCCCACTGCTTGAATGCTGCTCAGCAGTGTGGGATCCGTACCAGATAGGGTTGATAGAAGAGATAGAGAAGATCCAACAGAGAGCAGCGCGCTTCGTTACAGGATCATTTATTAATCGCGAAAGCGTTACGGAGATGATAGATAAACTCCAGTGGAAGACTGTGCAGGAGAGACGCTCAGTAGCTCGGTACGGGCTTTTGTTGAAGTTTCGAGAACATACCTTCACCGAGGAGTCAAGCAGTATATTGCTCCCTCCTACGTATATCTCGCGAAGAGACCATGAGGATAAAATCAGAGATATTAGAGGCCACACAGAGGCATACCGACAATCCTTCTTTCCACGAACAATACGAGACTGGAATAGAAGGGAGAACCGACAGAGGTACTCAGGGTACCCTCCGCCACACACCGTCAGGTGGATTGCGGAGTATGGACGTAGATGTAGATGTAGATGTAGGTTGCGGTAGGTACTGGGAGATGAAGAAGCTTGCACATGATAGAGTAGCATGGAGAGCTGCATCAAACCAGTCTCAGAACTGAAGACCACAAAAACAACAACAATAATCCCATCGTTCAGTACGGAATTTGTTTTCAGCTCCGACCAATCGAGACGTGAAAATGAAATGCATGTGAGAGGCACCCTGGAAATTAGAGGTACCAAGAGAGTAATATCAAGATCGACGAACATCAATACCTTAACGCATTCGTATACAATTATACTGAGTGTTAATCTGGATGGTAAATTAGCTGGAAAGTTATTTATTGTGCTGCGAGAAGTTGGAGGCGGTCCGCCCCCCTACGGTTCTTTCTCGTGTGTGATACTGAATGGACAGAGGGGAATATTTACGTCACAGCAAGCAAGGATGGGGAAATGGGCGTAAGGGAACTACAAAATATGGTAGGATCACATCTTTTGGCCAGTATCTTGTCAAAATAACTTGCTTTTCCTTGGTTCCTGGAGTGCATGTAAGACTCATACTCCTTTAGAACAAACAATCCCTCCTGAAAAGTGTGTCATTGCCGTTCATACCGATTGGAACCACTGGACCATATTCAGTCTCTGAATGTTTGTTTCTTCCGTGCCAATAAAACGTATTATCGCACTATCTGCGGCTATGCCCTAAAGGATAGATAACCAGTTTCACAAACTCCATGGCAGACTTTCACATGCGGTTGCATATTCTCGCATTCCAACAGTTCTCCTTACTCCAATACAATTTCATACGCAAGAAGAAGGTTGATCTCTGCACCTTCCGCACACCCATTTTCTACCGCTCTACTGATGCACAAGTTGAGTCATCAGCAGCTAATGTTTTTCCTATAGTAATTCTTAACATAGCACTTTGAATGAACCTTACTAATATATGAAATTGAGACCTCGCACTCAAGAGGTTCCTTGTAAGACTGAGATAAATGAAGAAGAAGAAGGAACATGAACCACACGTGACGAAAGTGAACTCTGCTGACTGGTACTGCCAGAAGGTAAAGCATAAGATATTTTGTGTCGCAAACAATACACTTCATAAAATCCGAGAAACATCTGTAGTTAATTTAACAGAACACATACTTTAACCCTCAAGAACATTAAGACTTATTTTACCAACAGAATAAATTGTCATTGAATATAATTCTGCAGTGTTGCTGCCATCAGGGTTTTTTTCCGAATCGGTGGACATTTCCCTTTCTGATTTGCTTTCTGTCAACTTCTCGTGATTTGTTGTTTCGGGAAGTAGGCTAACGTACCATGTCGGATTTGTTATTTGTTGTTGGCAGCAGATGTGGTCAGTTTTGGAAAGGATACATTTTGCTAGCTGCAATGTTTCCTACATCCAGTCTGCCCGCAGACCAATATTATTATTATTCTATAGCAGATGTGGTCAGTTTTGGAAAGGATACATTTTGTTAGCTGGAATGTTTCCTACATCCAGTTTGCCCGCAGACCAATCGACGCGGGCTGAGCCTCATAAATACAACTGAAAAGTATCCTCTGTAAAATGGAAGATTTTTTCTAGCATTTCTTGACCTTTTCGTGACGCATAGTTCCTACGACATGTTTTTTCCGGAAGTTAGCTGAAATATTTGTAAAAATATGAACACCTATAGACATTTAGTAAAATATTGTTTGGGAGAAGTCATGGAGCTGATGACACCCTCTCCCCTCGGTTCTGCGGCTGATGATGTGAGTTGTTTCCCGTGTGGAACTGACAACTTTGCGAAGTAAATTGTTTCTTGTCTAAGCCCTCTGCTTCAGATAACCACGGTGATTTTTGAATGTGACGCACCCATCAAGGGTGACACCTAGGAAAGAAAGTTGATTGGTCTGTATTTGGTAGTGTAGAACAATTTAGAGTGTTACTAAGTTACCCTCCAGCTTTTTTGTTTCACAGTTGAAATACTGCCACTTGTGTCTTTGATAGACTGTCAGCTAATTGTGTTTGTGGTAGCTGAGGAGTACCACGTACTAGAGTTCTCTCTGCATCTTGATATTTGGCGAACAGTGCCGCCAGAGCAACATCGTTTACAGATGGAAAAAACTTGATGTTTCGAAACAGAGGATGGGCGCTGGAACACACAAAAAGCTTTATCATAAAGAGTACTCTACACTGAGAGAAACTTTTGTTCTAGTTCTAGTCTTTCCAACTATTGTGCTTGTTCTGAAAGTCAGTATTGAAATTTCCTGTTAAAAATTGTCTTTGATATTAATTTCTCAAGATTTACGTTCTTCGTTGTTTTCGAAAAGTTTAGTGGGTTGGATTCCGTGTCGACTTTGTCAAACATGGCTGTTACCTGTTAGATCGTCGAATATCGTATCTGTTGCTTTTCTCAGCCCATATTTGTCCTCTTTATATTTGGTAATATTGAGTAATTGTCCAGTGCATGATATTTGACTCCGGAAATCTGCTTATTCTAGTATAAGTTTCGGTACTACTAACAGTTCGAGATGAGGCATGGTTATACATGTCGAGTCTTTGTGCAGGTGGCACAAAAGAGATATTGGACTAATTGTTGGGGCTTCACAGAGGCATTCCTAATTTTAATATAGCAATGTTTCATCTCTCACGCATATAGTCTATTCCAACGTCTTTATTGCATTTGAATTTGCTCCCTATTTCTTCCAGTTCGTTTACTGTAATTTTTATGATATCACGGCTTTTTCTTGCGTTACATAGCAATTTGTACTTTTTATTGTTATGTGTTGTTGACTCATTTCGTGTACATGAAGTTACTGAGCAGTTTTGCTTGCGAAGATATTTTAGATGTCCAAGTCTTTCTATCATTTTCAGCTTATCTTCTGACTGACAAAACTTTGATGATGGGCAAGATAGAATGGGATGGATTTTGCTTGAAAGGAAAGGAGGAGAATAAGGAGGAGGAGTAAGATGAGGACCAGGAAGATGAAGAAGAAGAAAAAGAAGAAGACGAAAAATAAGGAAAAAAGCAATCAACCTTGTAATCAGTCAAGTCGTCAGGCTGGGATCCAGCATGAGCACTGGCCATAGCCAAACTACTCTGTTGTGACGGAACTCACGGGATAGCGATATGCACATATGCAGGTGGGGGAGGTAGTATCGCGTGCACAAGTCATAAATGGGCACTGCACGGGTGGAGCTCTCATTTGTACTCAGGTGAGTCATGTGAAATGATTCCGACGTGATTTTGACCCCACGACGTGAATTAACAGACACTGAACGCGAAGTGGTAATTGGAGCTAGACGCATCAAACAGTTTCGACACAAGTGGCCGACGGCCATCACTTAATGACCGAAAGAAGAGACGTTTGTATATAGTTGTCAGTGCTAACAGACAAGAAACACCACACGAAATAACGGCAGAAATTATTGTGAGACGTACGATGAACGTGTACGTTAGGACAGTGCTTCGTAATTTGCCGTTGAGGGGCTGTGGCAGCAGATGACCGACGTGAGTACCTCTGCTAACAGCACGATATCGAATGTGGCGCCTCTCCTGGGCTCATGACCATATCAGTTGGACACTAGACGACTGGAAAACTGTGGCCTGGTCATATGACTCCCGGTTTCTGTTGGTAAGAGCTAATGGTAAGGTTCGAATGTGAGGCAGACCCCCACGAAGCCATGGACCCTGGTCATAAGCAAGGCACTGTGCAAGTTGTTGGTGGCTCCATAATGGTGTGGGCTGTGTTTACATGGAATGGACGGGATCATTTGGATCCACTGAACCGATTATTGACTGGAAATGGTTCTGTTCGGCTACGTGGAGACCATTTGCAGCAATTCGTGAACTTCCCAAAGAACGGTGGAATATTTATGGATGGCAGTGTGGCATGTCACCGAGCCACAATTGTTCGCATTTGGATTGTAGAACATTCTGGAGAATCTGAGCGAACGATTTGGCCACTCAGATCGCTCGACACGAATCCCACAGAACATTTATGGGACATAATCGAGAGCTCAATTCGTGCACAAACTGCTGCAACGGCAGCACTTTCGCAATTACGGAGGGCTATAGGGTCTTTTAACGATTTGAGTTCATGTCACATCAAAGTGCTGTTCTACGCTGGACAACGGGAGGTCCGGCACGAGATTAGGATATATTCGATTACTTTTGTTACCTTAGTGCATGTATATTATTATGCTGTGGAGGACATTAAAATGGGTTTCCAGGAGACCTGTGGTAGTAACAGATGCAGCCATGACAACTGTGTCTTACGTGGAGATCATTGCGGACTCTCTGCATCCCCAACGATGATGACATCTGCTAGCAGGATAACTGTCCGTGACACGAGGTCCGAATCTGCTACAGTAATTTAAGAAGCATGATAGTAAACACGTTGATGTCTTGGTCACAAAATGCCCCTGATCTGATATTACTGAAACACATCTGTGATGCTATCAGGCACCAGCTCCAAGCCCACAAACCAATGCCCCCTGATTTTTGGTAATTGCATAACACGAAAGGTGCCAAATACGTACTTCCATACACCTCAGTAGGAATGTAGAATGCATGGACGGAGAATGGCTGCTGTATTGGATTCTAAAGGTGGACCAACAAATTGTTAAGCAAAGAGTCATAATGTTTTGGCTCAGCGGTGTGGATCTAGAACATTAGGCTGTGATTTGATCCACGCTGCTCACGAATGCGAGTGTAGAGGCGAACTCCTGCCCAGTCCCGCTCTACGTTAAAGGTTGCGTAAAGGTGGTCACAAACTGCATGCTTGACAAGTATGCACACGCAATCTTTCCCGCAAGCATGCTTGACGGCATGTAGGATAAATATGAGCAAGCGTCAGGCCTGTACATGCTGCTTGATACTTGATCGGACTTCAGTTATTCAGGCTTGTGGAAGCACGTAAATGTTTGTATGCTTCAGCATCAATATCAAAAATAGGGAGGCTTCTCTATACTTTCGTCGGTGATTTAATTTAATTTTATTTTATTTTTATTTGGTACTATTAAATTACATTCTGAACGATATGAAACTATTGTTATTGCTACTGTGGTATTCAGCCCGAAGACTGGTTTGATGCAGCTTCCCACACTGTAATATCCTGAGCAAGTGTCTTCAGCTCCAAATAACTTCTGCAACCTACAACCTTTCGAACTCGATTATGTAGTCACCTCTTGGTCTCCGTCTGCAATTTTTAACTCCCTCTCACCCACATACATTTCCCTACCACGCTAAATTGGTGAATCTTGCTGTCTCAGACTGTTTCCTATCACCCGATCCCTACTTGTGATAAAGTTACTCCACAAATTTTTTCCTCACCATTTCTATTTAGAACCTTTTTATTTTTTAGATTATCCACTCATCTAATCTTCAGCATTCTTCAGAAGCATCAAATTTCAAAAGCTTCAATTTTCCTCTTGTATGAAGCAGTGTGCGATTTGTGCTTTTACCAGTGGAGGGGGGGGGGGGGGGGGGGATGTCTTATGGGGTTAGTATAATTATATATGTTACTAGCTTCGACCGTGGCGTTACCCATGGTTAAACAGTTATTTATAAATAGATGTTAATGCCGAAACTCACTATTCATGCGTATGCACTATCAGAAAAGCCATCCCTTGTTGTATCTTTAAAAGTACATTATAGGTAAAGCTTATTTACAAAATCATCTACATACAGGTATACGAGGGGAATTCAAAAGGTAAAGGCACATCTGTGAAAAGCTATACTTATTCTGATGATAGAAAACTGAAACATGCGTTATTTTTCTACGTAACCTCCCTGGACTTCAATACAGTTTTTCCGACGTTTTACAAGTTTTTTTATTTCATCAGAAAATACGTTTATCGGTTGCATCTGTAACCAATTTTGCACCGCAACAATGACGTCTTCATCACTTTCAAATCTTCTTCCCTATAGTGCTTCCGTTAAGGGTCCAAACATGTGAAAATCACTTGGAGCCAGGTCTGGACTGTTTGGTGGATGTTCCAGCACCTCGAATCTCGACTCCTTTATTGCGTCGGCTGTCCGTTTGGCAGAATGTGGGTGAGCGTTATCTTGCTGCAGGATGACACCTCTTCACAGTTTTCCACGACGTTTGGATCTGATTGCGGGTTTTAGTTTCGTACGCAGCACATCACATCCACCATACAATACAGACCTGACTGTAAAGCCTCGTTTACGCTGGGGCGACGTCTTGCAACATTGTGGCATGCTATGGAAGAGTGGCGTACGTCGTCTTGCCATTTAGTTCTAAATGTTTTGAAATGCTTAACTACTACATAACACTTTTTCAAAATTAATAAGCAAACATATTAATAGTAAACTTTCAGTGTGCGGCTCCACAAATTTAAATTACATGTAAAGTCTTACTCTAGTGCGTGGGAAATAAACATCCCAGGTTGGGATGCATAAACTAAAACCAGAGGAGGGGATGATCTGATGCAGAGGGGGGGAAATCCCTCCCCCCTCATCCCCCCTGCAAATCGCACACAGTTATGAAGTATTTATCGTCCACGTTTCACATCCTTACAAGGCTAAACTCCAGACGAATACCTCCAAAGAATCTTTCTAACGCTTAAAATTATACGCAGAATAACAAATTTCTCTTCTTGAGGAACGCTTTCCTTGCCATTGCCAGTCTACCTTTTATATCCTTCCTAATACGAGCATCACAATTTATTTTACTGCCCAAATAGCAAAACTTATCTATTCCAATACCCTTGTTTTGTGTTTGTTAATTATCATCTGATATCCTTCATTAAAGGCACTGTGCATTCCGTTCAACTGCTGTTCCTCCAAGTCCTTTGCTGCTTCTGGCAGAATTGTAAATTCGTCAGATCTCAAAGTTTTTGTTTCTTTCCCTGAACTTTAATTTCTTTTCCAAATTTTTCTTTGGTTTCCTTCACTGCTTGCTCACTATACGGATCCATTACAAAGTATCAATGTGAAATATAGATGTGTATTTGAGGACTTCTTAACTCCTTCCTGTAGCGAGCCGCCCACATGACTGTATCTGCTTCTTAATCAAAAGCGTAACGAATGACTGAAGGATCAGTTCGTTTCTTCGTAGGTCCTGAGATAAATATTGCACTCATTGGGATACATGTTCAACGCAATGAGTAAGTTAAATACGGGAATACTATTTTCATTTTTAAGCTTTCTTTATTCCACATATTACACTACTGGCCATTAAAATTGCTACACCAAGAAGGAATCCAGATGATAAACGGGTATTCATTGGACAAATATATTATACTAGAACTGACATGTGATTACATTTTCACGCAATTTGGGTGCATAGATCCTGAGAAATCAGTACCCAGAACAACCACCTCTGGCCGTAATAACGAGCTTGATACGCCTGGGCATTGAGTCAAACAGAGCTTGGATGGTGTGTACACGTACAGCTGCCCATGCACCTTCAACACGATACCACAGTTCATCAAGAGTACTGACTGGCGTATTGTAACCAGCCAGTTGATCGGCCACCATTGACCAGACGTTTTCAGTTGGTGAGAGATCTGGAGAATGTGCAGGCCAGGGGAGCAGTCAAACGTTTTCTGTATCCAGAAAGGCCCGTACAGGACCTGCAACATGCCGTCGTGCATTATCCTGCTGAAATGTAGGGTTTCGCAGGGATCGAATGAAGGGTAGAGCCACGGGTCGTAACACATTCGAAATGTAACGTCCACTGTTCAAAGTGCCGTCAATGCGAACAAGAGGTGACCGAGACGTGTAACCAATGGCACCCCATACCATCACACCGGGTGATACGCCAGTATGGCGATGACGGATACACGCTTCCAATGTTCGTTCACCGCGATGTCGCAAAACACGCATTCGACCATCATCATGCTGTAAACAGAACCTGCATTCATCCGAAAAAATGGCGTTTTGCGATTCGTGCACCCAGGTTCGTCGTTGAGTACACCATCGCAGGCGCTCCTGTCTGTGATGCAGCGTTAAGGGTAGCAGAAGCCATGGTGTCCGAGCTGATAGTCCATGCTGCTGCAAACGCCGTCGAACTGTTCGTGCATATGGTTGTCTGTCAAACGTCCTCATCTGTTGAGTCAGGGGTCGAGAAGGGGCTGCACGATCCGTTACAGCCTTGCGGATAAGATGCCTGTCATCTCAACCTCTAGTGATACGAGGCCGTTGGGATCCAGCACAGCGTTCCGTATTATCCTCCGGAAGCCATCGATTCCATAATCTGCTAACAGTCGCTGGATCTCGACCAACGCGAGAAGCAATGTGGCAATACGATAAACCGCAATCGCGATAGGCTACAATCCGACCTTTATCAAAGTTGGAAACGTGATGGTACGCATTTCTCCTCCTTACACGAGTTATCACAACAACGTTTCACTAGGCAACGCCGGTTCAACTGCTGTTTGAAGTATGAGAAATTGGTTGGAAACTTTCCTCATGTCAGCACGTTGTAGGTATCGCCACCGGCCCCAACCTTGTGTGAATGCTCTGAAAAGCTAATCATTTGCATATCACAGCATCTTCTTCCTGTCGGTTAAATTTCGCGTCTGTAGCAGGTTACCTTCGTGGTGTAGCAATTTTAATGGCCGGTAGTGTAGATTCCTTCTTTTGTTTTATTTCTTTTTCGTTTTTCTTTTCGTAACGCAAGCAAAAATGCTGCGAAGCAGCGTATCGCTGTCTAAGCTCGACGTATTTCTGGTAGGAACTGATTCTTGGACAAGCATCCTTGAGAAGTGGGGAGGAGCGAGGAATTTTCCCATGCTTTTGCAAAGAACGCTTGCGCATGCTGGCTTGTCAGTGACGCAGTTAGGTGTGCGGCCACCTTGCGGTAGCGAAGGTTAGCCTGCTGGCAGGCAGCGAGACGGCGGGGGGCGGCGCCTGAGTCAGTGGAGGCGGCCGTGAGTCAGCCGCGGCTGTTTGCGGATCCTGCGCGTGAAGGCCGGCTCAGCGGCACGCACACGCATCACAAACAAACCGGGCGCCGAGTGCTTTTCACTGTACTGCTGCTCGCGACGCTCCGCGCCGTTCCAATTGTAAAAAGTACGCTCGCTGCCGCCGCCACCGCGACACGTGCTCCGCTGCGGCTCTCGGACTGCACGGCATTCGGCCTTCTTCGCGCAGTCCAAACTGGCGCTCAGTTTCCGAGTTGCCGGGGTGGAGAAGAGTTTGTAACACTTTAACTCGGACGAATTTTGCACGAGAACGAGACATGCACTCGATCCCCTCCTTATTTACCAGCTAATTAATTATGAGCACAACGGTGACGGAAGGACCCTGCTAGTTGGTAAAATAAGGAGTGCACACTCACAATTATTTAATAAAAATTGCAATCTACCCAAAAAAGAGAACTTTATTAAATGGTTCAAATGGCTCTGAGCACTATGGGACTTAACATCTGTGGTCATCAGTCCCCTAGAACTTAGAACTACTTAAACCTAACTAACCTAAGGACATCACACACATCCATGCCCGAGGAAGGATTCGAACCTGCGACCGTAGCGGTCACGTGGTTCCAGACTGAAGTGCCTAGAACCGCACGGCCACACCGGCCGGCAGAACTTTATCGTAATAAACAACAGGAAATTGGATTCTTGCACACTCACAGTAATTTAATAAAAATTGTAATCTACTCAAAAGCCGCACGGGTTTAGCCGAGCCGTCTACGGCGCTATAGTCATGGACTGTGCGGCTGGTCCCGGCGGAGGTTCGAGTACTCCCTTTGGCAATGGTGTGTGTGTGTGTGTGTGTGTGTGTGTGTGTGTGTGTGTGTGTTTGTCCTTAGGATAATTTAGGTTAAGTAGTTTGTAAGCTTAGGGACTGATGACCTCAGCAGTTAAGTCCCATAACATTTCACACACACATCTACTCAAAAAAAGAGAACTTTATCATAATAAACAACAGGAAATGGGATTCTGCCTATATCTACGAAACGATATGCTGATTAAATATTACAATGAGATTTATTATACATCAGAATATAAATGCACGTGATTGTCGACACACACAGTAAGTTAAAGGATAGGGTATACTGAAATATTATGAGAATAAGAGTTGGCGCGAGAACAAGGGGCTCCTACTGTCTGTGATGCAACAGACTGACGATAATGACTGGAGCTCCTAATGAATCAAATTTTAATCTCCCGACTATACAGCGGTATCGCAATTAGTAGTGAGAGCTCAAATGAGACCAAATCGAGAAACAAGCAAGGTGGACTTGTAGCAAAGCGAGCGCGCATGTTGCTGAGGGATTCAGTATAAAATTGATAAGGTCCTATAATGCTGGAGCCGCAAAATACTGTACCACTACTGAAATCTGCAGTACATAATCGGTAGGCAGCGTCCTGATGATGTAGGCGCCGACTTCTGCCGTGCAGCAACTCTGCGTCAGCCCCTGGCCTCGAAGGCTGTCCAGGAATTATAAGTTCTTCCGAAAATGAGCGACCAAGTCGCAAGACTGTCCGACTTCGACGAAGATCAGATACCGAATCCCACTCTGTGATGCGATGCAAGTAGCGAAGCCAGCATTGCTCAACTCACTACTCTCCTCGAAAACCGCGAATCAGCATTCAGTGCTGATTCCAAAATTCCCTCACACTGTCTCAGAACATCATTCGCGCCAGTAGTGACCGTTCCCTCCAATTTCGAGAAGGGTTTTATGACGTCAACTAGCCTCAGTTTAAGTTGACCAATCATGCCTCTGCTATTCAGCTGTGGGCACTGAACTTGCCATTTGACCAGCTACAAAAAAAAAAAAAAAAAAAAAAACTGCCTAGACCACCGGCCATCTGGCGCCAGGCAGTCGCACCCAGCAGGGCACAGTCCACAGGTATTCTCAGAATCGTGAGGACAATGCAGTCACTCGGCGCCAGGAATCTTCGTTCCGGACGCGTCGGAACGAAGGTGATTTCGCCCTGCATACAATATGCGAAACTCGACCGACGTCAGTTGTTCTGCCAGGCGCTTAAGCCTATTGTACGAACCCCTCAGAATTCAGAGTTGCAGCCCCCAACCGGAAATGCAGTGTGTCACATCCTCCGATACTCGCCTCACACAGGCCACCCAGGGAAGTAAAACTACATGTTTATGAATCAAGTGAAAAGTACAGTACAAATACTCTCATTGCAATAACGTTATTCGGTCTGTTACTACCATGCAATGACATAGAACATCAATAAAATTGATGGAAATGAGAGGCGACATGCAAAAGAGGGCATGGAACCTCTCAAGTTTCGTTTTCACAGGACTAGATGGCGCAGTAGTAATATGCTAGGTATCAAATTCGCTGAGACAGCGGTTGAAATTACCGTCCGGCCAAAGAGGTTGAAGTCGTCCGTGGTGTCCCCAACTCGCTTAGATCAGTGCTTCATTAGTTTCTTTGCGGATCTATCATTCCTTGAAGAAAAAATACCGAACGAAATAGTTTAGCCACAACCCAGATGACTGAATTTCAACTCTGCAGAAAAGTGTGCGCTGTTTTGGAATGTCACATCCTGACAGACTAAAACAGGACCGGAAGTCGAACTAAGAACCTTACCTTTTTTCAGAAATGCCCTTATTTATTTAAAAAAACTACAAGTGCTGTTCAGTGTACCATCAGGGAACCTGAGAATACTCAGTGTCACGGAAATAAATCTACACAGTTAACATCCAGCAGTTCACAAAATTGACTAAACAGACCATCTCCATCGCAAGAAGTCATTCAGAGTGTACACAGGGTGACACTGAACTATATGAAAAAAGTAAGTTAGTTACAAATTATGGCGTGCACACTCTTTATTCAACATGCAAACGTCAGTACAGACATTCGGATTTAGGTTATGACCTGTTCGATATACCTGCCATCATTGGCGATGATGTGGCGCAACGAATAACTAAATCCAGCATGACTCACTGAAGAGTCGGAACATCGATGCTGCTGATGACCTCCTGAATGGCTGTTTTCGGCTCAGTAGTGATCTTGGGTTATTACTGTACACCGTGTCTTTAATATAGCCCCACAAAAAGGAGGCGCATGTGTTCAGGTCCGGAGAATATGACTGCCAATCGAGGCTCATGCCAGTGGCCTCTGGGTACTCCAGAGCCAGAATGCGGTCCCCAAAGTACTCCTCCAAGACGTCAAACACTGTCCTGCTTCGATGCGATCGAGCTCCGACTTGAATGAACTACATATTGTCGAAATCAGAGTCATTTTGGACAATGCGGATGAAATCATCTTCCAAAATCTTCACCTACCTTTCGATAGTCACCGTGCTGTCAAGGAATATCGCACTGATTGTTCCGTGTCTGGACTTTGCACACCACATTATCACCCGTTAAGAATGAAGAGACTTCTAGACCGCTAAATGCGGATTTTGAGTCCATACAAGCGTCAGTTTTGCTTATTGACGAACCCATTCAAATGAAAATGGGCTTCGTTGTTAAACCAAACTAAACATGCGCTTACTAATTCCCATCATGCCCCGCGGAACGTCCTAACGCAAACCATTCAGAAATTACGATCATTTTATCTCATATAGTTCAATAATTGTCACGCAATGCAAGTTTTGTCTTCCTGCAACATGTGTGGAATCCGACTGCTACTGCTGTTCCAACAGTTGCAGTCGTCAATCTGTATGTTAGAAAAATCCACATCTGCTAAGTTCACTAGTAGCAGACTTAGTAGGGCAAGTGCACACTGTTGAATTTTTCCCAGGTATAAACCTAGCTTGCATCTCTCGCCCTCCGAAGAAACGCCTGTTCAAATGCACTACAGCTGTGATAGTTGATTCAGTCCATTTAAAAACAGTAAGTCTTTTACCGGCTTCATTATGTGTAGTACTTCGTTGTTCATAAATAAGAGCTTTAATCACATCCATATTTTGTGTTACACTCATCTCAGGTTCCATATCTTTATTTGCTTCTCCTGGTCCAACCAAGCTAGCGATCAGAATAACTTTTTCCGAGCTATTCATGATTTCCGTGATAGACGGCTTAGGCTTCGGCAGTTGCTACTGACGAGGTACTGACTGTAACAGAGAAATAATAGACGATGAGTTTATAGATGGTGGAGGTGGTGACGTTATTTCTGTTTTTTTTACTTTTATATGTCCCGTCGTTTACTACTTTTGTCAGCTTTTCGAGCCATATATAACCCAGATCTTTCTTTCCTGGGCATTCTCCATCCTTGAAACTACATTTGGCCATAATTTTTGCTGCAACGAAAACCTGTAAATAACGGTCCTTGTTTTTCAGCAGAAATTTGTTATGGCTTCTGTGCGTGTAGTTCAGGAGAGGTACTAGGTTCTGGGCTTGGTTTTACAAGAGGGGGAGGAGGAGCAATGGCAGCACCTCCCAAAGATGGTGTGGTTGGCTTCTCCTCTTCTTTTTCGTCGCTATCTCTGTAGATACCTAATAAGTCGTCTGCTTTGATATCTTCTCGTCAGGATTATCATACCCGTTTTTTTTCTCATTTATCTCTGTCTTCTCTATTCTTTTTTCCTCCCTTTTCCTCCTCCCTCTCATTTCTTGCAAATCTTTCGCCGCTTTTTCACAATAATGTGGTCATGTAAGGCCATATTCACCTTCCATATTCCTGCCCAAGTCTCTTGATGAATTTTGGTTAATTCAACAGATTTCATGAAGCTTGAAGTTCCATACAACGAAGTGTAGCAAACGCCAATATTACGTCACTGCCCTGTGTTCTAGATGGCTCCAAGTCACACAGAAACACGGTTTCTTCGCGTGGCCAGGTTAAGACAGCTGCATTGAAACCATCGGAGGCAGCCTGCCATCACCGAAGAACCGGGCGTTAGTCTGACGTCCAATCTGTGCCGGTCAGAACAGTACCGATGACGTTGCCGTTAGAATTGTCCTCAAACTTCTGTCTGCTACCTGTTCATCTGGGTGCTTCGGCTGCTCAGCAGTCTGCAGCCTTCACAGGAATACGACGCTGGGGTTCAACCATCCCCACATTTGCCACGGTCCAAAAGGAGGACATCTCAGCCTTGTGCCACAGGGTCGAGATGCAGTCTGCAGTATTCACTGTGATAACAGCCGATTTAGAACCGTCCAGCTATGGGCCGGTAACACATGACTTCCACTTCTGCAACAGTGGTAGGCGATCGCTGTCGCTGACGTTGAATAAGATGGGAGGTCAACACTCTACGGAATGCCGTGTTGGTTCTTTTGCAGTTCTCGTTAGGGATCAACACTAGCAGCATCCAAGACCGACGGATGTAAATAAACTCCAGTTTCTTGTACCGATGAACTGCCTTCATCTGCTGCATCCACATCCTTATTCGGAAGAGAACCATAGCCCACTCTTAGCCATCCTAGACGTCCCGTTATGGTCCCTTGTTGACTAGCTGCCTAAACTACAGTTTAAGTTTGTTTCTTCACCATCTTTTTCAGATTTCATATCAATGACAGACGCAAGTATCTGTCCTGGTTTTGGGAGATAACCTTCTCTTGGCTGCGTTTGGATGACCTTTTTTTAACTGTAGATTGGACTATTGAAATTTTATGCCAGACGACCAGCCGACGTTTAGACTTCTATTTGATTGCATACATATCATTGTAAAGCGACGTTCTCATTTTTAACACCTGAGAAAAAGTATATAAACAACACAGTGCAAAACCGTGACATACGATATTATGTCAGCTGGTAGTAATTAAACTTTAATGAGACATATTTAGTAACAAATTTAGTAGCAACAGTCATTATGTCAATTCGTCCCACATCAACGCTACTAGAAAAAATTTCTCGCTTCTTGACAAAACTTCTTTTTTTCCTTTTTAAAGACCTACAGAGCTACCGATGCAAGTTTGACGACCCGCCTTCACAGCTTCAATTCTGACAGGACCTCCTCGTTTCCAGACCAAGCCATATCCCGGTGATATAGTTTCTTCCGAATGTGGTATTCCTGCAGGGTCTGCCAGAGTCTTTGTGACATTCCGAAGAGGGAGTACTGGTAGATAGGGAGCCACTGGAATGGATCGAGGATTGCCCTGGGTAACCAAATAAGTAATGCAAGGTTCTCAGTCGTGCAATTTCAGTCTTCTAGAAGTTTTCAAAACAGCGCACACTTCGCTGCAAAGATTCACTCGGGAAGGCTTCTTCTTCATAATGGTTACACCGTTTTGCAGTGACTGCGTTAACAAAATCAGATCTGACCACAGTATAGGAAGATAAAAGCTGATTTCCGTTTCCACATAATCACCCACTAGTTCAAACTGAACTCCTTGAGTGACTTATGAGTACAAGCTCTGGACTTTTGTTAAATATACTGCTGACTGCCCACAGTTAACAAAATGTCAGCACGTTCGTTGCACGCAGAGAATAAAACGTCAACGTGAAATAAAAATGTCATATAGCATTGTCGGCTGGGATATACCACGGGGTGGATTCAGCCACATATGAAAAAAGGTGTTCTGTCTCTGCACACGTTTCCCGTTTTCTTGTGGGTATACAGTCTGAAAAGCAGGGGTGTTTGTGCTGTGGAATAATTGCTAATAAAAAATTCGATACGGTGCGCCATTTCCGAATTATTTAGCACTGAAATTAGCCTCTCAGGTCGTCGTGCGTGCAAATTCAAGCATCCCGCCAGAGGTGATGACCTCAAACGTGTTTTTCATTTGGTTTCCTCAAAACGTACAAACAAACCACGTAATGACACTTCCAAAAGGCACACTTTAACTGGTAATGAGCATTTGAACTGGTAGTACATCACGGACCTACATATGTCTATGCATTAAGGCATTTTAGCGCCTGCAAGTACTTGAATTTGCATTTGCAGCTACTAGATTGGCCAACTTCAATACTAAATAACTCTGAAGTGGCGCAACGTGTCGATTTTTTTAAACATTTATTTGTTAGCATAACCTCCCCTGTAACACCCTTACGAGCTTTCAAAGCATTTCTGACCACCCTGTATAGGAACTTTGTCACGTGTATATTTGTTGAGTGTACGTGAGTGCATTGGTTGCATGTACATTGTAGTTTTATGTTTACGATATACGATGATTATGATGATGAAAGTGTGGAGAGGGTGACTTTCAGTGTCGGCGTGTAGCCTATCTTTCTTGAATAGCTCCAAGGGAGACCGCCAAGCATAACGTCACCTATGACAGACGGATCCCTAAACGCAGAATTTTCTAGTAACCCAAGAAACCAACGTGAATTGACAGAAATCGCCATGGCATTGCGACTTGAAACTAAAGAACATTAGATATTTGATGGGTAGCAGCCTCACATAAAATAGTGACAGCTGTAATGTCAGGTTACAGTCCTCTTATACAGCAGCCGGCCGGAGTGGCCGTGCGGTTCTAGGCGCTACAGTCTGGAGCCGAGCGACCGCTACAGTCGCAGGTTCAAATCCTGCCTCGGGCATGGATGTGTGTGATGTCCTTAGGTTAGTTAGGTTTAATTAGTTCTAAGTTCTAGGCGACTGATGACCTCAGAAGTTAAGTCGCATAGTGCTCAGAGCCATTCCTTAGGTTAGTTAGGTTTAATTAGTTCTAAGTTCTAGGCGACTGATGACCTCAGAAGTTAAGTCGCATAGTGCTCAGAGCCATTTGAACCATTTTCTTATACAGCATTTCACAAACCGAGAAATCATACCTCAGTGCCCCCCAAGAGGCAACTGTCTGAAATACCACCTCAGTTTGAATACCCGAGGGCTTACTGTGCAGGTCCACATAATGTGGTCCACACATCGTCGTTCCTGAAACACACAGAACTGAAGTATTACAAAAAGTGTATGGCCATATATTGTCAGAACATGAGTGGTACGAGGACAATGCATAAACGAGTTAGAGAAAGGTTTTTGTGGACAACGCGGCATAGTGAAGTAGAGCAGTATGTTAAAAACTGCAACATGTGTGCTCAAAGAGCAGATTTAAGTCAGAAAAAAGTACAGTTGTAGAGGTTACCAGTAGCTGAAAAGCCGTTTCACATGTTAAGACTCGATGTGTTAGTACCACTCAACAGAACTCCAGCTACTAGCAAATACGTACTCACAGCGACAGATAATTTTTCGAAATATGTAATAATGGACGCAATTCTAGATCAGGAAGCTGCTAGTGTTGGCCAGGCAATTGTAAACAACTGGTTACTAAAATTTTGTGTAGCAGAGAGCATAATCGTAAATCAAGGAACTAACTTTGATCTGATGAAACAGTTAGGTTGTTTTCTGCGAATCAAGAAGTTACATACCAGCCCTTTTACCCGCAAGCGATTTGACACTCGGAAAGAATTCACCGCAAAATACTGAAAATGCCACGTCATTATGTGAATGGCCTACATGTTGACTGGGATACCTATTTAAATTTCGTAGTGAGCACAAATAACTCAAAAGTTTACACAGGAACACGTCTTTCACCATATGAAGTAGTGTATGCGCGAAAAATGGCACCACCATTTCACATGGTTCATTCAAAATTAGGGACATAAGGTGAACTGGTAAAACAATTTACTAAACAGTTATAGATAAGTTTTCAGAGGGTAAAACGTGCCTACACTAAGCCTTTGAAAAATCAGGAGTGTATTTAGCAATGAGCAAATAAACTACCGCCATTCAGGATCGGGTAGTATATGCTTCCAGCAAACCCTTATACACCAAAGTGAAAAACACAAAAAAATCTTAACGAAATGTGAGGGGCCATAAAACGTCATAGAAATGACTTCACTGTAAAATGTAAATGAACTTAGGTCTAGTTAGGTGTCATGGATCATGTTGAGTTATACGTTGGGATATGTAGGTTACTATTATTTTTCATTTGCTTGTCTTTGATTCTGTAGATATATGGAAGGAAGGAACTGATGATGATTCCTTGTCTCCTAGGTGGTGTATCAATGAAGATGTCCACAAGGATTATCATGGACATAATATTAGTACAATTTTCCAGAGGGATACAATTTGGAACCAGCCTCTGAACACTGTTATTTTATTCTCAAGACAATCAGATGTGTTATAAATCACGAACGGACAGTTCAGTTGACATTGAACATTTGGTAGGTGTGAAACTAAGTCAGAGAAGTATAGAACTGTTAACAGAGTTGCGCAAAGAGGCGATGAAAGTAGGAATAGTAGTAGTAGTTGTTGTTGTTGTTGTGGTCTTCAGTCCTGAGACTGGTTTGATGCAGCTCTCCATGCTACTCAATCCTGTGCAAGCTTCTTCATCTCCCAGTACCTACTGCAACCTACATCCTTCTGAATCTGCTTAGTGTATTCATCTCTTGGTCTCCCTCTACGATTTTTACCCTCCACGCTGCCCTCCAATGCTAAATTTGTGATCTCTTGATGCCTCAAAACATGTCCTACCAACCGATCCCTTCTTCTAGTCAAGTTGTGCCACAAACTTCTCTTCTCCCCAATCCTATTCAATACGTCCTCATTAGTTACGTGATCTACCCACCTCATCTTCAGCATTCTTCTGTAGCACCACATTTCAAAAGCTTCTATTCTCTTCTTGTCCATACTAGTTATCGTCCATGTATCACTTCCATACATGGCTACACTCCATACAAATACTTTCAGACATTTAAATCCATACTCGATGTTAAAAAATAGTAGTAGAAATGCAAAACTAGTATCAAGAGTTACATCTTTCCCACGAAAGTTGAGTGCTCAATTACAGCAACTGACGGAAGTAGTTTCGCGATCACTGGTAAAGAACAGATTTCTTGGGCGCAGGTGATAAAATATTAAAAATAGTGCAAATACGCTTATCGGGTTTGCCGCCAGATCGTATTATTTAAATCACACAATATTTTTTCGATGCAACTGCTCGACATCATCAGGTGGTGGTAGCTGCTGCTGTCACTGCGGCAAGGCGCGACTGATGATAATCGCACGATTATCATCAGTCGCGCCTTGCAGCAGTGGCAGCAGCAGCTACCACCACATCATGATGTTGAGCAGTTGCATTGTAACACCCCACCCATCACTTATCTGGTTTTGGCGTGTGTTCACCCCAACTAATTGACTAACAGATCAACAGAGAGTACAAAATTGCCGCAATATCGGATAATGCAAAAAAGCAATATGGCCCTGTGACTCCTGATTGAACTGCGGTGGCAGTGTTGACAGTAATTTATTCAGAATTGATCATTTCTAATTAAAAAGGGGTGCACATTGATGTTATATTCAGCTATTGTACACCAGATGCTAATGTTGAACCTAAAATTAATTAAGAAAGTGACTTGGGATTTCAATTACTTGATTGAAAACAGATGCAGTCGATTAGCACAAATATATTTTAACTCCCGACCTTCAATCATCACATTACAAGACTCTCCTATCAGGCAGTGGTAATAAATTGCGTTTGCATGGAGTAAAGCGCGATAACTCAAAAGTAATTCCTATCGACTGACCAAGGCATAATGCGAAGTGCGAGAAGAATTCTGAAATACACGCCCATGAAACTCTCGTGGAAACTTAGCCGACGTGATCCAACAAATTAATCAGTGGCTGGAGTGGGCGCAGTATCACCGAATGCAGCGTGGCAGAGCGGCGTCGTTGTGTGGACGTCGGCCGACCTCGTGCTGCTGCAAGGGTGCGCTCGTCTATTCACTCCTAGCTATCTTACTGAGTACATAGCTGAACCAAAACTTTCTATCTCCAAGTTCAATTGTTCTGTTTGCTAGGTCCTAAACTTCAGAGATGCTCACTCTTTCTCAGGCAAGCTGAGTAAAGAACGCCATGTCTGCACTCTAGGCAAGCTGGGAACGGAAGACCTCTACGGAGACTTCTCACAGTCTGCTCTTCGCCTCGGTTTCCCCTCCAGCAAAATCACTTATGCCAATTGCAGCGCAAGTCGCGTTAATTATGCGTCGCTTCCCAGCGCTGACCAATGCCTGCTCTGGGAAGTGAACAAATTCCCACAAAATTTCCCTTCCTCTCAACTTCTGCTATTTCGCTCCTCCCAGGCCACCCATCAAGGTTAGCGTCTGCACAACACCAAGTTTTCCAGAATTCTGACTCCCAGGAGAGTACTTCAAATTCCTTGGTCCTACGTTCCCATCAGAGGCCGGCGTATTTCATTCTGTCGCTCTTCACCTGATTTGCTTCAGACTCTGTGGACCGTGAATTCAGCGTGAAGTTGTTATTGTCATGAACACGCATATTTTGACGTCTGCTGACCGTTCCACCGTAGCTTTGCGTGGCTTTCTCGTATGTTTCACAGAAAACGGGACGACGGACATTTATCAACAGGCATACAAGTTCTCCGTCTGTTTCCCGGTACACCAGTATGGAGTCAGGGTCAACCACCCACTCACTGTCACTCATCTTAAGGCGGCTGGAGGCCATGCCCTGTTACTGCTTTCTCAGAGCTTGATCCGCCCTAAGCTGCCTATTGTCGCTTCCCTTAGCCGCTCCCCCAGTGGCCACGGTCAATTCTGAGTACTTCCCTGGGGTAAACTAGCCTCCAGTAAATCGACGCGTTTCCACGAAGTTTTCATGTCGTGTGAATTACTTTAAAACCATCACCTGACTAATTATTCCAATATGTCCATACTATACCCTCTACAAGATGCATTGTGCCTTGTCAGTCATTTTTGTTCAGCCCTACTGTTCGCTCAACGTGAGTTAGGTTATCTTTAATGACTTCATGTAAGGGGCATAGTTCTTGCCATCTTACAGCATCGAAGAAATATTGTGTGATTTACACCATACGATCTGGCAGCAGACCCGATAAGCGTATTTGCAACGGATCCGTCGGGAAAGTATGAAAAGTCATATTAAAAATAGTGTTTGGAACAGCAGGCAAGAAGGATATAGAAAGCTAGAACGACCGAATAGAAATTGTGCAGGAGACGGCAGGAGATGCAGAAGAAAAGGTAGGATGGCACACGACATAACTAGCAAACGTGGAACAACGGATATTTAACATTACCAAAACATTGAAAAATTAATGACAGAACTAGAGCAGTATACATGGCGCACCATGGGTAACATGAATTGAGCGAAGCCACCTAAGAGCACTTAACGAAAGTTTGTTGGTATTTAAGTTAATGCGAACATTGGCTTACAGTTTGAGAGATGCGAAAAGCGAAACTAAAACGTTGTGAGAAACTGTTCATGAGGCCATCCATAGACAAATGAGTGCGACACTGCTATCCCTGCAGCAGTTGCTTATAAGCTTACAACATGCACAGACGGGCTTTTCCGACGGGTTACACCACAGTGCACCTGTAACAGCAAAATATGTAGCCTTGTTTTATCACGTATTCACTGTCATTGTTCTGACCGAGCCAGTTTACACATCACCATATAGTTTCCTGCAGTAGGCGTAAACGCGCGATATTCATGTTTTACGGTCCATCCATGTCCGATTAGGTGGGACACAGTCAATAAATGGGTACAAGTAAAGACTTACGAAGTGCTATATGTCTCAGAATAAAAGGATGCTCACGCACTTACGTCCATAATAGAGCTAAACAACTGTATCAGGAAGAGTGTTACCATTTGTCCAGCCGCGTAGTTCACACGGACGAAGAGGCTTGTGAAATGCAACTGTTTCTTGGGAAAATCGAAACGGCATACTCTAAAAAGTACTAGACCCATAGCTATATTTCCATAAAACTGGAGACCACTAGATTTACTCCATATTTTCACCAGAAACAGTGACTGGCAACTGTTGCAGAAACGGAAAGTCAAAAGGGATTATAGAATTGGAATACGAAATAATGGATTACTAGTCATTGGAACGAAGTGTGACATAGCCAGAAAATGGTTTCATCTTCCAGCTACTATCACAGGAACAGCAATAATTACCTTTTCTTGAACAATGTGGTATGGTCTGGAAGAACCGTTAAGTATTCTACCTGTACAAAACTTAAACTTCCTTGACGACACCCTGGATTCCAGTGTATTACACTCTTCAGATGACTGATCATCAGAAACAGGAAGAATTTCACCTGATCAGATGCAAAAACATGTAAAGTAATATCATGAGAAACACAAGTAAAGCATAATAACTGTGTTCACAAAAAATGTTATCCTGATTCTAGTATTCGTGTGTGAAATTTACTTATTCTTAAAACTCAAATTATCCTATTTAAAAGAATCACAGTCCATTAAATACCCATGAAATGGATAAACACTAGTGGTAAAAGTGAAGGGTAGAAACTGTAAAGTGTATGAGTAGTAGGGAACAGATCAGAAACGCACTGTAAGTTGAATAATGAAGTTAATCCTGACTAAGGTTGTGAGCCTTATGGTTCAGTTCAAGAAGCAACCAAGGGCTTGAACTCAGAGCAATATTAAATTATAAATACAAACATGTACAGATTAGTGTAGCAAAGCTAGAGAAAATAAATTCAGCACGAGTTTCTTGAAGAAGAGGGGAATGTTACACCACAGAGCCAAAAATAGGTAGAAATTATATACCTTTTAAGATCACACTAGCACAGCCACAGACAGACAGTACCAGGCAGAGGTTTGCCATGCACAGCTATGCAGCAGAAAGAAACAGTCAACGCTGTAAGCTGTCACGTACATGAGCATGCACTACTACATTGGCACCATTTGACAAGAACAAGTTACGTAATCAGCAAAATGTGCACTGAGAGAGAGATGACGATATATACCTAAGCTCTTGTTACCTGAAGCAGCAAGAATTACCCGAGCTGCAATAACACATTTCAGAGAGCTGACAAAGTAGTTAAGAGCCTGTAATAAATCATTACACACACGCTATGGAATAAGGACCGATGACCTCTGGTTAAGCAGTGGGCCTCATTAGGTCATAACGAGCAGAGGTTCACATCGATTCCTCCCACCATTCTACCTAAATTCTGTAGTTCTCCAGCTCTGAATTCAGTTGGTCAATAGGATCAATGGTGTTGGTACCAAAGCACTCAGTTCAATGATTACTATGGTGCAGTGACATCCATATCTTAGATGTTCCAGCACCTCTCGTGAACAGGCTGTTTACCTGCCCCGAGATGATAGTGATCTGCCACTAGTGGGACTTAGCACTGGCTGCCATCAGCTACAGTGCTGATGGGGAGACTGAGGGTCTTCCAATACCAGCCACCTCACTATGCTATTGCAGTAGCATCACCATCACTGCTGGGCCAGAGAGCCATCGGATGCCAGTTGGTTCCTGATAATCACTACAGGCACTTCAGAATGCCAAGGGCCTGCCTGTTTGGTGGGGCCAGAGTGGCTGACTACATGACAGCCAACAGTGTGGTACATTCCGATGGGTCATTGCAGGTCATTATAAGCTTTTGGAGCAGGATCAAGGTTGCCCTAATAGCATGGGAAACATTTTCATCCTACAGCCTCATCTGCAGGCTGCTAGACAGCAGCCCACAAGACCTAATCTGAACTGTAGGAGTAATGGCCTTGGTGACCAGACCAGCTGAGCTGTTAACAAGAGCCAACAGAATTCCGCCACGTCACTGGCATGAAGTGTCAACTGAGGCTGACAAAGAGGAACTGACGTGTGAAACTGAACGAGTACACGTTAACAAGCTAATCGTGTTTTATTAGACAGTCTACAAGTCCAGATCACCTTCTGACATCTCTACAATGGTATAGCATTATGTAACTTAAGTGTTGAAAGCCCTCTTCCACAGTACAAACATCAGTGCCTATACTCAAGTGCAGTTGTTTGACTAGCGCAACTAGGTTGGATATTCAAATTCGCCCCTGGAAAAAGACAGTCAAGGCAAAACTACCATTTCTCCTACATAAGAACGACAATCTAACAACGAGAAGAATAGCAGGAGGAACTGCAAGGAATTTCGATCAGATATAAATACCCTATTACAGCAAGAAATATCTGCATCCATGACAAACATTATAAAATTATTACAGTACATTTAAGGCTGCTTACATATGCTGTCCTAGGCAGTCACACCCTGCCCATCCTTTTAACTCTTCTGAGTGCTTGCCTCACAGACAAGTAGCAAATGGCAGACAATTAATTTTCTAAGTGTCCACTGAGGACCACTGCCGTCATTTGTGGAAAGAGGTTGATAGCTCAGTGGACGCCTCAGGATATAATAACAGTTTAACTGGTGGGAGGAAGGTGCAGGCTGAGTTTACAGAAGGGCATTTGTTGCTTCGCAATTGTCAGTAATCATTTATTTAATAAGAAACACTTAAAAACATCAATGACATATAAGTCAACAGTAACTGTCAGATAGATTTCAGGGTGGTGAACCACAAAACGACCAAATTTATATATATATATATATATATATATATATATATATATATATATATATATATCTGTGTGTGTGTGTGTGTGTGTGTGTGTGTGTGTGTATTCTAGGAAAAGTAATACTTCTTTAAAATAACAAGTATAACATTCATAAAAATGCAGCTTGAAACCCATTTAGGCACCGTAACATTTCAACCACGCAAATCTGACTTCACTACAATTACAGATGGAGCATTATCATAACAATCTGAAAACCACTCATTAGACAATAAACTTCAAACAAGAAAGGTGGCCCTTATTTAGAAAAATTTTTACAAGTTCAGGGTTACCATTGTAGTGGCACCACCATTTAAGATAAGAAAAGGTTAGCTTCAGTGCACTATTTCTGTGAGCGTAAGTTACAGCCAGCTGCAGGTCTGTTGACAGTAAGTTATGCTACCAGTGGTTGCTAAGTAGAATGGAGGCCACAGGGCCGTAGCCCTGCTGAAAAGAGTAAACACAGCAGTTTGCATGGCACAAGTTACAGGCAGAAGGGGAGTACTTGCCTACTTAAGTGTTATGAGTACATGACTCAGAGTGGTGCATTAGCAAAACAGAGGCACACAGCCATGTATAAATACGCACCTGTTCACTAACAAGGCATTCAAATGTGGCAACTCTCCTGGACGGCAGGGCGTGTCAGACTACTGGCTACACTCAGCAGCAGATGGGGCGCCAGCGCTCCAGTTCACAAGGGGTCACTGGTTCGACCCTCTGAGGCCAACGTAGGATCTGCAGCCAGCCAGCAGTGGGCCATGCCACAGCTCATTACTGCGGGCAGTCTTGTTGGCTCCAAACACACACCGGGGGCATCCTGAGGCGAGGGCCGCAGATTTGGTTGTTGGATTGCAGGATCTTGTTGTTGCCGTGATTCTAACCACAATGGCAAAGAAGCACGCAGTGGGCCACCCAGTGGCTTCCCGTGAGCAGTGCTGAGACAATGGGGACGGAGGCCGCTGAGTTGGCTGCTGGCACAGCCTGACGTCATCACAACTCCGCAGCTGTACAAAGCCGACACACAGCAGGGTGTTGCATGGGTCACTGAGGCAGCGTTTCTGTACCAAACCGTTTGGCAGACAGTGAAGTGGTGTCCTCAGCATTGTGGGACCCAGTGACACAGGCCGAGAGGAGTGGGGGCACTGTAGCTGGAAATAATAAATCAGTTGGGAAACTCAGACGAGTTTTAATACAGCGTACCCTGACAGCCCTTTCTAATCCAACATCCCCTCTACACCATTAAAATAACTTGAAGGCGCTATCGGTGCTAGCAATTTAGCAACTTTTCAAACAGAAAAGTAACAATATTCAAAATTTTACAAGTTCAGCATTTGACAATATTTTAAAATTTACACAACCAGGATTACAACAAGATTTGAAACGCCCTAACAATTTTAAAACACAGGGTAACAATGAGTTTAAAATTTACAGTAATGCACAATTAAGAACTGAATGATCTTCGAATCAAACAGCAATACAAGATAAGGCTGGGCTGGCAGAGGCAAGGCATGGCTAGGATGGCTTAGGATTGTAGATGCTTTGATTTAAACTTAAGTGAGAATGCCATAAGATTAAGAGCTCAACTTACAGAGAGATGCCGTGGTAAGTGAGGAAGACACACCGCCTCAGTGGCTGCCACAGGACAGAAGGTGGAACACCATGTCACAGGCATGTACACAGCCAACGTGGAGTAGCCATTCCCAGTGGTTACTGGATAACACACCAGGGCCAGTGGCTTCAATGCTATGGCCAACTCGGGAAGCCGACGGCAAACAAACAGACATACAAATCCCACAAGACTGAGAACCAAATAAATAAATTCCCAAGGCCCCACACAACAATACCAAATGCAAACATCACCCCAGACGCAGACCAAAATCTAAGTGTTACAATGACTGCATAATTAAAACAAAGGTTAAGCAGTTAATTGTATAACAGTAATAACTGAGCACAGGATTTAATTTGATTGAACAGCCAACTGTTAACAAGATCCCGCTAAAAACAAATTCACTTGGGTAACTTAAAGGTAAGAAGAAATGCTTAAGCACTAATACGTAAGCACGAGACCACAATAACAATAAAACAGGCAATAGTAAAACAATTCCTTCTTTTAAGAGAAGTGCTGGATCTCACCAAGGCCTTCCAATGTGAGCACAGAACACGAGCCAACATTCTGGCGTTTGCTTGTCATGACCATGCTCCTAGTTACAACTCATACATAAGTTGGGCAAGCAAAAGCTTGTCATTTTAAGGGTCAGGCTCGATATTCGACCTCAGTGGTCACCAATATATGTCCTAGTATATATTACAACCAAATGAATTTTACATCCAAGCAGTAACGACAAATTCCCCAAAATGCTGAACAAATTGCAATAACAGGAAAACAAATTTTAAATACACTCATTTATATCGTGCATAAAGGGAGTTCACACAGAGATGGGGAGGGCGAATTTAGTAGCTTGTGTATGGAGGGACGGAGAACTGCGGGCAAACCAACCTAACGGGAGCAAGTCCAGCATTGGAGCACAGGTCCAAAATCCACAAACAGAAGTTCTTTACTCAAAAATAAGATAGGGCGGGTGGTTACCAGGGAAAATGTATGTGATCATGACGCCCACATCAGCAGACAGTCACCCGCAAACCCGGATAGTCAATCGGGCACAACAGTGTAGAGCCGACCACCACACCAAACCAACACGGCCCCATACGAGCTGCCGTCCTCTTTTTACGAGTGACCGATGATGAGGCCTCGAAATCGCACCCTCACATTTCGCCATCCATTCTTCTCTCTAACCCTCCACCATCCGCCAACAACCTGCCTCCAACTTCCTCCAACCAAAGAGCCAACTGTAAGACGGCCAAAGCGCCACAGGAAAACAGATCGCGCCAGTAAGCAACGATATAACAATTCAGAAAACGAGCCGACACAGCTCAGGTGGCTTTAATTTTGTTTCCTCAGGCGTGGCTTCAGATAGTGAGGCACGTGAGCGACAATTGCCCAAGGCTACATCTCCTCCTTAGACGTCTCTTGGTGACTGTCCCAAGCACATCGCATCAGAGACAGCAGTGGCACTGGTGTGTAACACGGTGGCTACTGACACAGCTCCAGCTATCTGAAAAAACACATGTGATCTCGCATTTTTGTTTGTTTTAAATAAAATACGTATCTCTCCCGCTCCAGTTCTCCTAAACATGCCAGTGAGCTATACAGTTTTAAACTTCAGGCCCTGCTGAGTTTGCGACGTTTGCTACACATATTGTTGATTGACTCAGTCACATTACTGAACAGCTGTAACACATCTCTGTAATTGTTAATCTCTTAGTACAGCTGTCTCAAGGACCTATTGCACTGAGGTAATTGTTAAACACGAAAACATGCGATATGAGCGTAATTTGTACATACTAAGGGTGTATGTATTTAAATGAAGCAGTGTGGTAATTGTTAAACTTTAAATGTCTCAAATTTATGATAACGTACTCACCCACCAGATTAGCCAACAGCACTAATGCGCTGCTTCCTGGACTCGGGAAGGTGCGTCGGCCACAGATCGAAACCGCCCGGCGGATTAACGACGAGGGCTGGTGTGCCAGCCAGCCTGGATGTGGTTTTTGGCGGTTTTCCACATCCCACTAGGTGAATACCAGGCTGGTCCCTACGTCCCAACTCAGTTACACGACTTGCAGACGTTTGAAACAAATTCGCGCTATTTCATGATTTACCCTGGGGGGTATGGGGTGGCGGCAGGAAGAGCATCCAGCAACTCCTTAAAATTAACCATGCCAAATCCGTACTTAAACTTGCTGACCCTGCGCACGATGCGGGACAAGGCAGTAGGAAATGAAGAATTAATGATAATGTACTTGTGTCTTTGAATTCTGAAAAGTAGTCGAAAGTGGGTATTAGGAATACTGGGCCAAAACTGACACAGTGATAACAAAAATAGTAATGAAGTGCGCCAAAAACTGTAATAAATTACCTCAAAGTGGCAATGGTAATTGTAGGTGGTCATAATTTGGACCGCTGGAAGACAAAACCATTCGACACAACGCTCTGCTGTGAATTGTCAGTAAATTGTGTTATAATTGTGGTAATTTAGGTAATTCAGCCAATGGGTAATGTCTCAATATTGTCAGTGTCTTTGGTAATCTCAATATGTCCAGGCAGCTATGGTGGCATAAATTATAGTAATTAAGTCAATAGGTTAGTTCCCCATCAACCAATACGCCTAGAGAATTGGGGGAGAGGGAATATACTACTTTTTGGTCAGAAATTATCGCCATTAAGATAAAGCTGAAAGCATCTGGTAATAAATTAGACTTAAGTAAACATAACATATGAAGACAAGTGTGTGATTTGTTTACATAAGGCTAAAAGCATCTGGTGGCCATTTTGTTTACAGAACAGTTTCAGCCAAGTGACTAATTTTATTAAATCATGACCATTAATTAGACTTACATTAGCATAACTTAAGACTACAAGTACGTAGTTGGTTTACATGAGGAGGCTATACCAAGTGGCTAGACTGTTTACATAAGGAGAATTGTTCTGCATGGCGCATAGTTATTTATGTATTTTATTTATTTATATTCCTTCAAGGAACAGATCACGATGAGGTAGGAATTATCAAGGTAATACAACGCAAGTCAGTACCTCACAATACGCAACAAATAGAATGCATAACATGCTTTAGGAGCACAGAACAGATAGTCGGCCATGCCCATGACTGAGAAACTATCCAGACATTTGTCTCAGCGACGTAGAAAAGCACAGGAAAACCAAATCAGAACGGCTAGACAGAGCAACTTCATTCTCATCAACATGAGGTCAGTATCTTAACAATTCACTGCCTCATCCGGTTGGTCCTATTTTAGAATGATCCTTGATTTACACAAAACTTGTTTCAGATAACTGTTTCTTTCTTCATCGCCGCACACACTAACGACGCCTGCTGCTGACTCCTTGACTGAGAAGATGTTCTAGTGCGCCTTCCGCCACCTCCAGTCCTTTCACAAAGCTGACCCGTACCCGCACATACTCAACTATGCTCCTGAGTCTGCCTTAAGAAATTGAGTCGGCATCCCCCACGATGAGTGAAATATTGAGCTCAGGAGCATGAAAAGACATTACGACTACGCATTTTACTTCTTGACACATGATTTTCTTGTGAAAGCAGTTAATCGTGACAGGGTGTTTTAGTCGTCCCCTTTCATTACTCTACCATTCACCTGAAACCTCTATGTAATCTCTAATACTGCAGTATGCATTACTTACGAAGAATATTTTAGCTCCTTTTTAAACAAATGTATTTGAGTAATCTTTTTTCATTTCCTTCGACAGTTATATAATTTTATTCCCTGATAAAAAATGGTGTTTTGAGATTTTTGTTCGTTTTCCCTTGGTAAATGGTTGCGCAAACGCTTTTGTTCCATTATTATTTATAGAACTATTAGTAAAACATTCAGTAATGTATTCCACGACATGCACCGCAGACTGATAGATGTGCTCATCTGGTGTAGTAAGGATGCCCAATTTTTTAAAGAGCTCTTTACAATGAGCCCAACTACTAAGTCTAGTTGTTGAAACTTCCTGGCAGATTAAATCTGTGTGCCCGACCGAGACTCGAACTCGGGACCTTTGCCTTTCGCGGGCAAGTGCTCTACCAACTGAGCTACCGAAGCACGACTCACGACCGGTCCTCACAGCTCTACTTCTGCCAGTACCTCGTCTCCTACCTTCCAAACTTTACAGAAGCTCTCCTGCGAACCATGCAGAACTAGCACTCCTGAAAGAAAGGATACTGCGGAGACATGGCTTAGCCACAGCCTGGGGGATGTTTCCAGAATGAGATTTTCACTCTGCAGCGGAGTGTGCGCTGATATGAAACTTCCTGGCAGATTAAAACTGTGTGCCCGACCGAGACTCGAACTCGGGACCTTTGCCTTTCGCGGGCAAGTGCTCTACCAACTGAGCTACCGAAGCACGACTCACGACCGGTCCTCACAGCTCTACTTCTGCCAGTACCTCGTCTCCTACCTTCCAAACTTTACAGAAGCTCTCCTGCGAACCATGCAGAACTAGCACTCCTGAAAGAAAGGATACTGCGGAGACATGGCTTAGCCACAGCCTGGGGGATGTTTCCAGAATGAGATTTTCACTCTGCAGCGGAGTGTGCGCTGATATGAAACTTCCTGGCAGATTAAAACTGTGTGCCCGACCGAGACTCGAACTCGGGACCTTTGCCTTTCGCGGGCAAGTGCTCTACCAACTGAGCTACCGAAGCACGACTCACGACCGGTCCTCACAGCTCTACTTCTGCCAGTACCTCGTCTCCTACCTTCCAAACTTTACAGAAGCTCTCCTGCGAACCATGCAGAACTAGCACTCCTGAAAGAAAGGATACTGCGGAGACATGGCTTAGCCACAGCCTGGGGGATGTTTCCAGAATGAGATTTTCACTCTGCAGCGGAGTGTGCGCTGATATGAAACTTCCTGGCAGATTAAAACTGTGTGCCCGACCGAGACTCGAACTCGGGACCTTTGCCTTTCGCGGGCAAGTGCTCTACCAACTGAGCTACCGAAGCACGACTCACGACCGGTCCTCACAGCTCTACTTCTGCCAGTACCTCGTCTCCTACCTTCCAAACTTTACAGAAGCTCTCCTGCAAACCATGCAGAACTAGCACTCCTGAAAGAAAGGATACTGCGGAGACATGGCTTAGCCACAGCCTGGGGGATGTTTCCAGAATGAGATTTTCACTCTGCAGCGGAGTGTGCGCTGATATGAAACTTCCTGGCAGATTAAAACTGTGTGCCCGACCGAGACTCGAACTCGGGACCTTTGCCTTTCGCGGGCAAGTGCTCTACCAACTGAGCTACCGAAGCACGACTCACGACCGGTCCTCACAGCTCTACTTCTGCCAGTACCTCGTCTCCTACCTTCCAAACTTTACAGAAGCTCTCCTGCAAACCATGCAGAACTAGCACTCCTGAAAGAAAGGATACTGCGGAGACATGGCTTAGCCACAGCCTGGGGGATGTTTCCAGAATGAGATTTTCACTCTGCAGCGGAGTGTGCGCTGATATGAAACTTCCTGGCAGATTAAAACTGTGTGCCCGACCGAGACTCGAACTCGGGACCTTTGCCTTTCGCGGGCAAGTGCTCTACCAACTGAGCTACCGAAGCACGACTCACGACCGGTCCTCACAGCTCTACTTCTGCCAGTACCTCGTCTCCTACCTTCCAAACTTTACAGAAGCTCTCCTGCGAACCATGCAGAACTAGCACTCCTGAAAGAAAGGATACTGCGGAGACATGGCTTAGCCACAGCCTGGGGGATGTTTCCAGAATGAGATTTTCACTCTGCAGCGGAGTGTGCGCTGATATGAAACTTCCTGGCAGATTAAAACTGTGTGCCCGACCGAGACTCGAACTCGGGACCTTTGCCTTTCGCGGGCAAGTGCTCTACCAACTGAGCTACCGAAGCACGACTCACGACCGGTCCTCACAGCTCTACTTCTGCCAGTACCTCGTCTCCTACCTTCCAAACTTTACAGAAGCTCTCCTGCGAACCATGCAGAACTAGCACTCCTGAAAGAAAGGATACTGCGGAGACATGGCTTAGCCACAGCCTGGGGGATGTTTCCAGAGCACTTGCCCGCGAAAGGCAAAGGTCCCGAGTTCGAGTCTCGGTCGGGCACACAGTTTTAATCTGCCAGGAAGTTTCATATCAGCGCACACTCCGCTGCAGAGTGAAAATCTCATTCAAGTCTAGTTGTTGTTCCTACAGCGATTTTTTTTTTTCAGTTTAAAAACTGTGTCCCACTTTTTTGCCTTTGATACTCAGGAAAGGATGCCATAGCTAAGATCTGAGATTACATAAACATAGTATGTCACGTCATGACATTGTCTATTACATGCTGATACTAAAACACTAAAAATATAACATGCTGATAACACTATTTTTGGAATTATTATAGTGTACTCGTTCCACGTTAGCTGACAGTCAATGTTCATTCCTAAAAACTCTGGTTTTTTATGAAATCTATGGGTTTATACAAGCATAAAGTAACAAACTTGTTTCCCTTCTTCATTCTGAACTGCATACTGTTTGTTTACTTTATGTTTAACGTTAATTTATTACGCATGGTCCTGTATACATACACGAAAGTTTCATTTTTCTCTAATAGGTGTTTTGGTGTTTTATCAGTGACTATTATGTTGGAGTCATCAGAAAAGAGAACCTTCTCTCCATATCTCTCAGGTAGCTGAAAGTCATTGATTATATGAAGAACAGAACTGGACCGAATTCACTACCCTGGTAAATACGTATATGTATATGTTTCGTGTCTGATAACTCTTTTACTAAAAATTTGTAATCAGAAGATCTGCGAGCTACCTCCAACTTTTCACACTGTTTTCCAAGTAAGGCTGGAACTACTCAAACTAGCGCTTCTAGTTTGTTTACCAGTGTTTTGTGGTCAAGTCTAAGAATACGCCTGTGGCACAGTCATCCTTGTCAAGAACTTCAAGTACTACTTTTGTGAACTCTGTAATGGCCGTATTGTACTTTGTCCACTTCTGAAACTAAGATGTGCTTCCTTGAAGAGGGTGTATTTATTCAAGTAACTTATTAGTCTCTTCACCGTGATTGATCCAATAATTTTTGAGAAAAGACACAATATTGGAAATGGTTGGTAGCTTTCGATGCTTTCTGCGTTACCTTCCTTTAGGAAGGGCACCACTCGTGTATAGTTTAGGTACTCTGGCAAAATACATAAGCTAAAGAACTCATTTATTACGTTTGTTAATTGGGCTTGTATGTTATGTATGCACGCCCTCAGGATAGAGGAAGCATCCTCACCTGCGCCTACTGACTTCTCAGTTGGACTGTCTTCCAGACTGCAATCTCTGTTGTGCGAAAGATGATCATTGTGCTTGCTGTGTAAATCAGTGTCATTATAGGTGCTACTTGTGATTTAGGAAGGTTTTGCTGCAGCTTCCCCGCAATAAAAGAGAAATAATCCTTTACAAAATTTGCCAATTCCTGAGGATTTTTTATTATTCTACATTCATCTTTGATTTGTATGTCATTATACTTGTGCCTGCCTTTTCCAGTTACTTTTTTTTTAATAAAATCCCACACTACTTTGCTTTTATTTTCAGCTTTATATTTTTTGTAACTGAATAACACTTTCTGGAGCAGAGAATACTCTCCTATTTTTTGCGCGCGTGATAACAATACAGGGGCTGTGGATTAGTGAAGTGCTTTTGTAAAGAACAAACACAGTTGTCTGGAAGGACTAGCTGTGAATTAGAGTAGCGCTTTTATTAAAAACGAACAGTTTTCTGAGAGGACTTTCTAATACTTTCAGTTGTTCATATATTTTCCTTAGATGCTGCAGTAGAAATGGTTACTTTTGGAAATGTTTTCTCAAAAATAAACTTAGACAGTCTGCAGTACAGAGAGAGTTACATTAATTTCCACGTACACATCATCTCAGGTTTCGTTTGCTAATGCCTTAGAAAAGGTATGTATCTTACTTTCAAAGAAAATTCTTTTACTGGCGTGTAGTTTTACAGGTGTCCCCAAGTACGTCTTTAGCTTTATTATCTGACAGTAATGATACGAAAGGCCAAAATCTATTATAAACGCTTTAGAATTATCTGTTTTAGTACATGGTCCAAGACTGAAGATGAACTTTTCGATAGTCTCGTAGCATTGTTTACCATTTGCGCCAAGTTAAAAGTGGTCAAAATGTTCAGAAAGTTATTTTTCATGTCTCAAGATACGACTATGTTAATTTTGAAGGCTGAGAATCTTGCCAGGACTTCAGTTAATCTGTTGAAGGAAATGTTCACATTAGCAGTAGGTTCACACACATGTTATTTAACCAGTAATAGCTATCGAGCTATGTTAGTTGAACGACTACCGATTCAAAACGTCTATCTGAGCTAACTGTGGACAGATCGTCTCTAACTTCAAAATGTGTGCCACCTCTGACATTAATAGATGCTCCTCCCACCCTTTAAACGAGTTTTACAGCAGCAACGAGCACATTCATACGACGACAACAATATACGTTGTAACTCGTCTCTGCACCAGTGCTCTGTAGTGCATACTACCGTGCTGTTCAAAAGACTATAATCCAACTTCAATCTAGCATACTTTGTTTTTAATGTACTGCATATTCTTATGAATGATAGGTTATTCAGAATAAGTTTCCGTGGCTATTTCAGACACTTTTAGCAGAAGGAAGCCTGTTTCCATCGTTTACCTTAAAAAAGACCTATTTCTCCTTCCAATGATAATAGGTCTTTGACCATGTACGTGAATAACTGAAAGATGCATTTGAAAGAGGCTTTACAGCAAGTAATTAAATTCAGTATCTTGGTGACTTAAAGGCACTGAAGCGCTCACGATGATATAAATATGTAGTTGTTAGTATTAACTGTCCGAATCATAATTTCATTTCTTTCTATTGGCAGTGTCGTATATCGTTTAGCAGGACCATCATCATGCGAAGTTTGTCCCAACAGTAGGTAAGGGCTATCTACACAATTGCACCAAATGCGGTTTTGGTAAATTAACGAGGTCAGATAATGGTTGCAATAGACGAAATCGGTCACCACCAGTAAATAGAAAGGAAGTTACGACTTAGATTATTAATTTTTATACGTACATAAAAAAACTTGTGTTCCAATACGTTGAAATTTTTATAAATATGTAATTATTTTGCCAAAAAGTATGTGCCGCGTCTCTTGACAGAAGGCGATTTAAGCTACGATCCAAGAGCTGCTCTTTGTACTATGTTCTTCTGAGACCTGTTTACGACGTTTTCTTCTGCTGCACGTCCTGCAACTGTTACAAAATGTGTACTTTAAATGTTCGCAGAGCATTAATTACGGAAGACACAGTGTTTATCGACAAGTGAGAAACACTTGTCTCAACTGAGGGGAAACCTCGGTGGAAAGTATTGACCAAGCATCGACTAGCACGTACCGGATCCGAAGGCTATCGGCAAATCAAACTGATGACAAGTGCAAACCTGCCTCCCATCGGTGCGGAACTTGACTGGTGATTGCGAATCCACTTGCTTACACATTTCCGAAACGAAAACACACATTTATTAACAACGTCACCTTACAGAGCAGAAAAACTTGGAAACTAGTATGACCGAGCAAACTGTACATTTCCAATCCTTAGCTGATTCCTGTCCTCGTCTCTCTGTCTTCTGCTATGTTTTAACCACACTGTAGTCAATTAAAATTTCAGTACCGTAAAGATGGCATGCTACAAACGAAAACCTGCATCTGTTGTAGGGGAAGGATGGGTAAAATTTTTATTTTAAGAGAAATTGAATTTTTGGAAAATCACGGCTTTTGATCTAAGCTTGTCGCTTACACATTTTGACGCTATAATATCTATACTGATCATCCAGAACAATATGACCACCGACCTGCTATCGATATGAGCCCGTCCAGGCGTTATCAGCGTCACCTGACGTGGAATGATTCCTAGTCAGAGACACACGCACGGTGCGTGTAATATCAGTGAGCGTGCGGTACGTGTGTAGAATGGAGAAGGCGCGCGATATATCTGAGTTTGACCGAGGACCTACTTCATCATGCCTATGGGAGAGCGCGAATCTGTCTTGATACTTGTACGGCGGGACGGAGAGAAGCTGGCGGCGACTCCATTATGCTCTGGGGAACATTTACATGGGCATCTATGGGTCCACTGGAGCTCACGCAAGGCACCATGACGGCCAAGGAGTATCGTACACTGGTTGCAGACCACGTACACCCCTTCATGAGTATCATGTTTTTTGAAG
This sequence comes from Schistocerca piceifrons, assembly GCF_021461385.2. Taxonomy (NCBI): domain Eukaryota; kingdom Metazoa; phylum Arthropoda; class Insecta; order Orthoptera; family Acrididae; genus Schistocerca; species Schistocerca piceifrons. Next base: position 616,640,130 of record NC_060139.1, read on the forward strand.
ACAGTGGCATTTTTCAAGATAACGCCCCATGTGAGAAGGCCAGGAGTGTGATGGAGCGGTTCGAGGGAACACAGTGGCGAGTTTCGCTGGATGTGCTGCCCTCCCCCCCTCCCCCCACCAATTCGCCACATCTGAACCCGATCGAACACATCTGGGAAGTGACTGAACGTGCCGTCAGAGCTCATCGCCCCCCTCGCCGGAACTTACGGTTGACTTATGTGTGCAGATGTGGTGCCAATTTCCTCTAGCGACCTACCGAGGCCTCATTGCTTCCATGCCACGATGCGCCACTTCTCTGTGCCAAAGGTAGACATACAGGCTATCAGCTAGGTGGTCATTGTTGGGTCTTGCCCACTCATCTCGTGTAAGGTGCCTAAGGGATGCTGCGTTCTCGGAATGCTATACGACAATTCAAGCAAACAACGTTAGTAGGCCGCCCGCATGGCCGAGCGGTTCTATGCGCTTCAGTCTGGAACCACGCGACTGCTACGGTTGCAGGTTCGAATCCTGCCTCGGGCATGGATGTGTGTGTTGTTCTTAGGTTAGTGAGGTTTAAGTAGTTCTAAGTTCTAGGGGACTGATGACCTCAGAAGTTAAGTCTCATAGTGCTCAGAGCCATTTGAACCATTTTGAACTTACCTATGAGTATAACATGGCCAGTGCCATCGCAACGGCATTCTATATTTTTCGGTCTGGTAATCGGACATGTTTTCTAGGCATCTTGATGCCCGAGTTTCTGAAACTGTACCAAGCGGCTGCGGCAGACCGGTTTCAATTCGATGTTTGTATTAGGTCAAATTAACTGGTAAGAGACGGGTTTTAAGTAATACGAATTAATTAATTCAAAATCGTGACAAGGGAGAGAATAACGGAAGATCGCCTTGCACAGAAAAGAATTGAAAAGTCGATCTGACTTGCAGTATTATGCGTGATATATGGAAATAACTTCCTCTTATTAGGGTAAATCCCTTGGAATCTTTTCCCACAGAGCAGTGCGGCCACTTTTCCCGATCGGACACCATGTCAATAGCAGTGGTTCACAGAGGAAACTATCAGCGGGAAGAAACAACAAGGGACTATATGTCTAGACCAAAAAATTTCTTTTTAAATATTAGTATGTAACGAAATACTACTCTATGTGTAAGTCAGCTACAAAGAATTATATAAAATTACATTAGACGACTGAAAATCGGAAAAGCATTTACTACAGAGTAACGGAACAAGTTTTCTCTGTAAAACTGTTACAACAAGGATCGTGTACATTAGAACTAATGTGACCACTTCTCGGCAGGTAGCAGCAATGTTCAAGGCAAAACACGTGCAGCGGCCATTTTTCCATCCTGCCCACTATACACCAAGTTTTCCTACTACATACATGAATAAGCAAATGATTAGTATTTCTGCGAAGCTGGAAAATGTACTTACGAATAACATCACTTAGATTCTGTAAGTAACAAAAGATTTCACAGCGGGTTTCTCATTCAGAAATAGCATTTGAATGTCGTTTGTTAGTGATAAGATGGTGCTATGCCTCTTGTAAGAAAGAGAAACGTCTACCAGGACGTATCGGAATGCGACAGTGGCACGACCCGGGTTCATCGAGACTGCACAGACTGTGTGCCAACGTTGGCAGCACCACAGAGTCCAGCGACCGCTGTTACGGTTCCAGCTGACGAGACGGCAGACAGAGGCGCGCTGACGGTGGTATGCCCAGCAACAGCGCTGAACGTGGCAGTGCCACCACCTCATCTTTTCAGAATGGTTCCAATGGAACGTATCCGTGTCTGGAGGCTCCGAGGACTTTGTGTTGTCTGGAGCTGCACGGAGTATGTCAGGTTTTATACTCTCTCTCTCTCACTCTCTGTCTATCTCTCTCTTTTGTCATTTGATGAAATCCATTATAGTCAGCGCCGGCGCTTCCTATATCTACATGTCACGGTGTGTGGCAGAAGGTACAGAGCTCATATCAGAACCGTTAGACCTTTTCCTGTTCCACTTGTTTGTGGCTTACGGGCAGGTAGTTTATCGGTACTATATTTATCGATACTCCATAGAGAATCAACTTCTTTTTACTTTAACATTGTGAAAATTATGTAAGAGGGAATGAAGGAAGTGATGTGTTTTATCTTTCATGCTGGAAAATTGACTGTATGAGATATGCTAGTAAGCCTCTCCGCGATGCTGAACTAACAGAAAAAAACTCTTGTTGAATCAAACAGCTCTTCCTTTAATCTTTTTTGTATCTTCCTTTAATTCAACTTCTTACTGATGTGTAAGCTAATATTCGAAATGTCGAACGCTTTTGAATATCTGTGACTTCTTTTAGTATAACTGGATACTGCGATAGTTAGTCAGAAAGTTTTAATTATCACAAGGCAGAAATCAACTGTGAGCCTGAAACTAGCTAATGATATTGGATTTTCTCTTCATAATCACTCTCCAATGTGTCATATTTTTCCCAACTACGGATGGCGTAGTGCAGTTTTTACAGACTGACCAACAAAATAAGAAAGTAGAAGAAGACAGAAAGAAAAAAATGGTAGCATTATTACATGAAGCCTGTGGTTATGAAATAATTCTCAAAAATTGACAGTACCTTCAAGTCGTACAACATGAGTATTCACTAACAATAAGTCAAGTTACAGGTTACCCAACAATACTGAAAACAACTGCAACATTTATTCAAATGCAGGTATCTATAAAATCATTTGTTCTGAATAGCCTATTCATACTGTAGGCCATACTGCTCATAATTTCAGTGTACGATATAAAGAAACATCAAAACTTTCTGATACACCTGTTAACTGAGTAATACCAACACACATCAACGACACAGGACATAAATTCGAAACTGTTAACAGTACCATAAAGATACAGCATAAACTAATGGAAGGTGTGTATGAAGGACTTGTGGTTCTTATACACAAGAAGCAAATATGACAAACTCTATTAAGTGAAAAAGCCGAATCCATCTCAGTTTCCTTAAGAGTTTTTCAGATATATTTATGTGTTACCAGTAAAATCTGAACAATAGTTATAACAGCCCATTTCTATTTATAATTTTCACGAAATAATGTTTGCCTATAGATTACGTACATAATTCAATAATAAAAATGTGCCAAAGCCGCTAGTTCAAAATTACAGATTTTCAGCACTGTAAATTAAAGTAGCGTCAAAATACTGTACTGTTATATAGATCTAAGAATCCATAAAATTAATGTCTCCATATTGCCATGTGCCCAGATTTTGTGAAAGCTAACGTGTTTGAACAATAACACTTGTAAAAACTGCAACATCAAAAAGTCTGAAGAGACAAACACGTGCAGCTAGCTGTGGGAGCATACAGCAAATACGATACAGCAAATACAAATGCGCTGATATGTAGTAAGCACAACTTGCACAAACATAGAGAAAAGTTTATAAATCACATCAGTGATACAGATAATGCGAACGTATCTCATCCAGTGCAAAACGAAACGGGACATTCCTACCACAGTCCTTTTTGTCAAACAGACAACGTATCTGTTTGTCACAAACAAATTCAACAGTTTAAAAGTACATGGCATGACCATCTAAACTCTTAGCGGTGTTAGAATTAAAGTAAAAGTTACTGAAGCAGTGTTCCAACAATTCTCTGAAACAGGTTCTACACAAATAATTTGAACATATGAATGAATGGCGAAAAAACAATAGTACAATGAGGAATAAAGAGGGGAAATCAGCGGCACTGTGAGAAGATTAAGTCCAGAGATACTGCTACAGAGAGATTGCAAGTGGATCCCCTCAACAAGCACATGAGACAGAGAAACCACAGAATGGGTAGGTGGAAGAACACAAGTAAAGAATGAATCAGAAGGAAGGAGGCAAGTGAGGTCTTACAAAACTGGCAGACGCCGAATAAAACTACAACACTGTACTTCATAATTATCACGTTACCTCTTATCACATTTAGAAATCTCAGACTATAAATTTAGATATTTTCTTATTATTTTTCAATACTAGTTATTTGAAGGACTGTAAAGCAAACTTATTAAAAACTACCCAAAAACAATGTTGTAAGGAATGTAGTAGATACGCATGTAGATCAGGATCTTTGCAATGTAAATAACAGTCGCTAATCAAAGATATTGTTGGTATGCCACTAACATTGGTGGTACTCGAGGGTTCACACAGAAAGAAAGATGCAAGTTAACAAGACATGAGATCGGACGTGGGTCGCGATGAAAGAGTTTGCAGAATATTTGTGTAAACATTCTGATGATAAAATATTAGGCAAGGCATTATGAAGGTAACGAGCAGACAGTGTTGTAGCCCATAGTGCAATTTTTCATTGAGAAAGGTTTCAAGAGAAGAATGGAAGAAAAATACTGTGCAGCCAAGCAGGTTACATTATGCTTCTAAATGGACGAAGAGCCCTTTGCCTAACACTAGTTTTCATAAAATTATTACATCCTACCTACAGCTGCTCCACCTCAAAGAAAGGTTGTGCCATTTCAGAAGTTCAGGAACGTAAAAGACTTATAAGTGTTGTAGAATCAGTTACCGAATATTACATTTTTTAACTTTAGTTCTTACCCAGTGTTGATAATTTTCCTACATAATCACTACCAATAGTAAGACCCTCTTCGTTCCACAATAATAGCGTAGTGTCACATTGTTGATACAGAGATGAAGTCTAATAGAAAAATATTCCTTATTCCAGTCGGTAAATTTTAAATTTTGCCGTTTCATTGAAAAGAGAAACTTTACAGTTTAACTGAAAATATAATTTTAGTTTTTCCACCTGCATTATCTTTTTGACGAAGAAATTTATTCATTATCAAAAGTAATTTGTCTCGCAAAGTAACAGTGCATAATGTAATTCAACAGCATTGTATAATTTTATGTTTTCACTTGTATGTTGTGTAATCTTGGCTTCTGTACTTTTGGCGTTGTCTGTTCTAAGTGCTGTTAATTGTGACATATTAAGTGTTCAGTAGTTATATTTCTGGCAATGGGTTTAGTTTGTTAGAATGAAATGATTAGTAAAAGTAACGTTCCTGTCATTATCGTCTTACATATTGCAGTTAGTAAACTACTTCTGATTTTGCATATTTGCAAAGTTTTCAGTGTCATGTTAAATATCTTTTGTAAATTTCACAATATCTTGCATTTTCCAGTGAGTCCTTGCATCAGTTGAATATTGTTGTTTATATAAATTTCAGTAATTGTTACGTAAATCCACCCACCACTGTCAGTTTCACAACTTTCGTCATCAGTAACGGCAGGTTCGCAAAATTTAAATATCATAATTCATAAAATTTTATCAAGCAATTAAAATCCATCAACACAGTTATACAAATTTTTGTGTTTGACCGTTATTAGTGCAACGCTGGTATTATAATTTTCCATGGTACACTTACCTGCAGGGTGTCGTGCGAATACTTCGGATTTGATGCTTTTTCTGAAAATTACAGAACATTATATACACATGTCGTTACTTACCGAATAGCATGGGTAGATTAGAAACAGACATAAGATAGTGGGGAAGTTTTGTTTCTTACTCCCACTTTAGCAAACGTTTCTGTGAACTGAAACACGACTACTTACAAAATTTTGTAAGCTCCATTATGATTTATCTTCTGCAAATTTCGACAATATGTAGTTATCTTTACTACTACTTAAGGCACTGGTGAAGAACTAGTGGAATTATGCCGGTTATTCAGATTCTTTGGAGTGTGTAGAAGCGAGACCCCGTAATTGTAAGCTGTGGCAATCTATGGATTTTGGTCATTTCTTGAACATATAACCAATTTCTTATCTGCACATCGTATACTTTAATCACGACTGCTTTTTTCAAATGATGATGAAGGAGGTGTAGAAACCGTAACGAGCCACTGATTTTCGCTTTTTAATACACCAGATCGCATTTTAGGATCCATGATTCACTCGAAGATAACATAAATACCATTTAGTTTCGGAAATCGGCTGATACTGTTCGCATCGCCGTAACTTTTTCCTACACTGTGAAAGAAATCAGCCTACAGTTGATGTCATTGCTAAGCCAAGGAAATAAAAAAATACTTTTTATTACTATACACGTCTTTGATGAACAGCATGCCAGTGCTTACTTCAAATTTTGTTCGCTGTGTTTTGTTCGGATGCGTCGGTCATGATTGAGTTGCTGCTTTAACATCATTGAACTAAACTACCAACTACGCTTAGTTTGAACGTCGAAGAACCGTGGCCAAGAAACACACAGGAAGCACAAGTAAATTGCACAGATGTATTTAACATTGAATTACAAATAAATCTATATGTTGCAACAAACAAATCTATCGTGTCATAGCTTGCACAATTTATAACAAATTCAAATGATAGTGGCAGCCTTCACAATCAAACGGCGCCTACCGCCTTTTTGACAGTCGAGCTCACAAATACGTTGACAGATACAAGGCTCAAGAGAAATCCAAACTATACCTATAAAATCATCACAGAACATACCATTAACAGTTGAAGCGGTCAATAATACACCAATTCAAAAACCAGAACACTGCTTTAATGAGATCAAAACTTACTCAGTCTATCTTGCCGTAAAAAAGAAAAAAACAGTTAATAAAACTTAGCGAGCAGGATATGAACCACAAAAAAAATAATAAAATTTGGTGATCAATAAATGAACCACATAATCATTACTAAAAAAGCAGAGGGTGGAAGAGCCGTGGCATTTATAAGAAAACCAAAATTCTTTGAATAGGACAGTCTTGAGAAGGATTTCATTAAATAGGTCTTAAAACACTAAGGCCAAAAAAGTTAAAACCTATTGACTGTCAGTCTAGGCTCAAAATAATCAGCAGACGCACACCAATCAGAATTTACAGCCTACCTTCCGGTAAGACTTACCTCAAAACACAATCACAAAAAAAGCATTTTAGTTCTCATCTCCCTGAGTTACAGGAAAACTAACGCTATAAGAATAAGTGTGACAGCAAACAAACAGATTGAAACAGCAAACTAAAGAATCTATATAATGAATGAAGCGGGTTTTCTGCCCCTCTTAAACACTGACAAAATTTCTAAGCATGCGGGCACCTTGAGGTCACTGAATGTACGAAACCTGAAGGCAAAGTCACACACGCAGACGTAGCTCTCACCATTTCACGCATTGAAGTATTGCTTTTTCTCCGCCGTAAGAGGCCGTAAGTACTTATCAGTGAGCATCCACAGTGCCCGTCAGCTCCGTACGATCCGCCGGATCGCACACAAATAACACGTCTATTAATGAGCGACGTGTACATGTTCACCAGCTAGAGCGACACCGCATAGGTCGCACTAGCTCTTCACTCCAACGTTCACAACTGACTACCCAGACAGGGCGCTGCTAGCCAAGCCCCTCGTAGACAACACACTGGCGGACGGCACACTCAGAGGCTCCTGCTTCAGCCGGCCCACGTGCGATCCTTTATTCCGAGTTATGTGACTCTGCCGCGCCGTAGCAAGGTGCCGGGGTAGTGCAGCCTCGAGAACGATCGCTGAACTCTGCCTGTCGATAGTGGACCTGCTCAATGATAATCGATAATACATCACCGCTGATGGAGATGTTCCTTACAAGTCGATCGCAACTGGGTTTTCTATTTGATCAAAATACACTGACAAGAAAAAAAGAAGAAAAGAAAAAAAAGGAAACCGCAATACCAAGGATGAAATTGTGCGATATAAACGAAAGTTCGTATGCGTTTTTCTACATCTGAAAGACGATGTCTATTCAAATTTCTTGTCGGTTGCATAAGAGTGGGGCTAGTAGCGCCAGTATGAGAATGCAAACCAGGTTTGCTTTAAATACGCGCTGTAACGGTCGTGAGCGTTAGTTAACTTTGAGACTGGACGTGGTGGGTTAAGGTTAGTCATGACTGCCTTTAAGGCGACAAAGATGCCATTATCAACACGAATGCTGACAGTGGTGGTCACGAGAATGTATGGACGGCAACGTGACACGAGAGAGAGGGAAGATCATTGTGTTTGGCGTAAGACTCTGGCACAGTGCATCTGCAGTAGCAGTCTGAGCAACAGTTGGCACCATAGTGACACAATGAACTGTTACAAATCGGTGATTTCAAGGACAGCTCCAAACTATAAGCCCTTCGATGTGCTTTCCACTGTTCCCAAACCATCGCCATTTGCTATCTCAGTGGTGCCAAGCGGGAGCTCATTGGAGGGGAGGGTGGCAGTCTGTTATGTTTTCTGATGAAAACTGATCCTGCTTTGGTGCCAGTCATGGCCGTGTCGTCGTCAGACAGATGCCAGTTGCAAACAATCTCTCTGTGTGCTAGGAACACTGAACATTCAACTGGAGCTATAGTTTAGGGTGTGATTTGGTATGACAGCTCGTGCTTCCCCCCCCCCCCCCCCCTCCCCCTTAAGTGATTCGACATGTTGTCATTCATGAATAGGATTCCAGGGAGTGTTTTCCAATAGGATAGCGCATGCCCACGTAGCGCTGTCGCTACCAAACATGCTCTACAGGTATCGACATGTTGCCTTGATCTGCTCGACTGCCAGATCCATCTTCAGTCGAGGATGTATGGCACATCATCAGACGACATCTCCAGCGCCATCTACCGTCTCTATATTGACCGACCAAGTGCAACAGCCGTTTGTGTGTGTTTGTGTGTGTGTGTGTGTGTGTGTGAGAGAGAGAGAGAGAGAGAGAGAGAGAGAGAGTGAGAGAGAGAGAGAGAGTGAGAGAGTGAGAGAGAGAGTGAGAGGGAGGGAGAAAGTGTGTTTGTGTTTCTGTGTGTGATAGAGAGAGAGAGAGAGAGAGAAGGGAAGGGGAGGGAGGGAGACGGAGGGAGGGAGAGATAGAGGGATAGAGAGAGAGAGAGGGAGGGGGGGACAAAGAGAGGGGTAGAGAGAGAGAGAAAGAAGATGAGGAAATGAGAGATTCATTAATTTTTTATTGTGCTTATGTTTCATATTTCTGTTTGTTATTGGTTTAGTGACTAACATGATCAGTAAGTTATGGCTTATGTTGATTTATTCATTAATTACTTTCTTTTTCCATGCAAGGTCTCTTTGTGCGAGTACGTGAATGACTTCCTGTAATGCCAGGAGTTTTTTGTTGTGATTGTTGACTCTAATAATTTTCATGTCTTGTTCCATGTAGGATGGTTCACGTCCTTGTTTTATCAGGTGTTCAGCAAAGGTGGAACTGCTATTTTCATACTTCCAGCTTCTTATATGCTCCTTCTTATAGTGACAACGATTCCGTATCTGTACTTGCTTACCCGTATTTTCATTATTCTTAATACATGCCTTTCCCAAGCGACGGGGAACGGTAGGTGCATGTGTCATTTAAAAATCCTAATTAACCGGAAGTGTAGGTCCGTTATATGACCTTATAGGGTCATATCTTGATAAGATTTCAAAATGGTGCAAAGATGAGCAATTTTCTTTAAATGTTCGTAAATGTAAAACTGTGCAAATCACACAACGCATAATAAGGGGTTCCCTTCATTATCAATGAGTGTGAATTTGAATCAGTCATCTGGCATCAATACGTGAAGAAATATGAGATGAAATGGTCACATATGTTTAACTGTAGGCTGACTTTTATACACTGGTAGGATACCAGGAAAATGTAGTTTAGAAAGGACACTCGTCCGTCCCATCCAAGAATATTTATCCAGTGTGGGACCCACAAAAAATAGGACTAACAGATGAATTTGAGCGGACACAAAAAAGGACAGCACGAGTAGTCACGGGAGGACGTCATCGCTGGGAAATCTGAATTACCAGACGTTTGAAGATGGGCGTCTGTTGTCCCGTGAAGATTACTTACGAAGATTCGAGAAATTGTATTAACTGAAAGTTCTATAAGTACAGGAAGTTCTGAAATTCCCGTTACAGACTTTTAGGACTTGTAGAGGGAAATGAGTAGGCATACATAATATTTTGAACAGAAACCAATGTGCGGAAACGTCAGACAACGACCCTTTTTTTTTTTGTCATCAGGCTACTGACTGGTTTGATGCGGCCCGCCACGAATTCCTTTCCTGTGCTAACCTCTTCATCTCAGAGTAGCACTTGCAACCTACGTCCTCAATTATTTGCTTGACGTATTCCAATCTCTGTCTTCTTCTACAGTTTTTGCCCTCTACAGCTCCCTCTAGTACCATGGAAGTTATTCCCTCATGTCTTAACAGATGTCCTATCATCCTGTCCCTTCTCCTTATAAGCGTTTTCCACATATGCCTTTCCTCTCCGATTCTGCCTAGAACCTCCTCATTCCTTACCTTATCAGTCCACCTAATTTTCAACATTCGTCTATAGCACCACATCTCAAATGCTTCGATTCTCTTCTGTTCCGGTTTTCCCACAGTTCATGTTTCACTACCATACAATGCTCTACTCCAGACGTACATCCTCAGAAGTTTCTTCCTCAAATTAAGGCCGGTATTTGATATTAATAGACTTCTCTTGGCCAGAAATGCCTTTTTTGCCATAGCGAGTCTGCTTTTGATGTCCTCCTTGCTCCGTCCGTCATTGGTTATTTTACTGCCTAGGTGGCACAATTCCTTAAATTCATTGACTTCGTGACCATCAATCCTGATGTTAAGTTTCTCGCTGTTCTCATTTCTACTACTTCTCATTACCTTCGTCTTTCTCCGATTTACTCTCAAACCATACTGTGTACTCATTAGACTGTTCATTCCGTTCAGCAGATCGTTTAATTCTTCTTCACTTTCACTCAGGATAGCTATGTCATCAGCGAATCGTATCATTGATATCCTTTCACCTTGTATTTTAATTCCACTCCTGAACCTTTCTTTTATTTCCATCATTGCTTCTTCGATGTACAGATTGAGGAGTAGGGGCGAAAGGCTACAGCCTCGTCTTACACCCTTCTTAATACGAGCACTTCGTTCTTGATCGTCCACTCTTATTATTCCCTCTTGGTTGTTGTACATATTGTATATGACCCGTCTCTCCCTATAGCTTACCCCTACTTTTTTCAGAATCTCGAACGGCTTGCACCATTTTATATTGTCGAACGCTTTTTCCAGGTCGACAAATCCTATGAAAGTGTCTTGATTTTTCTTTAGCCTTGCTTCCATTATTAGCCGTAAAGTCAGAATTGCCTCTCTCGTCCCTTTACTTTTCCTAAAGCCAAACTGATCGTCACCTAGCGCATTCTCAATTTTCTTTTCCATTCTTCTGTATATTATTCTTGTAAGCAGCTTCGATGCATGAGCTGTTAAGCTGATTGTGCGATAATTCTCGCACTTGTCAGCTCTTGCCGTCTTCGGAACTGTGTGGATGATGCTTTTCCGAAAGTCAGATGGTATGTCGCCAGACTCATATATTCTACACACCAACGTGAATAGTCGTTTTGTTGCCACTACCCCCAATGATTTTAGAAATTCTGATGGAATGTTATCTATCCCTTCTGCCTTATTTGACCGTAAGTCCTCCAAAGCTCTTTTAAATTCCGATTCTAATACTGGATCCCCTATCTCTTCTAAATCGACTCCTGTTTCTTCTTCTATCACATCAGACAAATCTTCACCCTCATAGAGGCTTTCAATGTATTCTTTCCACCTATCAGCTCTCTCCTCTGCATTTAACAGTGGAATTCCTGCTGCACTCTTAATGTTTCCACCGTTGCTTTTAATGTCACCAAAGGTTGTTTTGACTTTCCTGTATGCTGAATCTGTCCTTCCGACAATCATATCTTTTTCGATGTCTTCACATTTTTCCTGCAGCCATTTCGTCTTAGCTTCCCTGCACTTCCTATTTATTGCATTCGACAGCGACTTGTATTTCTGTATTCCTGATTTTCCGGGAACATGTTTGTACTTCCTCTTTTCATCAATCAACTGAAGTATTTCTTCTGTTATCCATGGTTTCTCCGCAGCTACCTTCTTTGTACCTATGTTTTCCTTCCCAACTTCTGTGATGGCTCTTTTTAGAGATGTCCATTCCTCTTCAACTGTACTGCCTATTCCTTATTGCTGTATCTATAGCGTTAGAGAACTTCAAACGCATCTCGTCATTCCTTAGTACTTCCGTATCCCACTTCTTTGGGTATTGATCCTTCCTGACTAATGTCTTGAACTTCAGCCTACTCTTCATCACTACTATATTGTGATCTGAGTCTATATCTGCTCCTGGGTTCGCCTTACAATCCAGAATCTGATTTCGGAATCTCTGTCTGACCATGAAGTAATCTAATTGACATCTTCCCGTATCTCCCGGCCTTTTCCAAGTATACCTCCTCCTCTTGTGATTCTTGAACAGGGTATTCGCTATTACTAGCTGAAACTTGTTACAGAACTCAATTAGTCTTTCTCCTCTTTCATTCCTTGTCCCAAGCCCATATTCTCCTGTAACCTTTTCTTCTACTCCTTCCCGTACAACTGCATTCCAGTCGCCCATGACTATTAGATTTTCGTCCCCCTTTACATACTGCATTACCCTTTCAATATCCTCATACACTTTCTGTATCTGTTCATCTTCAGCTTGCGACGTCGGCATGTATACCTGAACTATCGTTGTCGGTGTTGGTCTGCTGTCGATTCTGATTAGAACAACCCGGTCACTGAACTGTTCACAGTAACACACGCTCTGCCCTACCTTCCTATTCATAACGAATCCTACACCTGTTATACCATTTTCTGCTGCTGTAGATATTGCCCAATACTCATCTGACCAGTAATCCTTGTCTTCCTTCCACTTCACTTCACTGACCCCTACTATATCTAGATTGAGCCTTTGCATTTCCCTTTTCAGATTTTCTAGTTTCCCTACCACGTTCAAGCTCCGTACATTCCACGCCCCGACTCGTAGAACGTTATCCTTTCGTTGATTATTCAATCTTTTTCTCATGGTAACCTCCCCCTTGGCAGTCCCCTCCCGGAGATCCGAATGGGGGACTATTCCTGAATCTTTTGCCAATGGAGGGACCATCATGACACTTCTTCAATTACAGGCCACTTGTCCTGTGGATACACGTTACGTGTCTTTAATGCAGAGTTTCCATTGCCTTCTGCATCTTCATGTCGTTGATCATTGCTGATTCTTCCGCCTTTAGGGGCAATTTCCCACCCCTAGGACAAGAGAGTGCCATGAACCTCTATCCATTCCTCCGCCCTCTTTGACAAGGCCGTTGGCAGAATGAGGCTGACTTCTTATGCCGGATTATGCTGATTATTTATCAAAATTTAGGCACTGGCGGGGATTGAACCCGGCACCGAAGACGTTTTGATTATGAATCAAAGACACTACACCTAGACCCTACAAAGCGTCAAAGTGAGAGCCGCTGGCACCTATAAATATACAGGGTGATTCCGTGATGATGTTATAAACTTCCTAGCATGATGAAGAAGGATAAATTTGAGGTTAAGGTCCCTGTACTGGAATCGAACGAGTCGAACGTTATAAATGAAAACCGTTCTGATATCTCTAGCAGAGGAATACATGTACTGGTACAGTTGCTGATAAGACTGTGGGGTAGGCAACTTTTAGAGATGGTAGTATCCACCAAAGCAAAAAAATTCTAGTGAACATGGGCCCTAAAATGCATACCTTAAAAGCTATGAGCATTTGTCTAATAGAGGAGATGTGTCTTGCAGTAGCGAAGTATCCTCATAAGAGTGACGCTTGAGGTGGTATTAAGAGCGATGGCTCTGGACGATGGATGACTGGAAACGAGTGATTTGGAATAATGAATGATGATGTACTCTGTGTGAATCCAGTGGAGGGGTCTGGGATTGGTGAATGCCTTGAGAACGTAACCTGCCCTTCACATGTAGTGCCATCAGTGTAGTCCAAAGAAGGTGGTGTTGCAGTATGGGTGTTTGTAATGGTTAGCGTATGGTATCTCCATTACGCCTAAGAAAACTCTAAATGCAGAAAGATACAAACACATTTTACAGTGTGTACACTGCGTGCAGTAGAGCGACAGTTTGCAGACGATGATTGTATCAGCTTGACAATGCTTTCTGTCGTAAAGCAGCATATGAGAGGCAATTGTTGTGGACAACAACATTAATGAAATTCCACAAAGGAATTAACGACATTATCTGCTAGGGGCAATTCACTGAAATCAATGGGGAAAGTTGTCAGTTTGTACCGGATTAGAATTCGAACACGGGTCTCCTGCTTACTTGGCGGATTGTGCCATCCGGACGTAGTGATCATCGCAACTGCTCGCACTACCCTAGCACGCCTCCCGTCAGACCCTAATTCTTAACTTAGGTACACACTACAGATGAGTGCCCCTTCATCAGTCGCAGCATTTCGTCTATTCCTGTAAGAGTTCGAACGTAGTGTGCATCTGGACAGAAATGATCAATTGGTCGTCCTCCCCTTAATAATATCCAACGTACTGTTGGATAGAGCAAACTCTCCAGTTCTACATGGTCCACGCCAGGTAGAAGGAGTATGCGCCCACTTCAGTTCAAGTAGAAATGGTGTCGGGACAATAGAAAGCGTTTTGTGTTCTATGTTTCGTGCAGTGCTGGTCAGCGAGACTATCGTACTAGGTATGGTGTGGATCCTCCTACAGCACGGAGCATTAGACAATGGCGTGAACAGTTCCGAGAAACAGGTTGTTTGTGTAAAGGCAAATCGCCGGGCCATACCTGAGAGTCTGATACAGACGTCGAACACATCCGACAAGGTATTAGCAGAAATGAAGCTGTGAGGACGGGTCATGAGTCGTGCTTGGGTAGCTCAATTGGTGGAGCGCTTGTCCGCGAAGGCAAAGGTCCCGAGACAACGTGTGGACTTCTGTAATTCGTTCTTGGCAAAATGGAGGATGACAGTTTTCTTCCACGCTTAGTGTTCAGTGCCGAGGCAACATTACATTTAAATGGAAAGGTGAACCGTCACAATGAGAAACTATGGAGTATGGAACAACCACTAGATGTTGTACAACATGAGAGGGACTCCCCAAAATTTAATGTGTTTCGTGCAGTTTCACGGGAAAAGATGTATTACCCATTTTTCTTTGCTGAGAACACTGTTGCAGGAAGCACATATCTCGATATGCTTGAGAACTTTCTTTTCCTACACCTGGAGACTGTTTCTAAAGACTTCATTTATCAACAGGATGGAGCACCACCACACTTGCATCTAGAAGTGGGTGAATCTTTAAATCAAAGGGTTACTGGACGATGGATTGGTCGCACTGGACCAAATGATTCAGCTTTACATTACTGGCCTCCAAGGTCACCGGACCTGACTATATGTGAATATTTCTTGTGGGCGTTTATAAAAGGCTGTTTATGTGCCTCCATAACAGCAGCTGTGGAAGGTTTAACTCAAGAAATACTCGCTGCAGTGTGGGAACAGTTTGAAGACCGCCTTGACATATGCCGTGTATCTCAAGGAGGGAATACTGAACACCTATGAGAACATGTCCAAAAGAAAAAAATACCACATATATTAATGAAATAGATTGGCCTTCCCAGAGTCCTGACCTGAACCCTGAGGAATAGCTTTGGGATGAAGTAGAACGCCGACCTTTCTGCATGTCCCAGAGTCCAATACCTCTACCTTCTCAGATTTCAGTCCGAACGAGGTGGCGCAGTGGCTAGCTCACTGGAATTGCATTCGGGAGGACGACGGTTGAAGCCCGCGTCCGGCCCTCCTGAGTTCGGTTTTGTGTGATTTCTCTAAATCTCCTCAGGCAAATAGCAGAAGGGTTCCTTCGAAAGGGCACGGCCGAATTCCTTCCCCATCCTTTCCTCCCGTCTTGTGCTCCGTCTCTAATAACGCTACTTTCTCATCATCTTCTCTGGTTTCAGAATGGGCTGTCATTCCTCTGATGACATTCAGACACATCACTGAATGTGTCCCCAGCAGGATTCAAGTCTTCATAAAAGCGAAAGGTGTTCATAATGGTTCAAATGGCTCTGAGCACTATGGGACCTGCTGAGATCATCAGTCCCCTAGAACTTAGAACTACTTAAACCTAACCAACCTGAGGACATCACACAAGTCCATGCCCGAGGCAGGAGTCAAACCTGCGACCGCAACGGTCGCTCGGCCACCCCGGCCGGCAAGGTGTTCATACTCTATATTAATGTCCACTAATAGTTGTCCCGATACGTTTGGTCAGATAGTGTACTACCGTTGCAGACAGTTTGTTTGCAATATCCTTGTGCAGAGTCGCTTCAAGATCACCGTTGGGTGTAGCTGTTCCGCGGCGAGGCGATCCATTGTGGGCGGCGCAGCAAGGCAGCCAGAGACATAGGGCCGAGGCGGGCAGCTAAGTAGAGGCGACAGCGGCGGTCAACAGCTGCGGCGTGTCGTGTTGTCGCGCGTGGTTAGCGGCTGCGCCGGCAGCTCCCGGGTTCCACACGCTGTTTGCGCGCCGCGCCGCGCTAACCACAGGCGACAACAGGCGCCGTCGCGGGACGCTCGCTGCTCGCCACTGGACCTCCATCCGCGGCCGCAGCGCGCCTCGCCCAGCCACACCTGCTGCTCCTCGCCTGTTGCCACACAGGGCGACGTGGCGCAAAGGGAAGGCACTGCATGCTGCTTTCTCTTTCCGGAGGACATAGACTGAAATAACCCGTCTGGCCATCCACAACATTTCCGTAAACCCCATAAGGGAAATGCCGTGATGGTTCCTTTCAAAACGGTATGGGCGATATCATTTCCAAACCCAAGCTTGGGCTTAGTTCTTCAGCGACCTCGTCGTCGACGGTACCTTATATCTTAACTATCCTTTCGTTGCCCCTGCCGTCTGTGTACTGCTAAAAAGAATTAGGAGAACAGGTGTATCAACGTCCTGTATGTTATATCCATTTTGATACAGGTGCTACCTGTGGTCTTATTGCATAGCTTGTCACCTTTGCTTTGAGTGAATACAACAACGAAAGTTAGTCGGCATCTATCGACTTTGTTATGCATTACAGTATCAGTTGCCCCTCAGAAGGATGTGAGAGCCGGTGTTCCACTCTGCTTTAATGAAGTACACTGACGGTGGTTGTCCCTAGCGGATGTTGTATATAACCAAGCACTTGCAGTGCGACGCGTTAATTCACAGCAAATTGCAAGGGCAGTCTGTTGGACCCAAGAAGGTTGAACTTTTCGTTGTGTTGCTGCAGATGCCGGTGACTATCTGTCATCCATAGATGGTGGACACGCCACAGTGAGACATTTCAGTACTTAATTCAAGTTGAGCAAGGTCGCCGACACATTAGATCGGTATCTGGTTTTCTCTACACTGTGGAGTCATACGACTACTGCCAGAGCACTTCTGGACGATCTCAGAAGGGGCATTTGAGCCGCTGTGTCCGATCAAACTATAAAAAGTCCTATAAACAGACGTCGTGTTCGAGTACTCCGCTTGACACGACAATATCTGGCAGCTTGCCTTCAGTTCTGGCTTTCCCGTGTCAACTGGCAACTGCATCACTGGCGAAATCTGTTATTCACAGACGAGTCTAGATTTACTGTGAGGCAAGGTGATGGTCGCGTTCGTATGTGGAGACATCATGATGAGCGGAACGTACCAAAAGTTGTCCAGAGTCGGCCAATCTTCTGTGATGGTTTGGGGAGGCATGAAAGTTAATAGCCGCACGTTCCTCGTCATTGTCCATGGTCGCCTTAGCGCTAAGCAGATATCGAACAGATCTTGTTGGACCATGTGGTGGCTGCTGCATCCGGTGGTACCCCTGAACTCCTTCTCATGCACGATAACGCCAGAGCTCATGTGGCGGACGTCACGAGGGATATCTTACGCTGCCTGGAAATTGACGGAGTGCCCAGCGATGGATCCCGATCTAAACACCGTAGACCAAGTACTGGACATGTCTGACAGTGGTGTTCGTGGTCATCCTGTTCCACCACAGATTCTTCAAGAACTCTTAAGCGTTTTTGTCGAAGAATGGGAACGGATACCACAGGGGCCGGCCGAACTGGCCGAGCCAATCTAGGCGCTACAGTCTGGAAACGCGCGACCGCTACGGTCGCAGGTTCGAATCCTGCCTCGGGCATGGATGTGTGTGATGTCCTTAGGTTAGTTAGGTTTAAGTAGTTCTAAGTTCTAGGGGACTGATGACCTCAGCAGTTAAGTCCCATAATGCTCAGAGCCATTTGATACCACAGGGTGACCTCTGTAGCATTATACAGGGCGTGCCACGTAGGTGTGAGGCGGTGATAAACGCTCACGGAGGGCATACATGTAATCGAAGCTCACAAATTCCCATGAAGAGAACCAAAGATGATAGGAGAATGTTTGTTTCTACTTTGTTTTCGATATCTCTCAGTTATTTCAGTTCTTGTTATGTAAGTGTACGATCATGTAATGATGTTTTCTTGTGTACCTAGTTTGTGAAAAATGAAGGTATAATTGGGCAACATATCCTGTACTTAAATATTGCGCATTGGACTACAGCAGACGCCCAATGTCATGTTCCCTTAATTATTTTGAGCAGTGTATCTACTATGCATTCCGCGGAAAAGAATAATTCATTAAAGCTTTACCTAGAGGAAACAACGTTCCTACAAATAAGCGAAAGCCAATTAAAAGTATAGCGATCGTCGGCGGCGGTTATGCAAATGCTGTGCTGTTCCTCCGTCTCCAAATTACAAACAACAGAGAACCAGAGTTTGTTCAATTCGTGGACGGAGGCCGTAGGCGACAGTACTCCCATTTGATACGTGGACGGTGGACGTCACGAAAATCAAAAGAATTGCAGAGGTTCTTCATTTTCTGGAATAGCATCGAAGTAAATGGGGGATTCAATCTGAAACCCAGGAGCAGGTACTTACACAAATGAAATGTCAGTTTCAGAGACAATTCCACGCTGCGAGTGATGCTGTTGGTCCACACCACGGTATTCTTCTTAGCTTCATTCCTCAGTTTCCTGGATAGAGTTGAGGAGTATTCTGCGTTAATAGTCCGTACGGGCTTTCTGATGGAAAAAGCCATACTCGCTTGTGATCAATTGATTCACAGAAAATGACAATACTCAAACCTTAGTCTAACTGAGCGGGAGGATAGGACAGAAGTGCGATACGTTTTAGTTATAAATGCTTCGATGAAGTCTGATTTTATAGCTTGTTGTACAAATTTGTTATATATGACTGATTTAATTTTTATCAGGGCTGGAATTTCTTGAACGATTCACACAAACGGTTTACCAATTTAGATCAGAGTAGGGCATGTATATCCGTTTTTTAAAAGTCCGCGCTACGCATTTAAGTGTTTAAGATACGGGCTTAAATCAGACCAAAACGTTGTTTATATTTTACGTGGTTTCCCCAAATCCCTGCAGGCCGCGACTGCTTTCTTCCACAATTCGTCAATCCGAGGTAGCTTTCCCTGGTAGACGACGCTTGAGGGCCTTACTCTCCTTTTTACATTTAAAATGAACAGAACTCGTAATTATAGAATAATAAAAGATCAAGAGGAAGCCTGCAAAGAAAAAAAAAATTCAAGACAGTTATTCACATGGAGTTTCCCACAATATCTCTCGACTGTCAAATATCAATTGGCTGCTTGCACTGCGGTGCTCTATGATTTATTCCTGGCAATATTCGCACATCCTTCTACGAAGAGTGTCTGTTCATTACGACTGCAAAGATAACTGAGAAAGTTAAAATTAAGATACCCTAGTACGACATCTTGACATTGAGAAAATGTGACATGTGGCAGTGCTAGACCAGGTCTTCGTCTAATCTAGAAACCAGTGTGGTAATGCTTTCACTGTCAAGGCGACAGCACCAACTCGTCATCACCGGTACGTTCAGATTTGGGGTATACGCAGGGCTTGGCCAAAAATGAAAGCGACGGAAGTGGGAGCTCCCGATGGCCAAGCGTTTAGAAAGAAATAGCAGTTTTCGCTCGGGTCGAGTGAGTCTGTTATGTTAGCACAGTTTCCAGCCGATAGTTTGTGCATCGGAAAGTGTACAGAACGGTAATCCGAGAGTCGTGGGGTTGAGTCTCCATGCGAGATCTCTTATTTACAAGTTTACGGTACTTACCCTACAAATAAATCGTGAAAGTCAAGGAGTACACGAGATCTTATTTGCACGAGCTGGTACGATATTGATCGTAAATACGGGGGAACCTGTTGTTAATGATACAAACGGAATACAAAATTCTCTATACTTTAGTTACAATTCTTTCTTGGAAAATTATTTATAGAATCCTCATGGAAGTTGTTAATTCAGTCCTTTCTCGAAAATTACTTGGAATCACAACTTTTCTCTAGTCTTTCCTTTTAATGCCTTTTACAAACATATTAATAAATACAACTTATTGAACATTATTTCGGTTTATTTAGAGTGAAAATTTAGAAAACAGATAAAGTTTCCGCCTGGCGACTCGCCGCCATGAGCTTCTCATTACTGCTATACTCTTCCCGCTGCGCCAACTGCAGTCTGGGAAATATTTTAAGGCGCGCGGGATTAGCTTAGCGGTCTTGGGCACTGCAGCCATGGACTGTGCGGCTGGTCCCGGTGGAGGTTCGAGTCCTCCCTCCGTCATGGGTGTGTGTGTTTGTCCTTAGGATAATTTAGGTTAAGTA
Organism: Schistocerca piceifrons; assembly: GCF_021461385.2. Taxonomy (NCBI): domain Eukaryota; kingdom Metazoa; phylum Arthropoda; class Insecta; order Orthoptera; family Acrididae; genus Schistocerca; species Schistocerca piceifrons. Next base: position 616,660,655 of record NC_060139.1, read on the forward strand.
GCGTGTGAGCTTAGGGACAGATGACCTTAGCCGTTGTAAGTAGGCTGTTTAGGTTTTTTTATTGGTAACGCCACCTCTGTATGAAAATCACTGGCTGTGCTGTGTGCAGTATGTGGCTGCTTTGCATTGTTGTAATACTCGCCATTGTAGTGTTAGGCAGCTGGCTGTGAACAGCGCGTAGCGTTGCGCAGTTGGAGGTGAGCCGCCAGCAGTGGTGGATGTGGGGAGAGAGATGGCGGAGTTTTGAAATTTGTCATGAACTGCTATATTTATATATGGTGATATCAAGGTAAATACATTGTTTGTTCTCTATTAATATCTTTGATTTGCTAACTATCCCTATCAGTAGTTAGTGCCTTCCACAGTTTGAATCTTTTATTTAGCTGCCAGTAGTGGCGCTCGCTGTATTGCAGTAGCTTGAGCAGCGAAGATTTTTGTGAGGTAAGTGATTTGTGAAAGGTATAGTTTAATATTAGTCAGGGCCATTCTTTTGTAGGGAATTTTGAAAGTCAGATTGCGTTGCGCTAAAAAATATTGTGTGTCAGGTTAAGCACAGTCATGTATAAATTGTTCAAAAGGGGACGTTACACCGTTAAGCCACATAAGATTTCACACACATCTGAACTTTTTTTTTTTAAATACTTTAAACATATGGTTCATGTCTCGCCTTACCCACGCAAAAAAAATTATTTTTTTCTAAGCCCTTGGGCATCTGGAGCTCCCATTTCTGTCACATTTCTTTCTGGGCTAGCCCTGCATATCTCATGTATTTGGACAACATCGTTGATCACGACTAGGCGCGGTCCGCTACGTATGAGCTCAGATGGTCTACCCAAGCACTTACATTTGTTTCCATGTTTCTGGATTCTCAGTGGCTCCCCTGAAGAGACGGGATAGCTGTAGGAACATATACGCTATCGCAGGTTGGGGCACGGAGAAATCGACAGTGGCGAATCGCGCGCTGTGTGAGGTCGACTACATAATAAAATTTCGCAGACTCAGAGATTCTCGCTGTGGAGAGGAGCTACTAGACTCAGTTGTTCATGGAAACGATGTAAATTCAGAAATGTGATAATAGTTTCATCAAGAAGGAAGAAATCGTCAAGGTAAACGTATCTTTAATTCCCCTACTGCAGTGAATGACCATCGCACGTAACAAGCTGAGAGCCATAGCAACAATGACCAGGGAAAAGCTTCTCCTGCGTATTTAGTGGGAACAAGTATACATTTTGGTTGGGAAAGAGGAGACTGTCACTACAATACACAAGTTTTACGTCTCCTTTTGTTCCAAATTCTCATGCAGTTTCTCCGAGCGCGATGTTAGATTACTGATTCAATACAAACGACCTTCTGTGTGTTTGAAGCTAAACAACGTGGCTTATAAATTTATTACAGAACGCTGAGCAAGGTACAGTTAGTTTTCTTATCTAACACAGCACCACTTCACCAATAAGATGCAGAGAGACGCCGTGAATATTCCTGAAAATATTTTTCAGTTGAATTCATAGGCTTAAACTAGCGGTATTTCAATTGTCTGTGCATATGCACTTCATTTCTTGTACAACATAAAAACAGAGGAGATACCTGTACTGTGGCTGGCAGTCTACATTGAAAAGTTTAAGAGGTTGCAGTTGTTTGCGTGGAAGAGTGACAACAAATGATTTACTGTTATTTAAACAGAGTGAATAAGTGCAACTAATCAACTTTGCTATCTAGCCACATCTGGTTAATGCTTAATTATTTAATTCCGTGTGACTAATGATGCATACACAAAATCAACGGACTAATAATACGTTACAAACGAAATGGATTGATAATATACATCTGAATGTAGAGAACATCGAAAATCAGCGGAACTAATTTACCGTTTTTTTTTAATAAAATCATGGATAATACTGCCGACTACATAAGACCACCATACTGACTGCTGTATTCCTGCGTTCGTAATCACACTTTCAACATTCTCGCAGCCATTTGGAGTCATCGGACAAATTTCCATCTACTTCCGATCAATCTCGAGGGAGTGTCATACCTGAACATAAAGCTAAAAGAAAGCGATGCTGTGCTTTGCTTGTAGCTGTGTAATTATGACAAATGAACTCTTGCGAACCATAAATACGAAACAGGCCAGCCCCTTCAGGGCTAACCGGAGACACGGTAATCTTATACATGGAAAACAAAACAAGAAAACTATATTTGCCGGAAGAACTGGCCACCATTTGCGAAATGAAATATTACAATTTTCTGAATGTGCGAAGTAATGCCAACGGAATGAGTTTTCTCATTGTCTTTGTAGAATTATTCTAACGCAGATACGTAATTATAAATTTGCAGTGCCTCTCTGACGAAATGGCTAGATGACAACCACAGGCTTAGGAAATGACGAATACGTAGGCGACCAATATAACAGCATTATGGTTCAGCCAATATCTGCGCTTTCACAGCAATACCGCCGACATGTCAGTTCACAGCAACTTCCGGAGCTCTGCATAAGCATCAACTTGACACTGTTGGAGACCACGTCGTACGGCACAACGCGGCCTGATGGAGTGTGAGGTGTGAAATAAGAGGCCACTCGCAGAATGTGGCGTTTCCCCCCTATATCTCCGTGAGATTATTCAGCCAAAAGTTTCTGAGAAGGGCGACATAAATTAACTGTTCATAACTGATCTCTAACTAAATAATTTCCTGCTACATGGAAGGGACCCACAGTGATGATGAACAATGAATTCTCTAATAATAACGTATACTCACAGGAATTTCAGTTCCATTGACTTAAACATTACCTTCATGGGTCCATCATCATATCTTTGCTCTCACAATGGGGACTGCATAACGCCCCTGAGTAGGTTGGCAGGCATCATTATTCGAAAGCGGAGGCCGATCAGACACACACAATTCTCTCTATGTACAACAGGCAAATGATCGGACAAATAATCTTAGGGGATCTCTAGCTTCTCACAGAGAAGCAGTTAATGGAATATCACGAATAACCGCCTGCCACCAACCTCTGCTATTTGGCCACAGAAAAACATTGAAAATAAATTTCACATTATGTATATTATAAGGATGCAGGATGACTGTTCTCTTTAAATTATAATGAAATAGGTAATTATTACGGCAGCAAATTACAGTGGATCCTACCTTATATGTGACACCTCAGACTATCAAACTAAAGACAAGATGATAGGTCGACACTGTTGAATTAGCTTCAATCATTTTTCCCAGTGGTAATATTTTCTACAGCTTCTGGACGCTTCAGTGTTATTTGTAAAGTTGTAAAAGATTTTGTTGGTTCGTTGAGAAGTAGTAACTTCCATCACATAATTTTTATGACTAAATCGTCCTCTTATAAAGTATCACTACGAAAGTCAGTTAAATGAGAGGAAACTGAAAAACACGATAGACTTCGAAAAGTTGTCGTTTATAATTGAAGACGATGGCCCACAGCACAAAATGTTTTTATTGCACTTTATTTTGCGATTGCCGCGATTTTGTTGGTAGACTTTTTCGAGTTTTAAACCGGTGAACTAAGTTTTAGAACCTGATGATGAGAGAATTTTCTGTGGAGGATGAGAACTACAGTTGAATGCTACAAAATATTACTGTATAAACATAACAACAGTTTAACTGTAGGAAATATTCACTACTGCCAATAACTGCACAGCTAATTACTTTATCTTCTTCGTTTTTCTTTCTTACAGTGAGGGTACCTATTATTTTCTGCAGCCTTGGGAGCCTTCTCTAACTGGCTCGTGACATGAAGTGTTATATCTATTATAAGAATAAATATGAATATTTAGATCCCTCACTCCCGCACTCCAGGAGGTGGACAGGAGAGATATGTTGCAGAGAGTAACACCGCATTGTTCAAAAAATCCTTTTAAGAAGTAAAGAATCTAATCATAAGTTGCACTCCCCAGGCTAGTGTATGAATCTCGGCAAGCGCTGGAGCGACACGACGAAATGAATTTTGGTTTAAATTTCAAAATCTAGCGTTCTCATTGGTTCTTACTGTATTTTTCCACAGTGCACGCACGTTTACATCTGTTTCTATGCGGCGAGCGTTTCAGACTCTCTTTCGAAATTGTATCGTGGAATGGAAGAGATCTGCCTGCCCCCTCACTACATAGCTCTATTAGTTAAATGCACCGTAAATCCGCAAGAGTAGGAGACTGTTCGACAACTTAACTTGAGCTTTACTGGACAGGACTCGCGATGTCTGCAGCCAGTGGCTGGAGTGATATTGGAAAAGTTCCGACTCCCAACGCTAGTGCGCCCCTGTGACGACACGGCAGCTACTGCCCGCATGACCCGAGTTAAAATAACGAGAAACATGAAAAATGCGGGAAGTGCACTTATACTTTAGCCCAAATGGCAGGATTCAAAAATCGCATGAGGTGAAACCAACCAACACATATGCTCCACATAACTCCTCCCGAACAGGCCATGAAGGCTCCAAAGGTACCGACAGGCCGCCGTGTCATCCTCAGCCCACAGGCGTCACTGGATGCGGATATGAAGGGGCATGTGGTCAGCACACCGCTCTCCCGGCCGTATGTCAGTTTACGAGACCGGAGCCGCTACTCCTCAATCACGTAGCTCCTCCGTTTGCCTCAGAAGGGCTGAGTGCACCCCGCTTGCCAACAGCGCTCGGTAGACCGGATGGTCACCCATCCATTTGCTAGCCTAGTCCGACAGCGCTTAACTTCGGCGATCTGACGGGAACCGGTGTTACCACTGCGACAAGACCGTTGGCTATGTTCTACATAGAAACTGAAAAATCAAGAGATGCACAGTCGTCCTCTTGATGGTGGGCACTTGTGTGCGTCTGTAAAGCCACAAAAAATAGTTTCAGGTAGTATACTTGTGAAGGACAGCACAAATATTTGTTTGTGTGCGGTTGATGGTGGCCATGTGACTGAAAGAAACATAAGGTGGTTAAGCCACAGGGGAACACATAGTCAGTCACCAGAGTACTGCTATAAATCATCATTCTCAAGTGCTGCATGTATGCAGCGACAACATCTGAAAATGAAACACTCTGGTTAACAAGTCGAATGATAGCCATCAGACCATGGAAAATACATATGACGGGAAAGCATGATATTTTGTACGAGAGTAGTGTTGAATACCCCACTTGTATATCGTATTTCAAGACGAGAAACTGAACTGACATCACCAACAGAACCCCTCGCCATCTGCTGGACGTTAACAGGCAGTCGAGGGACTCCAGCAACAGCCATTTGATGGTAGTGACGCGAGAAAGTGCTGGCTGGCCACATAGTGTGCCGCTATTACCACAGGATCGCACTGTCGATTCACTGGGCAGAGAGATGTCACCGCGAGACCACATTGGATCACGCGCGCTGACCCGGCCATGATTCGCCACTGCACTGTCACCAGCCGGGTTCGATTTGTGGAATAATTTCATGACCATAAACCACCGGCCGCAATGCAAACTATCATAGTTTCACAACAATTTTGCTTTGAAACAGCGAATATGAAGCGAAATCAATGAAATTTGTTCCTAAAGAAGTGTAAAGTTGTTCTCCAGGCGCACTGCTATGCTTTTATAAAACGAATATTGTACCGAAAACACTGAATAGCCAATGAATTGTCACGTCAAGTGGACCCAGGTTTTTTTCAATCATTCAGACACAATTCATAACAGCCTAAAAATTTTTGGGAATGGATGTCAGTGGAATATATTTCTTGGAGAGCAACACAGTTACTAGAACAAGTGTAAATTAGTATATGCAGTTCTAAACTTGTGGCAGCACTATCCATTGAATTATTACATTAAAACGTTTTCATTTCTGCTACCGATCGATGTTGTACGATAGAAATTTGATACTGATGTAGACTAAACGTTAAACTCCAGCTTTCCTTCGTGTAAACAGAATATGATCTGATGTCCAAGCTAGCACAGCATTTTAACCTATACGTCACATAAATTATAAGCATGTAACGTTGTATATAGGGCATCCAACATTTCCAACATTTCTATCCACCACCCACACTTAGCGTCGATGTTTACTAGTTACCACAAGTATATTAGAGAAGAATGCAGAACTGTTTCCAGACAAGTTCCATGATACACACAATCGTTTCAAGACTGAGTTTCCGCTATCTTGAGCCCGCACCATTGAATGCAGTGTTTCTGCAACATTGTCTTTTTATATGACTGTCATCAGATCAAGTATTCAATGTAGTGTTAATTTACGAAAAACCACGACTTTCGGACGTGAAAGTAGTGCTTTCAGATTATGTTTGATATCAATCATATCGGAATTCAGTGTTAGAACGTTACTTCATTAAGTATGTAAGATGGGGGTATATAGACAATTATTTATTAATCGAGGGTGGGATGAGACGGAAATCGATAATACGAGTACTAGTACGATGCATCATCTGCCATACACTCTACATCGGCCTGCAGGCTATTTGTTTAGATGTAGAAGTTGTCTACAAGTAGCCGGTAGCGAAAGGGAGGGGGACCCTTGAACGTAAATAAATTTAAATAGTACACGTGAATAGGACTAGAAATCCTGTACACTGTCCACGGAAACATTAAGTGTAGTAAAAATATCTAGCAGTAGGCATCCGGAGTGGGCATATATCGGAATAAGATTCATTTGGAGGAATCTTAAGGGAAGTAATGCATAAGCTCCAACTTGACCACTCTAATACAAGATGCAACTGCAGTGGTGGAGATTACACACTGCCAACTAGCACTGTAAGATATGCACTGCTCATTTAGTGGTGAGAGTGCTGTGCATTGGTGATGGAAACTGTAGTTTGGGAAGCATTTTTTTTACACTACTGGAGTATTTTATTAGACTTTTGGCTTAGTTTGGGAGTATTTTGATATAATGTCTTTTTCTGCACGCTTCTGGTCAGAAGTGTTATGTGGTCTCCATTCATGAATTTCCTGCGTCATACAAATTCCTCAAAGTCCAAACTTCACCTTAAATATCTTAGATTTATCAGAACACTCCATAAAAAGTCTGTGCTATGAATTTCTGGCATGTTACCACCTGTGACTTTCCAACACAGTAAGCTACTTATCAGAACCAGTTATTCAATTTTGTCACTCAACGGGTAATGGTTCTAAGTTTAGAATCCAAGATGATGATCAATGATCTCTTTGATGATGTCAGAATCCAAGATGGCTGACTTGGGCATACCGGCATAATCCAAAATTGTTATTCCAATTACAGATTCAGTATGGCCCTTTATCTCCACTACTAATCATCAGCGTCCAGGCTTACTAGCCATCAAGTGGACTCACCACTAGTGCCCTGTACCCATAGTGAAAGGCTAGTCATCATCAGGAAGTGTCATGAGATACATACCATGTCCAGGCAGAAGAAACTCACTTGCACACTCGACTGTACATACTGAACCATTCCCCCTTCTCAGCGTTTATGATTCGTAATGTGCGTATGTGTGTGTACGTGTTTTCATGGTTTTCTTTTACTTATTCCTCAGATCAACAGCTCCCTGGCATAGACGATGCAGTGGCTGAGACATTTGAGCAGCAGCTGCAGCAGAAATCAAGTCAGCACACGGACAAGCTCTTTGATGCAAACCATGACACGCCGGAGTGAAAATCAACTCAGCGTGGAGAACTCTTTGGAGACTTTGCGTTTCCATTATATCCACCACCATCACCACTAAGGCAGCAGCAGCCCTCTGATCCAGCACCTGATATATTGGAGCAGATCATGGCACTGTTTCCAGACTTCGACTTCTCATTATATCCAATACCTGCACCATTCATGAAGCCTCAGCTAAGTGTTACAGAGTCCTGTAGTTCAAGACTACTTATCAGTTAACCACCAATAGTTCGAAGCATGTTAATGTTAGTTTACCACCCGACATAGACTTCTATGTCACAATAGGAATAGAGAGCATCTGGTGGGATACAAAATTGTAGTTTAGTAATATGGAGTGGGATCAACTGGAGCAAGCTGTAATACATCAATGATTGCATGACAACTGAATACAGCGTATCCATCGAGATATCAATACCTTCGGCGGGCACAACGCATCCAACTGGGAATCGCATTCAGGAAGACACCGATTCAAATCGCCTTGCAGCCATCAATCTTTTGTTCTTCCATGAGTTCTTCAAATGGCTCTGAGCACTATGGGACTCAACTGCTGAGGTCATCAGTCCCCTAGAACTTAGAACTACTTAAACCTAACTAACCTAAGGACATCACACAATCCATGCCCGAGGCAGGATTCGAGCCTGCGACCGTAGCGGTCGCGCGGTCCCAGATTGTAGTCCATGAGTTCTCTAAATTAGTTAACGCAAATGCCGGTATAGTTGCTTTCAGGACAAGAGCGTCTTCCTTCTCCATACTTCCCCAGTTGGAGCTTGTGCTTTGATTCTCAGCACGAGAGTGTTACGGTAACGGTTATGGAAAACTCCAGCAGCAGACGCTACAAGAGAGGCGGCAAGCATCACGAACATGTTTAGTGTTGAAATTCGGACAACGTAGAGTCCGGGAAGAGTTGGGCAACATATTACGGGTACTCCGTGCACAGGCCCTGGCGGGCCCGTCGGTAACGACCGACCGCCGCGTCATCCTCCGCCAATGTCGTCATTAAATGTCGTATGGGTGGCGGGGGGTGAGCACACCGGTCTCTCGGCCACTGTCAGTTTTCATGACCTGGAGCCGCTACTACTCGGTCAAGTGAATCCTCAACTCGCAACACGAGGCTGAATGCAGCCCGTTCCTGTCCTCCTATCATGGAAACATTTATGGCAGCACCGGGAACGCGTTGGGTTCCCAATATGGCACTCAGCCGCGCTAGGCACTCGGCTGCGGAGATGGACTAACATATCACAGCCTCCGTTATATTGCTTCCTCCTTCGGAAAATCACCCCATCAAGGAGATCCCAAGAATTAGAACCAACACAGACTTTAATCGACTATGTTTCCTCCCACGCGCCATTTACGAATGGAACAAGGAATGGGGACTAGATAGTGGTACCGGAAGTATTACTCGCCACACTTCGTAAGGTGGCTTCTGAAATATCGATGTACAAGATCTCTACTCTCCTTTATTTCTTGTCGGGGTTGGAAGCTTCTGTTACTGTTTTCTTCCGTGTTTGCGAATTAATTTTTTTAAAACTTTATCTTCTGGAAAACACAATGTATTTCTTTCCTTATACTCTATGCAAACATCTTTCTGTATAATCTTTATCCAGATACCAGTGCACTGTTACAGAAAGACAGGCAGGGTGAGGAACATATTGAAGATACGAGGACTACAAACAATATACCCTACAAACATTGTAGTGCAGAAAAATCTTAAGATTATCGACACGTTCACAGACACATTCCACTTTGCTCAACATTTCAGAAAGAAAAACCATCCCCTTCCTAACAAAGAAACTGATCTCAAGGTCCTCAGAGAAAGCATCCAGTACCAGCGTAACACAGGGGAAGAAATTTTAAAATGGTACACAACATTATGTAACAAAACACTGTACATAAAGAATCACACACAGATACATCCTCAAAGAAGACCTACATTGCCTCCATACCCCTCTCGCTATCTCTCTACAAAAGCAGACGCACTATCTTCTGCAAACACACACACACACACACACACACACACACACACACACAAACATACACACACATCAAATAAGTTATCCTTGCCGACTGCACGAGAAGGACCTTGCAACAAAACATTAAAAATTAGCGACATAATGGAGAAGAACGAATGATAAACAAATCAACGGCGATAGCAACATAGCCTCTCGATGAATGTGGAAATGTAATGTTTTCTCTCAAGCCTTGTTTATGTGCTTGATGCCCTGTGAGAACAAAAAGGCTGTATATATTTACAACCAAAACAAGCATTCCTATTACTCCCGGTAACCTTATTAAAAATGATAGCCTTAAAAAATGATAGGCCTATAAGGTGATACCTCCGACTGTTTTCCAGGTGATATACATGTTCTGAGGCATCAAGGGATCACCAATTTAGTATTGGAGGGCAGCGTAGAGTGTAAAAATCGTAGAGGGAGACCTAGAGATGAATACACTAAGCAGATTCAGAAGGATGTAGATTGCAGTAGGCACTGAGAGATGAAGAAGCTTGCACAGGATAAAGTAGCATGGAGAGCTGCATCAAACCAGTCTCAGGACTGAAGACCACAACAAAAACAACATACTCTCATACCACAAAAGCAAGCCACTCTTTACAGTTCCACTTTCAAGATAATATCCTTTCATGAGCAATCAAAACTAGACCTATATCAAAATAAGTATGTAATTCTTTTTATGCTTGAAATAGAAATTCAACCACGAACTTTACATAATACTTTTACAGAAATAAAACGATACCTACTGAAGATAACATTTGGGAGCCGAAACACGTTAGGGGTAAGCGATAGAATAAATGATACTCCTTGTTTTCCTTAACATAGAGAACAACACTACGCTGCACTTCAAAACTTTTGAAAAGACATTTTATGATTGTAAGGTGATATTTAAGGTATTTTTCACTCTAACTTCAAATCTGGTTTTGGTTTTCGGTATTAAGTCAAAATTTTGTATCAATTACGTCCGAAGTTTCAGCTGGAATCACATTTTTTTCTAACAGGGAATCTTTTAATTGCACTAAAAATAAATTATTTATTTCTTAACCTCGTGCAGAATCACTTCACACTGCCTTGGAGTAGGCAGTGGTATATGTTCACTTAAAGTGCTAATAAATACTGCAAAACCACAACAGAGGTATGTACTTCCCTGAGTTCACTGCATCAAGTTCCTTCTGAGACGACGCGAAGGTTTTCTTTTGTGATGTTCTCCCTTAATCTGTGTCACCTCTCTTTAGCATAAATCTGTAGTCATCCATTATGTTTGCATTCTATCTGCCCTAGTAGCTCATTTACATCTCTTTGATGTCTTGCTGGACTGTTTCCAAGTTTCCAAGTTCCGCAAGGAAGAAATCAATATCTGAATGTATAAAGGAAGCTTCACACTCAAATTACATCTTAATTTCATGAAATTCTGCTATACTTTTTTAACGATGGGTTTAAATTTGGATGTCCTTTGTTGCCTAAAATGTTGGCCACTACTTTTTTAAACGGAACCTAAGCCCTTTATTCCACTGTGTTCGCTATATTTTCAAATAGATTATCTTTCATTAAATTTGTAATCTGCGGCCCCAAGAAGATCCTCTCTTTAAGTTTCTCATAAGATACTCCTGGAAATGTTGTTACCAAGTACTACAAGTTCTTACCATCCTCCAGTAGTGCTTTACTGAACCTTTGAATTAACCCGAGCTTGATGCGAAGAGGAGGTAATAGCGTCTTGCTTGGATGAACAGTTGTTTCATTTATTATACTGTGTGAACTAGGGTGAAGGATTTTTCTTCCGAGCCGTCAGTGGCCGTCCAACGATTGTCTTCAGCTCGGCTGTCCCACTCACAAATGAAAGACGACATTTTTGTGTAGCCGGATAATCGACCAAGTAGCATGCACACTACTTTCAAACCCCCACATATACTGCAGTTCACATAACACAGCTTTCAGGTTGCCGCCGCCTCCTTACGGTGTACTTAATGGGCAAAAGTTACTGAACCAAATAAAATTCCGTTAAGTAAACACACTCCTTTCGGGCTATATATTGACGAGTCCATAAACAACCTCCACTGACTTGGGTCATAAGTTGACGTTAAGAAAATTCACTATCAAACAAGAAAGCTTATGGTCTTCTTCTTTAAAGAATTTTATTAATTTCTTTTCTATTTCTCTGTACTGAGAGAAACACACTCCAGATAGTAGAAAACGTTTGGCTACAGCCTTGAACTAATCAGGTCGGCGACATCTTTTATCAGATTTAAGTCACGAGTTAAGTTAATTTATTAGTTAGTTTTGACTAAATGATTCTGTTGCAGAATCTTCTCATCGCATTCATTTTCTGAGCACCTCTCCTGTTGCAAATCTTCAAGAACGGTAGCTGGAACTGGAATAGAGAGAGATTCACTAAGTGTAAGTGGTCGCCGAGGAAATATTAGGAAACTTTTATATCCATCTTACTTTTTGCGTTAACCACGCAAAAACAACATTCACATACATTATTTTCTGCTCCCTGCAAACCATGGGAATTGCAAAAGGCATTGATTTACTCTTCCCGTTTTTGCACAGTCTCGTTACTGGAACACATATACGACATGCCTTATGCGGTACCGAACTATTGTCTTGATCACCAAACCTTATGCCAAAATGTGCGTGGTTGACATTTATGGCGAAGCTATTAATGTACTGTCTTTGTTTAGCAATCACGTAGCTACCAGAAATGTAACAGAATACGTTTGTGTTGTACATACACTTGCGGGCCTCGTTTCTGAGAAACCATAAAACTACATTTAATAGAACAATTATAGTTCCACAGCTATAACACTGTAGCATGTCAACAATGAACTAAATAAAAAATGAGTTTACGTCATTGAGGAAGAAACTGTACATCACAGAAATAAAACTAATAATGGGTCTGAAATGAATACAGAAAAATATTTCAGGAACCGTGAAAAATACACAAAGATCATAAAATCATGTTATATAGTGAAACGTATGTACAATTCAGTTTTTTGAGATGTCTCTGAGCACTATGCGACTTAACCTCTGAGGTCATCAGTCCCCTAGAACTTAGAACTACTTAAACCTAACTAACCTGCCCGAGGCAGGATTCGAACCTGCGACCGTAGCGGTCGGACGGTTCCAGACTTTAGCGCCTAGAACCGCTCGGTCACTGCGGCCGGCTTTCTGAGATGATATGTTGCCACTTCATATCTTCTGTTGCCAAGCAATCACAAGTACAAACAAATGTTTTTAACTCCAAAATGCAATAACGCTGATTTCCGTTCGACTGGTGTCTCATCACTTTTTCATTCCATGAATTATCATTACATTTCGCCGTTGGACTAGAAATATATCTGTGATTTCGTATGTAAGAGAACTGCTTTGCAATCTGATGACACGAAAAGGTGATCCTTAATTTCTTAGGCTTCTTTCATTTGTTTTGTTGAAACCTGGTATTTTGAGACCTTGGCTGTGCACGAAGTGCAGGTCGATTCTTTCAAAGAAAAAGACAGCCACAACCCACTATTAACAACGCTATATATTTACGTAAATATCGCCGTTGCCGGTTTGGAACCAAGAAGTTCATCTTCGGATGGCTGTTCACAAGATGCACATTAGTTTGAAATTCCGAGAGTTTTTTTCTCTTTATTCCCCTTCTTGTTGAAAGAGTCATGGGACGACCCTGCCGTCGAAGATACCGCGTAATTTTGTTGGAATCTTGTTGTGTTGTGTTCACGAAACACTGTAGAGCTTCTGTAACATTTATGATTTGTATATAGCTACATTGCGCAAAGTACCATTACCACACATACACTAAAGGGTTTTTGCTGTATGGGAAATACACATAAAGATGGGGTGATATCACAAGTACAACACCATTGTCACCTTTGTGTACATTTCGCATGCGGGAAAGACTTTTTGGTGTGTGTGTGTGTGTGTGTGTGTGTGTGTGTGTGTGTGTGTATGTGTAGTGTTCTGCGCAGTGTTGTTATATACAAATCATAAAAGAGCTGTATATACTCGACCATATTTCGCGAGCAAAAGCAACAAAATTCCATGAAAATTACGTGGAGTTTTGGACGGTACTACCACTCAAGAATCTTTCAGTAAAAGGAGGAGTAAAGAGCAAAAACGTATGTAAACTTCAACCAAATATGCAACTTGCGCACAACCGTCTGTTGATGAACTTTTGACTGTTCGAAACCTGTTATGGCGCTATTTACTGAAACAAACAGCATCATTAATAGTGGGTGGTTGCTATCTTTTTCTTTAAAATAATCACCCTATATCTTCTGTTATTTGTTAAAGGTAGCTTAAATTATATCTGTACATAAAACAAGAAGGAGGAAGGGGTGTGATGTGAAGTATGTGCACATTTCTACGAAATTTGGAGGTTGTTTCAGTGTTACAGTGGACGCTATAAGAAATACAGGGAAGTCACAGATTTGTGGTGACTAATTTCTTTAATGACGCGTTTCGATTTATACATCATCGCATTAATCAAGGGTAGGGAAAACACATCATACATAAATATGGAAGCAAGTATCTTACCAGTAAGAGAATGTGAAACTCAACATCCTAGCAGAAGTTCTTCATACAATAAATTTCAAGAACTTGGAAGACTCTTCGTTTCCTCACATATTAAATTTTCTAAAGAAATAACAATTTTTGGAGCAGTGCTTACGAGTTCTCGGCGTCTTCTTATGCTATATTTAATTCAGTAGCGAAATGTTGGATTTGGAACGAAATACATATTTCAAGCTAGAGATTCCAGTGACAATGTTTAGAGCTACAATCAACGACGTGTTTTATTTTACCGTGACGAATGCAGTAGATGTTGTGACTATCGCGTCAGCTATAAATGGCCACGGCTGTGCAGACTAACAGGAAAATGTGTCGGCTTTACTGTGTGCGTAAGAGGATGGGGAGCAAGTAACCGTTTCTGGTCACTAGCTCGCACTGGGTCCACTATTAGGAAGAGCAGAGTGTCACGCGCGATGCACTAAACGAGAGACCCAACACGCATTACGACACAAATACATAAACAAAACCCCTTTACTCAGTCTGTATTTGTAGTGGAAAATTGACGAGAAAACAGCAGCAAACAAGGAGACAAATGCCTGCGAGCTGTAGGGAGAGTCTCAAAGGGTCAGTCGATCACCGGCCGGCGGCTAGCATGCCAGGGCATTAGCACCCCAGAGGGCGTCCCCCCTTACCTGCCCCCCCCCCCCCTCCCATCACTCAAGCCGCCTGTTCAACAGTCCGGGTTACCGGCGCGCTGCCACAAAGTCATTTCGGCTCCCAGTCAGAAAGTTACGTATTGTGGACCGATAACCATTCCGTAGAACTGTAACCTTGAAATTTTCGCAATATACAAGTTTAATCTTCCAAACAAGGAAATAGCGAACAGCCATGTTAATAGTACAGGGTGTCCGAAAAGTCTTTCCCTGATTACATAAATTGATAACTCAGGCTAGAGGTAAGATACAAATATGAAACTTGTGTCGAATTGTTTACAACTATCAAAGTTTTTATTCTGTTTTAGGTTCGCAGTACGTAACTAGCGGATGAGGTGCAGTGCCCAAGAAGCCTGAAACGTCCCCTTTGAACAATTTATACATGACTGTGCTTAACCTGACACACAATATTTTTAGCGCAACGCAATCTGACTTTCAAAATTCCCTACAAAACAATGGCCCTGACTAACATTTAACTATACCTTTCACAAATCACTTACCTCACAAAAATCTTCGCTGCTCAAGCTACTGCAGTACAGCGAGCGCCACTACTGCCAGCTAAATAAAAGATTCAAACTATGGAAGGCACTAACTACTGATAGGGATAGTTAGCAAATGAAAGATATTAATAGAGAACGAACAATGTATTTACCTTGATATCATCACAAGTCATAATATATATATCAGTTCATGACAAATTACAAACCTCCGCCATCTCTCTCCCCACATCCACCACTGCTGGCGGCTCACCTCCAACTGCGCAACGCTACGCGCTGTTCACAGCCAGCTGCCGCTGCCCAACACTACAATGGCAGACAACAATGCAAACTAGCCACAGACTGCACACAGCACAGCCAGTGATTTTCATATTGAGCGCTACGTAACGTTGCCAATAAGAAAACATAAACAGCCTACTTACATAGAGAAAACATAAACAGCCTACTTACATAGCCCCCATGCTCCCCACAAAAATTTTTACAAATTGGTTTGGGCAGTGCCCAATACAGATTTGAAAAAAATTTTTCATAATTACAATAACAAAGATATCAAATGCACACACTTATTGATACAACGTTGGTCAAAAGCTAAAATTTTGTCACAGTCCATAAAGACAGTCCTGATTCATCACAGTAAAATAGCAGTGTTTTTCTCAAAGTCTAAGCAGTAAAAGAAAATGCACACAGAAGTAGTGGATTTCCATGCAGTCTTGAAGAAGTAGTGTTGTCCTTCCAACGGAAAGACAGTGCTGGCTCTTGACATGCTGACAGGTAATGGGCCACAATGGAGCAAACCCACAGCAGAGTCATTCGAAGTTTTGAAGAGTATTGGTAGGTAAGTCATCACAGAGCGGACCCACTGTAGTCCTGGTAGAGAGTATGGTATTGTTGGATCATCAAAGATGTAGACCCACTGTAGTCCTTGAAGAGATGGCCAGCAGCCATCTGTTGTGACTGTGCAGGTGCACAATTACCATTGAAGAGTCTTGCGGATAATATAGCAAGTCCATAAACCACCACTTGTGCACTCACAAAGTTTTTGAAATTGTCCTTAGAACCAGCAATGCTGTTATCCAGTCCCTTGCTGAGTTATTAACACACGTGCAAACACTAACAGTCCCTACTTCTCATATATTGTCCACATACTATGACCAACAGAAACGTGTGCAGTGAAATGTAACTAACAAGTTAATAATGTCATGAACTGGTGACAATTACAATTTTATAACATAAGAATACAATTACAAAGGTACAAAATACATCATTAAAAACATAACAATACAGATAACATTTGTAGTAAAACAGGCGTTACAAAAGAATAGAAATAAACATATACATCAGTGTTACAAAAATAGTGACATAAGTACATACATAAAATAATGAGAATAGTTTTCGAAACATTAATTTCACACATGAACATTGAAACAGAACAGAATTGTAAACAACTTTACAAAGAAAATAACATATTATTAATGCAACTTATATTTGAGGATAACAGTATTCCTCCTCATAGTGAATATAGCTTAGTATTAGAAGAGAAAAAAAATTCTATGAAACAGTACACAGAGACAGGAAGAAAACAAATACTCAAGGGTACACAAACACATAGTGGGATAACACCAATAGGAAAGGACAGGGTTCGTTTTCAGTGTAACATTTGGTACTGCAGTCCAACCCAAAACTTCATATATCTTTCCTCTTATTTCATCCTTTGTTTCCATCAAAAAAAATTCTATCTAAGCATGCTTTCTGTATTTATATGTTCTCACATTTCTTACCTCAACATTTATTTCCAAGAAAATCCTACCTAAACCTGTTTTCTCAATGCATTTCTTCCAATTCATCGCAACTCATTCTCTTAGAGGCTACCCCCTCTTAAGCTAACTTAAATCTACTGAGCTCAGATGCTAAACTAAGGGACGAGGCAATGCAGCATCACATAACAATTAATATAAACAGCAATTACCAAAAAATTGGAAAATTGCAAAGCAAGCTACCGTAAATCTAAATTAACAGATAAAATGCAAAATTACAACTAATATGAGCCAATGTGCAGCAACATGAAAAATCAATGAGTAGTAAAATTGGCTTAGCAGAGTAACACAAATTAAAGTTCAGTAGCACTATGCCTGGCAAACAGCAGCTTATATCTAAACATGACATAGCTCAAGAAGAAAAAATATTACAGTAAAAACAACAATGCAGATAAGGGAAATGTATATTCACATCTTAATGTCTATGTAATTAAAGTGGTGCACCACAAGAAGTTATTCTACCAAAAAGTTACCAATTACTTGAAAAGAAAATTATGAATGCAGTTACTAGTTCCTTCTTATTGTTCTTTCCTTTCCAAGTGCTCCTTTTTTAAAGAATGTGGATCATAAAATAATTATTTAATAGATCTGTTGACAGAAAGTGTTCACATTAGCAAATGCATTTCATTTTATAAAAGCAATGCTGCAACACAGCTGGAAACCAGATATCAAGTGAAATAAGCAATTACGCAAACCAAAGCATAAAAACATCATTCAATAGTCATGTGGCATTTCGTAAGTCAGTAGCTCTCAACTCTCATAGAAAGACACTTGTCATTATCAGGTTTGCAGATGTACGAATATTTCCCATCAATTCATAAGCATTTCAGCAATTAGCACAAAGTGCGAGTAATCATATGTTTTCAAGTAACGAGGGTGTCGCATGAGCGATGAAAGGCACACCCTAATGGCTTGTTCTCCAGGTGTTTTCCTGTGCTCTGAAAGGCACGCGCTAATGGCTTTTTCTCCAGGCGTCTGACACAGCTGGGTGCCCACGACGCATTATGTGTAGGTGGTCCGTTAACTTTCTTACGGAAATATTTACGACAGCAGTTTCCGCTACAGAGACAGTC
Source organism: Schistocerca piceifrons (assembly GCF_021461385.2). Lineage (NCBI taxonomy): Eukaryota > Metazoa > Arthropoda > Insecta > Orthoptera > Acrididae > Schistocerca > Schistocerca piceifrons. The sequence continues at coordinate 616,678,892 of NC_060139.1, forward strand.
GCATATAAAGATATTTCACAGGTCAAGAATTTGCGTTACAAATCTGTAGAAACAAAATGCTATTGATATAACAGTGTCCAAAAAAAATTTTCGTCTGCATTGTAATACATTCACGCATTTACGCACATTTCATAACTCTTAAAGTACGATTCTTGGTTTCCAACAACCTTTTCCACAAATCAGAGTCCCTAAACACTACTCATTATTCCTTACCTCATTATACATAAACATATTCGTCGACACTTCTTCAATATTTCATCATGAGAAATACGTAGCATAATAAACATTCCTCAACAACATAATACACATCGTCGTCGTAATAATAACATCATAACACCTCAGTCAAATCTCAAAATCGTCGTAACTTCCTCCAATAATTTCCAAGCCTAAAAAAATTCTCTGCTCATGTCAAAAGTGTCAGCTGCCTCAAACGTACTTTAAAAATCATGAATCCATACCAAATACATCATTCAAAGCTCTCATTGTATCACAATGGTTCCAAAAAAATATGAACAGTTTACAAAGTACAGACAAAATACAGTTTCATAAGTGTGAAGTTATCCAACTGTGTAATTACGTAAACATCTGTCACTGATATAGTAAAATAAATGTTTGTCTCTCTCAGTTAAATGATCAGATAGCTGTGTAATTTGTGTGTTAGAGAAATATGGTACCGATGTGTAAAGTTGTATAAGCAAATACCATATTAGCTAGGGTTCCTTGTGGTTGCCACACACATGGTACACAAAGTAAGCATGTACCCCCCTGAGGATAAGTGTAATTATACCCTCAGGTGTTACAAATTACAGCAATGGAATGAAATGTATCACGGAAAACTTTCTTTGTAATTAAAAAATCTTTGAAAATAAGTGTTTTAAGTATAAGATTAATCACTCAAATGCGTGTCCTGTAGCGCTAAATGCGCGTCTTGCTGTAAGATAATTCTGTGGAACTGTCGTAGTTATCGTCCTCTGTAAGCAAAGTTCTGCTAAAGTCAATGTACTTACCTCATGATACACAAAAGTGAAATGCTTTACGTATAGATATCTTAGTTATTACGCTTATTGCCGTGATGAGGAAAGTACTGTACAGTAACGTATTGTTATGCCACGAAAAAGGCTGTCTCATTGTTGCTATACCACAAAAGTTACTACTAAAACATGTTTTTCTTTCCAGAAGAATTCAGAAAACTGTGCAGATATAAAACAGATACACCGCAAAAGCAACATTGTAAATTGTCACTCATTAGTAGCGTCGTGATAAAAATCGTGTAGCTGTCACATAAACTAACCTCTGTGTCATCTGGTATCTCTCAGAAAGCACTTTAAATTCAGAATGTATTTTCAAATAAACCAAAATGTTGCATTAAAATCTCATTAGCAGTACTGGTAAATGTTCTAAGTATGTGAGCCTTATAGTCGTTACGTAATCGTGCAACAAACAAGCAAGAATGTACACACACAATAACACTGTGACGTCTGTTCACTATAACAATGCATTCGTAATTTCTGTTTAAATAAGTTCTCTTGGCTCTTGACTGGATATTTAACTTCAAACATAGTTGTATGTTAACAGTTTCTTAAGTTTGACACAGCATACTAGCAATGTAAAGTGAAAAGTTATATGGCAAAGACAAAGTTAAAAAGCAGATTAACTTTCAATAAACGGTTTTACATGTGAAATGTGGTGTAAACCTTTACTCTTTCTAGTACGCAGAGTTTCAACTGAAAAGCAATTGTCATGTTTTATATGTCGGTAAGGAATGTTAAATCTTTTCTCAAGGTTAGCGTCTGTGTTATTTTTCTCTGAGCCAGCCGGCGCACGCGGCTGCCTGCGGTGCGAGTCATTGTCTGTCTCTTTGTTGGCGCGCGTTGTTATTGGGTTTAGGAGACCTAACTTCTACAAATTCACCGTGACGAGAGGGCCCTGCCCTGTTTAAATCCCGCCAGTTCTGATGCAATTCAGGTCTGTCGTTACGATCATATCGTCTGTCGTCATGTCGGTAGATGCCATAGTTTCTTTCTTGTCGGTCACGTGGTGGAGAATTTCTCCCTGAATCGTAACTGCGTTCTGGTCCGTTGCGTCTAAAGTTATTCTCTCTCCCTTGATAGTATTTATTTTGGTTCCCATATTGTCTGTTTCTCTTATTGTCTCTGTGATAGTCATTACCACGGAGAGGTGACCTTCCCCTGTAGTTATTACTACTCTGCCAACGGTTGTCATACGGGTGGTGTCTGTTTTGGTCACGATTTGTGTTGTGAGAATAGCCTTGTCGTGTAAAGTTATTACTTCTTTCATCGCGGAATTGCGACGGATGTGACCTGTAATTGCTGTGTTCCTGGTTTCGCGTTCCGCGATTGTCAGTGTCAATTTCTAATTCTTGTAAGAGTCCCTGAAATGCTTCAATGTCGTCTTTGCAACATCCTGCCAAAATAATATGTCGTAAATGTTCAGGCAGTTTGATTAAGCAAATGCGGATGAGTTCTGAGGGGCTGTATGGGTTTGAAAGATACTGATTCTTATGCAACATGTCTTCAAAATATTTCATAAGACTGGAAAATTCAGATTGTTCGAAACGTTTCATCATTATGATGCTATGTTTTACACGGTCTTGTGTGGCTTGAGACCAATATGCTGAGAGGAAGGCATGGTAAAACTCTCCTTCACTGTGGCAATCGTGAATTACCGATCGCATTCTTGCAGCTGGTTCATTCTCCAAGTAGCCACACATAAATTCTAATCTGTGTTCTAACGACCAGTTGGGAGGAAAACAATGAGAGAATTGATGGAGCCATGCTTGTGGATGAATGTCGTTGCCAGAATTCTTAAATGTTTTGAATTTACGTGTAGTAATGAACAGCTTATAGTCAAAATCGTCATGTCGGCGAGTCGCATGTCGGTCATTGTTACTTCGTTTCGGCGGTTCCATCTCAAAATCCAATGCGCCTTGCCAATTTCTTTCACAATTTCCGAAGTGCCCTGTGTTGTTATTTTGTGTCTGTTCCGTATTTGTATGTCCCTCTTCCCGTATTGGGGCGCGAGTGTCCTCTAAAATACGTAATTCTTGTACTACTTGTGCCAACTGATCTTGCACTTCCCGGATTTCTCTTTTGTACTGTGTATTGATTTGATTTTGATTTTGTTTGAATTTTCTAATTTGTTCATACTCTTCTGTGTCAGTGAAGGCTACAGGTGTTGTGTCATTCAGATCATCATCTACCTTTGTAGATAAGTTAGTGAACTGATCTGAAAGTTCGGCTACTTTATCCGATAGTGAAATCATTTCCTCTGTATGTTTTTCTGAACCAAGTTTCAGAGTGTCCATTTGTGTTGCAATCGTCTCTACTGTGACCTTTAAGTTTTCCTGAGTTTTTGCAAGTTGCGTAACCGAATCGGTAGATGCAACTGAGTCAAATTTAGCTTGCAAGGTCTCATGATTTTCATGAACAATAGTTTGCACTTCTTTTATGGCTGCTTCGTGATTCCGTAATGCATTTTCATGCCGCGAAAAAATAGGTTGAAAATGCTCACAAATTTGTGATTTTACGTCATTACAGACTTTTTGACATTTCGATTCAATGTTATGTAACTCACTAGTTAAATCTTCACGTGTTTGTTCAAGTGTGGTGTCTAACTTTTGAAGATTTTGTTCCATTGTGTCTAACTTTTTGAGATTTTGTTCCACTGTGTCTAACTGTTGCTGTGTTTGTCTCTGATTTTGTTCCATTTGTTGCATTAATTGCAATAATAATGTATTAGTGTCTGGAATCTGTTTCTCTACGCTTTTCGGCAGTGCATTTGCACCGACAACATTCACATTTTGACAAGCAGAAAATGTGTCTTGACTTATTTGAGAAAACGGTAATGACCCAAAACCTGAATCTACAGTATTTGCGAAATTGTGTCCTGTCATTTCGGATTCCTGAGGCGAGCTGTTGCCGACCGATCGATCGATAATGCTTCCCTCTTCACTAATTGTTTCACTGTCCACGCCATTGTTTGCCGCCCGCTCCATTTCCCTATGCACAATTACCAAATTATTACTTTGAACATCAGTTAATTCATAACTCGGTGGCGCTAACACACTGCTCTCATTTCTCAGTTTACTTTGGAGCCTAGTATTACGTTTTTCACACGCCATTATTGTCACAGTATTTCACACGACAACACAGAAAAACACAATTTGAAGAGCAAAAATAAGAGAACACATTAACATAACACTGAAAATAATATTTAGTTAATTGCAAGCGCAGCTGCGAAAAACTTGCTGCAAATCTACATGCATGCCACAACTGTTTTACTATACAACAATGAAAGGCTACAACTACAAAGGAGATTCTCTCTACAATTACGCGCTAGCAATAAACAAAAGCTACACTAAATACACAAACTACAAGAAAAATCAGAAGATTCCAGTGAGGTATCCTAGGCTAAGGGTCGACATATGAAACGTCCCCTTTGAACAATTTATACATGACTGTGCTTAACCTGACACACAATATTTTTAGCGCAACGCAATCTGACTTTCAAAATTCCCTACAAAACAATGGCCCTGACTAACATTTAACTATACCTTTCACAAATCACTTACCTCACAAAAATCTTCGCTGCTCAAGCTACTGCAGTACAGCGAGCGCCACTACTGCCAGCTAAATAAAAGATTCAAACTATGGAAGGCACTAACTACTGATAGGGATAGTTAGCAAATGAAAGATATTAATAGAGAACGAACAATGTATTTACCTTGATATCATCACAAGTCATAATATATATATCAGTTCATGACAAATTACAAACCTCCGCCATCTCTCTCCCCACATCCACCACTGCTGGCGGCTCCTGCCAGCTAAATAAAAGATTCAAACTATGGAAGGCACTAACTACTGATAGGGATAGTTAGCAAATGAAAGATATTAATAGAGAACGAACAATGTATTTACCTTGATATCATCACAAGTCATAATATATATATCAGTTCATGACAAATTACAAACCTCCGCCATCTCTCTCCCCACATCCACCACTGCTGGCGGCTCACCTCCAACTGCGCAACGCTACGCGCTGTTCACAGCCAGCTGCCGCTGCCCAACACTACAATGGCAGACAACAATGCAAACTAGCCACAGACTGCACACAGCACAGCCAGTGATTTTCATATTGAGCGCTACGTAACGTTGCCAATAAGAAAACATAAACAGCCTACTTACATAGAGAAAACATAAACAGCCTACTTACAAGCCATGTTAACGAATCAGGAGAAGGCACAGTGTGTCCTGTGGTACCATGAGACTCGATCACCAACCACAGTGCAGAGACACTTCCAGACAACATTTGGAAGGAATCTACCTGATGTCAAGAGCATTAATGCCTGGTATGAGAAATTCAAGAACACAGTATCGGTTGCTGACCTTCCCAAGTCTGGTCGACCAAGAACCTCAGCAGACAGGGTGGAAGCTGCAAGGCAGTCTTCTCTGCGAAGTCCGAAGAAATCGGTGCGCAGGCCTCACGTGAATTACAGATGCCAAAAAGCTCTCTCCATGACATTTTACACAAACGTTTATTGTTTCGTGCATACAAAGTGCAAATCGATCTGGCCTTGTTGCCCAATGACAGTACACGTCGATATGACTTTGCGGTCGAAATGCTGTCACGTATTGAGGACGATGATGGTTATCTCAGACGAATTGCTTTTTCCGGCGAAGCGACCTTTTTTGTTAGTGAAGTAGTGAATCGCCATAATGTGCGCATTTGGGGTTCACAACCCCCTGGCGAGGTCATGGAGTGCACCCACCCTATTGCACAATCGAATTATCGGACCGTTCTTCTTCGCTGAGGCTACCATCACATCTGCAGTGTATCTGGACAAGTTGCAACGGTATGTTGTTCCTCAACTGTTTCCGTATCCCTCCGATGTCTTGTTTCAGCAAGACGGTGCACCGCCTCATTAAGGTTTGGACGTCCGTGCCTATCTCGATATGACCTTTCCTGGGCGATGGACTGGTCGTGATGGGCCAACGGTTTGACCTCCACGCTCTCCTGACATAACCCCATTAGACTTCTTTTTATGGGGTTATGTCAAGGACGAGGTCTGCCGAACACGTGTACCACATCTTGAAAGCCTGCGGCAACGGTTAACCACAGTCGTTGAAACGATCCCTCCAGTGATGTTGGCTAATGTGTGGACGGAAATTGAATATCACCTAGATGTGCTACGTGCTACCAAGGATGCTCATGTGGAAGTTTACTGATGTGTGAAAAAAACTTTGATAGTTTGTAAACAATTAGACACCAGTTTCATATTTGTACCTTACTTCTAGGCTGAGTTATAAATTTATGTATCAGGGAAACACTTTTCGGACACCCTGTGTTGTTTATTCGCACAAATAACGACGTTAGTGGTTTCAAACCGACAGCTTCATCCTCAGACAGCTGTAAACTTTCAAATTACTGGTGCATTTGTTGTTTACATCAGTCGTCAAATGGTTCAAATGGCTCTGAGCGCTATGCGACTTAACTTCTGAGGTCATCAGTCGCCTAGAACTTAGAACTACTTAAACCTAACTAACCTAAGGACATCACAAACATCCATGCCCGAGGCAGGATTCGAAACTGCGACCATAGCGGTATCGCGGTTCCAGGCTGTAGCGCCTAGAACCGCTCGGCCGCCCCGACCGGCAGACATTCTGGCCTTATATGTAATTTCATCACATGTGTTTCGTTGACCCTCTCTCAAAAAGGTATTAACAATAACGTGAGAGGTGTAGTCTATTGCAGTTGATGGCATTCCGTTTCTTGGGTTGTCCTCAGTACTCATCCGACCTTCACAAATTCGAGAAAATCCCCGTAATACTGTGCTATGATCCATTGTACTATTTATATACATCTCTCTCAAAGCGTTGTAAATTTCAGTTGGGTTATTCCCATTTATGGATTCGAATTCGATTTAGAAACACTGGGCATTGCGTGTAATCCGACCTGACCCGATTTTATCTTCCATTTTAAAACTCAACTATGACAAAACCACGCGGACCAGTAAACACATACAATAGTAGCATGAAAATAATGTGCAATCAGTGTTCCGAAAGGAGAACAGTTACGGTTAATTCAAATGGCTCTGAGAACTATGGGACTTAACTTCTAAGGTCATCAGTCCCCTAGAACTTAGAACTATTTAAACCTAACTAACCTAAGGACATCACACACACCCATGCCCGAGGCAGGATTCGAACCTGCGACCGTAGCGGTCGCGCGGTTCCAGACTGTAGCGCCTAGAACCGCTCGGCCACCCCGGTCGGCCTACGGTTAATTGTGATGTTATATCTACATCAGTACACATAATTTTAGAGCTACGTCATTGTGTGGGCGGAATGGTAGCACGTGTGCCACTGTGAGATCTCACCTGTCCTGTTCCAGTGACGAATAGTGCACGGAATGCACACTGAAAACCCTCCATGACAGCACTGAACTCTAAGTTCTGTAGCCGTCATACTTGTCTCGAGAGATTTAAGGAACTGTGTCGCCATTTAAAAAATTATACACTATTTATTTTTTCGTATCATCGAACATATTTCTTTGTCAGTATGACTACTTTCCATCACATGTGATTGTCTTCAGATCTGTGTAGTTACGTCAACAACCAGTTGCGTCGTGCAGAAACCACACATCAGCATACCATATTCTGATTTGTAGTTTCTGTGTGACAAAACGGGTTGCTTACGCAAGTATTTACATCTGAAGATGTACAAATAAGACGGAAAATAAATGATATATCAAGTTTTAAAGCACGAATTATACTTTCGTGGCTCTTCTCCCGATATACGCAGAAGGACGTAATATGTTGGTTGACTCCTTTATGATTGTATGCTCTCGGAATTTTAACGTAAACCGCACCATGATGTAAAGCATAACGCTTCTCTTTCAGCGTCGACCGCTAAAGTTTGATAGGTATCTCCGTGACGCATTCACGTTTACCGAGCGAGGCTGAATCTGCTCTACGTCCTATATCAGCCTTGTCTCAAGAAAGCAGGAAGAGCAATAATTGAAGTGTCGAAAGAAAAGGTACATTACCAAAATTTCTGTATGTAGCTATTAGGTGGAACTTATATGCGCAAATTTAAATCCTGGATATTAGCTTTATTTGGAAATTTATTTGCTACAGAGATTGTATACTTTTTTCAGATTGTAAAATTCAGTACTCTAACAGTCTATTTATGTTTACTATTTAAAAGAACCGCACAAAATTATGTGCTTTTGTGTGATGACTAGTAATTTGCTGTAGGCTTCGTTCAGTGCAATAAAATGAACTAGAAGCATTTAAGCAACACTTAAATAATCGTAAAAATAAATGTTATAAGGCATAAATTAAAAATTTCAAACGATTTTTGCTTTACATTTCAGTTTAAACATAGGGGTCCCAGACACCCAGACTCGTGGTATACGTTACAGAAAAGTCTTCTCGCCAGTTAAGGGTTTTAGTTACAAAATTGCGCTTAAAGTAGCCAAATGTAATAAACCTTCCAGAAATAACGAGTTTTTACAGAGTGCATTGTTGAGGCAGCGGAATTTGGGACGCCATCGGAGGCACAAAAGTTGTCGCGACAAACAATAACTCGTCGCATAGCTATCAGGGCAGATGATTTCCATAGGCAGTTAATTGGCAATGCCAGCAAGTTGATCGCGTTCTCAGTTGCTCTGGACGAGTCGATCGACTTTCCGGACACGACACAACTTGCGATTTTAGTTCGCGGAGTCGAGAGTTATTCGCACGTGACATAAGAACTGTTAGATCTGGTGGCAATGAAAGAACACAACGAAAAGGATCGACTTCCTGAGAACAGTTGAAGAGGCAGCGAGGCCGTTGGCCTGAAATGGAACATGTTCGCCTCAGTTACCACCGACAGAGCGCCGGCGATACGAGCGATTGTCTGTAGTCACATGGATTATTACATCGTCATTTTCAACAGTTTTTGATGGAATTGCAGGAATATTATGGAGACGTGATTTACTACAACGAAATGCGTTGGTTAAGTCGAGGTATCCAATTTAATAAGAAACAAGGAAACCAGGAACCAACATTGCCGGCCATTGTGGCCGAGCGGTTCTATACGCTTCAGTCTGGAACCGCGCGACCGCTACGGTCGCAGATTCGAATCCTGCCTTGGCATGGATGTGTGTGATGTCCTTAGGTTTAAGTAGTTCTAAGTTCTAGGGGACTGATGACCTCAGATGTTATGTCCTATAGTGCTCAGAGCCATTTGAACCATTTTGAACCAACATTAGAAGTTCGGGAATGAATTCCAGACCTCGCATTTTTAGTTGACTTGACTGCTCACGTGAACACCCTCAGTGGGACGTCGCAAGGTGAGAAGAAATTAATATCTGATTTAATGGGTAAAGTAGACGCATTTAAAATGAAAATTATATTGTGGAAGGGACAAATCTGAAAGAGAATGCCGCTCATTTCCCTAAGTTCCGCCCGAATCTCTTGGTCGTGCGGTAGCGTTCTCGCTTCCCACGCCCGGGTTCCCGGGTTCGATTCCCGGCGGGGTCAGGGATTTTCTCTGCCTCGTGATGGCTTGGTGTTGTGTGATGTCCTTAAGTTAGTTAGGTGTAAGTAGTTCTAAGTTCTCGGGGACTGATGACCATAGATGTTAAGTCCCATAGTGCTCAGAGCCATTTTGAGCCCTAAGTTCCCAGGCTTTAAAGAAAATGCGCATTTTGAAGAAATCATTTCGGTGCTGGAAGAAATACAGAACAGTTTTCAAAGCGTTTTCAGGGCACTGCCAACCTCGCATCTGTTTTTGAGAAGTTTTCAAGAACAGTTGCCGTATGAGTTGAAAGTACCATTGTTCATTTGCAAATGGTACTGATAGATTCCGATAAAAAGGCATGATTCTCTTGCGTTAAAACTCTCCATGAGTTTTACGAAGGTTTCCCTCCGCAAGAGATTCCACGTCTCCAAAAGTGATATCCATGTTTGAATCAACTTAGGTATATGAAAAATCGTTTTCAATAGTGAAACTAAGCTAGTCACGATTGCTTGGTGGCCTCAGTAACGACAATCTGATGAACTGCCAGCGCCTGTCAGTGTGTCGATAATTTGTACCGGACATCAAATTTATTATGTCATCAGCGAACCAAAATTGATAAAATAATAATAGTGAAAATTTTGTTTTGTTTACATGTTGATAATTGTAGCCATAGCACTGTCGGTAGAGAAGCGGTAGGTAATTTATTTATCTCCCCTTTCATGTGGTTACGATAATTTATTCCATTTCTAAAGGCATGCTATAGACAATATTCTTTGCGTCTTTTTTTCTGTATCTGAACTAAAACGTAAGAACTTTACATGGAACAATGTGGCTCTCACGATATTACTGGCGTAATGCGTATACAAACTCAGCTTCATTTTATTTATATCTTTCATCGTCTCTCTTGTACAACAGTCAGTAACCGTGCAATACCACTCGTCAAGCCATTTTACTAACAGAGGTTAATATGAAACTAAGCCACATGCAAGCCCGTCTGTGTTCCGTGGGCGATTGCTCTGCCGTCCAAGTGGCACGTTTGTAGTTCCCTCTCGGACAGCACAGCGTAATGGTGGAGGAAATGTGCACAGAGGCGAGAGGGAGCAGTCCGCGTGCCAAATCCGCCTGTGTGCTGAGTTTCTAGCCGGCCCTGCTGTGCACGTTTCACATTGTACTATTGCATTTCGCACCTTTACATTACCGACCCTCCTTAAAAGTCATACTATTCAGTACATGCGACCTTACTCAAATGGCAAATAACAACGAACAACAGAATCGCTGAACGTCGTTTACAATACTTAAGATGCAGGGAGAAAATTAACCTTATCTGTAAACGCTCTTTATATATCGAAGTTACACTGCTAAAGCAGCAAAAGCAATGAATAATCATTCCCTAACACTTATATTTAGTGGTCACGATTTATTTAAAAAAAATGGTTCAAATGGCTCTGAGCACTATGGGACTTAACATCTGTGGTCATCAGTCTCCTAGAACTTAGAACTAGTTAAACCTAACTAACCTAAGGACATCACACACGTCCATGCCCGAGGCAGGATTCGAACCTGCGACCGTAGCAGTCCCGCGGTTCCGGACTGAGCGCCTAGAACCGCTAGACCACCGCGGCCGGCATTTATTTCAATCAAAACGTTTGTACTATCTTTAAGTGATGATCTCGTTAGCTATACTAATGGTGTTGCGTTCTCGAAAGATATTCAAACGCAAGAGGAAATGAATAAATGTTGTTACGTGGAAATAGAGTGGTTGGATGGACAAGGATTTGAAACTCATTCCTCCGAAATGCGAGACAATGGCAGTTTGTTTATTTGTAGAGAAAGAACATCTGTGCGAACTAAAAAAATTTGTGTGAAAGGAGCCGTAGTCCTTTAAAAACAACAACAGCTGCTCGATGACAGGACATCAGTGTCGAAATGCATTTGGGAACTGGTGTTATAGCATAAGTATTGTGACGAGTAAGGTATAAGGGTGTATTTGTAGACTGCCGGCGAATATTATATTCAAAATATACTGGGTATATTTGTAGATTTCCGGCGAATATTATACTTCAAATTATATTGGGCATACTGTCCGATGTTAGTCCCTGTAGCACGAATTTTTGACTACCTAATATACCATTATCATCAGGTAACTGCTCTCGAGGTTTTCCCAGCGAATAAGCTGCTTCAAAATCTCTCGGACATGCAGACAGACGGACTGCTCGTTTTAGAACGCATTTTTGAAGGCGTGACGCGCCATTGTCGTCAGTTGATCAAATGGTTCTAATGGCTCTGAGCACTAGGGGACTTAACTACTGAGGTCATCAGTCCCCTAGAACGTGGAGCTACATAAACCTAACTAACCTAAGGACATCACACATATCCATGCACGAGGCAGGATTCGAACCTGCGAACGTAGCGGTCACGCGGTTCCAGACTAAAGCGCCTAGAACCGCCCTGCCACCCCGGTAACTTGATCAGGAGTAAGCAAATGACAATGGGGGTTGGGTTGTATGGGGAAGGAGACCAGACAGTGAGGTCATCGGTCTCATCGGATTGGGGAAGGACGGGGAAGGAAGGCGGCGGTGCCCTTTGAAAGTAACGATCCCGGCATTTGCCTGGAGCGATTTAGGGAAATCACGGAAAACCTAAATCAGGATGGCCGGACGTAGGATTGAACCGTCGTCCTCCAGAATGCGAGTCCAGCGTCTAACCACTGCGCCACGTCTCTCGGTAAATGACAATGGAGCTTCACTCTGTCGCAAATTCTTTATAAAACGACCAACTCATCCGGATGAACGCCCGACAGACTCTCGTGGAGGGCTAGACATCGACTTGTTATTTAGTTAACACTTACAATCAGAACGAACACCCATCTCACAAGCGGATAAGGATTACGTTTGTCTCACAGGTGGGTGTTGCAGGCAAGTGCAGATATTCAGCCACCACACAGAATGTCATTCCTGAACTCGCACTATTGTGCCTTACAGGCAAATAACTCAACTTATTTTTTAAATTCTTTTACTTGAATTTTTAGTTACCTAATTACGCTACAGTTTAATTTATGTTTTAGTGACTTCGCTTCGTTGAACTGGGAGTGAATAACTTTGTTCGTTAAATCACAGTTACCAAATTAATTGCTTTCAAATGCGGTTTCAGTTTTTTTGGGGTGGTTATCTTCCTTTATACAATACAATTTTACTCGTTCGAAATATTTTCTATATATTGGTATGTATTTTACACAGAATCAATTTTGATTTAATTTATTAAGGCTGACTCATTTTACAATTATTTCTTGGTTGTTTGCTGATTTGTGAAGATGATGGGATACCTCTTTGCGTTAATTGTATTCAACAAGGTATTCCCAGCATACATTGGTTTCTAAGTCAATCTTTTTCTTGTACAGTAGAATGGCTGGCAAAATACCTGCAAGTGTGTGTAACAGAAGTAAACTGTTTAGGAATATGTCGGAGGAGACGTTTCCTGAAGACTCTGGAGTTCACTCCAATGGTTTACATGCTCCTAACGAAAACGTTCTGTCAACGGTGGGACACGACACAGGTTCAGAAATATCAGAAAACGAATTGCACTGAAATATTTTGTATGAAGAGAATGTAGCTATTACCATTAAAGTCGATCAGCACCATCCAACTGAAAAAGTTAGCACACTCAATTCTATGATAATGTGCCTGTTCCAAATTCCTCTGTTAGCTTATCTCAGGACTACCGAAGTGACTGTTTATTATTTGCACATAGCTAAAATATCGTTCAAGACTCATAAAACTTTGCATGATATATGAACTTTCCTTCTGAAACTGAATAAAAATTTGAATCTTTCAATTTCAATACTTCATTCATTTTAAATTATCAGATAAATCCCAATTCTCAGCAATGGCTTACTGTATGCCAGAAAATAGCTATATTCCCCCCCCTCCCCCCCCCCCCTCCTTGCATATGCTCGAACTCCCTGTCCGGCTACCAGGCGGATGTTCCCCAGAAAACTGCAAAGCGATATATGCGATCGCAGGCTTTCTCGGCGTACTACAGTGATGAACACTTCTCGGGTGATCAGCCGAGTGGTGGCGTCGTCTTGTCGCAACGTTTCGATGAGTTTCGTAGCCAATATCCTCAAGCGAGCTGTTGGGACGCTGTGCTGAACATATCTGTGTAGTTACTTGACCGCTGTCCTCTTCTGCAGGCGGACCAAACCGATGTTCCTATCTAAATGCTGATACTCTACAAGCACGGGACAACAGAGATAAAAAACACGAGATGGTGAACAAATCATGGTGCAAACTTGTAGAAAATTAAATAATGAAATAAATATGTATTAGGTATCTGGCGAAGAGCGAAAAAAAATAATGAAAAAAGTGGCTTTTCGCAGCACATCTGGAAAACTGTATTTATTACACACCGATTTCGTCCCGAATCATCACAACTAAACAAAGAAGTTGGCTCCAGAATGAGATATTCGATCTGCAGCGTAGTGTGCTGATATGAAACTTCCTGGCAGGCACACAGTTTTAATCTGTCAGGAAGTTTCAAAGAAGTTGGCTGCCGTAAAGAAATAATGTAATAACTGCATTCCTGGACAGATTGTTGGCGCAATCCTGTGGCCTTGTCGGCGTAAATTCGAAACAGAATGCAAAGCTTCTGCTGGAATGTCTAAGCAGAGTCTCTGTTCTAGCCGTAGGTCACCCGCAAAACTTAGCAGAATGGCTCCCATTTACTTAGGCGTGCGGAGAACGAACGCTCTCGTCGGGTCAGCGTTTACGACCGTGGGCGCTGATTCGGTGTGGAAAGCGGCCCGCGCCTTGTTTATAGTACGCGGTGCGAGTGATCCGGCGGCTGCCCGCTCTCACCGGCAGACGCCGTAAATATTCGGCCGCCCTGTTGCACAACAGGTAGAACGCAACAGCGGCCACCTGTCCCCACGTTTCGCGGAACCTCGCGGCCTTGGTGCAGGCATAGCGGCGGGTGGCCTGCCACACCCCCGCGCGGTAACCTCACAGCAGCGGCGTTGCAGCGAAAACGCACGCTCGACGACCAGTTTCCGACCAGTCGACCACATTTTGCTATTTTCCGTCTAAATATCGGTTCACACTGGACAAGCTGTAGTTGCAAGGAGAAGACACTGAAGATATCACAGCCTGAAAATAGGACAGGCATCACTAAGAGATAAGCGTGCTCAAATCTCGTCCTGGGATGGCGAATGATGAATGTAAACGGGCTCTGGATGCACACCATGTCACGACTCTCTAATCGAAACATACGTCTGATGACGCGCGTCGCCAGCATTAAATTATTGGTGGGGGCACTCAATAGGTGGGGTATAGATCTCAAAGGACTCTAAGTGGGAGATCCCCTTGAAAAAAGTTGAAAAAGATTAGGACCCAACGCTGCTTTCTGGAGAAATTTTGGTACCTGAGACCGTATTTTTCAACGGCACGAAGAACTCCTGAAGCATACCAGTGTAATCCTGAACTGAAGGGTGGATGGAAAACTGCCTTAAAAACCACCCACAGGCTGGTCGGCACACCGGACCTCGACACAAGTCCGCCGGTCAGATTCGTGCCAGGGATCGGCACGTCTTCCCGCTCGGGAAGTAGTGCGTTAGACCGCACGGCTATCCGGGCGAGCCATGCACTTGCTTAATCCAAGTTACAAGTAACTGAGTCTTGACTGACGACATTCAATTCGTAATTCAGCTGTTAGAATCTGTAATCCGAGTTTAAGTGCACTGATTTATAACTTGTTGTTTCTCTGGAATGGGCTGGATATAACAGCCGACTTGCCCTCGCCCAAGTGAACACGAATTGTTCTGATAACATCTTCGATCTGCTTTCCTTTCTGCCTTTGTTCCGCATCGACGCTGGGGTGGCATGGTTATGAATGGACTTGCTGTGGTTAGTTTTAAGTCACTGCTCAGTATACAGTCTCATTGAGCAACTTTAGTCTTTTTCAACTTTGATAGCTGACATCTAAACTTCTAATCCATTTCTTTACATTCAGAAGAGCAATGTCTGCATTCTGATGCATCTACGAAAAAGTACTAATTTGTGCGGCTCACATGGACTTCCCAACATTCACGTGCTCAGAACTCGAACTCCACAACTTGCCCAAAATTGACCTCATCGCCGGTACACGAACACTGAAACATGGTACTTAGGTTAGGCAGGAAAAGGTATTGACGAGGCTTTACTCAGTTACCGTTGGTTGTTCAGTTCCCTTTTTTTAAAAAAAAAAAAATCACTTACACTTTATTTGGGACCAATTGCATATAAGGTTGACGACAAGGAACAATTATGAAATTGACTGTTTAGACGATATCTAAGTAAAAATTCCTTAGACAAATTGCATTCATGGCTGAAGGCCTTATTAAAAAGAAATTCAGATTATTTGTCGGCTGAAGGCCACGAGGAATACTTCAGAACAATTAACGGCTGAAGGACTGAATTACGAATGAGAAAGACTGTTGTGTCTAGGCAAGACAGCCTAGACACAATGCGAGGAAGCCGAACGGCACGCAGGATGGCGTGAGGTCTGAAACAGGATACGTAATGAATGCTATAAAGAAAAGTACGTAGCTTCTGGAATACTTAACTTTAATCCATCATTTTTATATCGCTCTTGACGCTAGAAGTTAGACTCTTTAGATGCAAGCTATGTAAGGCTAATGGCGCCTTGCTAGGTCGTAGCCATTGACTTAGCTGAAGGCTATTCTATCTGCTCTGCAAATGAGCGAGGCTTCGTCAGTGTGCATCACTAGCTACGTCGTCCGTACAACTGGGGCGAGTGCTCGTCCGTCTCTCTAGACCTGCCGCGTGGTGGCGCTCGGTCTGCGATTACTGACAGTGGCGACACGCGGGTCCGACATGTACTAATGGTCCGCGGCCGATTTAAAGCTACCACCTAGCAAGCGTGGTGTCTGGCGGTGACACCACAAAGACAATTACACGTTGAAAATGCCAAAATCATTTTTAAAACAAGCATATTAAGAAAAAATTGACTGTAACACAAGTTACACTGACAGCTGAAGGCCTTACTAAGAAGAATTATAAATTATTTGTCTGCTGAGGGCCACAAGCGATAGAAATAATTTAAACAAAATGTTATTTTAAAACAAATGACACAATTGGACCAAATAAAGAAGGAAGTGATCCACGGACATTGCACCAAGGATCGACCTGAGAAAAAGTCCCTACAGCTGCTTAAGCGGTGAGACAGGCAGCTCAGCGTTTACTCACTTAACACGATGGCAACTCAAGCCATTCACAGTTAAACGCAAGACCAACACTTTCGCGAAATCTACCTAACGTCTCATGCCCAATACAACGATGGAATAACCCATGCCAGACAGGCGGGTGGACAACACTCTTAACATCGTAAAACGACAAACATTATACAAGATAACATGTTCAAAGGCAACAGTAATCCGAGGTAATCACAACAAGTTGCCTGCACGAATCCAGTACGCAGACAGCGTTTAGATGCACACGGATCCGCGAAAACAATACCACAAACAACTCAGACAATACTAAAACCAGTCACTGTGGAGCAACAAGGACGAATTACAAATCGACACAAACACAGAGAACCCAGAAGCGGTCCGAAGACCAAATACACGTCGCCCGTTGAGACGACCGACCGAACGACCAAGCAACGGTCGCTCTCGATCAAGTCAGGCAAGGCAAACGTCCCAGTATGAATCGGCGACTGGCAGCTTATTCCAAGAGGTCACTTTGACTGACGGACACACACACCAGGGAAGGTTGCACTATTGAAATATAACGATCCATTTAACTTAAACGCGCTGAATCCGGACCTCGACGTGGTCGTGAACTCTCGCGACCACATCGTTCCATCGGGCAGTGCATGTATCGCCAGCTGTCCCGGCAAGGCCGGCCGCTGTGGCCGAGCGGTTCTAGGCGCTTCAGTCTGGAACCGCGCGACCGCTACGATCGCATTTTCGAATCCTGCCTGGGGCATGGATGTGTGTGATGTCCTTCGGTTAGTCAGGTTTAAGTACCGTACTTCTAAGTACTATTGGACTGATGACCTCATACGTTGAGTCCCCTGGTGCTCAGAGCCATTTGAACTATTTGTCCCGGCGAGTACTGGAGCTGTGCGGACCTCACTGCTGCTCCGTCCAAACTCAACTCCGACGCACCCGACCCGGAAAACACTTGACGTTCTTCCAGAGATAGTGCCACGGTACTAGATATCGATAAACGCTGCTTCCGCCACTCGCGGACAGACAACGCTAGCAAACGTAGTGGCGCCAGTAAACATAAGAAGAAAACGAGACAGCACTATCCCTAATACACGATGCCAACCTACCAATGGCACCAACGCCAGCCACAATACGGCTCAAACACTACAAATAGAAGCAGACTTTCTCGACTTACATTAATCGGTAAATTACTTATACCTCAAAAAACAATTGCTGCAGCGCGCCAATCCAGACTCAGAAAATGAAATTTTTCCTACGACTGGGTTTAGCATACTGGGGAATGCTACAACTTCACGGAAAATGTCAATTGAATTTCCTTTCGCTGTTTCTTGTTAAAAAAAATGATTCACTATAATCATCCACAGAAAATAACAAGGTGTATCTATTAAATGTAATGATCGGATTCCCCAGTTAGGATTCTACTGGTACAGTTACCAGCATCTTACGTGCATTTGTCAGTCGCCATGCCCCCAAGATAAAAAAGCAGTTGGGAGCGCCGACAGCCATGCTCAATTAAGCGTCCCCAGGTACCTCGAGGCCAATCGGTCCCGAGTGGAAAAAGCAGTGTTTTCCCGTCAAGTGGGACTTGGCCTCAACGCGTTTTATGAAGAGACCTCTCCACAAGAACTCCTTGCCGGCGGAGGACCCTTTTATAGCAAGTAGATGGTGGCTGCTGCCGGCCGCTAATGGAGCCAACAATAAAAAGCCTGTTCCCTGTCGGCTGCCTATAAAGCGAAGTGGCTTCCGAAACGACAATGAGGGCGTTTTATGGCATGTCCTGCGAGTCTGACCTCTTCCACAGTATTATACAGCGTGTAACAAAATGGCGTTTACCGAACAACTAAAGATCTCACGGGCAGAGATGAGACACGTAATATCGAAGGAAATTTAATGTGTTCGTCTCTGCTCTGGAAACAGTGAACTTCCTATCCGTCGCGTAAACAAAATGAAACATTTCGTGAACAAACTGTAGACATATCGCACGTTAGACAGTCCGTGACGGGTATTTTGAAGATGCACTCATGCTGTTCAACGGCAAAGAGCGGAGAATCAACGAAACCTACAGCTTGTGGAAATACCTCTACATTTCAAGATACAAACACCCCAAATGGTTCAAATGGCTCTGAGCACTATGGGACTTAACATCTGAGGTCATGAGTCCCCTAGAACTTAGAACTATTTAAACCTAACTAACCTAAGGACATCACAAACATCCATGCGCGAGGCGGGATTCGAACCTGCGACCGTAGCGGTCGCGCGGTTCCAGACTGAAGCGCCTAGAACCGCTCGTCCACCACTGCCGGCCATTGCTCCTAAAGTTACTTATTTACTTGCTAAACTTATAGCAGAAATATGCTCATATTTTTATGGTCAATCTACACTGAGGTGACAAAAGTCATGGAATAGCGATGTGCAGATATACAGATTGCGATAGTTTCACGTGCACAAGGTATAAAAAGGCAGAGCATCGGCGGAGCTGTAATTTGTACTAAGGTGATTCATGTGAAAAGATCTGTGCCGTGACTGTGGCCGCACTACGAACAGTGAATGGTTGTTGGAGCGAGACGGATGGCAAATTCCATTCCCACAGTGTTAAGAGCGCGACGAGAATATCAAATTTCATGCAGTACGTCTCACCACGGAAAATGCAGTGGCCGATGACCTTCACGTAACGACCGTCAGCAGCGGCGTCTGCGTAGAGTTGTCAGTGCTAACAGATAAGCAGCACTGCGTGAAATACAAAATCGTTAAGGCTTTCGTGGCCACTTGTTGACAAACTGCCTATTGGCTTCTGTAAGGGTTCTTCGACCGACGTTCATCTAATGATTTTACTGAAGTTTTTGCCATACATTCCCACAGTGACGGACAGAATCGGCAGTATATTGCGAAAACACGGGCGTAAAGACGACTTTCAAACCGACAAGGAAGATCAAAGAGTGTCTTAGGTCGGCAAAGGACAAAAGGGACCCACTTGTAATGTCGGGAATACACCGTATACCATGCCAATGCGGAAAAGTTTATCTCGGAATGACTGGACGATAAATGAACACCAGGATCAAAGAACATAAGCGGCATTGCAGGTTGGGGCAGGTGGAGAAATCGGCCGTGGCAGAGCACGCACTGCTAGAGGCCGACCACGTAATAAAATTCGCCGACACGGAAGTTCTGGCTGTAGAGAAGCACTATCACACGCGGTTATTCAGAGAAGCTTTAGAAATACAAAAACACGCGAACAGTTTCAACAAGAAAGGGGAAAGTCTCAAGGTAAATGGATCCTGGCTTCCCGTACTGCAGCGAACGACCGTCGCAGGTAGCAAGAGGAGAACCGCACCGGAAATGGCCGAGGAGAAGCCCTCGGACATCGGCGTGCCAGGTACATATAGTCTGCAGCCGAAAGATCGGCTCCACTTCATCATCTGCAATGGAGGCTGAAGCTTTGACAATGCGAGCCACTCGTGCTGGCGAAACGTCAGTAAAATCATTAGATGAACGTCGGCCGAAGAACCCGATACAGAAGCCAATAGGCAGTTTGTCAACTGCGTGAAATAACCGCAGAAATCAATGTGGGATGTATGGTGAAAGTATCTATTAGTACAGTGCGGCATAATTTTGCGTTAACGGGCTATGGGAGCAGGTGGCCGACGCGAGTAGCTTTGCTAACAGCACGACATCGCCTGCATCGCCGATGGTGGGATCGTGACCACATCGGTTGGACGTTAGACGACTGGAAAACCGATTTCATTTTGTAAGAGCTGACGGTAGGGTTCGAGTGTCGCGCAGACTCACCAAGCCATGGACCCAAGTTGTCAACAATGCGCCGTTCTAGCTGGTGGTGGCTCCATAATGCTGTGGGCTGTGTTAACACTGAATGGACTGGGTCCTCGGGTCCGACTGAACCGATCATTGACGGTAAATGGTTATGTTCGGCTATTTGGTGACCATTTTCAGCCCCTTCATAGGCTTCATGTTGGCAAACAACGACGGAGTTTTTATGGCCGACAATGCGCCCTGTCACTGTGCCACAGATGTTCGTGATTGGTTTAAAGAACGTTCTAGACAGCTTGAGCGAAGGATTTCGTCACCGAGATTGACCGACATGAATCCCATTCAATATGTGTGGGACATAATTGAGAGGTCAGTTAGTGCGCAAAATCCTACATCGGCAACACTTCTACATCGACATCTACATCCATACTCCGCAAGCCACCTGACGGTGTGTGGCGAAGGGTACCTTGAGTACCTCTATCGGTTCTCCCTTCTATTCCAGTCTCGTATTATTCGTGGAAAGAAGGATTGTCGGTAAGCCTCTGTGTGGGCTCTAATCTCTCTGATTTTATCCACATCGTCTCTTCGCGAGATATACGCAGGAGGGCGCAATATACTGCTTGACTCCTCGGTGAAGGTATGTTCTCGAAACTTCAACGAAAGCCCGTACAGAGCTACTGAGCGTCTCTCCTGCAGTCTTCCTCTGGAGTTTATCTATCTTCTCCGTAACGCTTTCGCGATTACTGGATGATCCCGTAACGAAGCGCGCTGCTCTCCGTTGGATCTTCTCTAACTCTTCTATCAACCCTATCTGGTACGAATCCCACACTGCTGAGCAACATTCAAGCAGTGGGCGAACAAGCGTACTGTAACCTACTTGGTGCAATTACGGACGGCCATAGAGGCAGCATTGCTCAGTATTTCCGCAGAGGGCTTCCAACCATATGTTGACGCTATTCTACGTCAAGTTACTGCACTACGCCTGCAAAAAGGAGATCCGACACCATAGTAGGAGCTAGCCCATAACTTTCGACATCCCAGTGTAAAACTGACACCATTTCGAAGGTTATATTGGCAATCAGATGAAATACAAATCGCCGAAATGTTTCAACATGTAGTAAAAATTATAAAACGAGAATGTTTAGAATGGAGGTCGCCCAAGCATTGTTTGTAGGCTCTACTGGCAGACCTTTTGATCATGATATCATATCTAGTGTTTCAGTTGCAACAAACTACACAAGCGCTTCTACGGGAGGACGTAATGAAAGGGGCCTGTTTCAGTATGCTATATTTTATTATGCTATTTATCCTACACTCGGGGGAGAATTCGTAGGGATAAATTTCTCCAAGTGAAAAGTAGGTCTGCAACTTATAATTCAAATAAATGCTTATAGCTCTGTCATAACTTCATTTAAGATGTATCTCTTTTATTTGTTAATGGTGACTAGTTTCAGAAACCTATGTCCATTTTCAAACCATCCTACAAAGAAAATTACAGATGGCATGACAATTTTATACAAATAAGGCATACGTATTTGTATCACGATTATTTTACACTAATGTACATGTAAGGTATACAAGTTTGCCATGGTCATTTAGTTTTATGAGTTGCTCTTCTAGTTACATACCGTATCGTAAGTGTGAGAATACAGGAAAAAGCCTACGTAAAAAATTGCCTTTGTAGAGACGATCAAAGTGGCAGTTTGGCCTACTCAGCAACAGTAAATAGACCATAGAGGACAGACATTGGAGAAACCCTGTGCAGAGACACCCGTAGTTACCACGTCAAAGTAGAGGCCGCTGACACCGGCGAGCGTCGTAGATAAACTATTTATTAACCAAAGAATACATTCTTTTCTCTTTCATTAACTAATGTGGACTTAAAATCACTACAATGTCAAAAAAATTTTGCTAAGAAACTCATTGGTCTCCATTGGGCCGAATTACAGCAAAGCGCTATGCGTTAGATCATGACATGACGTCAGCTGTAGAAGACGTTACAGTTTCATGAGCTACGCTCATTAGTTACAGTGTTATGCATTACACATAATTTATGTCCAGTCACTAAAAAGTTACATGTTTTTACTGCAACTCAAAACCAAAAAAGGGTGGCAGTTCCCCCTCCAAAAATAAATTAACCTGCCAATTCAGAAGGAGACCGCCCCCTAAACAGGTCAACAATAATGGATTAGTGCAGTGTAGTACATTGTGTAATTTTTCCAGTAGTTTCTGTCGCCTGAATGATCAAGCGTTACAAGAGCTAGAGATATTCACTTCTATAATGTATCCATATTCCTTATTCTTCCCATGCTGATGTTAAAGATGAAAATTGCTTGTAACATTTCTCCCATACATCTTAAGGGAGCATGTTAACTGTTTTTCTTGATGCACGATATGTTGTTGTGAGATTGAAGTGTTTTCTTAGCAATGAATGCTGAGTTTAAATATAAGTCACTTTTGCTCTCAATCCCACCCACTGTACGCCATTTCCCTACTTCTCGTTTATGAACGGTAACAAAGACACTTCACCGAATTTCTAAATGTCATGAATCTCTTCAAAAGTGCGTAGTATATGGCGAAAGAGGTGTCCTGAGGAAAACTGCTAAATAAAAGAGTCAGAACTTCGATACGATAACAAAAAATATAGGGTACGACGTTTAATTCGCGTATAAATTAAATGTTGCAACAATTCAGCTAGAGAGTAAATCCTTAAATTCTGAATGGGTAGGCTAAAATCCGATGAGCGCAATGAAAAGCATTTACACATCCTGAACGGATTTTGAAGGAGAAAATTGTAACCTAAATACGAAAGAAATTAATAATTTCATACCCTCATTTGCCAGTAGATGATAGTGTGTCGTAGTCATTACAATGGTTTAATTCTTTTTCTTATAATAAATCGTCCATATTATTTACCTATGTACACTGACGCTTATGAGAATTGTTGTACCATGAAGCACCGGTTCAGTACTTACTACTCTTTGTGGAGATGTTCATCACATAATGGATGTTAAATAAGAATTCATTTCATTCGAAATGATGTCCATTGTTAGTACGATTTGTAACGCCCATGAGCACGAATACACAATTGGGTTTGGCGTGTTGATAAACTGCCTTCGAATGTCATTTTCAGGAATTTCTTGCCGTATGTGAAACACACGCTGCATCACTTAATGAAGATTACTGATGGAAACAGGTATGACTTACACTTATTCCCGTCGTACAACATACATGCTCTATGGGTGACAAATGAAGCGTTTGAGCAGGTCACTCCATAATCCATATACACTCCTGGAAATTGAAATAAGAACACCGTGAATTCATTGTCCCAGGAAGGGGAAACTTTATTGACACATTCCTGGGGTCAGATACACCACATGATCACACTGACAGAACCACAGGCACATAGACACAGGCAACAGAGCATGCACAATGTCGGCACTAGTACAGTGTATATCCAGCTTTCGCAGCAATGCAGGCTGCTATTCTCCCATGGAAACGATCGTAGAGATGCTGGATGTAGTCCTGTGGAACGGCTTGCCATGCCATTTCCACCTGGCGCCTCAGTTGGACCAGCGTTCGTGCTGGACGTGCAGACCGCGTGAGACGACGCTTCATCCAGTCCCAAACATGCTCAATGGTGGACAGATCCGGAGATCTTGCTGACCAGGGTAGTTGACTTACACCTTCTAGAGCACGTTGGGTGGCACGGGATACATGCGGACGTGCATTGTCCTGTTGGAACAGCAAGTTCCCTTGCCGGTCTAGGAATGGTAGAACGATGGGTTCGATGACGGTTTGGATGTACCGTGCACTATTCAGTGTCCCCTCGACGATCACCAGTGGTGTACGGCCAGTGTAGGAGATCGCTCCCCACACCATGATGCCGGGTGTTGGTCCTGTGTGCCTCGGTCGTATGCAGTCCTGATTGTGGCGCTCACCTGCACGGCGCCAAACACGCATACGACCATCATTGGCACCAAGGCAGAAGCGACTCTCATCGCTGAAGACGACACGTCTCCATTCGTCCCTCCATTCACGCCTGTCGCGACACCACTGGAGGCGGGCTGTACGATGTTGGGGCGTGAGCGGAAGACGGCCTAACGGTGTGCGGGACCGTAGCCCAGCTTCATGGAGACGGTTGCGAATGGTCCTCGCCGATACCCCAGGAGCAACAGTGTCCCTAATTTGCTGGGAAGTGGCGGTGCGGTCCCCTACGGCACTGCGTAGGATCCTACGGTCTTGGCGTGCATCCGTGCGTCGCTGCGGTCCGGTCCCAGGTCGACGGGCACGTGCACCTTCCGCCGACCACTGGCGACAACATCGATGTACTGTGGAGACCTCACGCCCCACGTGTTGAGCAATTCGGCGGTACGTCCACCCGGCCTCCCGCATGCCCACTATACGACCTCGCTCAAAGTCCGTCAACTGCACTTACGGTTCACGTCCACGCTGTCGCGGCATGCTACCAGTGTTAAAGACTGCGATGGAGCTCCGTATGCCACGGCAAACTGGCTGACACTGACGGCGGCGGTGCACAAATGCTGCGCAGCTAGCGCCATTCGACGGCCAACACCGCGGTTCCTGGTGTGTCCGCTGTGCCGTGCGTGTGATCATTGCTTGTACAGCCCTCTCGCAGTGTCCGGAGCAAGTATGGTGGGTCTGACACACCGGTGTCAATGTGTTCTTTTTTCCATTTCCAGGAGTGTATAAATACGTTTGTGGAGTGAACTGCAGTGTGGGTGCTTGGGCTGTCCTGCTGCGATATATTCCATTTGGTACATGTACATCTACATAAATGCTCTGCAAAGCACACTTAAGTGGTTGGCAGAGGGTTCATCGAATCTCCTTCACATTACTTATTATTCCAATCTCGAACATCGCTTGGAAAAAACGAACACCTGTGTGTTTCCGAGCGGGGGAGAAAGTTGATGGTTGGAATTTCGTGAGAAGATTCCGCGGCAAGGAAAAACACCTTTGTTTTAATGATGTCCACTCCAGATCCTGTATGATTTCAGTGACACTCTCTCCCCTATTTCACGATAATACAAAACGTGCTGCTCTTCTTTGAGCTTTCTCGATGTACTCCGTTAACCCTATCTAGTAAGGATCCGAGACCGCGCAGCAGTACTTCAAAAGAGAACGGATACGCGTAGTGTAGGAAGTTTTTTTAGAACATCTGTTTTTCTAAGTGTTCCGCCAGTAAAACTCAGTCTTTGGTTTGCTTTCCCACAAAATTTTCTATGTGTTCTTGACAATTTAAGTTGCTTGTAATTGTAATTCCTAGGTATTTAGCTGAATTTAAGGCCTTTATATTTGACTGATTTCACACGTGTAAACGGAGTTTAACGGATTCCTTTTAGCACTCAAGTGGATGAATCACACTTTTCATTATAGGGTCAATTCCCAATTTCCGCACCATTCAGATACCTTTTCTAAATCGTTTTGCAATTTCCTTTGATGTTCTGACGACTTTACTAGACGATAAATGACACCATCATCTGCAAACAACCTATGACGGCTGCTCAGTGTGTCTCCTAAATCGTTTATATAGTGAAGGGACAGCAAAGGGCCTATGACACTACCTTGTGGAACACCAGAAATCACTTATGTTTTACTTGATGACTTTCCGTCAATTACTACGAACTGTGACCTCCCTGACAGAAAATCACGAATCCAATCACATAACTGAGACGATATTCCATAAGCACGCAATTTCACTACAAGCCTCTTGTGTGGTACACTGTCAAAAGTCTTCTGGAAATCTAGAAAACAGAATCAATTTCAAATCTGTTGTCAATAGCACTAGCCGATCGTTGTGGCCGAGCGGTTCTAGGCGCTTCAGTCAGGAACCACCCGGCTGCTACGGTCCCAGGTTCGAATCCTGTCTCGGGCATTGATGTGTGTGATGCCTTTAGGTTAGTTAGGTGTAATTAGTTCTAAGTCTAGGAGACTGATGACCTCAGATGTTAAGCCCCATAGTGCTCAGAGCCATTTGAATCATTTGTCAATAGCACTCAGCGCTTCGTGTGAGTGAAGAGCTAGATGTGTTTCACTAGAAAATTGTTTTCTAAACCCGCGTTGACTACCAACAGACCGTTCTCTTCGAGGTAATTCATACTGTTTGAACACATTCCAGAATCCTGCTGCATATCGACGTTAATGATAAGCGCCTGTAATTTAGTGGCATTCTCCTAATACCTTCGTTGAACATTGGCGTGACCTGTGCAACTTTCCAGTCTTACGGATCTCTCGTCACGCCAACGGTTGTATATGATTCTTACGTACGGAGCTATTTTTTTTAAATTTATTATTAATAAAACCATTATAATTATACAGAATTAACCCACTTCCTTATCTCATTAGTGGGACATAATAATTATACATCTAATACTTAATTTGCAGCTAGTTACAATTTTCAAGTGAGCTACAGTTAGTTTTTTCATACAATGGGCATTTAATTTCTAATACCTACGGCTTATATCTATTTCTTATAACTAATTCCTAGCGCCTGCAGCGTCACATGTGTGCCAGTGAAAGATATAAACCTACTTTTTATAGCCTTGCTCTTCGAGTTAAACCCAAAGAGCGTGGCCCTGACACTGGACAGGCCAAGATGTTAATTCGCTGCAGTTCCCTAGCATAGTTTTCCTAAAAACTAAGTCCTACAAACTAACTTAGCCTACGTCATTTCCGGTGCATGTCCTTATCGGTAGTATTGATCCTCACTCCCCCTAGTCCTGCACGTGGCGGGTTCCAACTATGATGGAAAGCCGGCCAGTCCATGCACAGGCGGTATGGGAATAGGGCTCTGGACGCAATCAGTGTTGGTTGTCTTTGTTATTTAGTTTATGTCCCTCAAGTATTCTGTTAAAACTTTCCGTGATACCTCGTTGGCCAATGTGTTTAACATTTGGAAAGTGTCCTCACGACTAAGTAGTTGGTATGTGTCATGGTTGGGAAGTCTGTCTCAAAGTGTGTTCGCAACATCATTGAAGAGGGGGCACTCGTAAACTACATGGTCGGGCGTACCCTCTGAAACGCCACAGTCACACGCTGGTGTAGCCCTCTTCCCAAATCGACATAAGTATGTCGGGTAGAGTCCATGGCCAATGAGAAAATGGATCAGTCCTCGTGTGGGCTCAAAATATTTCATATCCAAGCGCTCCCTCACATCAGGTATGAACTGGAAAGTTCTACGTCCAGCCTCTTCTACCTCCCAAGACTCCTGCCAAATTACCTCCCCTGTTTTCCTTATTTCCCTTTTATACACCACCCTTACACCCATAATGTCTACAATCTTCTCATAATTTCCCTTTTTTGCCCAGTACCAAGCCGCTTGTTCCCTTATTTTGATGTCCAGAGGGCAGAGCTCCATTATGACTAATGCTCCCCCCCCCCCCCCCTGGAGATGTTCTGTAGGTCCCCACAGATCTCAATATCATGCTTCTCTGGACCCTTCTCACTGTCATGGAGGGCACAACCATCGTGAGCCTGTGCGCCCAGACTTCCGAGCCGTAACCCACTACTGAAGTTAGGATGCTATTATGGTAAAGTATAATAAGGTGTGGTGTGAGATGGAATCTTTTATGACCTATTGAGATAAGGTTGTTTAATATTTGGAGAGCTCTCTGGGTTACGGTGTCAATGTGTTTCCCGAAGCTCCACCTCTCATCAATGATGACTCCTAGATAGCGTGTCTCACGTCGCCAGAGAACTGGTGAGCCGTTAATTCTGGCAGTGGGATTTCTGATTAGATGTCCTTTTAACAGCAGGTATGTGGATTTGCTGGGTGAGATCGTCATTTTAGTCATGAGGCACCATTGTTGAGTTTCTCTATGGCTCTCTCAATTTTCGGTTCTATCTCTTCCCGGCTACGGCCGCCGACCAACAGGAGGAGGTCATCTGCGTAGGCTATCACCTCTAGCACCTCATCACTTTGTTGTAACCTGTCTAGTAATGGCTCCATGTGGATGTCCCAGAAGAGGGGTCCTAAAACGGATCCTTGGGGGCATCCTTTAGTGATTGCTTTTCCAACTCTTTCGCTAGGGGATGATAGACAGACCTCCCGATCCTTACAATAGCTCCTCAGGCAACCGTATAGCAGCCCTGGACACTCTTTCTCCCGCAAGCAGGAGAAGAGCGAAGGCCACCACAGGTTGTCGATGGCGCCACTGATATCTACCATGATGCCAACCACGTATTTGTGCGGGTCGAGCCCCAGACCTCGGCCGTCAGGGCGATTGCATCAGATGCCGACCGCCCCGGCCTGAAGCCGAACTGACTGCTCCTCATCCCGCACAACACTCGGTGTGCCGCCAATCTGTCAGCCAGCAATTTCTCCAGTATCTTTCGGAACAGATCTAACCAGCAAATCGGCCTGTATGACTTCACTTCTGCAGGGTCCTTATCAGGTCCTTTCTTTATTATAACTACATTTGCTGTTTTCCATTTCCTCGGAAACTTCCTTTTCCTGAGGCAGTCGTTGTAAAGATGAGTAACTGACGCAGTCAGCTGGGGCGCCAGGAAATGCACCGCCTCCGCCACAATGCCGTCTGGCCCAGGTGCTTTTCCTCTTTGTAATGATCTTATATGGACTGCAACCTCTCCTCAGAGAAGGGGTAGACAGCCATGTCATTGTTGTATATTTCTTGGTCTTCATTTCTCAGTTGCTGTTGCCCTTCAGTCTCCCCGTCCACATTGTCGTCAGGCAGCAGGAACCAGAGGAGGACCTCCGCAGTCTCCTGCCAAGACTCCTTCATCCTGTTCCCGTGCCTGACTGTCGATAACTCCATAGCAGAGCGGATTTTCTCTTACCAGCTTATAGGGGTGCCCCCATGGGTCCATGACGTACTTTTCCCAACTTCGCGTCTTTACCTCACGCAGTTCCTTTTGGAACCTCTGCTTTGCCTCCCTATATAGCAACTGCCACCTTTGGCGTTCCTGCCAGACGACACTGCGCTGGTAGTGCCTCCTCAGCCTTCTGACAGATTGACGAAGTTCTCCTAGTTCGGCAGACCATGGTGAAGGAGAGGAAGTACGGAGCTATTGGATCAGCATTCTCTCACAATGGTCATGAAGGGTATAACAATAGGGTTTTCCATTCTTGCCATATAGCCGGCCGCTGGTTGCTGCGCGGTTCTAGGCGCTTCAGTCTGGAACCGCGCGACCGCTACGGTCGCAGGTTCGAATCCTGCCTCGGGCATGGATGTGTGTGATGTCCTTAGGTTGGTTAGGTTAAAGTAGTTTTAAGTTCTAGGGGACTAATGACCTAAGATGTTAAGTCCCGTAGTGCTCAGAGCCATTTGAACCATTCTTTCCATATACTAACGCGCATTCGGCTTTCTTTCTACAAAAAACAGGCAGTCATGTTTCCATATCTAGTTGCGCCCTATACTGCCTGCCATTCCAGGAGTTGGAGAAGATTCGTCTCGAATACCACAGCTTGCTGTGGCATTTCAACTGGTTGTCTATGTACACAATGGCCTCGATCTTAACATCACAAGCAGAAGTGAGCATCATTCCTGAACTCCAAAATGTCACTCATTGTTCGAATTGGCTCAGGCTCTGCACCATGAAAGTCTCTGTTGTCTGTGGTGTGGTTAGGAGTAAATAACACATGCATACAGAAGTCTCAACTAACCTGCAGTAGTGTCTACATCTACATCCACATGACTACTCTGCAATTCACATTTACGTGCTTGGCAGAGGGTTCATCGAACCACAATCATACTATCTCTCTACCATTCCACTCCCGAACAGCGCGCGGGAAAAACGAACACCTAAACCTTTCTGTTCGAGCTCTGATATCTCTTATTTTATTTTGATGATCGCTCCTACCTATTTAGGTTGGGCTCAACAAAATATTTTCGCATTCGGAAGAGAAAGTTGGTGACTGAAATTTCGTAAATAGATCTCGCCGCGACGAAAAACGTTTTTGCTTTAATGACTTCCATCCCAACTCGCGTATCATATCTGCCCCACTCTCTCCCCTATTACGTGATAATACAAAATGAGCTGCCCTTTTTTACACCCTTTCAATGTTCTCCGTCAATCCCACATGGTAAGGATCCCACACCGCGCAGCAATATTCTAACAGAGGACGAACGAGTGTAGTGTAGGCTGTCTCTTTAGTGGACTTGTTGCATCTTCTAAGTGTCCGAAACGCAACCTTTGGCTCGCCTTCCCCACAATATTATCTATGTGGTCTTTCCAACTGAAGTTGTTCGTAATTTTAACTCCCAGGTACTTAGTTGAATTGACAGCCTTGAGTGTTCCTAACAGTTCGTGGTGTAACTCTCGTGTAACCTCTGCCCGAATTTCATCTTTAGTCATTCATCTGTTCCTCAGAACGAATCGAACAATCCTGTGATATTCTCATATTTTAGTGCTTCTGGAAGTACATATATGTATAATCCTCTTGCAGCACTGTTGTCCTGAGTCACTTCTTTAACTTTGGTCTGCAATTTTTTGAATCCGTCGTCTCATGCTCCCATGGCAGTAATTAGATCTTTCTCGAAATCTGTATTTTAAATGACAGTGGACAACGTGAGTTCGTCTCATTCAGAGAGCGTGCCCCTTTTCCCATGATTGCAGTGATATTGTCAATGAGACCACATGTATTTCTTATTCTGTGAATGATCCAAGACCACTCACAATGCCCTAAAGGCTCACCGTATCTCGATTTGAAACAGAACAAACGTAATGCTGTGGTGCTACCCAGTATTTGAGAAAAAATTATAAGTCTTTAACAAAAATAATGAGAAACAGTGTGGAAGCTGCCATGGAGCATTGCGTTAACGGGCTGCGAGTCAACAGCCATCGATGTGGTGACATGTGGGTCACAAGAACAAACATGCAAGGCCATTGCGAAGCCAGGATTGCTGAGCGCAGCGGTAACATGCAAGGCGATTGCGCAGCCAGGATTGCTGAGTGCAGCGGCGACTGTGCGCAATATCAGTAACTGTGTACCCACATCATGGCAAGTCTCTTGTTTTGGCGACATGACTGGTTGTTGCGCCTTAGTGAAACAAAGGCACGCCACACACATGTAAATAAGTCTTAATTTCGATCCAGGGGATCACTTCTCATCGCCAAAGACCAGCAGCAGGGTCATAATTCCAGAGGTATGTCAGGTAGAGAGATGACTAGGCACCACCACCAGCAGGTTCAGGTCATGCTACGCCTGCTGCTAGTAACAAGTCCTGCATGCCACACCCACTGGTCATATGTACCTGCTGTAGCCGATGCTCAGTTCCTAGTGGGATGTAGAAAAAATGTTATTTAATGCAGAAGAGTAGAGAAAAAAAACTCGTAATGTTCGGATACAGCATTAATAGTGTCCTGCTTGACACAGTCCCGTCGTTTAAATACCTGGGCGTAATGTTGTGAAGCGATATGAACGAGCAAGTGAAGACTGTGGTAGGAAAGACGAATGTTCGACTTCGTTTACTGGGAGAATTTTTGAAAAGTGTGCTTCATCTGAAATGGAGACCGCATATAGGACGCTATTGCGACCTATTCTTGAGTACTGCACGAATCTTTGGGATCCGCACCAGGTCGGATTGAAAGAAGACATCGAAGCAGCTCAGAGGCGGGCTGCTAGATTTGTTGCCGGTAGGTTCGATCAGCGTGCAAGTGTTACGGGCATGGTTCGGTAACTCAAATGCAAGTCCCAGGAGGGAAGAAGACATTCGTTTCGAAGAACACTACTGAGAAAGTTTAGAAAACCGGCATCTGAAGCTGGCTGCAGAACGATCCTACTGCGGACAACGTACATTTTGCGTAGGGACCACGAAGATACGAGAAATTATCGCTTATACGGAGGCATATAGACAGTCGTTTTTTCCTCGCTCTATCTGCGAATGGAACGGAAAAGGAAACGACTAGTTGTCGTAGAGGGTACCCTCCGCCAGGCACCGTATGGTGGCTTAAGGAGTATGTATGTAGATGTAGATGTATGAAGGAGAACGCATATAGAGCACTAGTGCGACCTCTTCTTGAGTACTGCTCGAGTGTTTGGAATCCCCACGAGGTCGGATTAAATGAAGATATAGAGACAATTCAGAGACGTGTCGCTAGGTTTGTTATCGGTAGGTTCGATCAACACGCAAGTATTTCGGAGATGCTTCGGCAACTCAGGCGAGAATTCCTGGAGAGAAGACGACTTTTTTTTCACGAAATGCTGTTGAGAAAAATTAGAGAACTAGCATTTGCGACTGACTGCAGAACGAATCAACTGCCCACCAAAGCACATTTCTTGTAAGGAATATTAAAACAATATAGGAGAAATTAGGGTTCGTACGGAGGCTTGTGGACAATTGGTTTTCCCCTCGCTCTATTTGCGAGCGAAACAGAAAAGGAAATTACTACTACTACTACTAGTAGAGCACCTTTCGTCGTGCATCATATGAAAACTTTCGGAGTATGTATTTAGAAATGTGTAGAAAATATTGTTTACAATGGTTTTGGAGACTTCATCGTGGTTGTGCTTCCGTCGGCGATGAACCAGAAAGATCGCGATAGATTCCGCACAAATTGACCAAAGCTCAAACACGAGCTCCAGTAATATGATGCAAAGATATGCTGAGGAAATGCAAAAGCCGTATACAACGTCTAACGGTGAGATACAACTTTTATAGAGCCGGAAACCAAACAGCAGCAAAGGCACTGCAAGATGAGCGTAAACCAACAGAAGTGGATCCTTCGCGAAGTACTTCTATGAAAATGATCACTTGCCTATTTACCTGGACTGAGTCTGTCGTAACGATTGCTTTAGAGGATCCTGAATCGTATACAACAATTTGTTTGTCAAAAGTCACTGATGACGCTAAGAAAGCCAACTGAAAACGTAGCATTATTAATGATAGTAATGCCAGATGTCAGATGTCTGGCGGAAGGTGTTCTGGCTGATCCCCCAGTCCCGTTCCACTTGCGAATGGTGCGTACGAAGAATGATTGTCGCTAATCCTTTGTAGTAGCTCTAATTTCTCGAATTTTCACGTAAGACCAAAATTTCTTAGAGTTTTTAGTCAGATTGTTTGGCACAATCTTATGTTCAAAGTCATTTAACGCTTCTCTCATTGGTCTCCTTACGCTCATTTTGGCTTCGCTTAGCTTTTGTATGTCAGCTAGGTTTCGACTTCTCTTCAATCTGTGATGAAGCTCTCCTTGTCTACGTAACAGTTTTCTAACACGGCTCTTAAATCATCATCGTTCTTTTCCATCCCTAAAGATCTTGCTCGAAACATACTTGTCTAAGGAATATTGAAAGATGCTTTTGAACTTTTTCCATCTGTGCTCCACATATTCGTCCCCAGCACTGAATAATTAATATTGATTATTCAGATACTCTGAAATTCGTGTCCTGTCATTCTTGCTAAGCAAAAATATTCTCCTACCTTTCTTATATTCCTTGTTGTACATGCTGTTACAGCCGTATGATCACTGATACTTTACTCTGAGTTAAATGATTCAGGAAGTTCATGTCTGGTTGTTGCTATGGGGTCAAAGACGTTACCTTCTCGAGTTGTTTCTCTAATTATCGAAGTAATTTTTGGGCAAGACATTCAGAATAGTGTCACACGAATCCCTGTCTCTAGCACCAGTTTTGATAGCGAGACTCTCCCAATCTACACTTGGCAAGGTTGGGTCACACCCTATAACAACAGGCATGATCAGGATACTTACGAAATTGTACAAGTTCTCTCTGAACGTCTCTACCACTACAGCTCCTGACGCTGGTAGTCTAGAAAAGCTTTCGGTTACCATTTTTGATCCACTATTGATGCTCAACTTCACATTGCGAGATATTGTCAAATTCTTTACTGCGATAAATACGCCGTTACGAGTACGTTAAGCATTAATTATCTGACGCCCAAAAATATCGAATTAATATCTCATTGCCAGTATTCGGCTGGTTAAATACAGGATGACTTCTTTTTGTTTCCTTACGTCGAACAAAATATCCAAGATAATGAAGCACCTGCCAGCGAAAGACAAAAGTCCCAGGTTCGAGTCCCGGCTAACCACACAGTTTTAATCTGGCAAGAAGTTTTGAAAGATACGACGACAATGACTTTTATCACATCAAGGACCTATCGAATACTTCCAATGTTTTTGAGACAGCAACATGAAGAGTGGAAAAATGTTTCCAGAAGTGGTTACAACGTATGCAAAAGTGTACAAATTTTAAAGGCGAATATTTTAAGAAATAATAAACTGATTTTTACCAAAAAAATTTTTTTCTTTCATTGTTTTTGTAAAATAAAGAAACTCGGCCCTAAAATTAGTCTGCACATTTAAGAGCCTCTTTTTCGCTGTAATTTTACTGGACTAATACCGGTGGGAGTTGGTGTATTGAGTGGGAGTGTCGAATGTGAAGTCGAATACACTTTCACCGCGAAAATAAAGGAATGTGGAAAGGGAGAAACCATCAGAAATGGATGCAGCTGCCGATCTGTGTTCACAATCTAAATTTGTTCAGAGAAATTCCCATTCACAATTCGCCCAAAAATTTCTCGTAGCGCACAAATTTGGAGGGAGTTATGCCCAACTCACAAATTAAGCACCCTGTCGCTCCATAAATTTTTAGCAGAATAACAAAACAAAACTCCAATAGTCGATGTAGGTTGTATTCTTACACACCACTATCAAGGTAGCAGCGAATGATGTGAACGTTATGTCTTTTATCTTTAGTCGTAAGTAAACTCATTTGCTGAATGCAGAAAACAAGGCGGGATTCTCTCAGTAATTATTCACACTGAAAGATGAACTTGAAACTTCACGCAGAAAATGGAAATTTCGAGCTAACTGCAGTTACAAGAATGAGTGAAAGCCGACTCCAGCATATTACACTTATTTTCGAAAAATTAATGTCCGATACACAGGAAAAAACGTACTGTGAAAAGTCTCTTATCATAAATTAAAAATAAGAAATGCTAGGATGCAATGAGGATGGTTTTGCCGAAATGATTAAAGACAATGGAACAGAACACTAATTCACTGTTAAATTACTAATTAGTGCTCTAATAATCCATATTTTTCGACACTGATTTTATATCAAGTAATGCGAGGAAAACTTTATGAAACAGAATCTGCGAGACAAAGAAGTTGAAGCATCCCGAAGTGTATTTTCCACACAGATCACGGGGTCCCTGATTCGATTCCCGGCCGGGTCGGTGATTTTCTCCGCCCCGCGACTGGGTGTTTGTGCTGTCCTCATCATCTCATCATCATTCGGGAAATGGAAAGATTTGGAACTTTTACGGGCGC
Source organism: Schistocerca piceifrons (assembly GCF_021461385.2). Taxonomy (NCBI): domain Eukaryota; kingdom Metazoa; phylum Arthropoda; class Insecta; order Orthoptera; family Acrididae; genus Schistocerca; species Schistocerca piceifrons. The sequence continues at coordinate 616,714,685 of NC_060139.1, forward strand.
TGATGACCATGATGTTAAGCGTCCCACAAACCATCATCATCATCATCATCATCATCATCATTCACACGTGGAGAAACTGGTAAATAAACAAAAGAGTTTTACGATTTAAATCAGTTTCGATCTACGTGATCAAGAAGACACCGATCGAGTTTAGACAAACACTGCACTTCACATTATGGTTACACTGCAGTAGATTGACAGAAACGAAATTGTCAGAGCGGTTTATGTTGTGAGAAAGGTTCAGATCTGTTTACAGATTGCAATGAGAGAAATGACTACTTAATCTCCTCGCAATACAGGATGTAACGTTAATAAACTGGCATGATTATTAGCAGGTACGACGCACGCGTGACCGAAGGAAAAATGGAACAGGTATTCTTTTACTGAAAATGATAAACTCATTGGGGTTGATTTACCGTGCGTAATAAATAGAATGTATTAACGTGTTGCGTCAAACTGGTGTTTAGGTTATCCGTTACAAAAAACCAGATGTGAGAGTTGACGAAATAGTCTAAGATACGTCAACAATCATTGAACTTCCGAGAAAACTCTTAGCCGTTTCCAGTTCGTGTATCATAAGTAATTGATCGAATCTATGTAATGCATGAATCCGCCGAGGAAAGAAAATTTGAAAATACTGAAAGCGCTTGTGTGTCAAACTGACGAGCACCCATTGACAGTTCCGCAACTGCAAGCGTACCAATCAGCGAATTTCTCAGAGAAATAGCATGTTGTCACCATCTTGAAGAAAAATGACACTCTTGCGGTTAGGGTATATCAGAGTGCCATGCCAGGTCAGTAGCCAGGATGGAAGCCATCACCCATACGTCAGTGCTGGCCAGGGAAAATAGAGAGATGCATGAATGCCGTACTCACTAACAGACCATCTGGCGGATAAGTGTCGAGGTCCGGTGTGTCGGCCAGCCTGTGGGGCGGCGGTGGGGTGGGTGGACTGCTGTGACCTGTTGTGGAGCTGCAAACCACTGAGGGCTATGGCAGGACGAAGCCTGTCCATCATTTCTAGGTCCCCAGTTCAGTACACAATACACAAATCTGACATATCCTTCCCAAAGCAACCAGCCAGGCATTTAGCTTGAGAGATTTATGGAAATCACAGAATTTCTAAATCCAAATAGCTGGATCAGCGAGTGCCTTACCACTGGCCCACCTTAGTCGGCTCTCCATACCAAACACGCTGCCTCCTCTCCTAGAAAAGGTACTGTGTCAAATGTCTGCAACATAACGAAGCTTCAGCACACTTTTGCCAGAATATCATTCACTGGAATGTATTCGCAGTGTGCTCAACAGCATGAATAAAAATTCGGTCACCAAAACTATGCAGCCCTAGTCATATGCGTCATTGTTCATTACCGCCTCAGGTTCGTCTCCCATACCTTGTCCTCTTTATTAATGTCACGTTGCATATGTGATGATCCACCTCAGTTGTTAACTTTCATTATTTCCGGAATTATCTCTTCACTTCTGTGTAGCCGTACATTGCGCAAGACTTTGCGCCTATAGCTATCCTGTATATAGTAAGAGCTCGCAATACTCGCAAAGACGCACTGGAGGTGTGTGCTCCGGCATTGCTGAATACAGCTAGTCAGTTCTTTTGACCGAGCGAGGTGGCGCAGTGGTTAGCACACTGGACTCGTATTCGGGACGACGACGGTTCATATCCGCGTCCAGCCATCCTGATTTAGGTTTTTCCTGATTTCCCTAAATCGCTTCAGGTAAATGCCGGGATGGTTCCTTTGAAAGAGCACGTTCGATTTCCTTCCCCATCCTTCCCTCATCCGAGCTTGTGCTTCGTCTCTAATTACCTCATTGTCGACGGGACCTTACAACACTAATCTCCTCCTCTTCAGTTCTCTGTAAAATAATTCAGTATTTTGTCCACATACGGATCAGTAAAATCAAGTTCACAATCAGCATGTTGTAACCTCCCCACAAAATTAAATAATAAATAATATGAATAAGATTCTAATTTAGTGTAATCTCAAAACAAAATTCTTTCTGATTTAATCTAAGCTCCAAACTCATTCACATTTAGCGTGACCTCATGACAGAAAAATTCCTAAACCTCTCAACAGTAAAAATTATAATTATGTCGTTCACATTCAGTGTAACGTCCCAATAAAAAATAAATTCAGTAACCTGGTAATAAAACAATGTAAGTAACCTCTCAATTAAATTGTCGCTCACTTATGACTTTTCAATAATTCACTGTGAATTTAACCTGGTAAATTTTGGACGACAGCAGTGCTGCATCATGCCCCTGAAAGATCATTCTGAATAAAAAAGGAAAAATTCTTACCTCAATGAAGTCGCCAGATATATCTGCTCTTACAATAAATTTTACCGGCACAGCTCTGTGCAATGCTGGTCGACGTATTTGTCATTTATGAAAGGAAGCAACTGATTTTTCTATTGCAATAATCGGGATGATCATGGATGGGAGAAATTAGTAAATTCTTTAAATTGAAATGAATGGTTGTTAAAAGTTACTTTTTATGAGGAAGATTATTATTACGAGAGGTTTTAAAACTTGAGATAACATTAAAACACATGCGCGAGGCTGCTTTTTACCTTATACAATAATACTCAGGCTCCGGCATCGCTGCACCGCGACCGGGCCAGCCAACACGATACACCGTACCAGACCAGAGCAGACTCCACACTAGCAACAACTTACTGCTACAGCTACACAGTTCCTACTGCAGTCAGCACTGCTCTCTGGTCAGAGATTTTCTTATATCTTGCATATCGCAGGCAGCACATGAGAAATACATCGAAATTACATCTGCTCGGACCTCTCACATAACCCTCCACTGTGGGGGGGGGGGGGGGGGGGGGCAAAAATTTGGCAGCGATAGTGAGTCAATTGGACTTGCCATGAGCAACAAATTTTTCTAAAATCTACTTAAATAACTAAGTTTACAGCCACAGAGTATATACATATATATATATATAAGTGCAGAACATGAAATGAAAATAGAGTGCACATGCACTGAGTACAGAACATATCAAGCAATGACAAAATGTATACGCAATGAGTACAAAACAAATTAACAAATGACATAAAGTGCACACGCACTGTATATATTTTTTTACCATTTTACAAGAACTAGGATACGCAAAGAGTACCAAACATATTAACAAATGACATAAAGTGCACATGCACTGTATATATATATATATATATATATATATATATATATATATATATATATATATTTACCATTTTACAAGAACTAGGATTAGCAATGAGTACAAAACATATTAACAAATGACATAAAGTGCACACGCACTGTATATGTCTCTACGATTTTACAAGAACTAGGAAAGGAAAGGGAAGGATTGTATCATGGTTGTAGCACAGTAGGTTACATGTAGCTGCACTGAAAGTCCATATCTTTCTACAGAAGCACAACACCAAGTGAGACAATCTGAAGTTCTCTTCCCTGAAGTATTAATCAGTGTAGCCAAGACACTGAAATGTCGTATTAATGTTCAATGTTATCATTTTGGTAGTACATTAGGTACACCAAACAGTGGGACCATAATAACATCTCCATCGGTCAAGGTGGTGGACAACATGATGTGTCAACACCACACTCCTGCAGAATCGATACTTTTTCACCAACGTAGAATTAATGCAAAATCCAAATATAGTGCTCCATGATCATGAGGATGGACAGGACAAACGGATATTGCAGTAATTTCTGGCAATTAGGTCAGAAGGTGAAGGACATTAAGTCATATGCTAGTCATCATACAGAATTACACTAGTCTATCAACCAAATTGAGTAATTGTTGGCACTCATTGCCTACTTACTAAACATTTCTGTACTATGTATGGAGTATTACAGAACATTATTCATAAGTCATCTGATTACACTAAATATTGCCACTTATTGGCCAGTTACAAACCATATTTATGCATTGTTCAGAAGTCATCATTCAAAACAAGAGTTAATTAATGGCATAGCATTAACATAATTCATCTAGTTATAGTAATCGTTGGCATTCATTGGCCAGTTACTAAACATTTTTATGCATTGTTCAGAAGTCATCATTCAAAACAGGAGTTAATGTGTGTAGCATCAAGCTACTGGTATTCATATATAATACCATGTAAGTGACATAAGACAAATTTAAAATATAAGAAACAGTGGCATTCATTAGCCAGTTACAAAGTATTCATACAGTTTTATCAAATAAGTGACATAAGACAAATTTAAAATATAAGAAACAGTGGCATTCATTGGGCAGTTACAAAGTATTCATATAGTTTTATAAAACATTATTCAGTATTATTCAGAAGTCATCATTTAAAATGAGAGTTAATTATTGGTATAGCATTTATAGAGTATAACAAAAATATTATTTACAGAAATTATTGGCATAGCATTTATGCATTATCACAAAACATCATTCAGTATTACTCAGAACTCATCATTCAAGTGACATAGGACATATTTAAAATGTAACACACTATAACTATTACTCAAGGTCTGTGTTCCAATAATACATAGATATAATGGATTCAATATATCTGATAAATCTGCATTATATTTAGTACTATAAATATCTCTTAAATTAGTAGCATTATTTGGGACTGGTAATACATTTTTTTGTGCTAGCAATGCATTGCGATGAGATTGATAATTAATTGCTGCAGCATGAAAATATTTGCTTTTGATTTATTGCTGCAAATAACGATTAATAGCGTCATGAGTCAGCTGTAGCAAGGTTACGAAACAAGTAGAGTGTATGTGATCACATTCATGAATGACACACATAAATGGGTAAAAAAAAATGCAAGTACTAGAACAGGTTTAATAACTAGCTGCTTATAGCACATTAATTTCATGAATAGCTTCTCCTGGAAAAAAATACAAAATGGATTATTGAGCTGAAAGAAGAAACGCATATTATGCTGAAAAGTAGTGAACTTTGAATTAACAGGTAATGAAACGTGTACTCAATATGTATGTACTCTAGCTGTCCTTTCCAAAACATTCAGTCATTATACCATGCGACATAAGACATACTGTCAAAACGGACTGCAACAAATACTTAAATAACTACATAGCAATTCTTAACTAACAGGAAATATATAAACTTCATCATTATCCTCATCTGCAAAGAAAAACTTCATTATTCATATTACCATAACATCATTACTATCATCACCTGCAAAGAAAAACCTCATTCATATTAGCATATTCTTCATATAATTATTCATCATCATTTATTATTATCTGCAAAAAAGGACACTTCGTTATTCATTATTCATATTACCATTTACTTCATACAACTATCCATAGTATAGAGTTTCTTATTTCTAGCATATTTCATCACTAAAACTAAGATGTGTAGTTCTGTCTCACAGCCTGCATCAATCGCCTCGTATTCTGACAGAAAAAAATTAGTTAAGACTGCTATCATACGATGTGTATAGTATGTTCTTGTTAATGCTTGTTAATTCTGATCCATTTACTTTTCATCACAGGGTATTCCGGTTTCTTACGTTCATTCCGAAGGTCAAATTCCCGTTTCATAGTAATCCACTGTGGTTTGTTTAATTTATTTCTTTTACACGTTATTGCTTTCTGAAAATAATGAATAATGATTAATATCTTGCATTTAAATCATATACCCATTAAATAAAAACTTGTTTCTAGTGATATAATTAAGCATACAGCATAGCATGACAGAAAACGTATTATGTCAAAAACATAGAGAGTGTTCAGGTGCAAAAATGTACACACAGTTTCATAATGCAGTAGCCAAAAGAGTAGAATAGTCAAGATATTGAGACATCATAAGGAAAAGTGTTAAAGTCAACTGGTGTTTGTTATATCTTCAAGATTTCGTAGTGCATACAAATAAAACAGGAAAACAATCATACATACACGAAAAATGGAAAATGTGCACGGTCTGATATATAACGACAAGAAAAGCGACCTGCTAACCTTATCTTGCCGGGCACTTGCCAAGAAAAAATATGATAATCATCAGTAAGTAGTCACATAGATAGAATTGCATAAGTGGTCATAAAATATGTACGTTTATCTGGAAAAATGTGCACGGTCTGATGTGTAACGACAAGAAAAGCGACCTGCTAACCTTATCTTGCCAGGCACTTGCCAAGAAAAAAATATGATAATCATCAGTAAGTATTCATATAAATATAACCCCATAAGTGGTCATATAAAAATCAGGAAATGGCATTACAGTGTGATAAATCATAAAGTATGTTCATTCAATAAAGGGTTTAATATTGGAGACATGGTGATTGCCTTTGCTTTTTCTGGTTCTCAGAGTTTCGACGTGTACTACACTGGTGTGAGGAATGCTGCGAATTCTGTATGGACCTGTATATAGAAGCTCAAATTTACTGCATCTACTCTTTCCTCTGTTGGATAAATAGTGCGTGCGTACTAATATCTTCTGTCCAATGTGAAAGTCACGGCGTGTGCAAACCTGTTTTTGCTGTCTTCTCCGGCGCTCTGCGGCACGTTTGATGTTGTTCAGCGCAATGTTAATTATTTCATGGTGTCGTAGTCGACGAGATGTAGGAAAGTATACTAATTCTTTAATTTTGTTAAGTGGTTCAACATTTTTTAGTATAACAGTCGGAGATAGCATAGTAAATTCATTTGGTATGGAATTAATTACATCCTGGAGTGACAGTATGTGTGTATCCCAATCAATATGTTTTTTATGGCAGTATATTCTACATAGTTTACCAATTTCTTTCATTAGTCGTTCACAAGGGTTCGAAGAAGCGTGATACTTGGATATATAGATCGGAGAAATGTTTCTTGTTCGTAACATACATGTCCATATAGCAGATCGAGACTGTGGTCCATTGTCGGAAATTACTTTCGATACATGCCCTACATGAAATAGAAAATGTTTTACAAATCCTTTCGAAACAGATTTAGCAGTAGCTTTGCGTAACGGAGTGAAGGTAACAATTTTGAAGTGATTTCAACAGCGACAAAGATGTAACAAAACCTTCTATTAGTTCTGGGAATCGGACCAAAAATGTCTACAGCGGCCATGTGTCGCAATTTAACAGGTACAATGGGATGTAACGGAGGAATATGTGAAGTCGTGTCTGACTTAGCTTTCTGGCAGATTGTAACGTTGTTGCTTTAATTTGCTATGAAAGCGGTATTGATAAACAATAAAAGCGATTTAAAAGCTGTGAGCTATGTGGGGAAGTTAACCTTGCATTACTGCGCAACTGTTTCACCAGGTATCCACTCTAGCTTACCAAATTCCCAACCAGACTGACATTAATTATAATCTTTTAATAGTCATACAACAACCGGTGATATATATATATATATATATATATAAAGAGATTTAAATAAAAAGAAATAAATCAGTTTACATTTGGAAATTTATTTTAACATTTATCATTGAAATTTCAGCATATTAAACTTGAATCATAACTAAGCTGGTGCCTTATTTAAGACTGTGAAAATGTGAGTTTGTAATCTTATGGAACACATTAAATATGGAGTCAAGATTGGGAGACTGCATACAACACTGCATTCATAAAATAACACACGAAGAATGTTGAAACATATGCAAGAGGAAATTAACCACAACCAACCGATTCAATTTTCACCCAAAGAAGTTACGTTTGTAGTGCAATCCTGTCCGTCATGTAATTACCACACACTGGTATACTAAATTCATACTAACTCTCTGTGAAATCTTCCCAAAAAGAATAGCTGAGGGCTACTTTGATGATGACACCACATGCTTCACGTGGTCAACTTGGTTTACACAAAGATTGTAACTCCACAATAATTTTGATAATTAAAATAAATTAGATCGAAAAGCAATTTACAAAAGAAAAACCTCGAACTGGTTACTATCGTCTTACTATTAACCTGATGGGTCACACAATTGTATAAGCACGTGGTACTGGTCTCACAAAGTACACCCCACGTGGCTTGAACATAAAGAGAAGTTGCTATATTGAAAAATACTGACAAGACGAGACATTATAAACTCACGCACATTCGCATTTAAGATTGATGATCTTAGTTAAAGTTACGGATCAACACGTGGTTCCTCTTCACTCACGAAGTAGTGACAAAGCAACTACCGGAATATTCTGAACTTCACACTCGAAATACACTGCGTTGCAATTTAAGATAACATTAGATATTTTAGAGCTAAACCTGAAATAAAGGTGATTAAATTTTCAGTTAGGCTGAATTTAAGAAATCCATTGTCCTATGGACCTAGCAGACACGCGCTTAGCCGGAGATCTTACCACTTCAGACGCTCGCCGCAGGCAGACTGACCTGCGTTCCTACCGAGCGTGCTTCCCAAATACAAACGGAAGTGACCAGAGAGGCAGCTTCCTATACCAACTTGACAAGGGACAGACAGGACCATACTAAGCATAGAAACCTCTCTGCTTTTAGAAAGCGTAGCTACCTGTTCCGACGTTGGTCCTACTGTTCTCTAGCTGACAGGCTTGTCTGCTACCCTCAAGCATGCAACTAGAAATACATTTGCTCGTTCATCCTCTCACACAGAAGGGAAAGGGGATGCCAGTATCTTATCGTATACAGTATATAAAAGAAAGCGGATGTAGGTTCCGTATGAGACTGTGTGACATGAATTACGTATAAACTGTTTTATAAAGTGTAGTAGTGTGACAGATCGTTCTTGTTTATGTGTAAAAGTAACACGATCCACTACTCAGTCTCCTCCCAGATAGTCAGAAACGCCACAGTAAATTTAGAAGAGGAATTTATGCCGTAAATGACAACAGATTTAAGAAATTAACATGAAAGGAATCCAACAGAGACCTTTCAAGATTTTACATGATGCTAAAACTCGTCGAATACGTTTCTCCATGTTGGCAAAATAACAGTTCTGTCTCAGTATAAGAAAACATTTTCTGGCTCCATAATGTGCGTAACTTAAATGAGTATAACAAATTAATTTGTTAACAAGCGCGTCAGGAATGCATAGTAACCAATTGATGCTGTCAGGGTGAGAGCGGCGAAACAGAATATTATTGCGTACAGTGTAATGGTTTCTGATCGTAACATTACTCCTATCTTGCCAAAGGTGTTTAATTTCTTTCCACACGTTGTCTTTACTCTGCTCTTGTGCTATGTCTTGTAATGACGCCGAAATGAAATTTTCAAATGCAACTTGTTGAATATACATGACGCTAAAATTTGCTTGGCAGAGGTTGATTGCGATGTCTTGCTGATTGTTGCTGAGAGAACGGGATAGTGCGTCTGCTGCAACATTTTGTGTACCGGGAATGTGAACAATTGTAAAATTAAATTCCTGTAAATAGAGTTTCCATCTGCTTAACCTGTCGTATGTAAATTTTGCTGAAAGTAAAAACTGGATAGCTCTATGATCTGTGTAAACGGTAGTGTGTCTTCCACAAAGAAAATGCCTAAATCTCGTAAATGCCCATACAACACATAATGTTTCAAGTTCTGTAACAGAATAATTGCGTTCAGCAGGTGAGTGCGACTCGCAAAGGCAATGTTTTTAATTGCTGTAGTACCGTCTTCTTCAATTTCCTGAAAAATCTGTACGCCTAAAGCGGTGTTAGAACTGTCGGTGGCAATGGAAAAATTTCTAGTAAGATCTGGATGTGATAAAAGTGGTGTATTGAACAAAGCTTGTTTCAGATTGACAAATTCAGATTGCGCTTGGCTATCCCAGGACCAAATAGTGTTTTTACCCATCAATTGACATAATCTAGGGGTGTCTAAGGTAGAGTAATGAATAAATTTACGAAAAAAGTTAATTAAACCCAAAAAGCTGCGTAGTTGTTTCTTCGTCGTAGGAACAGTAATGTCACGTAAAGCTTTAAGTTTTTCCGGGTCAGGCGCAATGCCCTCGCTGAAATTACATGTCCAAGAAATTTTATAGAAGTTTTGCCAAAGTGCGATTTACTGAGATTAACTGAGAGTCCTTGTGCACGAAAAGTTCGTAACAGTTGTTCAAGAATCAAATTGTGTTCAGACCAGTTAGCTTCTGCAATAAGAATGTCGTCTACATACGTTGTGATTCTGTCTTTTAATTCTGTCGGAAGTATGCCGGCCGCAGTGGTCTAGCAATTCTAGGCGCTCAGTCCGGAGCCGCGCGACTGCTACGGTCGCAGGATCGAATCCTGCCTCGGGCATGGATGTGTGTGATGTCCTTAGGTTAGTTAGGTTTAAGTAGTTCTAAGTTCTAGGGGACTGATGACCATAGATGTTAAGTCCCATAGTGCTCAGAGCCATTTGAACAATTTTTTTGTCGGACGTATAGTATTCAAACCGCGAATAAGTGCTGCTGACGAAATAGTTAAACCGAACGGTAATTTACAAAATTGATAACAGTCACCAAAACAGAGAAAAGCTGTGTACTTTCTGCAATTTGGATGGAGCTGAATTTGCCGAAATCCTGATTTCAAATCTAATGTGGAATAAATAGCAGTACCACGAAACTTCTGTAGAAGTTCTTCTAGTGTTTGAGGGCGATCTGTTTCATTAATAATAATGTCATTGATGTGACGCGAATCAAGTACGAGGCGAAGTGAACCATCCTTTTTCTTAACAATATGGAGCGGGTTTATGTACGGACTAACTGCCGGTTCAATAATTCCTTGGTCAAGCATAGCTTGCAATTCTTTCTTAATTTGATCTCTGTGAATGTATGGAGTAGGATAGTGTTTGGCTTTAAATGTGTCGTGCTGTTTAACTTGAAATTCATACATAAAACCGGACATAGTACCAGGAACGTTGTCAAAAACTGGAGCTTGATGTAAAAGAATTTTGCGTAGCTCTGAACGTTCGTCGTCTGTATTTGCACTGCTCTGTTTAATTTTATCAGAAATCATCTGTATAACGTCATGGTCGGCTTCGTCTGGAGAATTATAGTTGTGTACGTACGTATCTGTGAACAATGTCAAATGACAGTCTATGTAACGCGATATAGAAATGACCTCTGTATAATTAATTGTTTGTTCTTCTGCAGATAAAGAGTGCTGAAATTCTAATGCCAGTTGTACATTTTCATCCTTTAACATTAGATAGGAATTTTGAAATTCAATAATTGCGTCGTGTTGTACCAGAAAATTCGTACCGAAAATAACGTCTGTTGTCAACAAGGGAACAATCCAAAAATTTGAGTGAAACGTATGACCTGCAATGCAAAACGATAATTGTGTCTGTAATTTTACATCTACTCCTTTACCAGATACTGCTCCTTTTACTTTAACTTTGCCTAATGGTAGCGTAGGATAGGTATTCTCTTTGTTACACTCGCTGAAAGTTCCTCATTTATAACTGACATAGGTGATCCAGAATCGATTACTGCTGAAAATTTGGATGATCCAATCTTTACTTCAATGACAGGGTGTGAAAGGGTTTTTTGAATAACTGGTTTTTCCTGCAAAAGAGTGTCTCGAATGTCGTCAAAAGTAATTACATTTTCGTGAACAAGATTCTGTGTGTCAAAAGTATTGCTTGCGTTGCTGGAAGATGCAACCTGTACTGTATCTAGTCAAATTCTTTCTGACGTGCTGTTATTTGCGGGAGGATGCTGTGGCATTTCAACTATTTGTATTGTTCTGTTACTTCGTCCTTACGTATTAGGTCCGGGATGATACCTACTCTCTGGTTCATTCATGATAATTTGTTGTGGTTGATTATGCTGCTGGTAAGATCGACTGTTAGTAAACGTACGCTGAAAATTGTGCTGATTACTTTTACGTCTGTCATGATAGTCATTTCTATACGGCGCGTTGCGGTACGAGTTAAAATGATGTGTTTTCTGTACGTAGTTATTTCCTTGTTGCTGTGCGTTACTATTTGGTGGAGCCGACGCTATACGTGTAGGCGGCGAAACATTAAAGCTTGGTTGACCTTGCACATTACATTGTTGGTTAGGTATGCTAACCGGCTGGTTTTGTTGCTGTTGTGGGGAAAAGACTCTATTGTTGCATAAATGTGTCTGCGATAGCTGAAAATTTTACACATACTGATGATTAAATTTTTGTCTGGTATTAAAATTATGCTGGTATTTCTTTTTATTTCGCGAGTGTCTAATGAAAACTGTCACTTTCGGTAAAACTTGTCATATCTGGTTTTCTTTACTCATTCTTAATTCTAGATAGATCGATAGTTGAAGAGCTGTTTTGATAGATATAAAGGATAGTAAAAGAGAAGGCAGCAGTGGAGAAAACTAAAGATGAAACAGCACTACTACGGCTCGGGGCCCTGTGCACGCTACAGCACATATTTATCGAAGTGTAATGAATCCCCTGAGGTCACTTACGTGCTGCAAATAAATTTTGGTTTCTGTGTTACAGGCAATGGCGGTGAAAATTCAAAAGCAAATTGTCGTATCCAGTCCAAGGGGTGAATCTGTGTTCTGTCATTTTTAAACACTTTAAATTTTCTCACGGATAGAAAGTGTTTGTAATAAAAATTATCATCTCGGAATGTCTGAACAGGTTCAGGATTGTATGCTAATCTGTTTGTCTGTGTCTCTTCGGAATCTCTAAGTCACGTACTCTCTGTAGATTACCTAAATTACACTGGCTGTGTGAGTGTGAGAAATGTTCGGAATGTGGCGTATCCTGTGACGTGTTAGTGACTGAAACATTTTTCATTTCTGTCACTTTAAAACGTTCGTCAATTTGGCTGTTCTGTTGTTCAAATTTCTTATCGATTTCCGCATCCAGCGTGTGTGAAAGTTCTTCTGACATTAATTTAAACTCGTCGCATAACTGTGTTGCTTTTTCAGAACATTGTTCAGTGACTGCACTACTTTCATCTCTAAGTAATTTCGTTGTGGCTACACGTGTACTACTTAATTTTTGTGCAACAGATCTAATTTCTTCACTACTATTCCTAGCACAAGCCTTAATTTCCTCACGTAATTGTTCTTTAGTATCATGACGTTGCACTGTAACGGCTGTAATCTGTTCACTAAGTTGTTTGTTCTGTTCATTAAAGTTGTCGTGTTTTTCATTCGTCTGTTTGAAACTTTGGTTAAGTTGTTCGCTCGATTCATTAAATTGTTTATAACTGTTGTTTAGTTTTTCATTCCACTGTTTGAGATTTTCATTAAGTTGTTTGTGCTGATTGCCTAGTTTTTCATTGATTTGTAGTAATAACGCCATAACTTGATCCAAGCCAAAATTAGCGACCCTATTTTCTATGCTGTGTAATGGTGTATGTGCATTTGTCACGTTTTGTGTAATCATTTGGTCATTTTCTGATTCTTGAAAAGGTTCGACAATTGGATGTGCACTGTTAGTCACTACTTCGGAATCAAATAAATCTGATGTACTTTGAGTACATTGTTCACCTTCGTTAGAAACAATTATCTGTTCGCTACGTAAATTTTGCAAATTCGGCGTGTCAAACTGGACAGCGGTCATTGTAACCAAACGTGCCTCGTCATCAATTGTTACATTTACTGTGGACATAATTGAATTTGTTTGTTCATCATTACAATCAAAATCATTACTAGTGATCGGTAGGCACTCATTATCTGTAATTAGACGATTATCACTATTACACTGAGTGTCGCAACTATTATCGGTCAAATTATTCAAGTCGGCTATTTCACTCATTGTACATCGCGATGTACTGTTAACAGTTTTTCGCGGCATTTTTCACAAATCAAAATTAAGCACAAAATGAAACACAGTCAAAGCAAAAATGGAACAAATACAATTACAACAAAGGGCAATAAATTGCCGATGATCTGTGAAAGAAAGAGTGACAAATCAGTAAATGCGTTGCGCCAGATGCCAACTACATTTAAGTAAATAAGAGCAGAAATATGACTACTTCTCAGAGATTCACAAAGAAATACGATCCTGGCCGGTTGTCGCTAGGTGTAACCTCCCCACAAAATTAAATAATAAATAATATGAATAAGATTCTAATTTAGTGTAATCTCAAAACAAAATTCTTTCTGATTTAATCTAAGCTCAAAATTCATTCACATTTAGCGTGACCTCATAACAGAAAAATTCCTAAACCTCTCAACAGTAAAAATTATAATTATGTCGTTCACATTCAGTGTAACGTCCCAATAAAAAATAAATTCAGTAACCTGGTAATAAAACAATGTAAGTAACCTCTCAATTAAATTGTCGCTCACTTACGACTTTTCAATAATTCACTGTGAATTTAACCTGGTAAATTTTGGACGAAAGCAGTGCTGCGTCATGGCCCTGAAAGATCATTCTGAATAAAAAAAGGAAAAATTCTTACCTCAATGAATTCGCCGGATATATCTGCTCTTACAATAAATTTTTCCGGCACAGCTCTGTGCAATGCTGGTCGACGTATTTGTCATTTATGAAAGGAAGCAACTGATTTTTCTATTGCAATAATCGGGATGATCATGGATGGGAGAAATTAGTAAATTCTTTAAATTGAAATGAATGGTTGTTAAAAGTTGCTTTTTATGAGGAAGATTATTATTACGAGAGGTTTTAAAACTTGAGATAACATTAAAACATATGCGCGAGGCTGCTTTTTACCTTATACAATAATACTCAGGCTCCGGCATCGCTGCACCACGACCAGACCAGCCAACACGATACACCATACCAGACCAGAGCAGACTCCAGACTAGCAACAACTTACTGCTACAGCTACACAGTTCCTACTGCAGTCAACACTGCTCTCTGGTCAGAGATTCTCTTATACCTTGCATATCGCAGGCAGCGCATGAGCAATACATCGAAATTACATCTGCTCGGACCTCTTACAATGGAACAAACGGTTAATGAGCAACAGCAACACAACTTTTGCATCTACAAGAAGCCAACCTACCATGATATCACAATATACAAAACTACCATACCATTCAGAACACACTAGTATGCTGCATTTCGGTCCATGTTGAGCTGGACAACACATTACTTTTAAAACAGTATGAACTAACATAAGAAATTGACACAATTGAACGGATGTCAGTGGATGCCATGTATTCAGTAAAATCAATGGACAAAATGTCCAACAAAATACAGAAACACTGCAGGGGAAACTATCAATTTATTTAGTTTTACTGCTATAACAGTATATCTGTGCACAGATAACAAGTCGGACCACCACTTGCATCACACAGTAAACACAAAAACCTCTTAACAGAGCGTAGCGGACTGTATAAGTTACATTGTATCACTTGATCTGCGTTCTGCTGTACATAGGAAAAACAGAAAGATATTATGGTAAACTCAAAAAAGAGCGCACTGTTGCTTTCAGCTTCTACCACCAACACGAATACTGAACGTTTAACGATATGTACGTGAACAGACGCACATTAAGTGACATCAACAACTGTCTAACAGTACACTACACAGAAAACATTGGAAGAAAACTTGGTCTGTTAAACCAACTAGAAATACGGAAGGAAAAAGAAAAATTTTCTGAAAGTATGTTAATGAAGAATGTGAGATCAACAACGCCAGCTGTTTCAAAAATTTTTCAAGTTTATATTTTTCGTAAAGAAGAAAGAACTGAGCAGTTTAAAACATACAGACACATGCGATATCTGCACAAAAGGATTCGTTTCTCAAATGACATCTATGTCTTGGTAAAAACGTAACATATTTATATCATCTTGGAGGTTGAAACGTCTACCTAACATCTTTACATCAGAATATCATTTGTCTTAATCAACCTGAGGTTCAACCCTTCCTGTCCGTGTTTACTGACAAATAGATTTGATTTTGCAGAAGGTCTGCCTTGAGCGGAAGGATGACCTTGCCCAAAACCAAATGTATCACTTGTCTTGCTTAAGTTTTGTAAAATTGTGTTGTGAAACAAAAATTGTTTGTATGCAGGGAAAGTTGTTAGAATATGTATGTAAAGACTGTGTAATCACCACTGGAAGTCGTAATTGCCTTTTTGTCCTAGTTTTGTAAAAAAAGTACATGCTTTGCAGCACAGTAAATCATATTTAAATATTCCTATGCCCCCTTAGCAGGAGCATTGGTAACGTGTTTGAAATGTTTGTCAAAAACTGATGTCAGGTACCTGACAATAAATTCCCAGTGCCCGAAATGCATCGAGAGCTGAAATAAAATCAGGATTAGTAACTGATAGTGGTTGGTTTTATTACCATTTTTGCTAAGTAATTAAACTTTGATGTTAAACACGATACCCATACTGAAATGGATGGAAGTGTCGAAGTTATTGCGATCGCCACATTTCAGTGGCAGACTGTCTCTCAATATTTCGTTGAGTAACTAGGATAATTATAGTTTTGGTGTCATACGTGCGATAATAAATGAATATCCTAATAAATGTCTCGTTTTGTATGCATTGTCGGAAAAATTAACATACCAATGTGTTGTTGTATACTTGGGCTGGATTGGTTAGTCAACGTAACTTAGATATCAGCTGGGGACGGCGAGATAGTCTCCTGCTGACAAGTACGCTTTGGGTGTCTCTGGATTTGCAAATTAAAGGGTTGTTGTTGTTGTGGTCTTCAGTCCAGAGACTGGTTTGTTGCAGCTCTCCTGCTACTCTATCCTGTGCAAGATTCCTCATCTCCCAGTACCTACTGCAACCTACATCCTCCTGAACCTGTTTATGTATTCATCTCTTGGTCTCCCTCTACGACTTTTACCTTCCACGCTGCCCTCCAATACTAAATTGGTGATCCCTTGATGCTTCGGAATATACCCTACCAACCGATCCCTTCTTCTAGTCAAGTTGTGCCACAAATATCTCTTCTCTCCAATTCTATTCAATGCCTCCTCATTAGTTATGTGATCTACCCATCTGATCTTCAGCATTATTCTGTAGCACCACATTTCGAAAGCTTCTATTCTCTTCTTGTCCAAACTATTTGTCTTCCACGTTTCACTGCCATACATGGCTACACTCCATACAAATACTTTCAGAAACGACTTCCTGACACTTAAATCTATACTCGATGTTAACAATTTTCTCTTCTTCAGAAACGCTTTCCTTGTCAATGCCAGTCTACATTTTATATCCTCTCTACTTCGACCATCACCAGTTATTTTGCTCCCCAAATAGCAAAACTCATTTACTACTTTAAGCGTCTCATTTCCTAATCTAATACCCGCAGCATCACTCGATTTAATTCGACTACAATCCATTATCCTCGTTTTGCTTTTGTTGATGTTCATCTTATATCCTTCTTTCAAGACACTGTCCATTCCGTTCAACTGCTGTTCTAGGTCCTTTGCTGTCATCGGCGAACCTCAAAGATTTTATTTCTTCTTCATGGATTTTAATTCCTACTCCGAATTTTTCTTTTGTTTCCTTTACTGCTTGCTCAATATACAGATTGAGTAACATCGGGGATAGGCTACAACCCTGTCTCACTCCCTTCCCGACCACTGCTTCCCTTTCATGCCACTCGACTCTTATAACTGCCATCTGGTTTCTGTACAAATTGTAAACATCCTTTCGCTCCCTGTATTTTATCCCTGCCACCTTCAGAATTTGAAATGGAGTATTCTAGTCAGCACTGTCAAAAGCTTTCTCTACGTCTACAAATGCTAGAAACGTAGGTTTGCCTTTCCTTAATCTATTTTGTAAGATAAGTCGTAGGGTCAGTATTGCCTCACGTGTTCCAACCTTTCTACGGAATCCAAACTGATCTTCCCCGAGGTCGGCTTCTACCAGTTGTTCCATTCGCCTGTAAAGAATTCGTGTTAGTATTTTGCAGCCGTGACTTATTAAACTGATAGTTAAAGGGTAACAATAAAAAAATACATACCTGCTTCGAGACGTTAGATGTGGGTATTTTGCACAGTACGCAGCAACAACAATTTTCCACCGTCTGGCCTCAAATTAAATGGGGAAAACAGAAGCGACCGTGTACGCACAGAGTGTTTACCGTCAGACATTGCGAAGCTAGAGGGCGCTGCGCAGCTGTCACAGGCGCAGGCGCAGTGAGCGCGCGGCCGCCGGCCCACAATGGCTTCACGGATTGTTGGTATGCAAAGCGGCAGGCAGCGTGGCGCCGGGCAGTTTGTTTTGATTTTGCGACGATACACGCACCGGCCGACCATTCTGTCCGCTGAATGCCCGCCGTGGCGGCAGCGTTGTTTTAATATTTGAGCGAGCAACAATACTGGCGCCGCACAATGAGACTGTGCGGCGCAGGCTCCAGGCTAGCTTGCCTAGTACAATAAGCACGCTCATTGCACTGCCAGCGGCGGCCAAGTCACACCGATTCCCAGAATCATGATAGGCCAAATGTGCACTAACCAGCAGCAAACAACACTGGTTTCCATAAATAAGAGAAAAGCTGCAAGCGCAGCAAATATTCGGCCACAACTTAGGGCTGGGTAACACACCAGAGTTTTTGCTCCCAGAAAGTTGGGTACTCACAGATAGAAGTCGCAGAATTGTTTGCACTACAGTCTCATTAAAAGTACTTGATAATATTCACATGTTGGAGCTGCTTTCCTCCAATCAGTGCGCTCAACGTCACGCCCGAACCATCCGCCGTTGACAGACTGCGTCAACAGTCAGTTCACTTCCAATTCTTTGTCCAGCATTCTTTCTTGATGTATTTGAATTCCAAATCATGGGCAGCAACAAGTCTTTCCAAAAGGACTACACCTGGAATAAACTGTAGGAATCTCTGTTGGCTATGGCGAACGTACAGAAGGTAACAGCAGAAATTCGGGTGGGGTTCACAAAGTGTCGCCGGCCGCGATGGTCTCGCGGTTCTAGGCGCGCAGTCCGGAACCGCGCGACTGCTACGGTCGCAGGTTCGAATCCTGCCTCGGGCATGGATGTGTGTGATGTCCTTATGTTAGTTAGGTTTAAGTAGTTCTAAGTTCTAGGGGACTGATGACCACAGCTGTTAAGTCCCATAGTGCTCAGAGCCATTTGAACCATTTTTGAACAAAGTGTCACCATGAACCGAAGGAAACAGATCACTGTAAGTTTTATTTCGTATTTCATCATGCATAATAACTACTCCAGTCAGACATCAGTAGCCGGCCGTGACACAAGCAGCAGCAGAGAAGTAACCCATTTTGTGACTTTTACGAGTTCCTAACGAGGAGCGAATTTTATAGTGTCTTCTGTATGCTTTAATAGTTTAGTTTCTTGTGTTTCTGCTGACACGTCCAACGTCCCCTTGGAAAAATTTATAAATGACAGTGCTGGTAAACCTCTTACGTTATTTGATTTTCAAACAGCTGAGCAAAACTGAACGTACTCAGACATTTCCCTCTTTACTTATTCTGATCAACAGTAAATTGACACACAATATATTTTTAGCGCAACGCAATCTGACTTTCAATAATCCCTACAAAAGAATGGCCCAGACTAACAATAACCTATACCTTTCATGAATCACTTACCACACAAAAATCTTCGTTACTCGAATTACTGCAATACAGCGAGCGCCAATACTGCCAGCTAAATGAAAGATTCTAACTACTGAAGGCACTAACTACTGATAGGCATAGTTAGAAAATGAAAGATTTTGATAGAGAACAAAGTATATATATCAGTTCATGACATCCAGCCTTTCGTTTTTCCGACGGACACACGTCCAGATCGTCCGCTCTCAAAATTCTGCCATCTCTCTCCCCACACCCACCACTGCTGGCGGCTCACCTCCAACTGAGCAACGCTACGCGCTGTTCACATCCAACTGCCCAACACTACAATAGTTAATATTCCAACAATGCCAACCAGCCACAGGCTGCACACAGCACAGTCAGTGATTTTCATATAGAGCGCTACGTGGCGCTACCAACATAAAAACCTAAACAGCCTACTTACACTGTGTGTTTATTTAATATCTAATAGCCACAGTTCTCGCGTTTTAGTTTGCGTCGGAAATTAAATCGATTATGTGATATTTTACAAGTTCCTAATCAGGGGCGAATTATTTAATTTCTCCTGAGTGCTTTTTAATTTGTGCATGTTAATCTAATTTATTAGACACAGTTCCTGCATTTTCGTCAGGGTTTATAGCAGAGTTGCGCAGCACATCCGATAGTCCGTTTATCTGCATAATTTAGTTTTCCACTGTCTTTAGTGTGGACAGGGACTGCGATTGTTGTGTACGGATGCGAGCCGAGTTGCTGACATATCGCTCTCAGCTTCGGGCTGTGATTGCTTCGGTTACACAGCTTGAGGCTGCAATGGATGAGCACCAATGTTGTGGGCCGGCCGTGGGGATCCAACGGACGTCCAGCACGGCCGAGTCCTCTGATGGGTCCTCACAGGTGGCCAGCCCAGTTACTACTCGCACTGAGGTTGATCCCTCACCTGTGGTGGAGTGGGAGGTCGCCCCGTGGCGTAGCAGGTGGCGAAAGACTCCCCAGGCGGTCGCACGTAAGGCCTCCCCTGTTTGTCTGACAAGAAGGTTCCAGGCGCTGTCTGTGGCTGACGTTGTCGCTGAGCCAGACGCTGTCGCCTGTCCTGTCTCAGGGGAAACCTCTCAGCATACAAGATCCGGACAATCACAGAGGGTGGGATTATTGATAGTTGGGAGCTCCAACGTTAGGCGCGTTATGAGGCCCCTTAGGGACATGCCTGCCAAGGAGGGAAAGAAAACCAATGTGCACTCCGTGTGCATATCGGGTAGAGTCATTCCAGATGTGCAACGGGTCCTCCCGGATGCTATGAAGAGCACAGGGTGCAGCAAATTGCAGGTGGTTGCTCACGTCGGTAGCAATGATGTGTGTCACTTTGGATCAGAAGAGATTCTCTATGGTTTTAAGCGGCTAAAAGAAGTGGTAAAGTCTGTCAGTCTTGCTTGCAGAATGAAAGCAGAGCTAACCATTTGCAGCATAGTCGACAGGACCGATTGCGGACCTCTGGAACAGAGCCGAGTGGAGGGTCTGAATCAGAGACTCAGACGGTTCTGCGACCGTGTAGGCTGCAGATTCCTCGACTTGCGCCAAAGGGTACTTGGGTTTCGGGTTCCGCTGAATAGGTCAGGTGTCCACTATACGCAGGAGGCGGCTACACGGGTAGCAGGGGCTGTGTGGCGTGGACTGGGCGGTTTTTTAGGTTAGAGGGTCTCGGGAAAGCACAAGAAGGGTTTCAGCCACAAAGGGTGCAGGCCGAACACGGAAAGAACGTAGATACAGGAACCATCGGTATAACAGTTGTAAATTGTCGTAGCTGTGTAGTTTAAGTGCCAGAGCTCCAAGCGCTAATAGAAAGCACTGATGCTCAAATCGTTATAGGCACTGAAAGCTGGCTAAAGCCGGAGATAAGCTCAGACCAAAATTTTGCGAAGAACCTAACGGTGTTCCGAAAGGATAGGCTAAACACGATTGGCGGTGGCGTATTTGCTGCTATTACAAGTAGTTTATCTTGTCACAAAATTGAAATAGATAGTTCCTGTGAGTTAGTATGGGCAGAGGTCATTGTTGGCAACCGGAATAAGATAATAATTGGATCCTTTTACCGACTTCCCAATTCAGATGATACAGTAGCCAAAAGGTTCAAAGTAAACTTTAAAACGGCACAGGGATTAGTGAACGCAGGGTTGTCGTAGCGAAGCTGAATGTTGTAACCACCAAATCCTCAAAAAATAAACGAAAAATATGAAACTTCCTGGCAGATTAAAACTGTGTGCCCGACCGAGACTCGAACTCGGGACCTTTGCCTTTCGCGGGCAACTGCTCTACCATCTGAGCTACCGAAGCACGACTCACGCCCGGTACCCACAGCTTTACTTCTGCCAGTTCCTCGTCTCCTACCTTCCAAACTTTACAGAAGCTCTCCTGCGAACCTTGCAGAACTAGCACTCCTGAAAGAAAGGATATTGCGGAGACATGGCTTAGCCACAGCCTGGGGGATGTTTCCAGAATGAGATTTTCACTCTGCAGCGGAGTGTGCGCTGATATGAAACTTCCTGGCAGATTAAAAACTGTGTGCCCGACCGAGACTCGAACTCGGGAACTTTGCCTTTCGCGGGCAAGTGCAAGGTTCGCAGGAGAGCTTCTGTAAAGTTTGGAAGGTAGGAGACGAGGTACTGGCAGAAGTAAAGCTGTGGGTACCGGACGTGAGTCGTGCTTCGGTAGCTCAGATGAACAGTGCTGCGGTGGAGAGCTGCGCAGCGTGTTCGAGCGCTGTTAACGTTTGTTTCTGTACCACTATTGTAAGTAAGATGTCGACAATTAACAGAGCGAACAGCGTTCAGTGTGTTTTCGATCGTGCTGCCTTGCGACCGACGGCTTTCGAAATCCATGAGTGGATTTTTGAGGATCTGAAATTGCCGGAAGATATAGTCGACACGTTCCAGTTGGACTTTGTGCAGTACTCGTTATTTATCAAATTTATTTCGAGTGACACTTATGAGAAATTCGTTGAGGAGCATGCTGGTGTGAGACCATTTCGTCATAATGATGGCAGTATTAGCAATGTCCAAATCGTGCCTTCGGGATACGGAGTGAGAACCGTCAGGGTATTTAATGTGCCACCTGAGTGCCCTAATGACCTGATAGCACGTTCCCTGTCGCTGTACGGCGTTGTTTTGTCGGTTACCAATGAAAAATGGTCGAGTGCATATCGCTACCAAGTTAACAGCGGGGTGCGAAGTGTACGTGTGGACTTAAAAAAGCATATACCTTCGTATGTTGCCATTGGCGGCTGTCGTGCACAGGTAACTTACATTGGACAACCCCCTACCTGTTCGATCCGCCATTCAACAGAACATCTGCGGATGAACTGTACACGTCGACGTCCATTTCAACTTCCACGGGAACGTCCTGCAGACGGTAGTGAAAAGCTTGTTCCGCTATTGAGTGAGGTAGTCGCGGGGACGGTACCACCACCTCGGCAGCCGGAACGTGTTAGCGAGGCGGAGATGCCAGTTCCGGTGGAATGCAGTGCCCAAGACATTTGCGGTAGGACGGACGTCGATCCGGCACCGTCATCCTCACCGGGGCAGTTACCGCTGGATAACAACGATGCGCCAGCCACCTCTGAAACTAAGCCGTGTGAGATACAGGAGCGGGTGCAGATCAGTTTGCCTGAACCGCCCCTAACGGTAGAGACTGCAGCAGAAACGAAGAAAGGCCGCCGAAGGAGAAGCAAAGGGAATAGTAGCAAAGAGAAAAAGTCGGATGATTTGAGACCCGTACACATGTCAGAAAGTGGCAGCGAGACTGAACCTCAATCTTCTTGCTCCGTGCGCTGCGAGGACACCGCGAGGCAAGAACGCATTCGTGAACAGACCAAACACCTGAAGGCACTACTGAGCGCTGAGAGGGAACAGAGCACCGTAACGGCTAAGAGGAAGAGCGAACAGAGTAGCGAGCAGCTGCAGCAGCGCTCCCGCAGGAACTCCATGACGTCAGTCGCAGCCCCGCGTGGTGGTCAGGCCGATGCGACCACGTTGACAGACTCAGCCGGCGGTGGCGGGCAGGGCGGCGCGCGCACCGCGAAGCACCCCGACAGCAATGAGCCGTGGTGGCAGCAGGACGAGGAGATGCAGCAGTAGCTGCTCTCGCGCATGACCATCGCGCTGCGACATTTCCACTCTCTGAGTACTCCAGACGTTCCCAACGAGTTTGATTCAAAGACGTCGAGAAGGACGATCCAACACAGAGCTCATTGTCCTCTGAACCATCATGTGCGATAGCCAAACCTACAACGTTACCACACTTAACGTCAATAGAATTCAAAGTGCGGTGAAACTCCGTTCGCTAACTGATTTCTTGTATGGTACCAGCGTTGACATTGCCCTCCTACAGGAGGTAGTCACAGTCTTAGAAGTGCCCGGTTACGTTCTCATTGATAACATCAATCTCCAGGATGCTGTAGGCACTGCCATACTTCTGCGCGACGGTATACCATTTACGGATGTGCAGCGGTTGCCTAGTGGTCGTGGCATTTCTCTTCGAGTGAATGGTGTGCAGATTGTTAACGTGTACGCTCCCTCAGGTAGCACTCATAAGAGAGATCGCTCAACATTTTATAAAAACGAGGTTCCCATTCTTCTTAGCGCTTATCGTGCACATCTCATCCTCGGTGGTGACTTCAATTGTGTGCTTAACGACAGAGACCAAACTCCTAACACGAACAGATGTATCGAACTTGAACATTTAATTCACGGCATGCGTCTTCACGATACATGGCAACAACTGCACGGTGAACGGGTAGCGTACACCTTCGTAACCAGTCATTCTGCCAGTCGGTTGGATAGGATCTATGTGTCCGAGGCCCTCCAGCGACACGCTGTGAACTGTGACATAGCTCCTGTCAACATCTCCGACCATTGTGCGTATCAGTGTTACCTTAACCTACACCGCCAGCAAATATACCGCGGGAAAGGCTACTGGAAATTGAACGTCAGCCTTCTGCAGGATGACCAACTTGAAGAGGAGGTGAACATAACATGGCAACAGCTCCAGCGGCAACGACGTCGTTACGATAGCGCTCTCCAGTGGTGGACTTAGTGTGCTAAGCCTAAATTACGCCTCACCCTCATGAGTTACGCCCGACAAAAAAGCTTTTGGCAGAAACAGACTATTGAGTTTTATCATCGCTGTTTGAGAGACCTGTACAGTCGCGCTAACAATCCTTCTGGCGATATCGACGTAAAGACCAAACGATATAAAGCAAAAATCACGGCGATACAACGCCAACGAATGCAAGGCATCATCGTGCGAGCCCACCCCAAGGACGTGGCCGCCGAAGAACGGGCCTCTCTGTACCACATCCTGAGAACGACGAAACGGTGTAAAGCCATGTTGATTGAAGCCGTCGTTGATGACGCTGAGAATGCCATCACGAAGCAACGTGACATCATCTCGCACGTCTACGACTATTATAGTCAACTTTACAAGAAGCAAGCCGTTGATGAACACTCGTGCGACGATTTTCTTAGGACCTTGAGCTGTCGCTTGTCGCAACAGGATACTGCAAATCTGGAATCTCTTTTCACAGAGGACGAAATCCGACTGGCGGTCCACAGTGCAAAGAAAGGGAAGCCACCAGGACCCGACGGTCTCAGCGCTGAGTTTTACCAGCGTTACTGGAACCTCCTCGGTCCGACACTCCTCGAGATAGCGAATGAACTCTGGCACCTGGAAGTTATACCCAAGGCCTTTACGGAAGGTATCATCCTGCCCTTACCGAAAAAAGGGAACAGCAGGAAGGTCGAAAACATGCGACCCATCACACTCCTGAATGCCGATTTCAAAATCATCACCAGATCGATTAAGCTAAGGATGCAAACCGTTATGTACAAGGTTTTGGGCAGTTACCAGTACAGTGCAGTGCAAGGCCGAAGTGCAATCTCAGCAGCCTGCGATTTGAGGGACATCATCTGTTCGTATGCTGAAACACAAGGACAGGGCGCTCTGATCTTTCTAGATTTTGAGAAGGCTTATGACCGTGTACGTCATGACTTCCTCTTTAAATGCATGAAGAAACTAGGTTTTGGACTTCATCTCATAGAATTAATTCGCAAACTTACTACAAACGCCTCTTCACGGATTCTCATTAATGGCCATTTTACAAAAGAAGTTTCCATTGAGCAATCCGTCCGCCAAGGATGTTCTCTGTCAATGATTTTGTACGCCATTGCAGTGGAGCCGCTCCTGAACAACTTGGCGCATAGCGGGATCGGACTTAGCGTCGAGTCTGTCACTATCCCATGCATTGCGTATGCTGACGATGTATGCGTCACTGTGTCATCATCGCAACAACTTCTGTCAGCGGAAACTCTTTTACAAACATTCACGTTTCTTTCAGGAGCAATACTCAATAGAACTAAAACCACAGCTTTGCAGATCGGTGGCGGTATCGGAGACATATCCCATGTTCCCTGGTGCAAGGTCAAGGATTCTCACACAACCCTCGGTGTTACTTTTGAGGCCAAACCAGACAAATTCCTGACGAAGAACTGGTCACACATGCTTAATAAATTACGTGCTGCTTTGGTACTTCACTCCGACCGTGACTTGAACATACTACAGAAAGTTAAGACCATCGAGATCGCCATTACGAGCAAGATGACTTATTTGGCGCAAATTCTTCCAATCTCCGACCATCTAGCCAAGAGTATACAACAAGCGTTATGTTGGTTTCTTTTTAGGGGGCACATTTTCAAAGTTCAATTCGATACCTTAACCTTACCTTCGCTCAAAGGTGGCCTTAACCTCATTAAAGTACACAAAAAATGTGTCACCCTGCTCCTAAATCGCATCAGGAAGGAGTTCCGTACCCGGAGGACCAGTATCATCACAAACCTCATTCAGCGGTGGAAGCCTCATAGCCTTGACCCACCCGTTAATATCGCCGGCATTCCACTTTCTTACCGACATGTGCGACTGTACTACATGGAAATGAGTTACATTCGACACAACATCGTCGATAACGGAAGCCTGACGAACAGGAAGCTTTATGGCCTTCTCACGACAACAAACCACGGGAATCGTCTCGAAGAAAAACATCCACGTACACATTGGAGTATAGTATGGCGGAATGTGCACAGCGACGTGTTACCGTCACGCGTCATAGCCGACTGGTATCTAACAGTCAACGATAAAGTAGCAACGAATGAAAAGCTACATAAAATTGGCCTTCATCCAACGCCCAACTGTGGCACATGCGGAAGGGTCGATACGCTTCTTCATAGGTTCACGTGCGGACATGCAGAAGAAATTACTACATTTCTTCGTCAACGATTGTCGGTGATAGACCGTACGACGCCCTGTGGTGTAGATCTTTTAGAGATCATTCAGCCACAAAAACTGAGATATCCACGAGCAAAAAACAACGCTGCAACGTGGATCATGGGCCACACAGCATCGTTTATTATGCAGAATAGGCATGCTACTTTCCTCGACTATTATTCTTACATAGAAATTGAACACTTTAAAATGAGACAACACTGTGACTACAGGAGGATATTTGGAAATATGCTGAACATCATAATTAACGGTTAAATGCTTCAAATACACTCTTTCGGATCGCAGAGGTTGCCAGTGACCTGTATGTATGAATCCCATTTGCTTCCTGGGACTTTAGTACTTGTCGGAATTTTACGATACTATTCAGATGCTCACCAATGCAGAAGGCATTTTTTCTTTCCCTTTTTCGCTTTCACATTTCCGTTCTCTCGCAGAGCAACCTTCCTTCAATGATGATGTGATAGGCTTTTGTGCATCATAAAAAAAATTCTGTTTACTACTTGGCCCCCCCCCCCCCCCAAAAAAAAAAAAAAAAAACACCTCAAGAAGACGTTGAATTTCTTATATTGCGCTACGGCAGCCTAGCAATGATATACACTTTGTTCATTCTATTCTTATTACAAATTGGCGCATATGGTAAAAACAAAAAAAAAAAAAAACTCAAGAATACTTTTCATTTCTTATATTGCGCTACGGCAGCCTAGCAATGATATACACTTTGTTCATTCTATTCTTATTACAAAATGGCGCATATGGTAAAAAAAAAAGTGGTCTAGGGGTAGCGTCTATAAAAAAAAAGTTGGTAAAAAAAAAAAAAAAAAAAAAAAAGATGGTAGAGCACTAGCCCGCGAAAGGCAAAGGTCCCGAGTTCGAGTCTCGGTCGGGCACACAGTTTTAATCTGCCAGGAAGTTTCATATCAGTGCACACTCCGCTGCAGAGTGAAAATCTCATTCTGGAAACGAAAAATATACCTATTCAACAAAGCAGATAAAAATTCATTTGACACCTTCCTGAGAAACAATCTCCACTCCTTCAAAATTAATGATACAAGTGTAGACCAGATGTCGCTTAAATTCAGAGAAATAGTATCGGCAGCTAGTGAGAGATTTATACCAAATAAATTAACAAACGACGGAGTTGATCCTCCTTGGTACACAAAACACTGTTGCAGAAACAACGAAACAAACAAGAAATTTAAACAGTAATGATGCAAAACCGAAACTAGCAGGCGCCTTAAGATAAGCTTCAGCTGTCCCGTGAAAGCCTACACAAAATTTCAGAATCCAGCATTAAGGACCTTACTACGGCCGTCTACGTACCGTTGAGGAGGAACACCACTTTACCGTTCCCGCGGATACCGTGAAGACAAGTTTTCACTATTCACAGCCGGTCAGAAGCGTTTAAGCATTCTTCTTGTTTTACGTACGAGAATTTAACGGGAATAAGTTCTAAAATTGGAAGAGTGAGATCTACTCTCTGTCGTGTTCTTATCATGTGTGAGCAGAGTATACTCGTAGATGAAATTTGTAGATATGTGAACAAATATTTTTAGGGTGGATGTATTTTTTATGTTTTTATATACAGTGTCATGAACTTCACATTTTAGCCACGTTTCATCGCAATCGACAACTACCTTTTTAAGCTACTATTTTTCGTTTATTTCTGAAATACGTTCTAATATATAGTCAAACAAGCGAATTACACGTGTACCCTACCGAAGAATAGTGCCATTAAAATTACCTTCCATTGTTAATAAAGGAACTTATTCATACTGTATAAGCATGGACCCTTCCTGCTCTACAAAGCGTTCCCGTACAAAAGGTTTGTTGCATTCTATTCGTTGACTGTGTTCCTCGTAAAACATTAGGTCAAAAGAAAGAAATATGTAGTAGGTATAGAAAAAGAAGTAGTTCCAGAATTTAAAAATAAGATCGCTCTAGACGTTAGAGAAAAGCAGATGCAAATGCTGGAGTTCATGGGAATAGAAGACGGCTTCATAATGTTAGTATTACGTATTTGCTTGTGACTTAATATTTCTGAACGTATATCAAGTAAAGGACATATTTATGTACCGAATTACCTGCTAAATAAACCTTACTGAAATGTGCTGCTAATTTTGGTCTGTGTGGATTATCTTCTGGCCTCTGATAACTAAAAAAATTTAAAGGAAAAACTGTAGAAGTTTTTATAATTCATTGCTTAATGCCAATAGGAACTTACTTCGCAGAAAGTTTGATCAGCATCTCGGTATCTGGTGTACTCACATCGTTGCGTCAATAATAATTTAAATGAGTAAACATCTTTCTTTTTTTTACGTTATATGCCAGTAGACTTCCGATACATCTCTACTGACACAGGGCATAAATAGTGTGTTCGTTTTTACTGAAGACATTGAAATATCTCGAAAACTACAAATCGGAACAAAAAATTGGTAACTGCAATTTCTTTGTCTCGGAGGGGAACTTCTAACGATAATACACTCTACCCCCAACCCCACCCCGTGCGTGGGTGGCGGAGGCGACTTTGAAATCGACAATGGGAAGCACCATTTTTATGGCAGATTACGATTGTACGGCAAAATCTATATACGTTCTGTCTGAAACATTTTGTTCGATTCGCCACAAATGAAGCTGTAGTCGGAGGAACAGAAATGGGTACACAATCGTAATTTACGATACGCTACTCAATGGCCCTTGAATATTCAATGGCACGTGGGATCTCCATGTTGCGAGAGCAGAACAGGCCAGTATTTCATAACTTTTAATTGGAAACACCATTCTCAGACTTGTATTCCTCTGACATATAGAACAGGAGACTACTCGAGGCGCCACTGTGGCCATGTCTCGAGGCGAACGATACTCTACTTTTCCAATTAGAGAAAGTGTTTGAACGTAGTATCGGCAGCTTCAGTACATTTTGTAATCCGCTTTTCAAATAAACGTACACGGGACAGAAGCATAT
This sequence comes from Schistocerca piceifrons, assembly GCF_021461385.2. NCBI lineage: Eukaryota > Metazoa > Arthropoda > Insecta > Orthoptera > Acrididae > Schistocerca > Schistocerca piceifrons. The sequence goes on from NC_060139.1 coordinate 616,744,342, forward strand.
GTGTGGGAATGTCAGCACAGGTGTTTCTGATGCGGTCGACCGTGTCTTCAGGGTCTCTTGCCACACTTCATCTTTTAAGTACCCGCATAGCAAGAAGTCCGGCGACGTCAAATGCAGCGACATAGCGCACCAATTAATAGCTCAACTTTTGTCGATCCACCGAGCAGTGTAAACACGGTCTAATATCTCCCGTGCTTCTGTTATGTATTGCGCTGGGCAGTCGTCATGTTCAAACTATATACGTTCTGGAACGTCCAGGGCAGCATCTTGCAGTAGTACCGGTAGTTCCTGTCCCAAAAACGTTTGGTATTTGCGCCCATTCAACGTGCCGTCGACAAAATACACACCAATGAGTTTGTTCCCCATGATCCCACACAATAAGCTAACCAACAGAGGATGTTTATGGTCAACTTGCCGTAATCAGTGCGGATTGTCTACACTCCCGTAATGCATATTGTTGTTGTTGTTGTGGTCTTCGGTCCTGAGACTGGTTTGATGCAGCTCTCCATGCTACTCTATCCTGTGCAAGCTTCTTCAACTCCCAGTACCTACTGTAACCTACATCCTTCTGAATCTGTTTAGTGTATTCATCTCTTGGTCTCCCTATACGATTTTTACCCTCCACGCTGCCCTCCAATACTAAATTGGTGATCCCGTGATACCTCAGAACATGTCCTACTAACCGATCCCTTCTTCTAGTTATGTTGTGCCAAAAAACTTCTCTTCTCCCCAATCCTATTCAATACCTCCTCATTAGTTACATGATCTACCCATCTACTCTTCAGCATTCTTCTGTAGCACCACATTTCGAAAGCTTCTATTCTCTTCTTGTCCAAACTAGTTTTCGTCCATGTTTCACTTCCATACATGGCTACGCTCCATACAAATTCTTTCAGATACGACTTCTTGACACTTAAATCAATATTCGATGTTAACAAATTTCTCTTCTTCAGAAACGCTTTCCCTGCCATTGCCAGTCTACATTTGATATCCTCTCTATTTGGACCATCATCAGTTATTTTGCTCCCCAAATAGCAAAACTCCTTTACTACTTTAAGTGTCTTATTTCCTAATCTAATTCCCTCAGCATCACCCGACTTAATTCGACTACATTCCATTATCCTCGTTTTGCTTTTGTTGATGTTCATCTTATACCCTCCTTTCATGACACAGTCCATTCCGTTCAACTGCTCTTCCAAGTCCTTTGCTGTCTCTGACAGAATTACAATGTCATCGGCGAACCTGAAAGTTTTTATTTCTTCTCCATGGATTTTAATACCTATTCCGAATTTTTCGTTTGTTTCCTTCACTGCTTGCTCAATATACAGATTGAATAACATCGGGGATAGGCTACAACCCTGTCTCACTCCCTTCCCAACCACTGCTTCCCTTTCGTGCCTCTCGACCCTTATAACTGCCATCTGGTTTCTGTACAAATTGTAAATAGCCTTTCGCTCACTGTATTTTACCCCTGCCACCTACAGAATTTGAAAGATACTATTCCAGTCAACATTGTCAAACGCATTCTCTAAGTATACAAATGCTAGAAACGTAGGTTTGCCTTTTCCTAATCTAGCTTCTAAGTTAAGTCTTAGGGTCAGTATTGCCTCACGTGTTCCAACCTTTCTACGGAATCTAAACTGATCTTCCCCGAGGTCGGCTTCTATCAGTTTTTCCATTCGTCTGTAGAGAATACGAGTTAGTATTTTGCATCCGTGACTTATTAAACTAATTGTTCGGTAATTTTCACATCTGTCAGCACCTGCTTTCTCTGGGATAGGAATTATTATATTATTCTTGAAGTCTGAGGGTATTTCGCCTGTCTCATACATCTTGCTCACCAGATGGTAGGGTTTTGTCAGGACTGGCTCTCCCAAGGCCATCAGTCAGTAGTTCTAATGGAATGTTGTCTAGTCCCGGGCCCTTGTTTCGAGCCGGCCGGAGTGGCCGAACGGTTAAAGGCGCTACAGTCTGGAACCGCACGACCGCTACGGTCGCAGGTTGGAATCCTGCCTCGGGCATGGATGTGTGTGATGTCCTTAGGTTAGTTAGGTTTAAGTAGTTCTAAGTTCTAGGGGACTTATGACCACAGCAGTTGAGTCCCATAGTGCTCAGGGCCATTTGAACCATTTGAACCTTGTTTCGACTCAGGTCAATCAGTGCTCTGTCAAACTCTTCACGCAGTATCGTATCTCCTATTTGATCGTCATCTACATCCTCTTCCATTTCCATAATTACCACCTTTCTGCTTTCCCTTCTTTTCTTAGAACTGGGTTGCCATCTGAGCCCTTGATATTCATACAAGTGGTTCTCTGTTCTCCAAAGGTCTCCTTAATTTTCCTGTAGGCAGTATCTATCTTATCCCTAGTGAGATAACCCTCTACATCCTTACTTTTGTCCTCTAGCCATCCCTGCTTACCCATTTTGCACTTCCTGTCGATCTCGTTTTTGAGACTTTTGTATTCCTTTTTGCGTGCTTCATTTACTGCATTTTTATATTTTCTCCTTTCATCAATCAAATTCATTATTTCTTCTGTTACCCAAGGATTTCTACTAGCCCTTGTCTTTTTACCTACTAGGTCTACGGCTGCCTTCACTACTTCATCTCTCGAAGGTACCCATTCTTCTTCTACTGTATTTCTTTCCCCCATTCCTGTCAATTGTTCCCTTATGCTCTCCTTGAAACTCTGTACAACCTCTGGTTCTTTCAGTTTATCCAGGTCCCATCTCCTTAAATTCCCACCTTTTTGCAGTTTCTTCAGCTTTAATCTACAGTTCATAACCTACAGATTGTGATCAGAGTCCACATCAGCCCCTGGAAATGTCTTACAGTTTAAAACCTGGTTCCTAAACCTCTGTCTTACCATTATGTAATCTATCTGAACCCTCTCAGTATCTCCAAGCTTCTTTTATGATTCTTGAACCAAGTGTTAGCTATGATTAAGTTGTGTTCTGTGCAAAATTCTATCAGGCGGCTTCCTCTTTCCTTTGTTAGCCCCAATCCATATTCATCTACTACATTTCCTTCCCTCCCTTTTCCTACTACCGAATTCCAGTCGCCCATGACTATTAAATTTTCGTCTCCCTTCACTATCTGAATAATTTCTTTTATTTCATCATACATTTCTTCAATTTCTTGTTCATCTGCAGAGCTAGTTGGCATATAAACTTGTACTACTGTAGTAGGCGTGGACTTCGTGTCTCTCTTGGCCACAATAATGCGTTCACTATGCTGATTGTAGTAGCTTACCCGCACTCCTATTTTTTTATTCATTATTAAACCGACTCCTGCATTACCTCTATTTGATTTTGTATTTGTAACACTGTATTCACCTGACCAGAAGTCTTGTTCCTCCTGCCACTGTACTTCACTAATTCCTACTATATCTAACTTTAACCTATCCATTTCCCTTTTTAAATTTCCTAACCTACCTGCCCGATTAAGGGATCTGACATTCCACGCTCCGATCCGTAGAACGCCAGTTTTCTTTCTCCTGATAACGACGTCCTCTTGAGTAGTCCCCGCCCGGAGATCCAAATGGGGGACTATTTTACCTCCGGAATATTTTACCCAAGAGGACGCCATCATAATTTAATCATACAGTGAAGCTGCATGCCCTCGGGAAAAATTACAGTCGTAGTTTCCCCTTGCTTTCAGTCGTTCGCAGTACCAGCACAGCAAGGCTGTTTTGGTTAGTGTTACAAGGCCACATCAGTCAATCATCCAGACTGTTGCCCCTGCAACTACTGAAAAGGCTGCTGCCCCTCTTCAGGAACCACACGTTTGTCTGGCCTCTCAACAGATACACCTCCGTTGTGGTTGCACCTACGGTACGGCTATCTGTATTGCTGAGCCACGCAAGCCTCCCTACCAACGGCAAGGTCCATAGTTCTTGGTGGGGGGGGGGGGGGGGGCGGAGGGGGGGTTAACGCATGTTATGCCGGCTAGATAGTACCTTGGCAAGGAACGTAGGGTCGTTTGCATTTGTTGACGTGTCCATTCGTAGAACACTACCCATTTCATTAGTTTCTCATGTAACACGTTTGTCTCGTTTCCTTTTGCCCGTGTGTATGCTGCCATCAGACACAAAGATGTTCACAATCTTGTAAAAGAACAAAAGAGAGCGAGTTTTCTCTGGAAAATGCTCGGCATACAAGGAAACAGCAGCGTCATCATATTTCTCTACATTCTCCGTAAATCAGGATAATTTTAATTTTTTCTTCTGTGGTTGCAACATTCACCGTCCACCTGCACGCCTGTTCTCATGTACTCGCACAAGGGCCATTCAGTAGCATGTTGTAAATTACGATTTTGTACTCATTTCTGTTTCCCCGATTGAAGCACCATTTGTGGCGAAACGAAGAAAATGCTTCAGACAACACGTATGTAGATTATGCCGTAGGATCGCAAACTGCAATTAAATAGGGGGTTCCCTTTGAAGATTTCAAAGTTGCCCTACTCCACCCACATACAGGGTGGGGTGGCGCGTCGAGTGTGATGTCATTCCCCCTCCGAGACAAAGAAATTGCAGCTATAACATTTTTTAATCCGATGTGTAGTTTTCGAGTTATTTCAATGTCTTCAGTTAAAATGAACACCCTGTATACTTCTTGCGAGACCAGTGAAGTTACCGCTATCCGATACGAATCGCCTGAGGAATTAATGTTAGTCGTAAGTGTCAATGACAACTTTCTGCATGTGCCACAACCCTCTTCAAGTTAAATTTTATTTCACCCACATCGAAACTACTCCGAAAACTTCGCACCTGCATTAATGAAAATCCTATTCCACTTGTCTGCGGACTGCTGTGTTGGGCTTTTACAACTTAAATTCACTTACAGCGGGCTCACTGACTAGTAGCAGCATGAGACCAGCTGAGTCCATCACGCAAGTGTTCATCAAAGCAACTACTGTGTTATATCGATCTCTCACAGACATGGTGTGCTTACTGGCGAATATGTCTGCTATTCATTTCGTATAAATTCATTTACAAATACCTGCTAAACTTTTCCTAAGTAATATTATATCTGTTTACCATATAAATGTCCGCCCCCGGTTGCCGAATGGTGAACGGACGGATTGTCAGTCCTCTGGGCCCGGGTTCGCTTCCCGGCTGAGTCAGGGAATTTTCTGCGATCAGGTACTGGGTGTTGTGCTGTCCTCATCATCATCCTATCATCCTTATTGACTGGAGGCCTCCGAAGTGGCGTCAGATTGAAAGACCGGCACCCAGCGAACGGACTGTCCGACGAGGGGCCTAGCCGTAAGATTAAATATACAAGGTGTTACAAAAAGGTACGGCCAAACTTTCAGGAAACATTCCTCACACACAAAGAGAGAAAATATGTTATGTGGACATGTGTCCGGAAACTCTTACTTTCCATGTTAGAGCTCATTTTATTGCTTCTCTTGAAATCACATTAATCATGGAATGGAAACACACAGCAACAGAACGTACCAGTGTGACTTCAAACACTTTGTTACAGGAAATGTTCAAAATGACCTCCGTTAGCGAGGATACATGCATCCACCCTCCGTCGCATGGAATCCCTCCAGAATGGCGTATTGTATCACAGCCGTCCACAATACGAGCACGAAGAGTCTCTACATTTGGTACCGGGGTTGCGTAGGTAGACAAGATCTTTCAAAAGGCCCCGTAAATGAAAGTCAAGAGGGTTGAGGTCAGGAGAGCGTGGAGGCCATGGAATTGGTCCCCCTCTACCCAACCATCGGTCACCGAATCTGTTGTTGAGAAGCGTACGAACACTTCGAATGAAATATGCAGGAGCTCCATCGTGCATGAACCACATGTTGTGTCGTACTTGTAAAGGCGCATGTTCTAGCAGCACAGGTAGAGTATCCCGTATCAAATCATGATAAAGTGCTCCATTGAGCGCAGGTGGAAGTACATGGGGCCCAATCAAGACATCACCAACAGCCTGCCCAAACGTTCACAGAAAATCTGTGTTGATGACGTGATTGCACAAATGCGTGCGGATTCTCGTCAGCCCACACATGTTTATTGTGAAAATTTACAATTTGATCATGTTGGAATGAAGCCTCATCCGTAAAGAGAACATTTGCACTGAAATGAGGATTGACACATTGTTGGATGAACCATTCGCGGAAGTGTACCCGTGGAGGCCAATCAGCTGCTGATAGTGCCTGCACACGCTGTACATGGTACGGAAACAACTGGTTCTCCCGTAGCACTCTCCATACGGTGACGTGGTCAACGTTACCTTGTACAGCAGCAACTTCTCTGACGCTGACATTAGGGTTGTCGTCAACTGCACGAAGAATTGCCTCGTCCATTGCAGGTGTCCTCGTCGTTCTAGGTCTTCCCCAGTCGCGAGTCATAGGCTGGAATGTTCCAGCTCCCTGAGACGCCGATCAATTGCTTCGAACGTCTTCCTGTCGGGACACGTTCGTTCTGGAAATCTGTTTCGATACAAACGTACCGCGCCACGGCTATTGCCCCGTACTAATCCATACATCAAATGGGCATCTGCCAACTCCTCATTTGTAAACATTGCACTGACCACAAAACCACGTTCGTGATGAACACTAACCTGGTGATGCTACGTACCGATGTGCTTGATGCTAGTACTGTAGAGCAAAGAGTCGCATGTCAACACAAGCACCGAAGTCAACATTACCTTCCTTCAATTGGGCCAACTGGCGGTTAATCGAGGAAGTACAGTACATACTGACGAAACTAAAATGAGCTCTAACATGGAAATTAAGCGTTTCCGGACACTTGTCCACGTAACATCTCTTCTTTATTTGTGTGTGAGGAATGTTTCCTGAAAGTTTGGCCGTACCTTTTTGTAACACCCTGTATAAATTGAAACGTCCCCTTTTGAACAATTATACAAGACTGTGCTTAACCTGACACACAATATTTTTTAGCGCAACGCAATCTGACTTTCAAAATTCCCTACAAAAGAATGGCCCTGACTAACATTAAACTATATCTTTCACAAATCACTTACCTCACAAAAATCTTCGCTGCTCAAGCTACTGCAATACAGCGAGTGCCACTACTGCCAGCTAAATAAAAGATTCAAACTACGGAAGGCACTAACTACTGATAGGGATAGTTAGCAAATGAAAGATATTAATAGAGAACAAACAATGTATTTACCTTGATATCATCATATATAAATATAGCAGTTCATGACAAATTTCAAAACTCCGCCATCTCTCTCCCCACATCCACCACTGCTGGCGGCTCACCTCCAACTGCGCAACGCTACGCGCTGTTCACAGCCAGCTGCCTCTGCCCAACACTACAATGGCGAGTATTACAACAATGCAAAGCAGCCACAGACTGCACACAGCACAGCCAGTGGTTTTCATATTGAGCGCTATGTAACGTTGCCAATAAGAAAACATAAACAGCCTACTTACATAGAGAAAACATAAACAGCCAACTTACATAGCCCCCATGCTCCCCACAAAAAAATTTTACAAATTGGGTTGGGCAGTGGCCAATACAGATTTGAAAAAATTTTTCATAATTGCAATAACAAAGATATCAAATGCACACACTTATGGATACAATGTTGGTCAAAAGCTAAAAATTTCTCACAGTCCATAAAGACAGTCCAGATTGTTCATCACAGTAAAAATGCAGAGTTTTTCTCAAAGTCTGAGCAGTAAAAGAAAATGCACACAGAAGTAGTGGATTTCCATGCAAGTAGTGTTGTCCTTCCAACGGAAAGACAGCAGAGCAAACCCACAGCAGAGTCAGTCGAAGTTTTGAAGAATATTGGTAGGTAGGTCATCACAGAGCAGACCCACTGGAGTCTTGGTAGAGATTGTGGTATTGGTGGGCCACCAGAGGTGCAGACCCACTGCAGACCTTGTAGAAATAATGGCGTTGGTGGGTCATCAAAGATGTAGACCCACTGTAGTCCTTGTAGAGATGGCAAGCAGCCATCTGTTGTGACTGTGCAGGTGCACAATCACCATTGAAGAGTCTTGCGGATAATATAGCAAGTCCATAAACCACTGCTTGTGCACTCACAAAGTTTCTGGAATTGTCCTTAGATCCAGCAATGCTGTTATCCAGTCCCTTGCTGAATCATTAACACACGTGCAAACACTATCAGTCCCTACTTCTCACATATTGTCCATGTACTATGACCAACAGAAACGTGTGCAGTGAAATGTTACTTAATTTGAAGAACTGGAAACAATTACAATTTGGTAACATAAAAATACAATAACAAAGGTACAAAATACATCATTAAAGAACATAATAATACAGATAACATTTTTAGTACAGGCTTTACAAAAGAATCGAACTAACATATACATCAGTGGAATTATGACATGAGTACATACATAAAAGATCACAATAACTTTTGAAACATCAACTTCACACATGAGCATTAAACAGAACGGAATTAATAATGTCTAACATCTTTACAAAGTAAATAACATATTATTAATGCCAATTGTATTTGAGGATAACAGTATTCCTCATCATAGTGAATGTAACTTAATATTAAAAGAAGAAAAAATTCTATGAAACTACACAGAGACAGGAAGAAAACAAATACACAAGGGTACACAAACATATAGTGGGATAACACAAAAGGGAAAGGACAGGGTTTGTTTTACTGCAGTATTTTGCATGGAGATCTCCCTTTGTTCATCATTATTCCCAAAAAGTCCTATCTAAGCCTGCTTTCTGTATTCTGTTCATATCCTCTTTCAAAAATAGTTTTTCTCCACTGTACAGTATCCTTCTTTTTCGCCCAAGCCATTTTCATATAGCTTCTCAACACATTTCTTCCAAGTCATCATAGTTAGTTTCTTATATAGTCTACCCCCTCTTAAGCTAACTTAAATCTACTGAGCTCAGATGCTAAACTAAGGGACGAGGAAATGCAGCAGCACATAAAACAATTAATATAAACAGCAATGAAAAAAATGGAAAATCGCAAAGCAAGCTACAGTAAATCTAAATTACCAAGCAATTCAACATTATAGCTAATATGAGGCAATGCGCAGCAAACAAAAAAATAAATCTGGCTTAGCAGAGTAACACAAATTAAAGTTCAGTAGCACTATGCCTGGCAAACAGCAGCTTATATCTAAATATGACATAGCTCAAGCAGAAAAAATATTACAGTAAAGATAACAATGCAGATAAGGGAAATGTATAATCACATCTTAATGTCTAAGTAATTAAAGTGGTGCACCACAACAACTTATTGTAAAAAAAATATTACCATGTACTTGAAAAGAAAATTATGTGTCCAGTTACTGTTACTAGTCCCTTCTTATTGTTTTTTCCTTGCCAAGTGCTCCTTTTTTAAAGAATGTGGATTAAAAAATTATTATTTAATAGATCTGTTGACAGAAAGTGTTCACATTAGCAAATGCATTTTATTTTATAAAAGCAATGCTGCAACACAGCTGGAAACCAGATATCAAATGAAATAAGCAATTACGCAAACCAAAGCATAAAAATATCATTCAATAGTTATGTGGCATTTCGTAAGTCAGTAGCTCTCAACTCTCATAGAAAGACACTTGTCATAATCAGGTGTGCAGATGTACGAATATTTCCCATCAATTCATAAGCATTGCAGTAATTAGCACAAAGTACGAGTAATCATATGTTTTCAGGTAATGAGCGTGTAATATTTGCGATGCTTTCTACAGAGGAATGTCAATAGCAAGGTTAATGGAAGTAATGAGGGTGTCGCATTTGCAATATTTTCTCTAAAGGAATGTCAATGGCGAGGATAAAGGCCCGCCTTTTTTCTTTTTTTTTCTACCTGTGCTTCCGGAAAGGCACACCCTAATGGCTTGTTCTCCAGGTGTTTGACACAGCTGCGTGCCCACGATGCATTACGTGCAGGTGGTCACTTAACTTTCTTACGGAAATATTTATGACACCAGTTTCCGCTACAGTGACAGTCTCACATAAAAATATTTCACAGGTCAAGAATTAGCGTTGCAAATGTGTAGAAACAAAATCTTCCAGCATAATACACATTGTCGTCGTAAAAATATCGTAACATCTCAGTCAATTCTCAAAATCGTCGTAGCTTCCTCCAATAATTTCAAAACCTAAAAAAAATTCTCTGCTCATTTCAATAGTGTCATCTACTTCAAACGTACTTTACAATCATGCTCCTTTACCAAATATATCATTCAAAGCTCTCATAGTATCACAATGATTCTGAAAAAATATGAACAGTTTACAAAGTACAGACAAAATACAGTTTCATAAGTGTGAAGTTACCCAACTGTGTATTGCGTAAACATGTGTCACTGATGTAGTAAAAAAAACGTTTATCTCTCAGTTAAATGATCAGATAGCTGTGTAATTTGTGTGTTAGAGAAATATGGTACCGATGTGTAAAGTTGTATAAGCAAATACCATATTAGCTAGGGTTCCTTGTGGTTGCCACACACATGGTACACAAAGTAAGCGTGTACCCCCCTGAGGATTAATGTAATTATACCCTCAGGTGTTACAGATTACAGCAATGAAATGAAATGTATCACTGAAAACCTTTGTATCATTGTACTTCAAATATCTTTAAAAATAAATGTTTTAAGTATAAAATTAATCACTCAAATCCGTGTACTGTAGCGCTAAACTGTGCGTCTTGTTGCAACATAATCTCTGTGGAAGTGTCGTCGTTATCATCCTCCGAAAGCTAAGTTCTGCAGAAGTAAATGTACTTACCTCATGATAAACAAAAGTGAAATGCATTGCGTATAGATATCGTAGTTATTATGCTTATTGGCGTGATGAAGAAAGTACTGTGCTGTAACGTATTGTTGTGCTACAGAAAAGGCTGTCTCATTGTAGCTACACCACAAAAATTACTACTAAAACATGTTTTACTTTCCAGAATAATGCAGTAAAACTGTGCAGATATAAAACAGAAACACCGCCAAAGCAACATTGTAAATGGTCACTCATTAGTAGCGTCTTGATAAAACCGTGTAGCTGTCAAATAAACTAACCACTGTGTCATCTGGTATCTCACTGAAAGTACTTTAAATCCAGAATGTATTTTCAAGTAAACCAAAATGTTGCATTAAAATCTCATTAGCAGTACTGGTAAATGTTCTAAGTATGTAAGCCTGATAGTCGTTACGTAATCGTGCAACTAACAAGCAAGAATGTACAAATACAACACTGTGTTGTCTGTTCACTATAACAATGCATTCGTAATTTCTGTTTAAAAATGTTCCCTAGGTTCTAGACTGGATATTTAACTTCAAACATTGTTGCATGTTAACAGTTTCTTAATTCTGACAAAGCATACTAGAAATGTGAAGTGAAAAGTTTTATGGCAAAGACAAAGTTAAAAAGCAGATTATCTTTCAATAAATGGTTTTACATGTGAAATGTGGTGTAAACCTTTACTCTTCCTAGTATGCAGAGTTTCAACTTCAACGCAATTATCATGTGGTATACGTCGGATTCTGTATGGTCCATTGTAAACTAGAAAGAATTTGTGACTCAAGTGTTTCTTCTTATGTGACAATGAATGAGCTTTAATGAGGACTTTCTGACCAATATACAATTTCTTTGCATTTGCTTTACCGTGTAGTTTTCTCCTTTTGTCTGCTGCAGATTTTATATTTTTAAGAGCCAAATCAATTATGTCTTTGTGTCGAAGTTTACGTGTATTCGGGAAAGGTACAAGCTCTCTGATTCTGTTCGGTGGTTCTTCATTCTTCAGTACAAGAGTAGGTGGTAAAGCAGTGGAATCATGAGGCATTTCATTCAGCACGTTTTGAAATAAGTGTAAATATCTGTCCCAATGCTGATGCTTTCTGTGACAATAAAGCCTGCAAAGCTTATTGATTTCTTTCATAATCCGTTCGGAGGGGTTACAATGTGGTGAGTACAATGAAATAAAAACAGGTTTGATTTTATGGTTGCGAAGCATGCGTGACCAAACAGCAGATCTAAATTGCGGTCCGTTATCTGAAATGACTTTAGCAACGTGGCCAACTTCACGTAAGAAATTTTTAACAAAGGCGTTGGATACAGACCGTCCAGTGGTTTTACATAACGGTGTGAAAGAAACAAATTTTGAAGTAAGTTCAACAGCGACTAGAACGTACGAAAATCCATTAGATGTTCTGACAAGTGGTCCCAAGAGATCAACAGCAGCAAATTCTTTTAATTTAGAAGGAATGATAGGAAACAACGGAGCACGATGTGAGACAGTAGATGGTTTCGCCTTTTGACAAAGTTTACAAATAGACAAGACTCTTCGAATTCTCTTTTCCATATTGTTAAAATAACAAGTCGTTCGAAGAATATGATAACATTTTCGTGGACCAAAATGTGCGTAGCTGAAATGAATGTACCAAATGAGCTTATTAACAAAATCGTCAGGAATGCAAAGTACCCATAGCTTGTCATCAACAGTGCAGCGTTTGAACAGTATGTTGTTTCTAACCAGATAATAATGCCGAATCTGTGTGTGTGTCTTTTCATGCCATTTGCTCTTGATGTCTTTCCAAATCGGATCTTTATCTTGTTCATGAGCAATGTCCTTTAAAGATGTGGTGATGAAGTTTTCAAAGGCGACTTTCTGAATGTAAAGAATACTGAAATTTTTCTCAAGGTTGCCTTCTGTGGTACTTTTCTCAAGCCCAGCCGGTGCGCGTGACAGTGCGTCCGCAACAATGTTCTCCTTGCCGGGAATGTAGACTATTGTGAAGCGGAATTCTTGCAGAAACAATGCCCAACGTTTTAACCTGTCATGATTTAATTTTGAAGACATAAGAAATTGTAATGCACGATGATCACTGTATACTTTTACGTGCTTACCAGAAAGAAAGAAACGGAATTTGTTAAATGCCCAAACGATAGCTAAAGCTTCTAATTCAGTAACGGAATAATTTTTTTCAGATTTTGTTAGCACTCGGCTAGCAAAAGCAATGGTTTTCTGAATGGTAGTGCCATTTTCTACAGCTTCTTGAAATAAATGGGCACCAAGACCGACTTTAGAAGAATCCGTGCTAAGGCAGAAATCTTGTGACAGATCTGGATGAGCTAAGGTTGGCGCGTGAAGTAACGCTTCTTTCAAGGAATTGAATTCCAACTGTGCTTGTTCGTCCCAGTTCCAAATAGTATTTTTTCCAGTGAGAGAACAAAGTTTTGGTGTAACAAGAATTTGCATATTCAGAAAACGACGGTAAAAATTTACGAGACCTAGAAAACTGCTGACTTGTCTTTTTGTGGATGGCACTGGAATGGCTCTGATTGCTTCTAACTTTTCAGGATCCGGCTGAATCCCTTCAGAAGAAATAATATGTCCCAAAAACTTCACCTTTGTCCTACCGAATTCAGACTTTTCCAAGTTAACTGTAATTCCAGATTCTGCAAAAATACGTAACAAACTGTTGAGGATGCGATTATGTTGTTCCCATGAAGCTTCTGCTATCAGAATATCGTCCACATATAAGGTGATGTGACGTTTTAAGAACTCAGGTAATATGGAATTTAACCCACGAATGAATGCTGCCGAAGAAATGTTCAAACCAAAAGGAAGTTTCCGAAACTGATAACAAACGCCGAAACAAAGGAAAGCTGTGTATTTTCTACATTCTGGATGAAGTTCGATCTGATAAAAGCTGGATCTGAGATCAATGGAAGACAACACTTTTACACCATTAAAATTTTGAAGAAGTTCTTCTAACGTTTGCGGCCTGTCTGTTTCAGGAATAATGATCGTATTGATTTGTCTCGAATCTAAGACAATCCTGATCGATCCATTTTTCTTCTCAACAACATGTAATGGATTGTTGTACGAGCTTACTGCAGGCTCAATAATGCCCTCATTAAGCATAGATTGTATTTCTGTTCTAACACGGTCCCTATAATGCGCCGGAATTACGTATGGTCTAACACAAAATTTAGTATGCTCACGAACACGAAATTGGTATTGAAATCCCTTGATTGTTCCTGTTTTATGAGTAAAAACTGTGGAATGTGCTTGTAAAATCTCAAAAAGGTCCTGCCTATCAGTGTCATTACAATTCTCAATTGTTTGAATTTTATTCTGAATTAACTTATTAGTGTCAAATGCGCCGTCGATATCATCTCTGTCAGTACTTGCAGAGTGATTGTTAGTGTCTAGTTCCGTAGAAAAGTCAGAACTGTTGTCTAACAGAAGGTAAAGCCGATTAATTTCCTCGTCATGGTTTGAGAACCAATCTTCAAATTTCAAAGCTATTGACTTACCTTCTTTCTCTAAACTTATTTCAGCATCGTGAAAGTTTAAGATTGCTTTGTATTCATTCAAAAAGTCTACTCCCAATATAATTTCCGTCGACAATAATGGAACAATGAGAAAGTTCATAGAGAAGCTGTGGCTTTGACAAAAGAATTCTAAATTGGTTTGTTGGCGTACATCTACACTTTTTCCAAAGATTGCACCTTGTAATTTAATCTTACGTAACGGAAGTGTGGGGTAATCGTTCGATTTGTTGCATTTGCTAAAGGCTGTTTCACTGATTACTGAAATGGGACTGCCAGAGTCAAGTACTGCCGTAAATTTTACGTCATTTACAGTAATGTGAATCACAGGATATGCAATGTTGTTATGTTTTACGTCGTGTTCCTGGAGTAAGATGTCCCTAATGTCTTCCACTTTTGCGTAATTACTAGCTACGGCAGCTGCGTCGTTAGTGTCATAAGAACGTTTCGTGGCTGCCAGTGGTGTGAGTCATTGCCTATTGTCTCTTTGTTGGTGCGCGTCGTTATTGGGATTTGGAGACCTAACTTCTACAAATTCACCTCCTCGAGAGGGCCCTGCTCTGTTTGAATCCCTCCAGTTCTGATGCAATTCAGGTCTGTCGTTACGATCACATCGTCTGTCGTCATGTCGGTAGTTCCTGTAGTTTCTTTCTTGTCGGTTAAGTGGTGGAGAATTTCTCCCTGAATCGTAACTGCGCGCTGAACTGTTGCGTCTGAAGTTATTCTGTCTCCCTTGATAATAATTATTTTGGTTCCCATATTATCTGTTTCTCTGATTGTCTCTGTGATAGTAGCTACCGCGGAGAGGTGATCTTTCCCTGTAATTATTACTACTCTGCCAACGGTTGTCGTACGGGTGGTGTCTATTTTGGTCACGATTTGCGTTGTAAGAATAGACCAGTCATGTCCCGTTATTGTTTCTGTCGTCACGGAATTGTGACGGATGTGACCTGTAATTGTTGTGTCCTTGTTTTCGCGTTCCGCGATTATCAGTGTCGATTTCTAGTTCTTGTAACAGTCCCTGAAAAGCTTCAATGTCGTCTTTGCAACGTCCTGCTAGAATAATATGCCGTAAATGTTCAGGTAATTTGATTAAGCAAATGCGGATGAGTTCTGAGGGGCTGTATGGGTTTGACAGGTACTGATTCTTGTGCAACATGTCTTCAAAATATTTCACAAGACTGGAAAATTCAGATTGTTCGAAATGTTTCATCATTATGATGCCATGTTTTACTCGGTCTTGTGTGGCTTGAGACCAATATGCTGAGAGGAAGGCATGGTAAAACTCTCCTTCCCTGTGGCAATCGTGAATTACCGATCGCATTCTTACAGCTGGTTCATTCTCCAAGTAGCCACACATAAATTCTAATCTGTGTTCTAACGACCAGTTGGGAGGAAAGCAATGAGAGAATTGATGGAGCCATGCTTGTGGATGAATGTCGTTGGCAGAATTCTTAAATGTTTTGAATTTACGTGTAGTAATGAACAGCTTATAGTCAAAATCGTCATGTCGGCGAGTCGCATGTCGGTCATTGTTACTTCGTTTCGGCGGTTCCATCTCAAAATCCAATGCGCCTTGCCAATTTCTTTCATAATTTCCAAAGTGTCCTGTGTTATTATTTTGTGGTTGTTCCGTATTTCTATGTCCCTCTTCCCGTATTGGAGCGCGAGTGTCCTCTGAAATACGTAATTCTTGTATTACCTGCGTCAACTGATCTTGTACTTCCCGGATTTCTCTTTTGTACTGTGTATTGATTTGATTTTGATTTTGTTTGAATTTTCTTATTTGTTCATACTCTTCTGTGTCAGTGAAGGCTATGGGTCTTGTGTCATTCAGATCATCATCTACCTTTGTAGATAAGTTAGTGACCTGATCCGAAAGTTCGGCTACTTTCTCCGATAGTGTACTTATTTCCTCCATGTGTCTTTCTGAACCAATTTTCAGGGTATCTACTGCGTCCTTTAAGATTTCCTGAGTTCTTGCAAGTTGCGTAACCGAATCGGTAGATGCAACTGAGTCAATTTTAGATTGCAAGGTCTCATGATTTTCATGAACAATAGTTTGCAGTTCTTTTATGGCTGCTTCGTGATTCTGTAATACATTTTCATGACGCGAAAAAACAGGTTGGAAATGCTCACAAATTTGTGTTTTTACGTCATTACAGACTTTTTGACATTTCGATTCAATGTTATGTAACTCAGTAGTTAAATCTTCGCGTGTTTGTTCAAGTGTGGTGTCTAACTTTTTAAGATTTTGTTCCACTGTGTCTAACTTTTTAAGATTTTGTTCCACTGTGTCTAACTTTCTAAGATTTTGTCCCATTTGTCTCTGATTTTGTTCCATTTGTTACATTAATTGCAATAATAATGTATTAGTGTCTGGAATCTGTTTCTCTACACTTTTCGGCAGTGCATTTGCACCGGCAACATTCACATTTTGACAAGCAAAAAATGTGTCTTGACTTATTTGAGAAAACGGTGATGACCCAAAACCTGAATCTACAGTATTTGCGAAATTGTGTCCTGTCATTTCGGATTCCTGAGGCGAGCAGTTGCCGACCGATCGATCGATAATGCTTCCCTGTTCACTACCTGTTTCAATGTCTACACCATTGTTTGCAGCCCGCTCCATTTCCCTATGCACAATTACCAAATTACTACTTTGAACATCAGTTAATTCATTACTCGGTGGCGCTAACACACTGCTTTCATTTTCACTGTCATTTCTCAGTTTACTTTCGAGCCTAGTATTACGTTTTTCACACGCCATTATTGTCACAGTATTTCACACGACAACACAGAAAAACACAATTTGAAGATCAAAAATAAGAGAACACATTAACATAGCTCTGAAAATAATATCTAGTTAATTGCAGCTGCGAAATACTTGGTGCAAATCTACATGTATGCCACAACTGTTTTACTGTACAACAATGAAAGACTGCAACTACAAAGGAGATTTTCTCTACAATTACGCGCTAGCAATAAACAATAGCTACACTAATTACACAAACTACAAGAAAAAAAATCAGAAGATTCCAGGTTCGAATCCAGGCAGGGTCGCCATATGAAACGTCCCCTTTTGAACAATTATACAAGACTGTGCTTAACCTGACACACAATATTTTTTAGCGCAACGCAATCTGACTTTCAAAATTCCCTACAAAAGAATGGCCCTGACTAACATTAAACTATACCTTTCACAAATCACTTACCTCACAAAAATCTTCGCTGCTCAAGCTACTGCAATACAGCGAGTGCCACTACTGCCAGCTAAATAAAAGATTCAAACTACGGAAGACACTAACTACTGATAGGGATAGTTAGCAAATGAAAGATATTAATAGAGAACAAACAATGTATTTACCTTGATATCATCATATATAAATATAGCAGTTCATGACAAATTTCAAAACTCCGCCATCTCTCTCCCCACATCCACCACTGCTGGCGGCTCACCTCCAACTGCGCAACGCTACGCGCTGTTCACAGCCAGCTGCCTCTGCCCAACACTACAATGGCGAGTATTACAACAATGCAAAGCAGCCACAGACTGCACACAGCACAGCCAGTGATTTTCATATTGAGCGCTACGTAACGTTGCCAATAAGAAAACATAAACAGCCTACTTACATAGAGAAAACATAAACAGCCTACTTACAAAATAAAGCATACAAATGAAGCTATTAGCTAGGGAAAACTGCTATTTACTTTTTAATTTTTTGCTTATTAAAGCTGTTCAAATGATAATGTATTTAGTAGTATGCATTCGTTTTAACACAATAAGAACTCAAAAAAACCACCTCACTCCTATATTATATATCAAATACGCATGTTGGCGCATGGGGAACGTACGTTACCAAACGTATGAAATGAAGTTGTCTTAAATGTTTGAAAAACATTATTAAAGTATAAGTTATACAAACATTTATCAGAGTGGCTATAGGATACGGATTAACGTAATGGATGAAGTAGTATATGTTATATTCGCAGTGTGTTGCAAAAGAAACAAAAGACTATCTAAAACGACTTCAAGTATAATTTACCATTGCTTACATGTGGTCTAAAATAACAGCATTTCTCTATAGATGAAAATATCATGGTCTGTTATGAGAGGCAGAAATACATACATTTCCTTGTACACTTATATTGGCGATATCTTAAAAAAGTAGTTTGTAGTTGAGCATTGCAATACAAGTATTTTAAAGAAAACTACTCTACCCTTTTAGATAAAAAATTGAAAAGAGGAAACGTAAAGAGAGAAGATAAATCACACTGCAGAATATACCTCCAAATTATAAAACTCATTATGGTGTACTTCCATAAATAGGTAAAACATCTACAACAAAAGTATGAAGATACTTTTCCATATAGAAACTATCCCTAATAACAGGAGTTGACATAATATTGATGACATACCGCTACGTTATTTAAAAAATTACACGTGCAGATTGTAATAAGATGTATACAGGTTGATTTTTTCCACCGTGTGCATACTCTAGGGATCGATCGATGAGAGGATACAGAACAAAAAAGGTCTACTGAACTTAGGTCCAAACTTGCATGTTTTTCATGCTAGACATAATTTATTCAGTCATACATTGTTACAGAAACTGCGGTCTAATACGCGCTGTACCATCCGGCCACAGTTACAGTACGAGTATGTGCTGAAAATGGCTTCCACGTGCCTCAGCGCATCCGAGTAAGTTCTGTCTCACACGTTCACATCGACCAGGCTGAATCCGAACAGTGACAAAGGCCGCATGAATAAGCTGCTCCAGTGTTTCCAACTCTGCATACACTATTCTTTTGAGACAGCCCCACGACCAGCAATCGCACGGGCTGAGATCCGGTGAACGAGCAGGCCTTGCAGCTGGAACCCTCGTCCGATATATCGATCGCGGAAGACACGATTGAGATGCGTTCGGATATTAACGGCAAAGTTGGCTGGAGCACCTTCATTTAGCAGCCACATAACCCTTCGAATCTTCAGTGGCACTGCTTCTAGCAGGAGAGGCAAAGTCGTCCGCAAGAAACGCCGATACTTCTGGCCTGTTAGGCGACGTGGAAGGAAGACTCGTCGCAAAATACGATCGACAATGACCTTGGCCCCACACATTCCGGCTCCATCAATGCTGATGATTCGCTGTCACCATACCTTGAGGATTCTGCATACTATTCCATAGATGACTGTTACGAAAGTTAAAGATACCATTCCACGCGAAGATGACCTCATTTGTGAATAAGGTGGATGACACAAATCCCGGAATCGTGATTGCCTGGTGAACTGGTGAAAAAAACAGTGACAAAACTGCTCCCGATGTGGAAAGTATGTCGCTAGTAAGCCCTGCACGTGCTGCAAGTGATAAGGGTAGTAACCACTGTCACGGAGAATGTTCCACACGGTCGTCTGGCTTACCCTATACTGGTAGGCCAACTGCCTGGTACTGACACGGCG
Source organism: Schistocerca piceifrons (assembly GCF_021461385.2). Taxonomy (NCBI): domain Eukaryota; kingdom Metazoa; phylum Arthropoda; class Insecta; order Orthoptera; family Acrididae; genus Schistocerca; species Schistocerca piceifrons. The sequence continues at coordinate 616,764,061 of NC_060139.1, forward strand.
GTCGCCTTCCACAGTGTTAATCACATTGTCCTCTAAGTCTGGTATCCGAACATTTCGGATACGTCCGTCATGATTTCCTGCTTCGTGAAACGACGCTGTCTCAGACACAGGGCGGAACACTGTTGCAAACATTGAATGCTGTGGTTCTTGTCGGCGGAGATAGGTCTTCTGACACAACCTTGCTGCCCGCTGCCAGTTGCCATTTGCCTTTCCGTAAGTAAACAGCACGTCGGCAAGTTCTCGGGTCGAATACGGAACCATTCTGTGCAACGCTGTATCATATCCACTACAAGGCGAGTCAGCAAGAGAAGTGAATCGGACACAACATTGCCAATTACTCTTGCAAGAGAGGTCGCTAGGGCATGACGTATTAGGAATAGCGCCACCCTGTAGGAGGAAACCATGCATGGTGTAACTGTGGCTGCATGGTACAGCGCGTGTGAGACCGCAGTCTCTGTAATAAAATATGATTGAATGAATGGTCTCTAGCATTGAAACCATAAATTTCTGGACATAAGCTCATTAGGCCTTATTTTCTGTGTCCTCTCATCGCCGGCCAGTGTGGTCGAGCTGGTGTAGGCGCTTCAGTCTGGAGCCCCGCGACCGCTGCGGTCGCAGGTTCGAATCCTGCCTCGGGCATGGATGTGTGTGATGTCCTTATGTTAGTTAGGTTTTAGTATATCTAAGTTCTAGGGGACTGATGACCTCAGATGTTAAGTCCCATAGAGCTCAGAGCCATTTGAACCATTTTTGTCCTCTCATCGATCAATCCCTATAGTTTGGACACGGTGAAAAAAATCACTCTGCATATGCACCAAATTGCAAAAATATCTCTTAAAGTACAAGAAGCACGGCTCACATAGCTTGTTCATTTTCTCTGAAGCAGGCGCATCAGAAAGGCTGTAACCTGCTTTTTACCCCTCGTTGCGCGGAAACAAACACCATAAAAAGGGCCTTAGCGACCCTCACAGAAATCATGGTTCTAAGATGCCTCGTCGTCGCTATGAGGCCACCACTAAACTTGACGTCACTGGAACGCCTTTTAGTTCACGCACCTGGACGCAGGATGACAATGGACGACACTTCCACCGTGTTCACTTTGTTGCACACCGCTGTCCATGCCTGGTCGCACTCCAGCAGGGTCAATTCTCTGTATTGTCGCTAAAGGCTTCTGACAGCTCTCGTTGTTCTTATAATCTGAATTCTGTCAATCAGTATGCTTTGCTTACCACCGTACCTTGCTCAATCTAAACTTTAGGACTGTCTTAGTTGTTGATGAGTCTTCCGAGTTGTGTGATCATGGCCCATGAAGCGTTTTCGTTCCAGAATTGTCGTCGATATCTGCGTCAGACGTCTTCAGAGGCGCTTCTGGTTCCTCTGAGTCTTGACGACTCATGGGTCGGACGTTGTAGAGCTACATAAGTATCGTGAAGACGGACGTGGTAGAATTTTACACTTCCGATCAGGCCAAAAGACACTGCTCGGCGGAACCAAGAGCACTTCTGAGGACGTCCAAAGCATCTCTGGACGAAAAAAAAAGGAACGGAAAAGTTTCATGGACCATAGCCATACAACACAGAAGATACACTAGCGAAGAATACAGCCGGTCGTTAGTCTTAACTGCATAATTTAGGACTATCATGCGCCGAATTACATCCTTTTGGTCGTTACAGATGATACGTACTAAGAACGGAAGCGTAGATCAAGGACTAGAAATGTCCGCAAGATGGTTGCGTAGGCCCACTTAGGAGTTGTTTCCTTGTATCAAGGCACATATTTTACTTTAATGTGATGACGTGATACGTCATTAATGATTCACTTTCTGAAATTTTTTCTCAGAGAAAAAGTGGGTAATATATAGTATTTTTCTCGTATGACGATGCTTAATTCAGAGAGGTAGGATATATTTTCTGTTTTTTGAAGAGTATAGTTATTAGCTGCGCCACTCTTTTCTCGATTAGTTCTTCCTTCTTCCATTACTTCACACTATTTTCCTTTTTGGTGACTAGTGATCCTTGTAAATTTCTTGTTCCCTCCTTAACCACAAAAAAAAAAAGAAAAAAAAATGTTTTCGTCGTTTTTAGCTCCTTAAATTTTGGGGCCCCTGTATCGAAGAGCGCTGATAGAAGGCAATCGAACGTTTGAATACCACGAACATCAGTTACCCTAACAGAAAATGGCCATAGTACGATCTACCTTTAAGCTTTCATCTCCGTGTTCTTGCATTTTAAGTGATGAGATTCTGTTGTTAGTAGGCGGTCGTGGGGAACCAAGACAATGTTTGCTATGACGTGTATGGAAAACATCTTTCGAGCTGGTGTGTGTATCGGAGCAACGGTAGTTAGTCCAAAGCACCACCGTGCTTCAGTTCTGAACTCCTTCCCGTACAGAAGACAAGCAGGCAGTGCAAGATTAACTATATGGAGCTTCTGAACTACTTGTATTAATTTTCTTACCACATATAAATTTAATCTGCAGTGCACAAGCCCTCCACGAAGGAAAAAACCGTTATATTATCTGAGAAAGCATATTTTTGAAATTTTTTTGAACCTGAGAGAGCAGTGACTTTTTTCTTAAAAATGAGAATGTGAACCCAAAAACGAAACTCTCAAACGAGAGTACTGTGTAGCAACCATCTCACAAAATAGCTTCTTTTGCTGTGAACTCGTTTTTGTTTACGTACACCCCACTCTCAGAGACCTTGAAGGGTGAAGCATTTTCAGTATTCTACAAGCGAATTATTTCATACGCGAAATTAATCACGGTCTTACTATAACCAACAGCTAGAATGTCTTTCGCGGTGTTCATGCCGCTGATAAGAAGGAAGAGAAACTGGGGTATGATTTCCCTTTGATTACGACTCTGAAGAACACGATCCCAGAATACACAATGAGGGGGACGCGAAATCGGCTGTATATTCTTCAAAGCAACCAGCCCATCTTTCATGTGAACTGATTTAGAACGCCAAATTTGGTTGGTTGCGATGCGGATTTGAAACAAACTTTCTCCGAATGCAGGTTCTGAGCAGCCGGAATGGAGAAACAGTTAGCCGGACGGATTGCTGCTATGATTTGTGGTGGGCATTAACTAATATCTGAAGCTTTAAAGCTGAGGAAATTGTCTGATATTTTAGGGAAACCCGTCAAAACTCTGTTTCTCAATACAGAATGAGAAAGTTGCTATGTTATGTGGTGGAGAACCAATATTTCTGGTACATGTTCCACATGAAGGGGCTATATTGGAAGATAAAGACCGAATTTTTGTTCCATGTCAAAGTCACAGAAGATTAGCAGTACCATAATAGAGAATTTAAAGTATTAATGTTGTGATATATACTTTTTGTGCCCTAAACAATTATTTTTGTGCTCCTCGTTATTCATCAGAAGCAGACGTAGAGACGAAAACATTAACCCTGCTGATTTCATCTATCTATTCTTTAACATGAGGTTACGAAAAGGACACGCCCGGATATCCAAGAACGTTAACGCTCCGTTTCCGGGACACGGGGAGGCGCCCGCGGATTAACGTCGAGGACTGGAGGGCCGGCAAGTCTGGATGTGGTTCTTAGGCGGTCTCGCACATCTCACTAGGTAAATGACGAACTGGTAGCAACGTATTCCCTGTTACACGATTCACAAACATTTCGAAAACGTTGTCACGCTTACAAATGATATTTACTGTAGACTGTAATGGTACTTGAATCACGCAACCATTACGGCACCTCACCTGAACCTCTCGATACCAGCAATATTCTACTGTATTTCTGTAAAGTAGTTGACATATTTCTGAGATAACATTCAGATTTGATTTCATTTGTAATACATCGATATGTTTATATTGCAATGATATTATTCTTATGTGTATTCTTTCTTTTGTCACTATGGTCTTTGACGTACTTGTAACTCTGATTTTTGGGCTCGTAAGCGATTAATGGTTAGTTGTTAAGGTGTTAAGTTGTTAGAGAGTCGGACCTTGAGAAAGCCAAGTCTTGGACGTCATGTTGGAAAGATGCATATTGTAGTTGGCTTATAAAATGTGAGGAATCTGATTTCAAGTATGTTTTGTATTGTGAAGTGATGTTTGTGTGTCACGTGATATTGCATTATAAGGAAGTGTAACTTAAATTCGGAGTGCTGATTACTTTTTTTACATCACCATTGTCCTGCAAAAGTGTGATCTTCAAGAATGGTTTGTGAAGCGCATCTACAAAACTTTTGAATAGAGCAAAATAAAACCTAGGCCTCTTTGCATCCGAGCTTGGAATCATAACCACCTAGATTTTCAACGATTGAGCCATGATTTTACGACGAGACTAGCGTGGGAAACACAAAAAGATGAGTGCCTAGTTTTTTTATTATTACATGAAATGACTATTAACAGTGCTCTAATGACACCTGCCACATAATATGACTGTTGTTGCCCGATAATGCAGTATTTAGCATCGTGAGCAACACCACAATCGTTATTAAAATTTTGACCTTTGTTGTGGTAGGGTTGTTAGAAGACGCAGTCAGATGGGGAACAAAAGTTTCATGTCGGGGTTATGAATAACAGAATAATAATCATAGATATTTAGTCTCTTTAAACTCATAATTATTATAATTTCCATCAAAAGAACGGACATAAGAACCTCACTGGACCCAGTGTGCGTAAAGCACCCATCGTAACAAGAATTACAGTTATTCTGATGACACCACATTCGTCGGATTCGGCAATCCACGAAGAAACTGCCACCTTCCAACCTAACCTAGACCTCCCGCTACCGTAGAGACCTCACTCTTTCACATCCCACACTGAGGAAAAACAACATAGAAACAAAAGAAACATTTGAAAACTTAATAATAAAACTCGTCTCCCGTCATTTGAATAACAGCTTTACTTCTCTGACGTACATTTCCAAGCGCAGCTTTAGCACCAGCTCTCCAGATGTTACGGAAGGACGTCTGTCGCAACATAGACATGAAAGAAACACCTAACTGTGAATTTAGCTGATTTATGTTATAAGTGACATCAGATTGATACAACTTCCACATGTTAATATCATGTGAACAACATGTCGAAGCTCTGTTACCATATACTCACAGCAAATATCAACAAAATGCACAGACAGGCATTTCTGACGTTTTGACACTGCAGTTAAGGTCTTCCAGCCACAAGTGAAATCCTACAGCTTCAGTACAAGAGACGTGTTTCACAGTAGTAAAACTGAACAATGGCTCACAGCTCTTGTGGTATGCATTTTAGGGCCCATATTTATTGCACACTTTTATCCTGTTTAAGCCCATACTAAAAGCTCTCAAAGTATGGAAAAAATACCTGCAGTAAAAGAGATCCACTGTCACAGGTATGAGAACGATTTTCGCTTATAAATAACGACTCGATCGTTTTCGGACCCGGGTCCCTTACCTCACATTGATAATTTCCCCTTATCCATCACTCCTGGAATCACACTATATATCTGAAGGTATATTTGAAGGTAAACTCGTGAAAAAAATTAGCTTCAACCACAAGGAGAAATTTTTCATCATTAAAATGGTGTCAATTTTAATGTGACCAACAGTAATAAAATGGTAGCAATAGGATTAAAAATTACGTGGAACAGAAATGACGTAGGTTATGTGATGGGCTATCACTCGCTGACGAATCTGTCTTCTTCGTAACTCAGTTTCTATTGGATTCTAGGTGGTCGTAGAGGCCAATTCTGGTATTGCAGATTTTTTCGATTTTTTTAGACTCGTTTGTTCTGGTGAGGACTGGCTGCGAGCGTTGCTTATCCTCAGGAGTATCTGTTGTTTCCTATAATTATGCCTGTCAGTTTCTGTTTTCCACCTCAGCCGCTCGAAGCACTGAATTCCTTCCCAAATAATGCGACGCCATACTGGACGATTAAGTGCAGTAGCTTCCCAGTAATCAGTTTCAACTTGACATCTTCCCATTTTTTTTCTTTGCTACATCCTTGCATCGTTTCTATGGTCTTCCTAGTTTCTTTGACCATCCTATAGCTGACAATAAATAATTTGTTTCGATAGACAGCTTTCAATCATACGAACGATAGGAGTAGCTATATTCTTCAGAAGCCGCCTGTGTGTGATATCATTTAGTGTTGGTTTGCTGCTGCACAAGATCAATCACACATTTCCCGACAGACTTGGGATCTGCACCCGGTGAAATATTACTGACGACGACTGAAAACACCGAAACTATTGCAGCCTGCCTCCGCCTTTCCAACCGCCAAGGAAACTTCGGTTGTCCCTGCGTCTGGTTTGGCGTTAAGGCCTTTCAGCCCCTACCAGGTCATCCGCCGTCCTAGGAAGCAGTTGGTGTAGTAGGGAGCTTTATACTGAAAATACATCAAGGATTTTCTGTCACGATTTACTCCCTTAACCTTCGGAGGTTCCCTCCTCATCCCCCAAGACTCGATTCCATCTGTATTCGTCCCAAAAAGATAGGTCGCCTCATCCAACAGCTCAGCCGATCTGAATTCCACATTCTCCGTCTTCACCGCCGTGGAGACCTTCTCCGTATTCTGGCAGTGGGCACTCACGAGGTACTATCGAATGGCTCTGAGCACTATGGGACTTAACTTCTGAGGTCATCAGTCCCCTAGAACTTAGAACTACTTAAACCTAACTACCTAAGGACATCACACACATCCATGCCCGAGGCCGGATTCGAACCTGCGACCGTAGCGGAAAAGCAGTTCCAGACTGTAGCGCGTAGAACCCCTCAGCCACCCCAACCGGCGAGGTACTATCACTCCGTGCAGAATCTATGCACCCAGATGGCGTGTAAATGTAATCACATGTCAGTTCTAGTATAATATATTTGTCCAATGAATACGCGTTTATCATCTGCATTTCTTCGTTGTGTAGCAGTTTTAATGGCCAGTAGTGTATGAACAACGAATTACGGTCACCTTCTTATTCCGTTTCTCCACCCTTCTGAAGCTCGTTAGCCGAAATGGGGAAACTTTCTGCTGAAATCTTTTGGGTGATAAAGCACGGCATCGAAATTTCAGATTCATTCTGTGGCGAGAATGAACGGTAAGACATGACGAGGAGCACGACGATGGTTACTTAGGCACATTTCTCCTCGATAGTGTGAGTGTCGTACGATTTTTATACAAAGACATTACACGAACATACATCAAGTTTTAAACAAATCTTACGATTCACAGTCTTATCACATTATGTTCTATTTGCTTTAAAGCCATCATCAGAACAGAAGGCAGCGACACAGAGGACTTGCTTTTAGTGACCAAAAGAAAAAGAAAAAAACTATTAGAATGAGCCGATTTCACATCAAGCTTTCCTTGTTCATTTTCAGGAGATTGGTTGTATTAATATTTTTCATATCCTTAATACAAAAGAAGATGTTTGCCTCTACGAAAAATATTTCGTTTGTAGTTAATCATGAATTAAGTCTCCACACATTGTTACAAATAAAATAGCCAAATAGCCGCGTGGTGTAAGGCCCCTTGTTACGGTCCGCGCGGCTCCTCCTGCCGGAGCTCGAGTCCTCCCTCGGGCGTGGGTGTGTGTGTTGTCCGTAGTGTAAGTCAGTTTAAGTTAGATTAAGTAGTGTGTAAGCTTAGGGACCGATAACTTAAGCAGTTTGGTCCCGTAAGATCTTACCACAAATTTACAGTTTTACAAATAAAATAAACATACTCGTCTCATGAACAGCCTGTCAGCTACTTTTTCACAGCAGCTCTGTCCCTACATCTGTACCCCATAAGTCAGCTTACTCTGTGTGGCGGAGGATATTTCGCGTGCCACTATCACTTTCCCCTCATCTCCCCCCAATTCCTCCCACCCCCTGTTTTCTTGTTCCAATAGCGAATTGGCAATGGGGAGAATGCTTGTTGGTAGCCCTCTGCGTGAGGTCTCTAATTTTGCCTTCATTGTCTTTTCGCGAGATATACCATAGAAGGGGGATGTATTCGTTAACTTCTCTATGAACGAACGGTCTTGGAATTTTAACAACAAACAACCCTCGCGAGATATACCATAGAAGGGGGATGTATTCGTTAACTCCTCTATGAACGAACGGTCTTGGAATTTTAACAACAAACAACCCTCGTGATGCATAGCGCGTCACTTGTAACTTCTGTCACAGGATTTGAATGGGCATCTCTATGGCGCATTCGCGCTTACTACGTGAACGTTTTATAAAACGCTCTCTCCGCCAGGAGCTGGAATCGCTGAAATATTCATTCGTGGCAGAAACAGGTTGTTCCAACTGGTTCAAATGGCTCTGAGCACTATGGGACTTCACTTCTGAGGTCATCAGTCCCCTAGAACTTAGAACTACTTAAACCTAACTAACCTAAGGATATCACCGACATCCATGCCCGAGGCAGGATTCGAACCTGCGACCGTAGCGGTCGTGCGGTTCCAGACTGTAGCGCCTTCAACCTCTCGGCCACCCCGGCCGGCGCAGAAACGGGTTTGAGTACTTTCCGTTACATTATGCAATTACAAAGGGTCACCAACTATACTATAAAATGAAGGACCAAAAGTAACGGAAAGCATTGTTCCTTTTGAAGATATTCCGTGTGTGACCCCAATTGTTGCGACTTGATACGTCAATGTTTCGAGCACAGGCATGAATTCTAAGCAGTCTGTTTTAAACACGTCGCAAGTTAATCGATTTTGAACGTGAGCTGATATTCAGTGCAAATTACATAAATCGCAGCATCGGAGATTGCAAAAGAATCGACTATATAGGCTGGAGAATTTGAAAAGGCGAATGAATAGGCTGAAGCTGGGATGTAACGATAGTTAATGAAGTGAGGTAGCAGGAAGAAGAGGATTTCTGATCAATGAGAGTAGCGCATAATTAACACAGAATTAAGTAGGAACAGTGCTGGAGTGTTAGGACGAAAATAACGAAATACACCAAAACGCTAAATAATTCAACTGTCGGTAACGTATAGAATTTGTTCAAGAACATCCATTATGAATTGTGCTTTGACCATTGTTATGCTATCCCTGAAAGTTCCGTAATGCCGATACTATATTCCGACTTTTTGTTCGACGGACGAGGCATTACAACCTCACTTGCAGCCTTCAGTACTGGTCTACGTGACGTGACGCTATGTTGACGTTCCACCTAGTGTAAACACACCGCCGTCCGCTGTGGCCGAGCGGTTATAGGCGCTTCAGTCCGGAACCGCGCTGCTGCTGTGGTCGCAGGTTCGAATCCTGCCTCGGGCATGGATGTGTGTGATGTCGTTAAGTTAGTTAGGTTTAAGTAATTTTAAGTTCTAGGGGACTGATGACCTCAGATGTTAAGTCCCATAGTGCTCAGAGCCATTTGAACCATTTTTATCGAAAAGTTACACCAGTGTTAGTTGTGAAAGACAATATAACATTGGTGGCTTTAAGTATCTTTTAAATGTATCTGTTGTGTTTAGACCGCGCGGGATTAGCCGAGCGGTCTCGGGAGCTGCAGTCATAGACTGTGCGGGTGGTCCCGGCGGAGGTTCGAGTCCTCCCTCGGGCATGAGTGTGTGTGTTCGTCCTTAGGATAATTTAGGTTAAGTAGTGTGTAATCTTACCGACTGATGACCTTAGCAGTTGAGTCCCATAAGATTTCACACACATTTGAACATTTTTTTTTTTTTTTGTGTTTAGCATACAAATAGTGCGAACTTATGCACCAACCAAATAAATGTACAGTATGGTGCTTAATATGGTGAAAGACACATAGAAAATTGCCCATAAACGTAGAAGGAAATTTGTTGTGATTCATTTGCACGGCCAATTTTTGCCAGTGATTGGCGATTCCAGGGTTTCACGATCAAGCTGTTTTTGTTGTATCAAGAACGTTATAGCCAATTCGACAGACCCCATACCTGCCCGCGCCGAAAGCCAGGTCTTGGTTCTCCGGCGCAAATAGGTTCGTTTGAGCAGTTACCAGAATGCGCCAGACAACAGGCTGTACTGCGCATGCGCAGCTACGATGACGTAGGCAGCCCGTGCTTGGTGCTTGCTCTGCTCATACGCTTTTCGTCGTATTTCTGGTGGGGGCACCACGTGACCGTGTGTAGCCGTGCCGCCCGTGCGGCATGTTGTTGAGAGGACATACTGAATTGTACTTAGAGCAACTGTTTTATCATATCCCACACGGATAAAGGATGCAAATAAGGAAGCAGTTCTTGGCTTTTGAGTCATTTCAAAATTAGACTCCACAGCTCGAAGTACCATAAAATTTGACAGATTTTTTTTTTTTAATTCGTGCTCTGCAATGTTGTTATGTAGCATTTCCAACTCGTTTACATCTACACATCACTGCAGAAAGCTACTAGGATGTAATACAAATTACTTGCAATAAAAAAAAAGAGAGTTTCTTGTGTAGCTTACACCGGAATAAAGGACAATAAATTTCATGACTACTTCAAAATGTGAAAAAATTAACATGGTTGTCTATGAGGCATAGAAACTGTACAACTGACAGTTTATAGTCTACTCTAGGAATAAATATGAAGCCGTGTGGGGAGTTTAAAACGATAAAACATGGTATGCTGCCAGTCTAAAATTTAGCATAGAATGACATTCTATAAATTTAAGACGTAAACACAAATTAAGAAATAACTTCAGGCCCAGAGGAAGTACGAGACACGTGCCTTGTGATCGAAAAACACTTTCACAGAAGGCAGATCTATAAAATTCTGCTACAGCTGTCATTATATTTGAAACAAAATATTTAGTTCAAAACTACTGACCAAATTTGCCTACTTCGTCAGCTTCAAGTAAATGTTTGCGTATGTTCGTACGTATATAGCATTAAGAGATCGTACAGTGTCATAAAAGGAACTGGACATCAGAGACTACTCCAGCACCATCGGAATTTCGTAAACCACACTAAAATGCTTCATTCCGCTCTAATTGCACATTTCTATGTCCAGATGGACTCTGAAGTTCCTGATATTCAGCTTTTCATGTGGTTCTCGTGATACAAATTTTCTTGGAGGTCCAGTACCGTATTCTCATATTTGGTTCTTTATTATGGTATAACGCCATTCGTCCCAGAAAATGAAAATTTGCACTTTAAATTGAACGAGGTTGAAAGTAGCCAATAGCGCGGAATGAAACACTTCGTTTCGTTTCAAATAAACTAACTGCCTCAGCGGAAAAAAAAAATTAACTGAAGCAAATTTCTCTATAAAACAGACAGAAATAGCTTCATTAAGACATTAATGGTTGATTGCTAATAACGTGGAAATAATATAAAATCAGAAAATTGAAACCACTAACTTATTTTGGTCTTTCATGGTTATGAGAATGTATATTAATTCACTTGATGGCTCCCGGCCACAGAAACCCGTTTTGTTTTCATTTGACGTGGGAGCTGTAAACGAAGACACGGCCACGGGTCACGTGAGGAAGGACCCCCCACTATAACTCAGCTTGCTCTGCGCATGCGCGAATCTGGCAGCTTGGGCGCACCAGGAAAATTTTTCCGGGTAGCTTCTGGCTACTTGCTGCTACTGCTCGTACACCAAACAGCCACGCTCGAAGTAGCCAGAAGCGGGAGGAAGGCACTGCTCATACGCGAATTCAGCTCCGCGCATGCGCACGAGCCCGCTGGCAACTGCTCATACGAACCTAATATTGCCACCTCTGTTGTTTGGGAGTCGAGAGGGGGCGGCCCCCCCGGTGACCCCTGGACAGTTCGCCGTTTGTGGCGGCCAGCTGGAGCGTGAATGCTTTCTCTCAGGCGGTCCCAGCGGGCCAGCGCGCCATTGTGACGTGCGCTGCTCTTCTGGGAAGTGCCGAAGGCTGCCCGCGGTTCTCCGGCGAGAGGCCAAGGCTGCGGCCCGCGGTCGTAAATCGGCCCCGTATGGAGTTGTCGCCGTGTCGCGCCCATCCAGCCGCGTTCCTGGAAGGGCGCAGGTCCCGGCCACGGCTCATCCCGGCCGCTTTCTTCCCGCGGATATTTATCGCCCGCCATAAAAGCCGCGTCTGAATTGAGCTCTGTCCGGCCCTCAATAGGCCGCCACTTCCGTACGAAACAAAGCCCGCTCTCCGGTGCGGGGCGCGCCGCGGCCAGGCCCATACAGATACACCGCCGAACCCAGCGACTGGCTTCGCTTTAAATCGCCGCCCATCGGCTGCACACAGCCCGTGGGCGCGCCTCGCACGTCCACGCAGAAATTACTCGTCCGGTGGCTGACGACTCTGCAACCACTTCCCGTACACGTGGAGTCTCTGCAAAAGTGTCCGTTACAAATACTCCTGTACGCACCAGTTTCCCCAACACAGCAAAGGACCGTTCCTTCCTACCAGAACCTTCATTTCCAAAGTCCCTACAAAGTTCAGTTTAACTAATATTTCGCATCTTCAAACGTGACTGACGAGGCATTACAACAACTTGAAGCATGAATTAAAAAACGCCTTCAGTCACCGCTTTTTGTATTTTATTAAGTACACGATGTATTTCGGATCCTGTGGGCCCATTATCAGCCAGTTTCTCGGCCACCATTGACCAGACGTTTTCATTAGGTGAGAGATCTGGAGAATATGCTGGCCAGGGCAGCAGTCGAACATTTTCTGTATCCAGAAAGGCCCGTACAGGACCTGCAACATGCAGTCGTGCATTATTCTGCTGAAATGTAGGGTTTCGCAGGGATCGAATGAAGGGTAGAGCCACGGGTCGTAACACATCTGAAATGTAACGTCCACTGAAGTTTTGCCATTCGTGCACCCAGGTTCGTCGTTGAGTACACCATCGCAGGCGCTTCTGTGTGTGATGCAGCGTCAAGGGTAACCGCAGCCATGGTTTCCGAGCTGATAGTCCATGCTCCTGCAAACGTCGTCTAACTGTTCGTGCAGATGGTTGTTGTCTTGCAAACGTCCCCATCTGTTGACTCAGAGATCGGTACGTGGCTGCACGATCCGTTACATCCATGCGGATAAGATGCCTGTCATCTCGACCTCTAGTGATACGAGGCCGTTGGGATGCAGTACGGCGTTCCGTATTACTCTCCTGAACCCACCGATTCCATACTCTGCTAACAGTCGTTGGATCTCGACCTACACGAGTAGCAATGTCGCGATACAATAAACCGCAATCACGATAGGCTACAATTCGACCTTTATCAATGTCGGAAACGTGATGGTGCGCATTTCTTCTCCATACACGAGGCATTACAACAACGTTTCACCAGGCAACTCCGGTCAACTGCTGTTTGTGAATGAGAAATCTGTTGGAAACATTCCTCATGTCAGCACGTTGCAGGTGTCGCCACCGGCGCCAACCTTATGTGAATGCTCTGAAAAGCTAATCATTTGCATATCACAGCATCTCCTTCCTGTCAGTGAAATTTCGCTTCTGTAGCACGTAATCTTCGTGGTATAGCAATTTTAATGGCCAGTAGTGTACATCCCCCCCCCCCCCCCTGAACCATGGACCTTGCCGTTGGTGGGGAGGCTTACGTGCCTCAGCGATACACACAGCCGTACCGTAGGTGCAACCACAACGGAGGGGCATCTGTTGAGAGGCCAGACAAACGTGTGGTTCCCGAAGAGGGGCAGCAGCTTTTTCAGTAGTTGCAAGGGCAACAGTCTGGATGATTGGCTGATCTGGCCTTGTAACACTAGCCAAAACGGACTTGCTGTGCTGGTACTGCGAACGGCTGAAAGCAAGGGGAAACTACAGCCGTAATTTTTGCCGAGGGCATGCAGCTTTACTGTATGGTTAAATGATGATGGCGTCCTCTTGGGTAAAACATTCCGGAGGTAAAATAGTCCCCCATTCGGATCTCCGGGCGGGCACAACTCTAGAGGATGTCGTTATCAGGAGAAAGAAAACTGGCGCTATACGGATCGGAGCGTGGAATGTCAGATCCCTTAATCGGGCAGGTAGGTTAGAAAATTTAAAAATGGAAATGGATAGGTTAAAGTTAGATATAGTGGGAATTAGTGAGGTTCGGTGGCAGGAGGAACAAGACTTCTGGTCAGGTGACTACAGGGTTATTAACACAAAATCAAATAGGGGTAATGCAGGAGTAGGTTTAATAATGAATATGAAAATAGAAAATCGGGTAAGCTACTACAAACAGCATAGTGGAACCATTATTGGGGCAAAGATAGATACGAAGCCCACGCCTACTACAGTAGTACAAGTTTATTGCCAACTAGCTCTGCAGATGACGAAGAAATTGAATAAATGTATGATGAAATAAAAGAAATTATTCAGATAGTGAAGGGTGACGAAAATTTAATAGTCATGGCTGACTGGAATTCGGTAGTAGGAAAAGGGAGAGAAGGAAATGTAGTAGGTGAATATGGATTGGGGCTAAGAAATGAAAGAGGAAGCTGCCTGGTAGAATTTTGCACAGAGCATAAGTTGGTTCAAGAATCATAAAAGAAGGTTGTATACATGGAAGAATCCTGGAGATACTGGAAGGTCTCAGATAGATTATATAATGGTAAGACAGAGATTCAGGAACCAGGTTTTAAATTGTAAGACATTACCAGGAGCAGATGTGGACTCTGACCACAATCTATTGGTTATGATCTGTAGATTAAAACTGAAGAAACTGCAAAAAGGTAGAAATTTAAGGAGATGGGACCTGGATAAGCTGACTAAACCAGAGGTTGTACAGAGTTTCAGGGAGAGCATAACAATTGACAGGAATGGGGGAAAGAAATACAGTAGAAGAAGAATGGGTAGCTCTGAGGGATTAAGTAGTGAAGGCAGCAGAGGATCAAGTAGGTAAAAAGACGAGGGCTAGTAGAAATCCTTGGGTAACAGAAGATATATTGAATTTAACTGATGAAAGCAGAAAATAAAAAATGCAGAAAATGAAGGAGACAAAAAGGAATACAAAGGTCTCAAAAATGAGATCGACAGGAAGTGCAAAATTGCTAAGCGGGAGTGGCTAGAGGACAAATGTAAGGATGTAGAAGCGAGTATCACTAGGGGTAAGATAGATACTGCTTACAGGAAAATTAAAGAGACCTTTGGAGATAAGAGAACCACTTGCATGAACATCAAGAGCTCAGATGGAAACCCAGTTCTAAGCAAAGAAGGGAAAGCAGAAAGGTGGAAGGAGTATATAGAGGGTCTATACAAGGGCGATGTACTTGAGGACACTATTATGGAAATGGAAGAGGATGTAGATGAAGATAAAATGGGAGATACGATACTGCATGAAGAGTTTGACAGAGCACTGAAAGACCTGAGTCGAAACAAGGCTCCGGGAGTAGACAGCATTCCATTAGAACTACTGACGGCCTTGGGAGAGCCAGTCCTGGCAAAACTCTACCATCTGGTGAGCAAGATGTATGAAACAGGCGAAATACCCTCAGACTTCAAGAAGAATATAATAATTCCAATCCCAAAGATAGCAGGTGTTGACAGATGTGAAAATTACCGAACTATCAGTTTAATAAGTCAAGCTGCAAAATACTAACGCGAATTCTTTACAGACGAATGGGAAAACTCATCCTCGGGGATGATCAGTTTGGATTCCGTAGAAATGTTGGAACACGTGAGGCAATACTGACCCTACGACTTATCTTAGAAGCTAGATTAAGGAAAGGCAAACCTTCGTTTCTAGCATTTGTAGACTTAGAGAAAGCTTTTGACAATGTTGACTGGAATACTCTCTTTCAAATTCTGAAGGTGGCAGGGGTAAAATACAGGGAGCGAAAGGCTATTTACAATTTGTACAGAAACAAGATGGTGGTCATAAGAGTTGGGAAGGGAGTAAGACAGGGTTGTAGTCTCTGCCCGATGTTATTCAATCTGTATATTGAGCAAGCAGTGAAGGAAACAAAAGAAAAATTCGGAGTAGGTATTAAAATCCATGGAGAAGAAGTAAAAACTTTGAGGTTCGCCGATGACATTGTAATTCTGTCAGAGACAGCAAAGGACTTGGAAGAGCAGTTGAACGGAATGGATAGTGCCTTGAAAGGAGGATATAAGTTGAACATCAACAAAAGCAAAACGAGGATAATGGAATGTAGTCGAATTAAGTCGGGTGATGCTGAGGGTATTAGATTAGGAAACGAGACGCTTAAAGTAGTAAATGAGTTTTGCTATTTGGGTAGCAAAGTAACTGATGGTGGTCGAAGTAGAGAAGATATAAAATGTAGACTGGCAATGGCACGGAAAACGTTTCTCAAGAAGAGAAATTTGTTAACATCGAGTATAGATTTAAGTGTCAGGAAGTCATTTTTGTAAGTATTTGTATGGAGTGTAGCCATGTATGGAAGTGAAACATGGACGATAAATAGTTTGGACAAGAAGAGAATAGAAGCTTTCGAAATGTGGTGCTACAGAAGAATGCTGAAGATTAGATGGGTAGATCACATAAGTAATGAGGAAGTATTGAATAGGATTGGGGAGAAGAGAAGTTTGTGGCACAACTTGACTAGAAGAAGGGATCGGTTGGTAGGATATGTTCTGAGGTATCAAGGGGTCACCAATTTAGTATTGGAGGGCAGCGCGGAGGGTAAAAAACGTATAGGGAGACCAAGAGATGAATACACTAAGCAGTTTCAGAAGGATGTAGGTTGGGGTAGGTACTGGGAGATGAAGATGTGACGTAGTGAGACAATTTTTAGGCACACTGTTTTCCTTGCTATCTGGGTAAGAGGAGATAAATACGCTTTGAAAGACGTACGAATGAGTTTTGACAGTTATGATTTCTTTTTCAGAGTTCCACAGCCGTGTCGGTGATAACGTCACGTTTAGCCGATGGTCAGCTATCGCGAGAAAATACCGCTGCTATGTCCTCAGTCTGTGTGAACATTATTAAAACGTTCTGTTGTAGTGCAACAAACATGGAAGAATATTCCAGATGACTTGTGTTAAACAACCTGTACCAGGTAACAGCACGTTCGTATCTCTTACCGTGACTTATTGGGACAGCTTACGTTGACAATGAACAGCAACACATTTTTTAACTGTGAATTTAAAACATCCGAACGGAAAAAAGTGTAAATTAATGTTTTATTTTTGCTGTGAGTAATGAAGTATTTTGCCTGAGTAACTTATTTGAGCCGTCTGAGAAGCACAAAGAAAGACAAACACCGAAATAGCGATTTGTTATAAAGCTATAAGATACATAACCCAAATTATATTTCAAAAAGCAATCAATCTAGATAGTAAATAGTGTTTACGTTTGTGGTAAACGGTGTCAGTCACAGAAAGGCTGTATTCAGACCAGTACGTAATTCCAGTGGTGACCTGTGGAGTCGTTGACTAATGGTGTCCGTTAACACGTTCAAAGTCTCTGCCCATTGGCTTCATGGTCACCAGGGAGTCAGAGGCTGGTCTTAAAGCGGTCTACATATGACTGCAACCGGTTACCAAAATAAAAAAAAATTGTTTGCGGACTAGAACGACTGGCTTTTGTTACATTGCGGTAAAATATGGCTGTCGTTCCAGTTATGACTTCAAAAATGAACCACATTATACGTTGAGGCTAGTCCTAGCAACGTTGTGGATACATCTCTCACCTGAAATGCTGACGAGGTTTCAGATACCACAGTATAATTATATGAAGCTGACCAGTGTTTCCACGTTCTGAGTATAAAGTACATCCCTGTTTGCACTATGCGAGGCGTGGCTATAAAATAACGGGACTGATACGGTCACAGTGTAATTACGCATGCACCGAAGACGGACGACCAATAGCTGTGAAGTGTGAAGCCTTCTCAGTCGAATGCAGCTTCCCTCGTCTACGTAGACAAATCAGTGTGGCCGTGGCCTTAGTTTGTGCAAGAGCTGTTATTTTGTTTCGCCGGAAAAATGATAAGTGCAATAATAGAACTGCCGTGAGGTTTCACACGAGACTTGGAAAAAACGGCTTCTGAAATTTATTTTCTACTAAAAGGAGTATGTGGCGAAGATTGTTTATTGCGCATGCGAGTTTTTGAATGGTTCAAGCGTTTGCAAGATGGCCGAGAAGACGTGAAGATGAGCGACACCCGGCACGCCATTCAACATCAAAAACGAGCGAAAATATTGAAAAAGTAGGTAAGCTGATTCTTTTGGCAGCTCTTGTGAACTGTCATGCTCCCGCGGAAGAGAGCGAAAGTGAAGTGACAGACAAGTTCTATGCAAAGCTATGGCAAATGGACACCAGAGGATTCCCTTGGTGATATGAATGGCAAGGTTGGGAAAGAACAAATATTCCATAAATCAATTAGACCATATTGCCATTGATCTAAGAGCCTAGAGATGGGTATTAGACGTTAAGACAGTGCGGGGTGCCGAAGGTGGGAGTGATCATTTCCTGGTAAGAGGCCTTTTAAACGTACAGTGTAAAGGAAGGACGGGGTCTAGTTGAAAAGAGTTGAAAGGTACCACGTGGAAAAGCTAAAAGATGAAGCAGTGAAGACCGAATACCAGGTGCAACTTAGTAACAGCTTTGAAGCACTCAGTGGAATGGACGTGAATCAGGACCTTGAACTAATGTGGGAAAACATCCAGAACTCAGTTAGGGATACGATAAAGGAAACACTAATCGGAAACACAGTGGGCAAGAAGATCTGGTTTGGAAAGGAATGTGCAGATGCCCTGGAAAGGAGGAAGGAAACTAGGAGCAAGTGGCTGAAGGGGACAAATCTGGCACAGGGCAAAGCACGATTTGAGAAGGTCTGAAAGACTGCACAAGCAACTCTGAGTGAGAAGAGCAAAGAGGAAATATGTAAAGGATATCATCAGTGAAGCACAAACAGACTTCAGAGGGCAAAAGACTAGGGAAATGTTTCTGAAGGTGAAGTACCTCTGCAAAGGCTACCATGCCAAGCAGAAATTCGTCAAAGATTCCCATGATAAGATCCTGACGAACGATAGCGACATAGCTGAGAGATGGAAAGAGTACTTTCGATAGCTGATAAATTGTGATGAACCTGAACTGCAGTTTGATTTCTAGTACCCTATTACACCCGATGCAGATTATCCCCCACCTACCCTGGATGAGATAAAAACCAGTATCAGACACCTTAAGCAGAAGAAGAGTCCAAGTGAAGATGGAATACAGGCTGAAATGATCCTGGCAGAAGGAGAGAAACTTGCAGAAAGAATACACCGACTGATACAGGCGATATGGACCAAAGAAGAACTACCAGCAGAATGAAAAGAGCTCTGATTTGTCCAATACATAAGAAGGGCGACAAACTGAAATGTGACAACTATCGAGGAATCGCCCTGCTTAACGTCTGCTATAAGATCCTATCTAATTGCCTCATACATAGAATTCAGCCAGTGGCAGAATCGGTGATTGGGGAGTACCAGCGAGGTTTCCGGCCAGGACGGTCAACAGCAGATCACATCTTCAGCCTCCGGCAGCTCACTGAGAAACTGGGTGAATATGGTAAAGATTTGCATATTTTATTCGTTGATTTTAAGAAAACCTAGGATTGTATACATCGCAAGAGCCTGCTCAGCTGTTTAAGGGAGTTTGGCATGGCAGAGAAAGTTATCAATCTGATAAAGACCTGTCTGAGCGAAACACTTAGAAAGGTAAAGATGGGAAATCACGTAGCTGAGGAATTTGAAATTGTGACAGGACTCAGGCAAGGAGATGGGTTGTCCCCTATCCTGTTCAACTTTGCCCTCGAGAAGATCGTACGCGAGACCTTCCAAGAGAACGAAGGGATTGAAATCGAAGGAAAGAGACTGGCATACTTAGTGTGGTGTCACCGCCAGACACCACACTTGCTAGGTGGTAGCCTTTAAATCGGCCGCGGTCTGTTAGTATACGTCGGACCCGCGTGTCGCCACTGTCAGTGATTGCAGACCGAGCGCCGCCACACGGCAGGTCTAGAGACACTTCCTAGCACTCGCCCCAGTTGTACAGCCGACTTTGCTAGTGATGGTTCACTGACAAATTACGCTTTCATTTGCCGAGACGATAGTTAGCATAGCCTTCAGCTACGTCATTTGCTGCGACCTAGCAAGGCGCCATTACCATTTGCTATTTATCTTGTGATGCATGTACCGTCAGACCGATGTTCACCAATTATGGATTAAAGTTGAGTATTCCAGAAGCTACGTACCTTTTTTGCTAGTCTCTATTCCTTTAACTGTTCCAGACCTCACGCCAGCATGCGTGAGCTTAAACGCGTGCCTTTCGGCGTGCCTTGGCTGTCTTGCCAAGTCACAACACTTAGCCTATGCAGACATCTGTTTACTCTCTAGGTCTGAAGAGGAGTTTGAGGAAATGACCAAAGCACTAAAGGAGACTGCCAGCAAATTTGCACCAAACATAAACGAAGTCAAGACAGAGTACCTCGTTATGACGCGTGGACAAAGTCAGACTGCTGGTCATCTACAATCACTGCAGGTGGGAAACCAGTCCTACAACAGAGTGCAAGTATAAATACCTAGGGGCATTTTTAACTGATAACTCGTCATTGAAGCAGAGATCAATGCCAGAATATAAGCAGGAAACCGGTCTTACTGCGGCCTAGCACA
Source organism: Schistocerca piceifrons (assembly GCF_021461385.2). Taxonomy (NCBI): domain Eukaryota; kingdom Metazoa; phylum Arthropoda; class Insecta; order Orthoptera; family Acrididae; genus Schistocerca; species Schistocerca piceifrons. The sequence goes on from NC_060139.1 coordinate 616,784,503, forward strand.
ACTATCGGTCCAGATATCTCTCCACACAGTTCAAGATTCGACTATACAAAACGCTGATCCAGCCTGTTGCTCTATATGGCTGTGAGACTAGGAGTATCCGGAAACAGGACTTCCATAAACTCCTCGTTTTTGAGAGAAAACTGCTTCGGAAGATCTTCGGTCCGGTTCTGGACGCAGATACAGGGGAGTGGAGGATCAGACACAACCAAGAGCTTGAGGAACTATGCCAGCAGCCCAACATAGCAGGAACTGTCAGAGCCAAATGAATGCAGTGGGCCAGCAATGTTGCCCGAATGGAAAATCACAGATGGCCTCGGAATGTACTGGATTTCACACCTACAGGAAAGAGACCCTCAGACGGACCCAAGATGCGTTAGAGGGATGGCCTCCATGAAGATTTAAACCAAGCGTCAATAGATGTGGACGGATGGCGGATAGCAGCAATGGACAGAATACAGTGGAGGAGGAAACTTATAGCAGCGTGCGGTTCACTGGACCTGATCACGAACAAGAAGAAGAAGAAGAACCTGATTCGAAATGACCGTCGGTTAAGTATTTGATCGATTGCTGCAATTGTAGGAATTGGCGAAGAACGCGTAAGGCCTAACTGGTGCCGAAAATTCTCATTATGGAAAGGAAAGAAGCTCATGAAAATGTTTGTTCTGACTCTTTGAATACCTCTGAAAACGATCCTAATTTCTTTGAAAAAGTGATAACACGTGACGAATCTTGGTTTTTCACGCATGAGCCGCAAACCAAGCGCCAAACCATGCACTGGAAGAGACCAACTTCACCGAGAACGAAACAAGTTCGAATGAACAAATCAAGATTGAAAGCAATGATAGTTTTTTTCGATATGCATGCATTGCGTATCTTCACTAGGTTCGTGAAGGCTAAACTGTTTTATTAATCAACGTTACTATCTTGAAGTTCTTCTCAACTCCGTGAGAAAAGAAGAAAAAACTACCAGAATGCTGGAAGAACAAGTTATGGATTCTGTATCAAGACAACGCACCAACTCATACCGCATTATTCACATTTGGATCTGCAGCTCTTGTTCTTTCTTTTCGCATTTGCAGTTAAGTTATAGGATAAGTGTGTGTGTGTTTAAGCTACTTTAGCAGAAAAGGCAACACGAACATCCAAAGTAGCTTACACATACATACACACATACACACACACACACACACACACACACACACACACACACACACACATAGAGAGAGAGAGAGAGAGAGAGAGAGAGAGAGAGAAAGAGATAGAAAAACTAAACAAAATTTAAATTCAGCGCCCAACTCTCTCAGGAACAAATGAAGGTAGACGGGGTTGGGAAACACAACAACATAGTGCCCAACGCGTCTTGCGAAGTAAAAAGGCGTTTATAATAAAAGAAATTGCGTGTGTAGTATCCTTGGAACCTAAAAGAAGAAGGATCAGTCACAACAAAACGTGAGTAATAACAATCACATAAGCAAAACATTCTGACACGCCAACATCACGATTTTTAAAAATCAAAGGATTTGTTACCTCGCCGTTGAAATTTACATTTACATCGTTTGGTTTGCAGAGACAAGCTATCTGTGCAGGACACAATACAGTTGGTCCTGCAAAACCATACAGTGTAAAATCACAGTAAGAGGCAAAACTAACAAAAGCTTTCTTTAGGCCTCGCTTTGTTAAATCAGTTATAACCCAAAATATTTTCACTTTTTACAGTTTTCAATAAACAAAATTCCACTGATGATGGCACAGAGTTGCTGAAATATGATTAGGTAAAAAGAAAAAACAGAGTGTTTGCAAAAAGGCGGAACCCACATTCTGTAATCATACCGTATTATCTCTTAAGAGGTTTCTAGCCAAGTACAGCAAACCAGTGTTGGAGTACACACTTAATCGGTCTGACCTAGCGCCATGCGACCTTTTTCTGTTCCCCAAGATCAAATCTGCATTAAACAGAACAAGATTTCAATCCACTGAAGCAGTGAAAGAAAATGCGGCTCGAGTCATCAAGGAGCTGACAAAGGAAGACTTCCAGCTCTGTTTCCGTCAATGGAAAATTCGCATGGAGTGTTCTATGGATAGAGCAAGGAAGTATATTATTGGTGACAGTAACTAAATGTATATGTTTTTGAAACAAAATTTTCTACAGCAGTAGTCCCTTTGTTTTATACCTACTGCTCACACCAATGACGTAAACGAAACAAATTAATAATTATTATTCTACGTCGCAGTTACAACATTTTCTGGATACGTACAGTAGTAAAAAAGCTTTTCTGGTAAGAGAAGCTGCATGAAAGTATCTGTGTGTGTTTGTGAGTGTGTATGTGTGTGTGTGTGTGTGTGTGTGTGAGAGAGAGAGAGAGAGAGAGAGAGAGAGAGAGTACTCCTGTGTAGAGTTGTCAGACTCAACAAAAGTTCTTCATCTCGCGTTGGATTGTATTGTCAATGGATTGTATTCTTTTCTTTTTGGACTGTATGGTTCCAGTTTCACGTTGTGTAATTTGGAGCAACACCAAATCTAGATAGCGTGAACCATGTTTATCGCCAGTTTCTCTCCAGTAGGAGATAAGTAACCTGTCGTGCTGAGTACCACTGTTTCCGTATTGCCCTAACAGGTCAGTGTTCTTCAAGTGTGCGAAATGATTGATCGATTTCAGAAACGTGCCCATTTTGACTGGCGGCCGATGATGTCCCTGGCTAGGACTATGCAATCAAGCGGGAGGCGCGTGGCGGAGGGTGCGTGCGGCGCTGATTGGCCGCTGTTTACGACGCGGCGCTGGCGTCGCGACTGTCTCCGCCCCCCTCGCGTGACGACACGCCGTTTACTATTGAGCTATAAACGAGATGAATAGCGGCGCAGGACCCGCAGTATTATTTGTGCCGTGCTAAGGGTGAAGGGTCGCCGTGGATATTTATGGCCTCTGATGCAGTGACTGCGCGGCCCAAAGCCAGAACAGAGCCGCGTCTCGTAGTGGCAAGCGCATTATTCTCCTATCATATGAATTTATGTGCACCAGACAGCTCGCTGCGTGGGACTCCTCAACTGTGCACTTTATCTAATTGCTTGCCACAAACTTCAATGTTTTCTTCACGTAACTTACCTCATATGCACCAAGTTACCTTTCATTAAGCAGATTAACACCTTCAGCTATTTTTTTTATTTTTTGTCAGTCCGAATCGTATTGTATCGGTAGTTGTGAGGAAGCTACTGAGCTTAAAGTTTTAGCCACTTTCTTGAAAAAAGGTATCGTGTTTGCCATGAACTGGAAATCCACTTATGTTCACCTTCTTATGCGATCCCGCAACTTCATTGGTGCGTAAAACTTTGTTATCACTTAGTTACACAGGACGAATCCTGCGGGGTAGCTAAAAAGCAGAACTTGTATAGCAGCTGAAATGGTTATTCCTGCCAAAACCGGGACAGGGAATTGAATAGAAATCTCAATAAAATCGGTCTGCTGACTTTACACTAGCAATTTTACTTCACAAGTGCACATTTAGAAGCACAGCTTCATCATTTTGACTTCATATATAATGGAAGAACTTTCATTGCGGTGTCAATAGGCCAGAAACACGTAGTTACTGAATTTTATAGCATGTTTTTAATTGCAGTTCAAGAAGATGTGGTGCAACGTACGCATATTTAGTGCAGAACACACGTACAGTGTTGAAAGTCTCTTCGGGTTTTCTGGCGGATCCTAAAATCAACTTGACTCGATATTTCGGCGATCCTACTGCTCGCCATCTTCAGGAGAATGCTGCTTCTGCTGATGAGTCCCGCTGAGAACTGACTCCAGGCTGCAAATCGACGTCCTATTAGTTCACCGTTCAGTACACGGCGCATGCGCCGCCCATCACGGTTGCTGCTGTCCAAGACAGGGAGGTGGCGCCACCCTTAGTGGAACACTGCTGGCAACGACATATCGCACTCAGGGCCGCACCGAAGAACGTTCAATTTTGATGCGAGACAATACCGGATTCCACGTCTTGCTAAAAGGAAACCCATTGTCTCTGTTGATTAAATTATCCGCCAACCTAATTTCAATCGCCTCTTTATAGACACTGTTCCAAAAACCGGAAATGTTGGCAACTAGCACAGTTTCATCAAATTTCATACTGTGTCAAGTTGATTTTAGGATCCGGCAGCAAACCCGAAGAGACTTTCGAGACTTATCACGTCGGGAAAGCCTACGTAATCACAGACGTACAGTGTTGTTAAAACAAACCGTATATCTCTGAATTTGGATGATACCTGTCGTATATGACATCATAATGAAGGAACAGCCACACATTGTCATTTTTCAAAACGATGGCCAAATTATTTTTGTGAAAGACTCTGAAGAGAAAGCACTGGAATTAGCGGCCCCTAAACCAGCCCTATTTTTGAGGTATGTAGTAATACTTTCATAGTGTGGCCTTATGAAACAAACAAATGGACCTTTTTCATCATCTCATCTCCATTCGTCAGAGAATTCCGTGAACTATGGAAACAGAGAAAGATAACTGTTTGTCTTTCTCGGATGTTTAGGTTAGACAAAGGCATTCAGTTTCTCGGAAGCCCGCTCATACCGACTTGTATTGTCTTGTTGCAATCGCTCATCGCAAACTACGAATGTGCTTAAAACACTTGCATACAGAGCTTAGGCAGTCTCGGATGCGGATAGTGTGCCTCATGAGCTCGCCCACCTGAAGACAGTGATAGAGATAATGGGTATTCTAGTCAGAAGAGCTAACAGGGCACTCTCAGTTAAAGGCAAAAACCAGGAACCGCATAAAGAGGGTAGCAGTAGGGCGACCGATTATCCCATCTTTCCCGGGATATTCAGAGCTGTAGTTCTTTTTGTTTTTAGCCCTCCTGGCTGTCTTATTGACTGTCTATTACTCTGGTATATTTCGTCAGTGATCGCTGTTATAAATATTAGTCCCGCAAAGTATTATAGATTGTTTAAATTCCCTAACTAAAATATCTTGAGAAGTTTTCGTATAATAGTGGATACCATTCTCGATTAGTCTTCCGATTACTACGGAAAGAAGGGAGGAACAGAGAAAGAACGATATAGACTATGCACCTAGAGGGGTCGTGAAATATTTATTGATTTGGTGGAGGGCACCAAACAGCGAAGTCATCTCTCCAATGGAATTAGTGGAGAATAGGAAATGAAGTCGGCCGTGCCCTCTCAAAGAAAGGGAAACAATAATCCCAGAATTTGCCTGAAGCGATCTAGGGAAATCATGGAAAATCTAAATCAGTATAGCTGGACGCGGGTTTGAACCCTCGTCCTCCCGAATGTGAGACCAGAGTGCTAGCTACTGCGCCACCTCACTCGGTGTCAGTTAAGGAGGAATGTTTACGTGTTTCTCTGTCAGTATAGGCGACCCACGGTTGCGCTCGCCTCGTACCGATCTACAGCTAAGGTGTAAGTAACACATGGAAGTAACAAGTTCTTGCGAAAGGGGATTATAGAGACATTCATGTATAAACACACACGTTTCATTACTTGTTTCTCAGTTGACTTACACCGCACAAGAACATTTCGCAACGCTTCGGAAGAGCCAGAACTTAAAAAAAAAAAAAAAAAAAAAAAAAAAAAAAAAAAAAAAAAAAGAAGGATGCTCCGAGAACTATGGGACTCAACTGCAGAGGTCATCAGTCCCCTAGAACTTAGAACTATTTAAACCTAACTAACCTAAGGACATCACACATGCCCGAGGCAGGATTCGAACCTGCGACCGTAGCGATCGCGCGTTTCCAGACTGTAGCGCCTAGAACCTCTCGGCCACTCCGGCCGGCAGATCCAGTACTGATAGACCGCTTATGTAGGCAGCAATCGAAATTAGAGGACAGTCAACACAAAATGTTCCGATTTGTGTAGTCTTCTTTGTCTTTCCTTACTCGTACCTACTATTCAGCGTTCATGTGTGCTTTCATTTAGCTTTAAAGCGAGTCGGTTTTCATCATGTGCTCTCTCAGTAAATACGAAGGCGTAAAAACTTAACGAAGAACGAACTTTAAAAATGATGTGTTTATTTGAAGAAATGGGAGAAACAATATTCCCGGTTAAAACCCGTGGTCTCCAACGTTAACTGAGCTTATTGCGAGTTATGTAAGCATGACTAGCATCATCATGCTAACTGCAGCCAACATTCTTTTACGGAAGTTAATAAGCAGAATGAATGAGAAGTGAACGCCAACTCAGATTTACTCAGGCATTTTGGTAACGCCTGCAAGGATATGAAAAACGCTCCAGGTGAGCTATCAATAGTTTTGCTTAGTGATAAATATAGTATCAGCTACAGAAGCATGTACGTATTGTGAAAATAAATCAGCGACGAATATTTCCCATAACTATAATTTGGATAGTCTGATGTCATGTGGTCAAATAAGTCAGAAGCAATTTGAAAAAGGTTTAGGATTCAGGAAGTGTCCAGAACTTAACTGCTGTCTTGAAAGATCCGGCTAAATCAAGCAAATTTTGCTATATTGCCATCGATGACTAAAGCGTCAAAAACAGAAACACGTTCCCGGTATTTTGATCCTGTAAACGTAGTAAGAAACAGGCTTCTGGACTTCACTGAACAGCCAAATGAGACAGCTAATACTGTTCGCAGTCTAATCAAGTCTTCAATGAATTTGAATGTGAAAAACCTGACTGAATACCATGCAGATAATTACTTGAATAAAGCAACAAGTTTGTGGTGAAAGGCTGGCTGGGGTGGCCGAGCGGTTCTAGGCGCTACAGTCAGGAACCGCGCGACCGCTACGGTCGCAGGTTCGAATCCTGTATCGGGTATGGATGTGTGTCATGTCCTTGGATAAATGGGTTTAATTAGTTCTAAGTTCTAGGGGACTGATGGCCTCAGAAGTTAAGTCCCATAATGCTCAGAGCCATTTGAACCAATTTTTGCACTTTGTGTTTGAAAGTGTTGTAGCTGAATATATATATATATATATATATATATATATATATATATATATATGAGAGTATATGAGAGAGAGACAGAGAGGGGGCTAGGGGAAGAGAAAGAAACAGTGAAAGCAGCCTTATTGCATTAATATAGACATTGTTTCTGTCAGATGAAGAAAGAAATGAATCAGACCCTTTCCAGGTATGCAACACTGTGTTCCTTATAAACAAATGATAATTTAATCAAACAATTTCTTATGATACAAATGTCGGGTCAGAACTATCCAGCAACACTTCAGTCATTAAGAGATGTTAGTTTTTGAATACTTTCCAGAAAAGTAATGCGTGTGTCCCAGCAGATGAGCGGCTTTCGGTGAAAAGCGTTGGCCTCACTGGAAATGTCGATGCCGGTGTGCTTATTGAACTGTCATGTGATTAAACACTGGTGAAAAGTTGTTGAAGTTATTTCGATTAATCCCGGCGATTGTGCGCGGCGGAAATACCATTAGCGGCGATATTAAATGATCACCATTGTGGCGGCGCGTGGGGACATTTTACGTTAATTGGCTGTGCGATTGGCTGCCCCCGCACAGAGGTCGCCATTGTGTGCCCTCGCCTTCAGCTGTGTGACGTAATTAGCTCCATTCAACACCTAAAATATACCGCGCCGCTTTCGAACGCGGCCGGCCCGCGCGGAGCGTGAGTTTTGAATTATTACCTACCGCGGCACACTGGAAATAAAAACGTTTGTTCAGCGGCTCTCGGCAGAGCGCGTGCCGCTGAAAGCGCATAAAAGCGTTTGCGCGGCGCACACACTGCTGTTGTTAAACGCCATTGTTTCTGCATTACAGCAGCGCGCCGCGTGTGGCGCGACGTACAGTAGATAGCGGACACTCTGCCCCGGCCGTCAGACCGATTCAAACGTCACCGCTTTCCGGGTCGCGCTAGCTGCTGCTTTGTGTCCGAACCGCTGTTGGGCGGCCACCGCTATCACGAACGGCAGTAGGTCTGCTGTGACACTATCGAGACGCCTTACCAACTGACAATAACAGCTAGTTTCATCATACGCGTAGGAAGTGTTGCGCTCGAGACGGATTCTTTTCACAACCAGTGAACTACGAGGTTAGAATACAGTTGGATGACGAAAACAGTCTGATTCGTCATGGCGACTGATAGATGGAAATCCGTAATTGTGGTCAGTGAGAGGAGAATTCGCAAATAAACCTTTCTCGTTCCCTGACAGCGTGTTTGTTTTTCAAATAAGGAGCAAAATGCTTCTGTAATCTTTAGATTCAGCGATTGTAGATTGTAGGGAATGTGAGTCATTTGCATACCCTCCACAAAAATCGGAGATTAAGTACCTCTCATCTCACAATTGCAACACAATGTCTCACATATCTTATATCCTAGCTGAACCTGTCTGTAAAACCAATTTATTCGCAAATTCCACGTCTGCTGCCTTCCTCTGGCCCTCTGTGCGCAATCCAGTGCCCTACTGCATTTTAGAAGAAGCTGAAGCGCATCCTTCTGCCAGCCTCGTAGCTTTTCCTTAAAAATCAACAGATACGACTACTTTTTCTCAATCAAACAGCAGAGCAAATGCTTCCACCTCCTCCCTATTACGTTTTAGTTTCTCAGTCACTCAAGCTACTTCCTTTCCCTCTCTCTTCTTGTGTTCTATCAACCTCCTCTCTCTCCCACCTCATCTCTTACGTCTATTGCTGCCAGTTCCCACAGTTGAAATGTAATCTGTCTTCTTCTACATTTCGGTGACAAATAAGAATTTTTGGAGCCAAGATCGCTTGTTCAAATATTTTTACCTCCTCATTTACCGATTTCGGCATCGTCTAGCTGCCATCTTTGAATCTTGGTGATTATTACGCGAACAACTCCACTTATAAAACAACGGAGTGTGCTCTCGGTTTGGTTATACGATGAATAGACAGTAATATTATCCCCAGAAGATCAGAATATGACAGCTATACTCCGTCGAAACCAGGTACTGAGGAAATAATAATACTTTAAGACGCGATCTTTGTTGCAAAAATTCTTATTGATCACCAAATATCAGATCGTGCCCAGTAACATGCGCAACTTCTGCTTCTCACCTACTAAGTGTTTTTCTCTACTATTTTCATTATTCATTTTATAGTTCCTTTTAAGTGTTGTATCGTATTAAACGGCGATCGTTCTTGGTAAGTCTTTAGTTATGAACATATCATAAAATACTGGGTGATGCAGTTACCACTACCGCTGACGCTTTATGCAACCTACAATGTTATCTCTGGACTTCATATACTATGCGCCTGACTTTCATATTCTCCCTATTTCTACACGCAAACTATTAGTCCTACTGAATGAAAAGGAGCTATTTGTAGAAAGTTTAATGTAATTCAGTTGTTACCGGGATACATTTTCGCAGGATGTCACGGTTTGCGAATTACTCAAGAAAAACCGGCAAATGTGATCTTCAAACACACAGTGCCCCCTCCCCCACCTCCCACATTCATCCCTCACCAGTCAGAACCTCTAGTATGTTGTTCATGGCACTCCCTCCCATCACTGCACTATTCTCAATACTCCATCTGTTTTAATCTCTATCGGTTGGGCTGATACGCCACCAGCATAGTCGGCTATTTTCTTAAATTATTCATTTCAGCGTGCCCGTAATCGTAATGAAGGAAAAACGAACTAAACTTGACCCTTACAAGCACAGCAGTTCCATAGTCGCAAGGCTGTTAAAATTGACAAAATTGTTTGGTAAAATTTAGACAAACGTCAGTTTTAAAATTCGTTGGTGTTTGACCAAGCCAATGGCGTAATAAGGTCAGTAAGTGAACACAAAAAGGGTCGAATGCGGGAAATAATTCGTTCAGGCGCAAATTTTGTACAGTGGTTGAAGGGAGTGCCATGAACTACATACTAGAAATACTAACCAGTGGGGGCTGAGTGTGGGAGTGGGTGGCAAAAGCCTGATTCTACAGATCTTACCAAAGTAAATAAATCAGTCAATGAATAAAATATTTTCTACTTCTACTAATGTGTGTCAAAAGGCATTACAATTTTGGAATGTGCTGATGTGAATATTCGATGAATCTACAGCACTGCTATAGGTCATGTTAGTTATCGTTCGAATTAATCTGACCACTGGACAGACTGAAAACTGTTGTATGATGGTATATAGCAGTGCAAGAGCTCGATAGTATAAAAAAGAACAGTACTCATTCACATTACTTTAAGGTGGTTATGATTTACAGCTCTGAATTGACTCAAAAGCTGTATCTAAAATTCTTCATTCAAACTACCAGTTGCAGTTAAACAACATACCGTATTCGAGTACTAAGCTACCCTGTAAATTATGATTTTCGAACAACATTTACTGGTATTCTCCACAACTAACTCTAACACTGCAACAGATAACAAAGTAGACTGCACAAGAACAAGCGTTTCTATTAGTCGACAGCCTAGATTTCGTGCTTCATGTCCATCTTGTAGTCCTCGGCAGGTACAAAACACAAATGAAAAAAAAAAAGGTTGGACGCCCTGCTAACAACGAAGTTTTCCCCAGCGAAGTGGACAGGACGAAGTATTTTAAGTCTTAATGCAGTAGTGATCCTAGATATTTTCGATCAGTTCTCAACGATCTATGAGAGGAGCATGAGGGTTCGCAACTTGAATGTTACGAAGTGGATTTTCAGTTTAGCATTTGCCTTACAATCAAGTGAAACATCTCAGAAGCGTTGATCACACTCTTAGGAACGCTTACAGCTGTTTGCTTGTGTCAAATTGTAAGATAGATGACATACTGATCTACTACACGTGCGTTTGACGAACAGCATCGTTCGGCACACTCATGCTCGAGTATTTATCGGAAGAAATCAGAAATGATCTTCTAGGTACTCCAAAGTTCCCATGATGAATTGTATCTGGAAATAAACACCCGAAATCGACTCTTCTGGACCTGCAGCTCCTGTGTTTCTCTCCGTGTTTGCTGTTAAATTATTAGATATAGGTTCTGCCTTTTAAGCAAAAACTCTGTTTTTTTCTTGTGCCCACTGCCATGATCAGTGGGTGTTGTTTGTTGGAAACTGTAAAAAGTGGACATTTTTTAGGTTGAAACTGATCTACAGTTTTCAGTAAACAAAACCGACTGAAGATGGCACAAAGGTGCGGTAACATGTTTGTGTAGCAAGGAAATACAGCGTTTTTGCATAAAAGGCAGGACCTATAGCCAGTAATCATACACGCCGACTTTTACCATGTCATTTGTTTCTCTTATATAGAACCTTAATACAAGTCGTGGCATACGCAGAACCTTGAACGTTTCTGCGTGAAGTAGGAATCAATATGACTAGTGGTAGTAGCGGGCAAAAAGTCGTAAGGTGCTGGACCGAAATTACTTTACACATTTTGCTTAAAATATTTATCACACAGAAATTCAGATTTCAATATTAAAACCTAAAAACTTTGTTCCAAGATTCACAGGATGAATAACACATTATATGTACTTTAGACTACAATTTATGATGACATCGTGCTACAAGAAATAAGACTTTAACAGTGTGACGGTGATCCACACGAAACCAACATGAAAACACAAATTTTACACACTAATTATAGCTCATAAAAGAAAGGTTTCAAAACACGCTAGTTCAATAGAGCTTAGATAACAAGTTAAATCCTGAGTTAGAAAACTTACGCGATTTCGCGTAATTAAATTCCGGAAGCGTGATATAAAAGTTCATTGCTGTGAATTGATTTCTAAAGGAGCAACAGTAATTAAATAATAATAATTAAAATTTAAAGATTAAATACACAAATACCAAATAACGTAAATCTCAGGCACACAGGCCTTTCAAACAATGTCTGCCAGAACGAGCCGCACTCATTAGAAACAGTGGTAGTTGCAAGAAAACATTAGTGGCAGCGTAGAATGAAATTACTATTTTCTGTGACTAACTCTAAGTAATTATCAACATTGACTAGTTTACAGCATGTCAAATTAAAACACTGATTAGCTTACAAGACGACAAATTAAAATGCAGATTACTTAAGAGCCTGGCCCCAATTAATAACATACAGGTACAAGCCCCCTTGTCAAATGGCTGTCTCTTGGGCTTTTAACGATACATCTGTCATCAAGGTGACTTTTGCAACGCGTCAACAAAGAAGAAAGGCAGAAATACGTGAAGCATAGATTTGTTACCACAAGCAACTAACATAACTAAAACATAAGAGATGTTGCTTATACACTTCTTCCGTAAAATAGCTGTCGATCTGAATGTTGACAAAACACGACCAACTTGAGCTTTCAGATACAACCAGGGCGCGGGATCAATACAAGCAGTACAAAAGTTTTCGTCGCCTTCTACATCTACATCTACATAGATACTCCGCAACCCACCGTTAGGTGCGTGGTTGAGGGTACCCCGTATCACTACTTATCATTTTCGCTCCTGTTCCATTCGCAAATGGAGCTAGAGAAAAACGATTGTCTGTGCGCTTCCGTACGAGCCCATTTCTCGTATCTTATCTTCGTGGTCCTTGTACGCGACGTATGTAGGTGGCAGCAGAATAAATGTTCTCACTAGTGTTTCCCGAAGAGAACGCTACCCTCCTTCCAGGGATTACCATCTGACTTCCCGAAGCATCTCCATAATACGTTTCGCTCGAACCTATCAGTAACAAATCTAGCAGCCCTCCTATGAACTGCTTAGATGTTTTTCTTCAGCCCGACCTGGTACGGATCCCAAACACTCGAGTAGTACTCAAGAATAGGTAGCATCAGCATCCTATATGCAGTCTCCTTTATAGATGAACCACTGTTTCCTAATATTCTCCCAATAAACCGAAGTCGACCATTTGCCTTCCCGACCACAGTTTTAAAATGCTCGTTCCACCTCATATCGCTTTGCAACGTCACACCCAGATATTTAAACGACTTGACTCTGTCAAGCTGGACACTAGTAATACTGCATCCGAACATTACAGGTTTGCTCTTCCTCCTCATCCGCATTAACTTACATCTCTCCACATTTATGGCTAGTTGCCATTCATTACACAAACTGGAAATTTTGCCTAAGTCGTCTTGTATCTTCCTACAGTCACTCAACTTCGACACCTTACCGTACACCACGGCATCACCAGCAAACGACTGCAGATCGCTGCCCACTCTGTCAGCCAAATCATTTATGTATACAGAGAACAAAAGCGGTCCTACCACACTTCCCTGGGACGCTCCAGACGATACCCTTGTCTCTGGTGAACACTCGCCGTCGAGGACAGCATACAGGGTTCTATTATTTAAGAAGTCTTCGAGCCACTCACGTATCTGTGAATTTATTCCATGTGAAAGTACCTTCGTTACCAGCCTGCAATGGGGCGCCGTGTCAAATGCTTTCCGAAAATATAAAAATATTGAATCCGCTTGTTGTCCTTCATCCGTAGTTTTCAATATGTCATGTGCGAAAAGGGCAAGCTGAGCTTCGCACGAGCGATGCTTTCTAAAACCATGCTGAATAGTGGACATAAGCTTCTTAGGCTCAAAACAGTTTATTATATTTGAATTGAGAATGTGTTCAAGGATTCTGCAGCAAACAGAAGTTAGGGATATTGGCCTGTAATTTTGTGGATCCGTTCCTTTACCTTTCTTATACACTGGAGCCACCTGCGATTCTTTCGTGTCACTTGGGACTTTGCGCTGGGTGAGGGATTCACGATAAATGCAATTTAGGTAGGGTGCCAACGCCGTAGAGTTCTAATTGTGAAATAGAACTGGGATTTCAACCGGACCTGGTGATTTATTTGTTTACCAGTCTTTGACTTGCTTCTCTACTCCAGGCATGTTATTTCTGCGTCGTCCATACGGGAGTCTGCCCGATGGTCAAATGACGGTATGTTTGTGCGGTTCTCCTGCGTGAACGATTTCTTGGAAGTGATATTTAAAACTTCGGTTTTACTTTTGCTATCTTCAATTGCCACACCAGGCTGGTCAACAAGGGACCGAATGGAAGCCTTAGACCCGTTTAGCGATTTTATATATGACCAGAATTTTCTTGGGTTCGGTTCTCTGCCAGATCTTTTGCTAAGGTGTGACGGTGGTAGTTGTATGCTTTGAGCATAGATCTTTTCACAGACTCACGAATCTCTACTAATCTTTGCTTGTCGTCGTTTGCTCGTCCCCTTTTGAACCTAGAGTGCAACAGCCTCTGCTTCCTCAGCATCATACTAATTTCGTTTTAAAACCATGGTGGATCTTTTTCATCCTTTATCTACTTACTAGACAAATAACTCTCCAGACCATAATTTGCAATCTGCTTAAATTTTGCCCATAGTTCCCCTACATCCATCTTACTGGTATTAAGTGATGCCAGTTCGCTGCCTAAGTCTTCGGCAGAAGAAAACCACCAGCACATAGCTTAGCACTCTAGACCAGTTAGAATTAACACGGTGGCGACAGGATACCAGAGTAAGAATAACTGACAGGACTTCCACAATAGTCTGCTACAGTGTCACCAATTTATTGCAGACTCCGCAAGAGCCTGCCCCACAGAATTCCAGAATAGCAAACAGTCTCTTGATCCGCTCTGCTGGATAATAGAGCCCTTCGGGACACACGTGCTCTAGCAGTGACAAACCGGACCACGCTACGACACAGGTAACGCCACCTTAGATCTACTGCCCCGGCACCTGTCGCCGCAGTCGGCGTCACTCGCGACACCTCATGGACGGCCACCACACAACCCATGGCGCTACTCTCGAAATGAACCCCACAAGCAACGCCCACGAGCCCAAGTTGCCTCGCGCTCGCTGCGCAAGAAACCCTCTGACGGTTTCGAGAGAGCAATCGAAATATGCAAGAAGTTAGAAGGCACAGCAAAACCGTCGCGAAAGTATCAGGTAAAAGCAAGCCGGACGGCTCAGTGACAATAACAAATAACCTATCTTAAACACTAAAACATTAAATTTCATAGTCTGGACTGAGATATTCCCAATACTATGAGTCATTCTCGATATATTTTTAGCCAATCCATCTCTCACTGTTGACAGCTAATTGACTGTCACGAAGGCTTCCAGTGTTTAAGTACACAGAGTTAACGTTTTCTAAAACAGCCCTTTCCAGCAAATAAGCCTGTATGCGTCGGCCGAGGTACTTTTGCTGCAAATGTTTGGCGTTCTTTCCTTAACTACCCTACGTTTCACTGCTCTGCTTCTATCACTGCCTACACTGGAGAACTACTCAAAGCAGCACACGTAACTTTTTGGCCGCTCTTCGATCTGAGATTGTGGCTGTAGATGTTTTGGAATGCGTTACAGCGTAACAACGTGACCTCCCTCTCGTATAAAAAAAAAAAGTATCTGTGCTCGCCATGACGAAGGACAGACTACTGGAGCAGAATGCGCCCCATTACAACTGTGTCGTTATTAGAGCAGTACTTTCAATGCACAGTTTAAATAAACACGGATCACCTACAACGGTTATGGATGTACAGGAGCCGCTGAAGGCCGAAATATTTAGCTCCGATAGCAGAATTTAAAATTTTTCTTCCGGGAACTTACACAAAAGCTACAGTGTGGCTGAATTTGGAGCTATGGGCGATAATGACAGTCTTGTAATTCTGTCTTGTCAAAAAGTGGTGTAACAATCTGGGAAGTTGATAAGCTGCTGCTGCCTCTGCTGTTTGTACGTACGTGGGCGAGTCGACAGCGGTTCTGCAGTCGTCAGTGCAAGCTTCCTGCCACGCTAGCGAACTCGTCACACAAAAGACCAAACTACCGATTCTGTGTTCAGATAGAACCCAACCAATCGCATACTTACTACGTTGATAGTTATTCACACTGCTATGTGCTAACGTAGCTGACATTTCGTTACAAACGAAATAAAAATTTAATTTCATTCATATAATTAAAAATGACTTAGGTAACTTTCAAGATTAAAAGAACAATCTTTCTCGTTATGGCACCTGTGTAACGTTCGAAACACCGTCGCAGTGAAACTGCAAGTCAGTGTGGAAGAATCCACTGATGATACCTTTTTTTTTTATAAGGGATGTCTCATAAGCATGTTGTGAGAGGAAGTGATGCAGTTATTTTCAAATATACTAATTTATCTGGTGTCACTCATTATAAATTCAGGATGTATTAATTCACAACTAATTTCATCAGAAAGATAAGTAGCAATATGCTATAAATTTCTAGGTTTCTATGGAAAGGAGCTTTTGTAGCACTCTGACTTAAAGAGACGCTCAAGGTGGCACACTCACGTGACTGCTGCCCGTGAGAACTTCTGTTGGAAAACCTCTCGGAATTCCGCTATTGTCAACCCTCTGTCGCAGTTGTCACGCCTTACCACATCCCACGAACTGAGGTGAACACGAACTAATATGTCAGAACACACAGGCCCTGCTTTCCCATTCAGGAAGTTTACGAGAGTACAACACACTGTGATCACGTATACTTTCGCTTAGCGGTATGTGACAAACCAGTGTCACCACAACATCTAACAATCTCCTCCGCATTTTCTGTCGGCCCCAAATAAGGAACTAATGGTATGAAAATCCAAAGACCACGCGAGGTCTTCAAAAAGAGAAGTATTTTAGTCCCGTTGCCGTAGTTAAACGTATATATGGGTCAGTTTTCGAATATATTGCCTTCTCCTTCGTTGTTAGCTTAGATTTCGCTGCTTAATTTTGCGCGAAATGGTATTCCCTTTTGTGAACATCGATAGGACGACTGTCAGAAATAGCTCCAGGTTCAGAGTTCTGCGCAATAATTTAGTACCAACAACATAGTACCAACAACACGTGATTTGATAATATAGAGTTACTTTACACATGACTCTATCAGCTGCGTCTATACTGGAAAAATCAAAACCTCAATAGTTAAACGTTAAGGTTAATCCGTGTTTATTTATTTATCTTATGGCAATACATAAACAAAGATTACAAAATTGCTATACTTCAACATCTATGCACAGAGCTCCAGCATAACAAACACCTCCTTGTTGGCACGTGCGGCACATGTCGATATGTTGTTGTTGTGGTATTCAGTCCTGAGACTGGTTTGATGCAGCTCTCCATGCCACTCTATCATGTGCAAGCTTCTTCATCTCCGAGTACCTACTGCAGCCTACATCCTTCTGAATCTGTTTAGAGTATTCATCTCTTGGTCTCCCTCTACAATTTTTACCCTCCACGCTGCCCTCCAATACTAAATTGCTGATCCCTTGATGCCTCAGAACATGTCCAACCAACCGATCCTTTCTTCTAGTCAAGTTGTGCCACAAACTTCTCTTCTCACCAATCCTATTCAATACCTCCTCATTAGTTATATGATCTACCCATCTAATCTTCAGCATTCTTCTGTAGCACCACATTTCGAAAGCTGCTATTCTCTTCTTGTCCAAACTAGTTATCGTCCATGTTTCACTTCCATACATGGCTACGCTCCATACAAATACCTTCAGAAACGACTTCCTGACACTGAAATCTCCACTCGATGTTAACAAATTTCTCTTCTTCAGAAATGCCTTCCTTGCCATTGCCAATCTACATTTTATATCCTCTCTTCTTCGTCCATCATCAGTTATTTTGCTCCCCAAATAGCAAAACTCCTTTACTACTTTAAGTGTCTCATTTCCTAATCTAATTCCCTCAGCATCACCCGACTTAATTCGACTACATTCCATTATCCTCGTTTTGCTTTTGTTGATGTTCATCTTATATCCTCCTTTCAAGACATTATCCAATCCGTTCAACTGCTCTTCTGTCTTTTGCTGTCTCTGACAGAATTACAATGTCATCGGCGAACCTCAAAGTTTTTATTTTTTCTCCATGGATTTTAATACCTACTCCGAATTTTTCTTTTGTTTCCTTCACTACTTGCATTGAGCAAGTAGTGAAGGAAACAAAAGATTAAATAACACCGGGGAGAGGCTACAAACCCGTCTCACTCCCTTCCCAACCACTGCTTCCCTTTCATGTCCCTCGACTCTTATAACTGCCATCTGGTTTCTGTACAAATTGTAAATAGCCTTTCGCTCCCTGTATTTTACCTCTGCCACATTCAGAATTTGAAAGAGAGTATTCCAGTCAACATTGTCAAAAGCTTTCTCTACGTCTACATATGCTAGAAACGTAGGTTTGCCTTTCCTTAATCTGAGGGTACTTCGCCTGTCTCATACATCTTGCTCACCAGATGGTAGAGTTTTGTCAGGACTGGCTCTCCCAAGGCCGCCAGTAGTCCTAATGGAATGTTGTCTACTCCAGGGGCCTTGTTTCGACTTAGGTCTTTTAGTGCTCTGTCAAACTCTTCAAGCGGTATCGTATCTCCCATTTCATCTTCATCTACACACTCTTCCATTTCCATAATATTGTCCTCAAGTACATCGCCCTTGTATAGACCCACTATATACTCCTTCCACCTTTCTGCTTTCCCTTGTTTGCTTAGAACTGGGTTGCCATCTGAGCTCTTGATATTCATACAAGTGGTTCTATTTTCTCCAAAGGTCTCTATAATTTTCCTGTTGGTAGTATCCCTAGTGAGATAAGCCTCTATATCCTTACATTTGTCCTCTAGCCATCCCTGTTTAGCCATTTTGCACTTCCTGTCCATCTCATTTTGAGACGTTTGTATTCCTTTATGCCTGCTTCATTTACTGCATTTTTACATTTTCTCCTTTCATCAATTAAATTCAATATTTCTTCTGTTACGCAAGGATTTCTACTAGCCCTCGTCTTTTTACCTACTTGATCCTCTGCTGCCTTCACTACATCATCTCTCAAAGCTACCCATTCTTCTTCTACTGTATTTCTTTCCCCCATTCCTGTCAGTTGTTCGCTTATGCTCTCCCTGAATTTCTGTACAACCTCAGGTTCTTTCAGTTTATCCAGGTCCCATCTCCTTAAATTCCCACTTTTTTGCAGTTTCTTCAGTTTTAATCTACAGTTCATAACCAACAGATTGTGGTCAAGGTCCACATCTGCCCCTGGAAATGTCTTACAATTTAAAACCTGGTTCCTAAATCTCTATCTTACCTTAATATAATCTACCTGAAACCTGTGAGTATCTCCAGGCTTCTTCCATGTATACAACTTTCTTTTATGATTCTTGAACCAAGTGTTAGTTATGATTAAGTTATGCTCTGTGCAAAATTCTACCAGGCGGCTTCCTCTTTCATTTCTTGGCCCCAATCCATATTCACCTATTACGTTTCCTTCTCTTCCTTTTCCTACTACCGAATTCCAGTCATCCATGACTATTAAATTTTCGTCTCCCTTCACTATCTGAATAATTTCTATTATTTCATTACACATTTCTTCAATTTCTTCGTTATCTGCAGAGTTAGTTGGCTTATAAACTTGTACTACTGTAATAGGCGTGGGCTTCGTGTCTATCTCGGCCACAATAATGCGTTCACTATGCTGTTTGTAGTAGCTTACTCGCACTCCTATTTTTTTTATTCATTATTAAACCTACTGCTGCATTACCCCCATTTGATTTTGTATTTATAACCCTGAATTCGCCTGACCAAAAGTCTTGTTCCTCCTGCCAGCGAACTTCACTAATTCCTACTATATCTAACTTTAAACTATCCATTTCCCCTTTGTCGATATAGCAAGAGCAAATGGCTATCGTTCAACACCACAGTCACCCGATGATATGAAGATTTTCCCCACTTGTAGAAAGTATTTGCAATCGTCCATGGCCCGTACGGATGCGGTTCAAGATAGTCTAAAGTTCCCAAGGCTGGTCGAATCGAGGTTGTTTTCTTCTGGATGCAAGGTAGCTTCAGGCATTGTAGCGAACAGTTTTGTCGCCAGCAGCGTTTCCATTCATTGATGGGATTGAATTCAGTTTACATGAGAGTCCTGGCTGTTATGAGAGTGAGATGTCTTGATCTTAGTCATTTTCGCTCCGCAGAGATATTTTCCCGCGCCCGGGTTCCCGGGTTCGATTCCCGGCAGGGTCAGGGGTTTTCTCTGCCTCGTGATGACTGGGTGTTGTGTGATTTCCTTAGGTTTGTTAGGTTTAAGTAGTTCTAAATTCTAGGGGACTGATGACCTTAGCTGTTAAGTCCCATAGTGCTCAGAGCCATTTTTGCTCCGCAGAGATTACTTCGTCCATCATTGGAGGGTCGGTGATCTTAGCAATTTTCTGGTATTCCCGCAGTAACGCGCTCTTCCGTCTGATATTGGGAGGAGGAATGTGGCACAAGATAGGTTGCCAGTATGTGGGAGTAGATCGTATTGACGAACTAACAAAGCGCATGGCCTCCTGTAAATTGTACGTCTATGTTTTCTCACGTGTTGGCTATTAAGCCAGGCAGGTGCACGCTACTCTGTTGCTGAGTATACCAAACCGACTGGTGATACCCGGAGAGAGTCTGCTGACGATCCCCAAAGAGAGCCGCAGAATTTATGGGGAATGTTGCCTCCGTTTTTGAGCTTATCAGATGTTCGTGTCAAGTGCTCCTTAAAAGAATGTGTTCTATCCAACGTGATCTCAAGGTATTTTGGATGCATATTATGATGAACTTTGTCTCCTTCAAAATAGACTTCGAGGACTCTGTGTGCACTCTATTGGAGAGATGAAAACATAAACTTCTGTTTTATTTGAGTATGGTCGTAACCTCTACTTGCGTAAATAGTGGCTTCCCAGTCACCTGGGGACAAGTTCCAATAATTCATAAAGCTCTCCATGACTCCGAACTGTGTCATAAGCTGCACTTAGATCGACGAAGGCAACTGATGTTTTCTGCCTCATTTTGTGTCCTGCTTCAATAAGTATTGCTAAAGTTAAGACCTGAACAGCGCAGCTCCATCCTGGGCGGAATACAGCTTACTCAAAAGAAAGGTTCTGAAAGATTGCTAGACTAATTCGATTGTATAGAATTCTTTCAAGGAACTCATAAACAGTGCTCAATAGTGTGACTGGGCGTTAGTTCTTAGGCTGGTCTGGTAGCTTGCCGGGGTTGATTATTGCTATGATTTTCGATTGCTTCATTTTTTCTGGGACTGAACCAGATATCATAATGTCAGAGAAGAAATTCGCCACCAATCTTTTTGCGTAGTTCCCGCTATGCAGAAGAAATTTTGGGCGGATTCCGTCACTTTCCGGTGCCTTTCCGGGTTTTAGAGTTTTACGACTAGCAGAAATTTCAGGTACAGAGAATTTTCTTGATAAGTCAGATTGTTCATTCGTGTTCTTTTTTAACCATGTATCTTGTATGAGTTTTATCCCTTGTTGCTCTTGATGCGGACAGTAGACGTGATGCAATGCTATTAGCTGATATATGAGTGTTGTTCCTTACTTTAACTTTGTTTCAATCGAACTTCCGCAGTAATAACTATGCTGTTCTACTTGATGTTTGAAAATTAAGTGACTCAACAGTCTCTGTCCACCTAATACGTCTGGATGTATTGAGGGTATGAAGTAGGTTATCCGAAATTTTCGCGTCCCCGCTTTTTTGATATTCATCACATTGTTTCTCGGTAGTTTCTTCCCAACCTGGAATGTATTTCTTCCGTTAGCCCCTAGAGATTGCCTTCTTTGCTGCACTTATCATAGCTCCAGCAAGCCTCTCATAGTTTTTTGCTTTTCGGGGAATCCTACCAAGACATTTGTCCAGATTTTTAGCAAATACATACCACTTTGTTTTTCTCAAGTTCCATCTAGAGCGTGGAATTTATGGAACGAGTGGAATATTTGTCCCTATTTCAATTAAGACAGGACGGTGTTGGCTGTGTGGGAAGCCTCGTAACACAAACCGCGAACATTGGAGACTTAATTTATTTTCATTAGTTGTTACAAAGCATATATCTGAATTATACTCCTGTCTCAAAGCTGCTGATACGAACGTTCCCTTATCCTTTGCATCAAACACCAAATATAACTTATTGTCTTCTACCCAATTCACAATGGCTTCACCATTTCCATCACTTTCCTTATACATGCATTGAGTATGATGGCTGTTAAAATCTCCGAGGTGTTACGCGGGGTGTTGTGATACCAGGATGACCTGCAGAGGCCAAGAGATAAATGGGGGTTTGTATAAGTTAATTACTGTAACTTTGTGGATCTCACTGAGATCACATCCAGAGCATAGATTGAAACGTCCCCTTAGAAAAATTAAGGAATTACTGTGCTGATAAACATTGAGCAAAACTGAACGTACTCAGACATTCACTAAAGTGACAGGCAATATTTTTAGCGCAACGCAATCTGACTTTCAATAATCCCTACAAAAGAATGGCCCTGACTAACAATAACCTATACCTTTCATGAATCACTTACCTCACAAAAATCTTCGTTACTCAAACTAATACAATACAGCGAGCGCCACTACTGCCAGCTAAATAAAAGATTCAAACTACTGAAGGCACTAACTACTGATAGGCATAGTTAGCAAATGAAAGATTTTGATAGAGAACAAACAATGTATTTACCTTAATAATGTTCAAAAGTCATTACATATATATATATATATATATATATATATATATATATCAGTCCATGATATCCAATATTACAAATTATCTCTTTCTGATGGACACGCGTCCAGATCGTCCGCTCTCAGAATTCCGCCATCTCTCTCCCCACATCCACCACTGCTGGCGGCTCACCTCCAACTGCGCAACGCTACGCGCTGTTAACAGCCACATGCCCAACACTACAATAGCAAATTTCAACAATGCCACCCATCCACAGACTGCACACAGCACAGCCAGTGATTTTCATACAGAGCGCTACGTGGCGGTGGCGTTACCAATATAAAAACCTAAACAGCCTACTTACATAGCCCCCATGCTCCCCACAAAAAAATTTTACAAATTGTTTTGGGCAGTGGCAAACACAGATTTGAAAAAAAATTTTCATAGTTACAATAACAAAGATATCAAGTGCACACACTTATTGATACACTGTTGGTCAAAAGCAAAAATTGTTCTCATAAAGATAGTCCTGATCATTTATCACAATAGTAATTACAGTCTAATTAGTAAAAGAAATTGCACACGGAAGTAGTTGATTTCCATGCAGTCTTGAAGAACTAGTGTTGTCCTTCCAGCGGAAAGACAGTGCTGACTCTTGACATGCAGACAGGCAATGAGGCACAACACAGCAAACCCACAGCAGAGTCAGTCGAAATTTTGAAGAATATTGGTAGGTAGGTCATCACAGAGCAGACCCACTGTAGTCCTGATAGCGATTATGGTATTGGTGGGCCACCAGAGGTGCAGATCCACTGCAGTCCTTGACGTGCGTTCTTTATTGACGATCGTACGTATGTTGCCACTCCGTAAGCACGGTGGTACGTTGCTCTTAGTAATTCAAAGCCATAAATTTTTCCTCTTTGGTTCATTTCGTTCTCGTTTCCATTACGAGGTTCCTGAACATCAAGAACATCGGTGTTATATTTTGATAAAATCTTCTGCAAGACTTGGCATTTTGATTTATTTATACATTCAGTGTTGGTTTGACATATCTTGATGACAGGTTCAAAGTTCATAGCTGGATGGTCCTGAAAAGACCTTGTGACAAATTCATTTTATCCAGGAGATCTATGACATTAACTGGCTGTCTCTGCTTCTTGGCTTTAGATATTTTAGATATGTCCCTCAAGATATTCTGTGAAAGTATTGAAGTAGTGGCTGGAAAGTTACTCTTCCACATTGTCTTTAATAATCTGAGGTTTTCCGATTCCCTGCCGGTTTTGCAACGAGAGTATGTTGTAGACATTTACTCCAGAATACATGCCTCTGTCTTGAACATTGTAGAGACAATATGGATGTTAAATTTTACTTCCAGTATTGTGGTTGCGAATTGCACAATTCATCCTAAAATCTCTCTAATTGTTAAACACAAGTACCATGAGGAGTACATGCATTAGCAGGTATGATGTGAGAGCCTGTAGATGTCAGAAGCGGCTACAGCGAGAAGGTCGGTTATCAGTTGTACACAATACTATTAAAGCACCCTTCTGTAGAATAAGTGCCTTTTTGACCTTACCTACACTGCTCCATAAGATAATGCCATCGGACAGTATTAAGTGAAAGTCTGCTAGTATGCCAGCAATCTCGTCTGCCGCTCAACACAACGAAAGAGGTTGTTAAACGTAGAACAGTTAGGTCTGAGCAGGTTCGTTAGCTTATCCACGTGCTGCTACAACTTCAGATTATTACCCATCTCACAGCCCAAGATCTGAATACATCGAGTCTTATCTAGTATCTACTGATCTCTGCTTCTGACCCTTGTGTTTTATTTTTATGTATTTAAAATTGCATGTATATGTCTAACATGCATTATGGACGCGCTGAGGGCTATATGAAGAGGAGTCGTTATTTCTTGAAATTTTTATAACCCCAGGTAATTCCATGTAGCATGTATCACCAGGATAACGCCTGGAAATATTTAAGGAGGAATGCGAAAGCATTCTTAGAAGAAAGACGAATGCCTGCAATTTCGGTTGACATATCGCGAGCTCTCTAGCAATCGTTGTCAACAGTCCGCGTACTTTCATACAAACCGATACATCTGTCCATTTCCTTCTTTGGTTTCACTACTTGTCGTGACGTGGCTTTCGTTAAAACGCCTGGGGAATTCAGTCTCTAATAAATAACGTATTCAATTTACAATGCCTACAAGGAAATTAAAAGTAAATTGTTCGTAGAAATTTCAAATGAAACAACAAGAATAATTTTAAAGCTAATGTTTTACCCTCCAACACTGTCGTACTCAGATGAAGGACATCAAGAACACCACTGAATGGATAAATGACGGATAACTTCAATCAAAAAGTGACAATGTTACAAATGCAGTCTAGTACAGGAAACTTAAAATTACGCTTGCTGAAATATACGTCCTAAATACGTGCTTCAAGAGAAGAAAAAAACATTGTGCACAGACATATGCATTGGAAATGCTGAAACGTAACAACTGGGTAATCGTCTATGAAATGAGTTACATTTATTTAGCTCAAAACTGAATTAAAGTTTTCGAAGAATTAAGCAGGAAACAAATACAACCTTTTCGCGATTTCCAATTCACTCAAGATTCATTGTTGCAATGAGGCGTATGTGGAGCAGGTAAAATGATTACGTTTACAGATCAACAGCACAAGCAGCTCTGAGGTACCACCCGTATTAGCTCGTCTTGTAGCCTTCACACGCGGCAATGAGCTGACTCAGGCATCCAGTCGATCGTACAGATGGCGAATACTGTCCTGGGACACGTTATGCGACGCCTGCTCGACCTGTTTACGTAGTTCTATAAATGTTGATGCTTGGCGAATCGCACGAGTCACTTCTCGTCCCATCATATACTACACTTACACGATTGGAGAGTGCCCCAGCCATGGAGGTTGCTGCGCGTCTTGCGAAGCACGTTGAGTTTCACGGGCAGTGCATGGGCGACCTTAATCCTGCTGGAAAAAGATATCAACTTCTATTGCAAGAACGAAAAAAGAACGGGTCCAACAACTTTCTCCAAGTACTAAGCGCTGGTTAGCGTCCCCTCCACAAACACCAAAGCTGAACGAGAGCTGTAACTTATCGCACTCCGTATCATAAGACCTGGGATGGGACCAGTGTGTCTATGAGACAGTAATCGCCAGGTCTACGCCGTACTTGCAAACGATCATGACTTGCGTGGAGGCAGAATCCGCTTTCATCGTTGAAGACCACGGAGCGTCATTGCGTCTTCCAAGTGAATCTCTGACGGCACCGGTTTAGCCGTGCACGTCGGGCTTTGGTGTGAGTAGAAGACGGGCCACGGTTCACGACAATACGTGCTGACACGTCTGGGCTCACAAGGCATCTTATCTGTGCCGTGTTAGCAGTACGATCTGCCACTGCTGCCCTTACAATACGACGATCCCGGAGGGCGCCTGTGTTGCATCGGAGTACAGAACCACGTCTGCGAATGTGAGAATGTTCACACGACCGCTGATACCAGCATCGTTGCACAACTGACGTAGAACTTCCAACTTGTGTGACAATTTTGAGGAAGGACCATCCCACCACGAGGAAGGCCACAATTCAAACTCGCTTAGTTGGCTAGTTGCCTGCAGGAAGCACGAGTGCTACTCTGTGGCATGATTACCTGTTGCTTCGCACATCTGCACCACACTGGCCCTCCTAGTTGTAAGCATTCAATATTAAAAGGTAGACACAGATTGCGCTCTGGTAGCTATGCCCCTTCACGACTTGTTGGCGGACGACATTGAAACATTACCAGTACATCCACTATACCCCAGGTGACATATGCCGTCATCGGATCGAAAAGGACGTCGTCTTTCCTTGTGTATTAATTGTTTTCGACAGCTTACAAATAAGACGCTCAAATGAAATGGCTACGAGGTGTAATAAAGTAAAAAGAAGAGATTTGCTGCTATAAATATGCATTTTCGGTATAGCACGCGGCATTTGAGGAATTTATTCCCATTGCCAAGTGCTGCGGTAATTGCATCTGCATAAATATGCTGTCTGTGCGCTATATGTTCCGGGATTTGGCTCAGAAGTTCTTAATATCCCGAGAGTCTAACGAATCTGTTCCCATTTAGAAAGCTACACTAAGGCAGTATATGGCTCACAGACTGTTTTGCCATCAAGTGACAATCAAAAAGATATTTTGAAGGTCTAATGATATTTCCCAGGTAAACACGAATATTAGTTGCTTCTAACATGCGATGGCACATGAAAAGGAAAATCCACATGGAACACAAGCAGTGATAATTAGGCACCACGAGCAAAATTAGGTACTACGAGCAAGGCAGACCAATGATTAAGACTCTGCTCTCGTAGTCGGGAGATTTTCCATGGGGAGGTTACGCTAAGTCATTTAAGAGATCATTTGTAGAAGCAGACGTTGGCTTTTTTTCCTCATCCTTGTCTTTCCTAAGCGTGTACTTCGTATCTAACCTGGTAGTCTATGTGATACTCATCTCCTTCCTTCAGATATAAAACATACTATGCTAATGCATATAGGGTGACAGTTATTGAACCATATGAAAAAAAAGTAAATTATTTACAAACTACGGCATGCATACACTTTATTCAACATGTAAACGTCTTTACAGATATTCGGATTTAGGTTATGACATGTTCGATATGCCTACCATCATTGGCGATGATGTTGCGCAGACGATTAGCGAAATTCTCCACAACCCGCTGAAGTGTCGGAACATCGATGCTGTTGTAATATTGCTACAGGAATTTGCTATGCTGAAATCGGGTGCTAATAGTAGAATAAAAGCGGGTTAAAAGCTGTGAGCTGTCTGGGGAGAAGTTAACCGTGCATTACTGCGCAACTGTTTCACCAGGTAACTAGTCTAGGTTTACCACATTACCAATCAGACTAACATTGATTATAATCTTTTACAGTCATACAACAACCGGTAATATATCTATATATAAAAAGGAGAATTTAAATAAAAAGAAAGAAATCAGTTTATATTTGGAAATTTATTTTAAGATTGTTCATTGAAATTTCAGCATATTATACGTGAGTTATAACTGAGCTGGTGCCTTGTTTAAGGATTGTAAAAATGTGAGATTTTAATCTTACGGAACACATCAAATATGGAGCCAAGATTGGGAGACTTCATACAACCCTGCATTCACAAAACAACACCCAAAGAACGTTGAAACATAAGCAAGAAGAAATTAACCACAACCAACAGATTCAGTTTTCACCCAAAGAAATTACGTTCGTAACACAATCCTGTCCGTCATGTAATTACCACACACTGGTATACTAAATTCATATTAACTCTTTGTGAAATCTTCCCAAAAAGAATAGCTGAAGGCTACTTTGATGATTACACCACTTGCTCCACGTGGTCAACTTGGTTTACAGAAAGCGTATAACTCCACAGTAATTTTGATAATTAAAATAAATTCGATCGAAAAGCAATTGACAAAAGAAAAACCTTGAACTGGTTACTAACGTCTTACTATTAACCTGATGGGTCAAACAGTTATATAAGCACGTGGTACTGGTCTCGCAAAGTACACTCCACGTGGGTTGAACATAAAGAAAAGCATAAAGAAAAGTTGCTATATTGTAAAATATTGTCAAGACGAGACGTTATAATCACACAAGCATTCACATTTAAGATTGATGAACTTAGTTAGAGTTACTGATCAACACGTGGTTCCACTTTACTCACAAAGTAATGACAAAGCAACTACCGCAAAATAATCCGAACTTCACACGAGAATTACACACCGCTGCAATTTAAGATAGCATTAGATATTTTAGAGCTAAATCTGAAATCAAGGTATTAAGTTTTCAGTTAGGCTGAACTTAAGAAATCCATTGTCCTACGGACTTAGCAGACACGCGCTTAGCCGGAGATCTTACCACTTCAGACGCTCGCCACGGTCCCACAGCAACTGCTTACTACCGAGCGTGCTTCCTGAGGGTGGCTCACAAAGACAAACGGAAGTGGCCAGAGGGGCAGCTTCCTATACCAACATGACAACGGACGGACAGAGCCATACTAAGGATAGAAACCTCTTTGCTTTTAGGAAGCGTAGCTACCTGTTCCGACGTTGGTCCTAGTGTTCTCTAGCAGACAGGCTTGTCTGCTACCCTCAAGCATGCAACTACAAATACATTTGCTCATTCATACTCTCACACAGAAGGGAAGGGGGATGACAGTATCTTATCATATACAGTATATAAAAGAAAGCGGATGTAGGTTCCGTATGAGACTGTGTGACATGAATTACATATAAACCGTGTTTTAAAGTGTAGTAGTGTGACAGATCTTCTTGTTTATGTTTAAAAGTAACACGTTCCACTACTCAGTCTCCTCCCAGATAGTCAGAAACGCCACAGTAAATTTAGGAGAGGAATTTACTCCATAAATGACAACAGATTTAAGAAATTAAACATGAAAGGAATCCAACAGAGACCTTTCACTGTCGATGACCTACTGAAAGGCTGTTTTCAGCCCTTCGATGGAGTCGAGCTCCGTCTAACACGAACCGCATCTTGTTGAAATCAGGGTCACTTCGGATAATGTGGATGGAGTCATCTTCCAAGACCTTCACGCACCGTTCGGTAGTCACCATGCCATTGAAGAATTTCGCACCGATTATTCCGTGACTGGACATTGCACACCACAGTCACCCACTGAGCGTGAAGAGACTTCTCGATCGCGAAAATATGGATTGTCAGTACCCCTAATGCGAAAATTTTCCTTATTGGCGAACCCATCCAAATAAAAGTGGGCTTAGTCGCTAAACCAACCCATACTAATTCCCATTACGCTCCGCGGCCAACTGTGCAGTTTGAACGCCGTAACGCAAACCACTCAGAAGTTATGACGATGTTGTTGTTGTTGTTGTTGTGGTCTTCAGTCCTGAGACTGGTTTAATGCAGCTCTCCATGCTACCCTATCCTGTGCAAGCTTCTTCATCTCCCAGTACTTACTGCAACCTAGATCCTTCTGAATCTGTTTAGTGTATTCATCTCTTGGTCTCCCTCTATGATTTTTACCCTCCACGCTGCCCTCCAATGCTAAATTTGTGATCCCTTGATGCCTCAGAACATGTCCTACTAACCGGTCCCTTCTTTTTGTCAAGTTGTGCACAAACTCCTCTTCTCCCCAATTCTATTCAATACTTCATCATTAGTTATGTGAACTACCCATCTAATCTTCAGCATTCTTCTGTAGCACCACATTTCGAAAGCTTCTATTCTCTTTTTGTCCAAACTATTTATCGTCCATGTTTCACTTCCAGTTATGACGATATTATTTCTTATAGTTCAATAATTGTCACCCTGTATCTGTGGAGCATATTTATAGTGCAAACGCAAGATGAATTTTACAGGCAAAAATTCACTTGATATTTAAGTAAAAAATATTTAGATATATTGTTAACCAAAGACTTAAACACTAGAGAAGTTTGGGTCGTATTGGTACCATTATCTTATTGTGACAACTACTTATAGCCTTGCAACTATTATTCGCCGAATGCTAGATGATGCCATCCAACAGTCCTTGGCCAATTATTTCTCATGTTTCTTCTCCAACTGAATTAGTGGTTGGTCTGTAATAAACTAGGCATCGACTGGAGGGTAAACTCCAATCTCCAGTCCTCTTTCCTATCGTAGTAAACTCTGTCATGTTTTTTTCTTCTTCACCCTCTAATATTTTGGAAGCTGTTCCCAGTCGTTGTAACACGCTTTAGATCATCCTGCTCCTCCTTCTTGTCAGTATTTTCCATACATTCCCTTCCTCCACAATTCTGATGAAAGTTTCCACCAAATTTTCATCGTCATTCTATAGCATTACATCTCAAACGCTTCGATTCTCTTCTTGTCCTGTTTTCTCATTCTCCATGATTCACTGCCACACAGTGTCGCTCTCCAAAGTATCTTCTCAGAAATTTATTCCTCAGTTTAAGACCAATGTTTGATACTCGTAGCTTTTCTTGACCAGGAATGTCCTGTTTGCCTGTACGTGTTCGCCTTTTATGTCCACCTTCTTTCGTCCGTTATATGTTATTTTGCTTCCGAGGTGGCTGAATTCCTTAACTTCGTGTAGTTCTTGGTCGCCAGTTTTGATGTTATGTTTATCGGTACTCTCATTTCTTTTGCTACTCATTACTTTATTTTCGCTTTATTCTGAATCCATATTCTGTACTCATTAGGTTGTTCATTCCATTCAACATGTTCTGCAATTCTGTCTCACTTGTCATCAACGAATCGTATCACTGATACCCTTTCACCCTGAATTTTTTTCTCACTTTTCAATTTCTATTTTATTTCCGTCATTGCCTCTATGATGTATAGAGTGAACAGTAAGGATGAAAGACTGCATTCCTGTCTCACATCTTTTAACCCGACCATTTCGTTCTTGGTCTTCCATTCTTACTGTTCTATTTTTATTCTTGAACATTTTGTCCTTATCATTTTCCCATGTTTTTCTAAGAATCTCGAGCACCTTGCAACGTTTTACAGTGTCGAACATGTTTTCTAAGTCGACCAAACTTATGAATTTGTCTTGATTTTTCCTAAGTCTTGCGTAACGACAGAAGTGCCGCTCACACACCTTTATCCTTCCTGAAGGCAAACACATCCTCATCTAATAGATCTTCAGTTTTCTTTTCCATTCTTCTATATACGTTTATACACATTATTCTTGTCAGGCAGTTGGATGTATGAGCCGTTACGCTGATTCTACTATAATTCTTAACGCGTAATTGCGCTTGCTCACTTTGCGATGGTTTGGATGATATTTTTCCGGAAGTTTGATGGTGTGTCTCGAGACTAATAGATTCTACTCGCCAACGACAATAGTCGTTCCTTTGCCACTTCTAATTCCGAAGGAATGTTGTCTGTCCCTTCTGCCACATTTAATAATAAGCTTTTCACAGCTCTGTTAATCTCTGCACTGGATACCGCATCGATTCCGATTTCTTCTTGTATGACGTCGTTAGACAAGTCCTACGCCTCGTAGAGGCCTTCGACCTACTCTTTCGATCTATATCCTATTTGCTCTGTGTCTAACAGTGGAATTATCATAGCAGTCTTATTTCTGACACCTTTAGTTTTAATTTCTTCGAAGGTTGTTTGCCTTTTCTGTATACTCAATGAATGCTTGCGACGACCATCCATTTTGCCCTGGTTATAATAGGTTATTTGCTAGTACTTAATAACGGGCGAGGATCCAGTGTTCGGATTGGGGGAATGGGGAGGGGGGAGGAGTCACATTTTCTTACTGTCTCTCCCCCGACCCCCTCCCCTCTCCGAAATATAACTTGCCATCATTCTCCCTTTTAAGATGCCACAGTTGCCAACAGATAAATAATAAAACATATAAAATATTTTACTATAGTAATACGAAATTGTTTAATTAATATAAAATAAATAAATTGCTCCTTCCAATTACTGATAAGTTCACATCATTTTACACACTTAGCATGACGTCCGAGAAAGAGTAATTCATAATATCTGAAAAACCTACGCTTGTAAATTTGGAAGTACATTCGGCACTTAGTTATACCAACGAAATTACGCTCATCGATGCAATGGTGGATTCTCAGCTTGACTTCTGGAGGGGCCGATATGATATTACAATGCGTAAAATATGAGCTCATTGAATTTTAACATAAACAAGACGAAATATTTAACTTTGTTACAATCCATGTCCACAGGAATGTGATGAGTATTTATTATTGTCACTGAACGTTAATGTATCACTTGATACAGAACAACATACCGGTCTCTTCTCACAAAGTACAACCGACGACAAACATTTATGTGGAGTTTTCTCTAATACAATTGTCGTACTGCTGCCCTGGTAGAGAGACGATGCTGTAGTCTTCGGCGATTATTGCTGACTGAAGTGAGCAGTACTGCCCTTAGAAGTAAGCGAGCTGATGTGGTGGAGTATGGAAACTCTTCTGGGTAGATCTACGCCACTGACTCCCATTCGTCGCTGCTTCTGGCAATGACTATGTTTACTTGTGGTTCCGTCGTGAGATGCCTTGCCTTGGCACCTAGTTCTTTGGACGACACCTAGCTCTTCGGACGACAATACACAATTAATTTAAGAAGTATAATGGCAAGAAACCTTCACAACTTTCAAAATATGACAATTTACACAACGTAATATTAAAGTGGGCAGTGTTTCGTTAAGTACTACGTTTGTGCACACAGGTTTGCGGACTACGGCAATGCGATCGTGTAAACGAGCCGATTGTTGCCGGCCGCGGTTGCCGAGTGGTTCTAGGCGCTTCAGTCTGGAACCGTGCGACTGCTACAGTCGCAGGTTCGAATCCTGCCTCGGGCATGGATGTGTGTGATGTCCTCAGGTTAGTTAGGTTTAACTAGTAATAAGTTCTAGGGGACTGATGACCTCAGATGTTAAGTCCCATAGTGCTCAGAGCCATTTGAACCATTTGACGCGATTGTTGTTTCTTTCAGTTGTATCTGCCAGTGTCCAAGAAGTAAGCCCTCTGGTTTTTCACTTTCTGTCTGTATTTACTCCCTGTGATTTGACAGTTGTACCTTTAGACTCATGAACTGTGGCTGATTTGTTGTTGACAACTGGTACAATGGGCCCATGAAACCTTTACCTGACTAGAATGTTACCGATCAGGCTCCCAACCAAATTCACGTTAAACTTTGCTTGTAACAGCTACAGTTCGTCCCCATTTTCGAGAAAATTTGTTTTCACGCTACTTTATTGACTTCATAGCATCTGTGAAATATGTAAATTTATTGTCCGCAGCTCGTGGTCGTGCGGTAGCGCTCTCGCTTCCCACGCCCGGGGTCCCGGGTTCGATTCCCGGCGGGGTCAGGGATTTTCTCTGCCTCGTGATGACTGGGTGGTGTGTGCTGTCCTTAGGTTAGTTAGGTTTAAGTAGTTCTAAGTTCTAGGGGACTAATGACCATAGATGTTAAGTCCCATAGTGCTCAGAGCCATTTGTACAAACACTTCTATTGAAATTTTTATGGGAGAGGGGAGGAGTGTGGTGTCACGGTCTCCATGACCTCCCCCCCTCCCCCCCCCAGCTCACCACCCCCCTTCTCCGACACCGCCTTGGATCCGAACGTGGTTGAACTAGAGAAAGTATGACTTACGCATGTTCACTGAATAACAGTCTGTTGTCGCTGCCGCTGGCAGCACCACTATGATATCTTGATGACGTCAGGAGACGACAACATTGTAATAAGTTTGTTCCGCTTCACTATAGATGCTCCGTCAACATGAAGCGCTCGAAACCAACCTCTATGCCAGTGAACAGAAACACCTACGACTCCACACTATGCTTCAGCTTTGTGCCAGTACATTGACGACTAAGTCAAGACGAAGAGAAGTTCCGGGCACGCCGGGGAACAGGAGCGGCAACTCCATAACGAGACAACTCGAGCCAGCGCGGCTCAGCGCTAACGAGACGCCAGGCAGCGTGCACCTACCACCCCCCGTACGCGCCGTCCCCGGCTGGCCGCTCCCTGTCTCAGCACAGGGTCCCGCCGACAACGGTGCCTGCCTTTGTTGCAGGAGCCTCGACTACACAGCGATCTACTGATACTGAGGCCAAGTCTAAAGACGAAATTACCCAAATACACTGAAATGAAGTTGATGAATCCATGAGAATGAAGCCACTGAAGGTGCAGTGGCGTGAAATGTTAACAGCGCAAACCATTGTGGTATTCTGCAGCAGCAGTGTTAAGAATTTGTCTTGACGAATGAAAATTTATGCAAATCGGTAGAGGTGAAAAACATCAGTGACAATGAAAACTTGAGTCACAGTCCGAGGCGTGCTGACTTAGCCTACCGATTCCACGTGGGAGAACTGTTGCACGAAACGAAACTACGCCCTGGAGTCCTCTTTACAAAGCGCATTACAGTTCATGCCATTGCTCATACACTTGTTCTCAACCCTTGGATTTATGAGTGACCAGACTTGCAAAAAATGAATGAGAGGGATCTGTAACACCCCTGTCTCCAAGAAAATGCAGGAACCTGTATATTGAAACAACATTATGAAATTATTATAGGTTAGCTCACACTGAATGAATAAGAACGTATTGATCATGATATTGTGACTTTCATTTCAGTACATCAAATACGATAACATAATTTACATTATAACTTTTCTGAGATTGGTCAACGAACTTTCAGTTTTTATAGACTTTTACCAGAAGTTCTGCTCATTCAAAATACCAATTTTACAAATAACTCCATTATGCTTTTGTGAATTTGGTGCGTCATTGATAACTTTTTCTGTCTAATCTATCTGGATACATGGTACATCTTCTTTTTAGTGATTTTCAAGCTCGCGCAAACTTCAGCTGCTGGCGAGTAACACCGCAGTGTACGATGGCTTGTGGAACTTCCTTTTGGAGGTTTGGATTGTTGACTTTCTCCTCTATACGAGAAGATACAATTTCGTCTCAAGCCGGGCGCGGTGGCCAAGCGGTTCTAGGCGCTTCAGTCCGGAACCACGCGGCTGCTGCAGTCGCAGATTCGAATCCTGCCTCGGGCATTGATGTGCGTGACGTCCTTAGGTTAGTTAGGTTTAAGTAGTTCTAAGTCTAGGGGACTGATGACCTCAGATGTTAAGTCCCATAGTGCTTAGAGCCATTTGAACCATTTTCTTGTTATAATTTCCTGGGGAATTTTTTTTATCAGAGCTGCCTTCCTGGGAGTTGGCACATTGCTGTGAAAATAAACGCAGGGCATTTATAACTGTTACACCTATTACATTTATCCGCAAGTGTTGCCTGTCTCCTGCAATTACACGTGCATGATTTATAATCAAGAGGATCTATTGTTGATTTAGTTTTATTATTGAATAAAACCATCTCTTACTTCTTTTTATATCCTTCATCTACTGTGGCACTGTTGTGCAAAACACTGAAAAGCATGACACTGTTGTTGTGTCAGGGCACATAAGCTGCAGTGGTCAATGTTTTCTAAATCAAAAAATGAATGATACCCTCTAATAGTCTTAGAGTGACAGTAACACTACCTATCACTGGTTCAGATGAAATTTTGATAACATTGTGTACTCGAATTCTGTGCGTGATGGTGGCGTTTTGCGCCAGTGAGCTACAACACTATTATCAATAAATTCAGCTTCTCTGTAGTTTGTCTTCACGTGGAATGCTGGAAGATGTGGATTGTTAACCTAGAAGCCATCTATGTCAGAATCACTGTCACCTTCCTGAGAATGTCATCTTCAAGTCATTTGGGAGTTGCTGGATCTAAATTCTGATCAGTTGTGCTGACTTCAGGTGCTACATTGCTACAAATAGACATATGAAACCCATGCTATAAATAAAGAACAAAAGTATCTTACATAATTATACTGTTCATGAAAATAAAGTTATGTTCACCTGAAACCATTTCAGAAGGAAATGAAATAGATGGGCAACTGATAACCATTCGCTTCAGTGGAAGCATATAAGTAATATATACCATTGAAGAGCATCAACTGCTCATTCCTGTCCACCTCCCCCTCCAGCAGCCCCTCCTCTCATACCATCATCAGTTGCCCTCCATCCTTGGTGTTGTGTGGAATGTGTTCTATCAATGAGCTGCTGGTGTCTGATTGGGAGGAGGCGAACAGCCATGTTGCCTGTAAGCCTACAGCCGGGAACTGCATCCATTGCCTCCTACATGCAGAATGGAAAGAAATATTGGATGAGAGTCTAAAGAAGAAAAGAAATACTGTATAGCAAACAATGGCTATGCAGCACAATGGTATCAAGATGCAGCCTGCAAGTCAAGCAGACCATGTTTGAAATGCACAGTTAGTTTTCCACCTCACAAGACATGTCTGCCGCTAATCCAGAGGACCAAGCAACTAGTCTAGTTCAAAACTGTGCCACCAGAGCCGTTCGAAATTGGCATTGCCAACAGGAACATGAGATCCCATCACAACAGGGATGTAAGACAGACCCAGCACCTCTGCAGCCTCAGTTGCACTCATCCAATCAGCGTAATGCACCGGCTGAGGTCATCCAGCACTGCCCAGCCGAAGAGTAAGTACCCCTTGCGTAACGTCTGTATTTATTGTCGTGTGAGGAAGATGAAGTCTTTGTACTTCTATTATCGCCTATAACGGTTTTTCTTCTATACTCATCAGTGGATGCGATGTCCTCCAGCCTGTCGGGGTGTGCAGAGCGACGTGCTCCAGCCTGTCTAGACCCACAGCAGACGGAACACCCTGGTATCCAGTCGAGGACCTGGTCAGCATCTTGGAGCAGGACAATGAGCTGTTATTGTCGGCTGAAGACATCCAACCAGCCCCTGACTCACAGAAGTGTACCAGGGCTCCTAATCAGCATGATGCAAGTTGGTACTGGACCCCCATCATACATGCCATTGCAGAATATTCCAGTGATACTGCCTGGACAAAATGAGTATGTAGTGGATGAGAATATAACAATTAAGCCACGTGCACCACTACTGTTCACATCAGTGTATAGTTTAACCACTAGTGGTTCCACGCGTTTACATATTGGTAAAGAAGCGTCCGCAGACAGAGACTGGCATGTTGTGATAGAGATCGAGAATGCAGCTAAAAGTGTTGAAGTGCGGATTATGGAGATGTAATGGGATAAACTGTGTCGTGCAAAAGCCTATGTCAAGGAGCAGGTGACCACCGAATATCATTCGAGCCGTCCTCTTCTAGATATTTATTGTGCTGCTAGCTAACATCCCAAAGATGTTCGGGCTCACATGCGGTTCCTCTTCGTCGAAACGTCTTGGCTCAAACTCGTCTAGGGGTTCAACCGCACGTGTCGTATTATACGCCCTAAGTTAGACACTTGTGACCCTTTGATTAAATTGTCTGGCTGATGGCGAAGTACGAAGTTAACATAACACATAATAACAGTAATAATAATATCGAGAACTAAATTAACGACCCATAAATGATGTAGGCCACACAGTTGCGATTTTGTTTAGACTAATGTTTATTCATAAAGCAAACCAATAGCGAAAGTGGTCGTATTTAGTTACTGTTACACTCGAGCGCATATCCGTTTGACACAGTTCGATCATTCACAATCTCATCGTGAGTTAAAAGTTCAACACACCACCTTGTTAGCCATGCTAGAAGTTAGAGTTCACATCAGGCGCGCGGCTGGTCACCGCTCAGAGACAAAGTCCCGCGATATCACACGACGCGAAATTATCTAAGTCGTTTCACTTCCTAGCTGCCTAAAGCCGGACGTACGCTTCCGCGTCTCCACTATCACTACCCTTTGGTGTCTACAGCCGAACTGTCCTCTTTGGTTTCTAGACCATAACTGTCCCTCTCTGCCCGTCTCCAGCCGCGTTTTCCCCCGTGCCGAAGATCGTCACTCAACTGACTAGGGCAGTTCCCTTTCCTGAAGCCATCCATCTGATTGGCTACAGCTTATTCTACATAAATTCTTTTACATGAATTTCTGTCTTAGCTTTGAATGCCACGGCTAGTAGCCGTGCATCAATGTGCTTTCCGGTAAATAAATAAAGAACAAAAGTAAATATTATGCACTAAACTTTACAACGAATATTCTATTACCTAATGATTCAATAAGGTGTCATACTGTCATCGTTGAATGTGTTTTATGTGGAGGAAATGATAATTTGATGTTTAACTGTAAGTACTGATAATTTAAATTTACTGTATCTTTTAAACAAATAAAGTTACAGAGTTGATATTTATAACTTTTGTCATTTTAATAATGCGCTTCTATATGAAATGTCGATCATTAAGATCGACCAAAGTGTTCAGATTTTAGAATTCAGGTCTTTGTTACAAAACTTGTTAATTTCACATTAACAGTAAATCCTTAACTATTATAGATATGATCAATATTCAAGTTTTATTGGGATCACCATGAAAATTTATGGAGGATGGTAGATTAAAATTATTGTGGCTTCGTTCCCTGAAGTACTACAGAGTTAAATAGTTTCCATAAATGTTTTCCTTTGTAGCCGATCTTAGGTCCGCCATATTTAACACTGCTACGTTTCCTCGGCCACAAAAGCCTTCTACTGGATTTCCCTATAACGTAGGTTCTCGTCTGTCTCACTCGCACACTACAGCGCTTAGGCCTCAATAGACAATAGATGCCTGTGTGTTCCCCCATCTCGTGGTGAAACTGCGCGCTTTGTGACACAATTCCTGAAGGCTGATCCTTTCAGCCATATATTCAAATGAGAGTGCAATGCTCGTTAACTCACATGCTCTAGCTCCGTCCATGATAACAGTGTACGATCACCCTGCAGTCCATGTGATATCAGGTGCCACATCCATTTATCAACAGCACTCCACCATTATAAACTTGTTCAGTCTACAGATGATGCTATCCATTGTGTTGGAAAGACTGAACAGATGGCTGCCTTGTGTTAAAGCTGTGTATAGGGACATTGCGGAGTATCTCCATACTAACAGTGTGCATGTAGACAATTTGGAACAGTACTTCAGTATGGTGCCAAGGGAAACTAATGGACTGTCAATAAGTTTGATAGCAATACCTGCTGAATTCTGTTCTTACAAGAAGGCTTTATTTGCTATTTTCTGTATTGGTGTTAAGATAAAGAAAGAACCTGTTGATGTAGCGCACGCTGTGTATGAATACTGAATAAAACTGCTCATAGCGCTGTATGTGTTTTGTTTCTTAGCTCACAATATATTGCAAGTACTAAAGTTACTGCTACCAGTATTTTCACAACCATTATGCAACATCAGAAAACTACGTCATATAACTAAATTCTCTGCTAGTACATGGCATAATCAGTTTTATGGCAGGGCATACTGAAAATTATTTTCCTGTAAAAACCCTTTGCATGCCAATACCTGACATAGTCAGTATCATGGCGGAGAGGGGGAAGCATCAAGACATTTGTAAGTGACTGGAGCTGTGATGGCATGCAAGAAGACTGGAAGAAGAATGGCATACTCCTTCCCGACAACATACCTGCAATTACTGTAGGTCCATGCAGCTGCAACAAGACAAATATTCCCATGTCGCTGCTAACACACTCAGATGGAGTCTGCTTTGAGCATGTATGAGTATTTTCAAAAACTCTGTTTCAGCTTAAGTACCAACTACTACAGGCGATATTGCAGGATTAAGATGGTGTAACATACATGGCTTTAAGCAAGAACAGTGGTATTCTTCCAACAGAGACAGTAAAGCGAGACACAGCGTTCATATTTGGCGATGTTGCTCTGGAAAACCAAGATAAAATTCGACAATATCTCCGTTTTGGTCACCATATGGCTGCTGATGTATTTTATTTGAGCCAGACATATTCCAGAATCCTAAAACAGCTGGGGAGGTATAATGCAGACCTATCTACAGCATTTGGACTGAACAC
This sequence comes from Schistocerca piceifrons, assembly GCF_021461385.2. Classification (NCBI taxonomy): domain Eukaryota; kingdom Metazoa; phylum Arthropoda; class Insecta; order Orthoptera; family Acrididae; genus Schistocerca; species Schistocerca piceifrons. The sequence goes on from NC_060139.1 coordinate 616,824,250, forward strand.
TCTGAATTTAAAAAACCTTTACTAGGCTCATGTAGGAACTAATATGTTGTGCAATGATTTTATATAGATATACGCAGAATCCTGGAATCATTCACAGTATGGGTTTCTCGTTATTGATGAAACAAAAAAACTGAACGATGGCAGATACGGACGGAACTTCCAAGAGTTCCTACATTTATAGCCATAGAAAGAGGTGAGTATACCAGTATACGCATCACCATGGATAAATTTACGTGCATGTCAGGCACACCGTCTGATAGGATGGGTGTGCATAGATAAGACATTCTATTGTACATGGACACGAAAATCTAAACTCTCGAACGTAAAGTTGAAGGTGTATGCAAGGAACTAGAGATGCATTGCCATGCCTTTATGAGACTGAATAATACACTGACTGATCGGGTTAATGCAATCGAAAAGAAAGTAAACGACTTAACTGAAGAGGAAATGGTCGTTACTGAGAAGTGGACATTGTATGAATGGGTTAATACAATTGAAAACAAAGTAGTTGAATTAACTGAAGGGAAAATAGCGGTTACTGAGAAAGAGAAGCAGCCTAAGAAGAGGAAGAGCAGATGTACGAAGTTTCACATTGCACAGAAGTCCGATTAGTAAACAACGGGATGTTGACCAAGCATAAAGTCATCAAGACCCAGAAGGCTGTTTGAGAGAAATTACGGCTGCTGAGTTTAGGGCATCTGAAGTGGGAGCAATAACTAAGATAAACCTTTAGGCCGGTTATGGAATCCCTAAGTCAACTCTCAGCAGAATTATGTGATGACGAAGATGCCATTGGCGATTTCATTAAGCGTCACAGTGATGCTAGGATAGACCAAGTATTCAATGTCAGCAGAGTAAAATCATACATGCTGGACATGTAGTCCTATGCTTAACTGAGAACACACTACAGATCAGTGACATACAATTTCAGAGAAAACCTGGTCTACTGAACCTAACACCCACGACAACTGTAAATAATTCGCCTAAAGATCTGGAAATGTATCGTGGAGTATTGCATATGACTGATCTGCGTATTCAGTCTGGAACGGCGCTGCTGCTACGGTCGCAGGTTCGAATCCTGCCTCGGGCGTGAATGTGTGTGATGTTCCTAGGTTAGTTAGGTTTAAGTAGTTCTAAGTCTAGGGGACTGATGGCCTCAGATGTTAAGTCCCATAGTGCTTAGAGCCATTTGAACCATTTAATCTGTATAAGAACGCAAAATGTCAAAGCAACGTGAAATACAAATCGACTATAAAACCTATATTGGATGGTGAAAAAACAGCAGTAGGGATGGTATTGACATTGAGCATAAAAGAGTGAGCAATTGACTCCAGCAGTATATACATAATGACGACCCCAATCAGCTAATGGATCAGCTTTAATTGCTAATGGCATCAGCTGCCACTGGTAACAAAGCTCATTCGAATGAAATTGATTCAATAACTTCTGAGCTTAGAGATAGGTATCATCGAATAATTGTAGAGACTGTAGTTCGAGAACTGCACAAACCAGCATGCAAAACGTACCTCGTACATGTGTTATGATTAAAGATCTGGATGAGCTGTGGCAGGCGGTTGTTGTCGACATGACAGAATATCCATGTGTGAATAACGACTTCAAATATATTTTGATGGTCATTGATAGTTATCCTAAATTTGCCTCAGCATTACCCGTGAAAGCGAAATGGGGAAGGAAGCCGCACAAGTGTTTGTGCGATTGCTGCAGATAGGGAAGAACTGAAGCCCAGACAACCTTCAAAGAAATCACGGAGGAGAGTTTTACAATAGGTACTTCAAGACCATCATGGAGCGGTATGTAATACATCACTACTCGACATTCACCCACCTGAAGGCGAATATCGTAGAATGTCTCAACAGAACTGTGAAAGTCCAAATGTGGATGCGTTTCAGTCTTTGTGGCTCACACAAATGGACCACTATCCCCAGCAAATAATTGCACAGTGTATTAGAACCAAACATCGCACAATGAAAATTAGACCAATCGATGTTTGTGACAAGACTCCTAGATACAGTCGTATTAATATGCTAGATCCTCACATCAGCAATTTAATGTAGATGATTTAGTACGTATTTGAAAACACAAGACGGCATTTGAGAAGCGATATGGTTCAAATGGCTCTGAGCACTATGGAACTTAACTTATGAGGTCATCAGTCCCCTAGAACTTAGAACTACTTAAACCTAACTATCCTAAGGACAACACATACATCCATGCCCGAGGCAGGATTCGAACCTGCGGCCGTAGTGGTCGCGCGGTTCCAGAGAAGGGATACATGCCAAACTAGTCAACTGAGATATTCAAAGTTTCCAAAGAGCATAGAATGGATCCTAGAACCTAACCCTTAAAGGACAGCAGTGGTACTGAAATTGCAGGATGCTTTTACACAGAAGAGGTACATAAAATCTCAAACCAGATGAGTATCTCATCTGAGGTTCATAAGGCATCGAGAGAATAGAGTGTTAGTTAAAGGGCTTGCTTTCCCTGCATTACAAAACAGCTGGATTGACGCTGGCGGTTTGCTATATAACAGGGTCCACAGATTACAACCACTGTGTGATAGGAGACACATTAAAGAAGAGATGGTAATAGCATCAAACTACCTGCCGAATTACACATTCCTGTATACGACTACAGTGGACTTGGAATAATCTTCGTAAACGATTGGCTCGAGCTGATAAGGGGATAAAACAGCTTGTCGAAGTGCGTATGGAATTGAACATCATATATGCAGCAAATGAAGATCATCAAATTTCAGATCTAATTTAGATGATAAAGTTAAGGCAGTAAATGCGAAAGAGGTATAGTATATTTCAATGGATTGCTGCATTCGTAGCTGGAAAAGCTATGTATGGTCAAGTTAAACTGGACTTGGGGGTGAAGAAGTTCGGCCAAGTTACGAGCGCTGCACGTCAGGCGTTAAAGAAGAGGAAGACAACCAAAGGGTGCATGGAAAACTGCCTCCTGACAGCAATGTATGCAGTTAAAAGTGCCCTGAAGCAGAAAGGACCGAGGAAAAGACGATCAAATTAATCCATCCATGGCTCTACCAATAGCCTAGACGTCAGGTGGAATTATTCCCGTCCTTATTCCTGCCCTAGCCGGTCTTTCGGCGGTGGGTTCACTCGCTGGAGGTGCTGCATCTGTTGTCAAGGCAGTCAAGAATGCACGAAACTCCCAGGAACAACTGCAGGAGTCACGAAGACTTAACTGCATGATGGAGGCAGCAGCCTTCAGAAAAGGACTACAATTGAAACCATACGAGGTCTTTTCATGAACAGAAAAAGGCCCCTAGCAGTTCTACCAGACAGGGTACTTACAAATACAGATCTGCCTAAGTTTGTTAAGAAGAAATTCGACGTTCCAAGATTCCAAGGTTTGTTTATGCGGGATGAATTAGCAAAGACTATGCTGAAATCTGGAGAATGCGAAATCGTGAATCTGGATGTAGCAGGAGGACATGGAATCACTGGGTAGCCTATTTAAAAAAAAAAAAATACAAGTTACGTCTACCATTTCGACTCATTTAGCGATCTGCAACCTCCAGAAGAATTACAACACTTCACCGGCAGAAGACATGTGTTCTACAATTTTCGATGCTACGAAGACTTTAATACGTTACTGTGTGGTCATCTACGCATCATGTTCCTCTTGATGTTTATAAATGATATATAAGGATGGGCATCAAGCATCCATTCATCATTTGAGGTTTATACGCAAAGTCATACACTCTGACTTTAAAAAGAACAATCGTCTGTATTACGTGCGGATAGCTTCTCACCAATTTATTTAAGCATTGGAGATTGGACTGTCGCGCTGATTGGAACAGAAACATATAAACCATCCCAAGTATCACAGAGGCTAACAATAAACTGCATCTAAAAATTAATGATTAAAAAGAAATTGTGGAAATTGAACCCAGTGCATACGATACTGACAATTTAAATGAAGTTTTAAAACAGTCTGGAAAAGGGTCTGAGCTCCATGCAAACATCAGTATGCTTACATCAAAATAAACGACAATGAGTGCAACGATTGATTTTAAGTAGTGAAGTTCAATAGGACCACTACTGGGTTTCATAAAGATACATGTTTTGATGACTCATCCCAATAAATTTTACTAATCCGATCAGAGAGTAGATATTCTCGCTGTCAGTATAATCTGTGTCGAGTGTAAAACTGCAACGAAGTCATATCTCAACAACAGATTGGTTCATTCAGTTTACGGACTCTTACCATCAGTTGGAACAAGGTATACGATTGTTGAGACTCCTGTCAACGCTATATACCTTCCAGTGACAGTTCAGACAATGGACTACTTGGAGCTGCGTATTGAGGACCTGAATAATCAATATGTTGACTTTAATGTTGAGGAAATCACTGTCATACTATGTCTTAGACAGGATGGGCGTAAGGTACAAAACCAGCGAACACAGCTCACAAAAAATGGTTCAAATGGCTCTGAGCACTATGGGACTTAACATCTGAGGTCATCAGCCCCCTAGAACAGAACTACTTAAACTTAACTAACCTAAGGACATCACACACATCCATGCCCGAGGCAGGATTCGAACCTGCGACCGTAGCGGTCGCCCGGTTCCAGACTGAAGTGCCTAGAACCGTTCGGCCACCAGAGGCCAGCCCACAGCACACAGCACAGCACTGCACCAGAACCGCAAGGTGATAAGATGTCTCAACTGCGACTTCCTGTTCCTTAGGAAATGCAGAATTGTCCATAGACGAGCCTGTGGGAAGAACAGCAGAAGAGTACTGCCTATTTACTGTAAGTATACCTCTAAAAATGCTAATGGGGTACTTTGAGCACGTACAGTGAAATATTACAGATGCCAAGCAGGAACTTATTCTGGTATGGAGTGCAACAGATATCAATTCATACATTCGAGGAACTCAAGAGGAGAATCAGATCATCATCAATATAATTATATGGAAAATGTCACACATCACTGTGGCAGGTGAAGAGCGTTTGAAGTTTTCAAAAGTTCTGAATATTGGTACATATCTGCCATTAACTTTCCGTTATAGGAGCTTTTTGAGTATTCAATGCTATGGACAGGGAGCAGAGGAACATGGGCTATTAAAACCTTAGTACAGCGGCTCCCCCCCCCCCCCCCCCCGTCGGAGGTTCGATTCCTCCCTTGGGCATGGGTGTGTGTGTGTTGTCCTTGGCGTAAGTTAGTTTAAGTTAGATTAAGTAGTGTGTGAGGTTAGGGACCGATGACCTCAGCAGTTTGGTCCCATAAGACCTTACCACAAATTTCCAAAACTGAGAGTCAACATAATTGCATTTCAGACCAATAAATGGGGGAATTTATCAAATGATTGCACCATATTTGATAACTGCAATTTAACTAATGCCAGAGTCTACTTGAATTCAGAATTTTATCCGTATGACAATTTAGTGCTGCAGTGGGACCAGAACTTTTACAGTGTAGCATACAGTGCTTCTTAGTATGAAGGTTGTAAGTAGGCTATTTATGTTTTCTTATTGGCAACGTTACATAGCGCTCTGTTTGAAAATCACTGGGTGTGCTGTGTGCAGTCTGTGGCTAGTTTGCATTGTTGTCTGCCATTGTAGTGTTGGGCAGCGGCAGCTGGATGTGAACAGCGCGTAGCGTTGCGCAGTTGGAGGTGAGACGCCAGCAGTGGTGGATGTGGAGAGAGAGATGGCGGAGTTTTGAAATTTGTCATGAATTGCTATATATATTATGACTTTTAAGGTAAATACATTGTTTGTTCTCTATTAAAATCTATCATTTGCTAACTATGCCTATCAGTAGTTAGTGCCTTCCGTAGTTTGAATCTTTTATTTAGCTGGCAGTAGTGGCGCTCGCTGTACTGCAGTAGTTCGAGTAACGAAGATATTAGTGAGGTAAGTGATTTGTGAAATGTATAGGTTAACGTTAGTCAGGGCCATTCTTTTGTAGGGATTTTTGAAAGTCAGATTGCGTTGCGCAAAAAAATATTGTGTGTCAGTTTAAACACAGTCATGTATAATTGTTCAAAGGGGACGTTTCATATGTCGACCCATAGCCGAGGATACCTCACTGGAATCTTCTGATTTTTTTCTTGTAGTTTGTGTAATTAGTGTAGCTTTAGTTTATTGCTAGCACGTAATTGTAGAGAGAATCTCCTTTGTAGTTGCAGTCTTTCATTGTTGTACAGTAAAACAGTTGTGGCATGCATGTAGATTTGCACCAAGTATTTCGCAGCTGCGCTTGCAATTAACTAGATATTATTTTCAGTGCTATGTTAATGTGTTCTCTTATTTCTGCTCTTCAAATTGTGCTTTTCTGTGTTATCGTGTGAAATATTGTGACAATAATGGCGTGTGAAAAACGTAACACTAGGCTCCAAAGTAAACTGAGAAATAATAGTGACGACGAGCGTAGCTTATCAGCACCACTGTGTAGTGAATTAACAGACATTCAAAGTAGTAATTTGGTAACTGTGCATAGGGAAATGGAACGGGCGTCAAATAATGGTGTAGACAGTGAAATAGGTAGTGAACAGGGAAGCATTATCGATCGATCGGTCGGCAACAGCTCGCCTCAGGATCCCGAAATGACAGGACACAACCTTGCAAATACTGTAGATTCAGGTTTTGCGTCCTCACCGTTTTCTTAAATGAGTCAAGACACATTTTCCGCTTGTCCAAATGTGAATGTTGCCGGTGCAAATCCACTGCCGAAAAGCACTGAGGAACATGTTTCAGATACCAGTGCATTGTTATTACAATTAATGCAACAAATGGGACAAAAGCTTGAAAAGTTAGACACAATGGAACAACACCAGAGACAAACACAGCAAAAGTTAGACACAATGGAACAAAATCAGAGACAAACACAGCAAAAGCTTCAAAAGTTAGACACAGTGGAACAAAATCTTCAAAAGTCAGACACGACGCTTGAACAAACACGTGAAGGTTTAACTACTGAGTTACATAACATCGAATCGAAATGTCAAAAGGTCTGTAATGACGTAAAATCACAAATTTGTGAGCATTTCCAACCTATTTTTTCGCGTCATGAAAATGCATTACAGAATCACGAAGCAGCCATAAAAGAACTGCAAACTATTGTTCATGAAAATCACGACGCTTTGCAAGCTAAAATTGACTCAGTTGCATCTACCGATTCGGTTACGCAACTTGCAAAACCTCAAGAAAACTTAAAGGACACAGTAGATACGATTTCAACACAAATGGACACTCTGAAACTTGGTTCAGAAAAACACACTGAGGAAATAAGCACATTATCGGAGAAAGTAGCCGAACTTTCGGATCAGTTCACTAACTTATCTGCAAAGGTAGATGATGATCTGAATGACACAAGACCTGTAGCCATCACTGACACAGAAGAGTATGAACAAATTAAGAAATTCAAACAAAATCAGAGTCAAATTAATACGCAATACAAAAGAGAAATCTGGGAAGTACAAGATCTGTTGGCACAAGTAATACAAAAATTTCATATTTCAGAGGACACTCGCGCTCCAACAGGGGAAGAGGGACTTAGAAATACGGAACACCCACAAGATAATAACACAGGACACTTCGGAAATTATGAAAGAAATTGGCAAGGTGCACCGAATTTTGAGATGGAACCGCCGACACGACGTAACAATGACAGATATGCTACTCGCCGACATGATGATTTTGACTATAAGCTGTTTATTACTACACGTAAATTCAAAACATTTAAGAATTCTGCCAACGACATTCATCCACAAGCGTGGCTCCATCAATTCTCTCATTGTTTTCCTCCCAACTGGTCATTGGAGCACAGGCTAGAATTTATGTGTGGCTACTTGGAGAATGAACCAGCTGTAAGAATGCGATCGGTCATTCACGATTGTCACAGTGAAGGAGATTTTTATCATGCCTTCCTCTCAGCATATTGGTCTCAAGCTACACAAGACCGAGTAAAACATAGCATCATAATGATGAACCTTTCGAACAATCTCAATTTTCCAGTCTTGTGAAATATTTTGAAGACATGTTGCGCAAGAATCAGTACCTGTCAAACCCATACAGCCCCTCAGAACTCATCCGCATTTGCTTACTCAAATTTCCTGAACATTTACGACATATTATTTTAGCAGGACGTTGCAAAGACGACATAGGAGATTTTCAGGGACTGTTACAAGAACTGGAAATTGACACTGACAATCGCGGAACGCACAACAATTACAGGTCACATCCGTCACAATTCCGTGACGACAGAAACAATAACTGGACACGACAAGTCTATTCTTACAACGCAAATCGTGACCAAAACAGACACCACCCATATGACAACCACTGGCAGAGTAATAATAGTTAGAGAGAAAGATCACATTTCCGAAGTAGTGAATATGACAGAGATTACCTTAGAAACGGACAATATGGGAACCAAAACAATTATTATCAAGGGAGACAGAATAACTTCAGACGCAACGGTCCAGCGCGCAGTTACGATTGCGGGAGAAATTCTCCACCACATGACCGACAAACAAGAAACAATGTAAACTACCAACAAAACGACAGACCTGAATTCCATCAGAACTGGCGAGTTTCAAACAGGGCAGGGCCTTCTCCTAATCCCAATAACGACGCGCGCCAACAAAGGAACAGGCAATGACTCGCACCGCATGCAGCCACGTGCGCCAGCTGGCTTAGGGAAAAATTACATAGACGCTAACCTTGAGAAAAATTCCAGTATTCTTTACCGACGTATACCACATGATAATTGCGTTGGAGTTGAAACTCTGCGTACTAGGAAGAGTAAAGGTTTACACCACATTTCACATGTAAAACCGTTTATTGAGAGATGATCTGGTTTTTAACTTAGTCTTTGCCATACAATTTTTCACTTTACATTACTAGTATGCTTTGTCAGGCTTAGAATCTGTTAACATGCAACAATGTTTGAAGTTAAATATCCAGTCAAGAACCAAGAGAACTTATTTAAACAGAAATTAGGAATGCGTTGTTATAGTGAACAGACGACACAGTGTTGTTATTTGTACATTCTTGCTTGTTAGTTGCACGATCACGTAACGACTATAAGGCTCACATACTTGGAACATATACTGGCACTGCTAATGATATTTTCATGCAACATTTTGGTTTACTTGAAAAGACATTCTTTATTTGAAGTACTTTCTGTAAGATTAAAGATGACTTAGCACTTGGTTTCTTTGACAGCTACACAATTATATCACGAAGCTACTAATGTGTGACACAATTTACATTGTTGCTTTTGCGGTGTATCTGTTTTATATCTGCACAGTTTTTCTGAATTCTTCTGGAAAGTAAAACATGTTTTAGTAGTAACTTTTGTGGTATAGCTACAATGAGACTGCCTTTTCCGTAGCACAACAATACGTCACAGCACAGTACTTTCTTCATCACGGCAATAAGCGTAATAACTAAGATATCTATACGCAAAGCATTTCACTTTTGTTTATCATGAGGTAAGTACATTGACTTCTGCAGAACTTAGCTTTCGGAGGACGATAACTACGACACTTCCACAGAGATTATCTTACAGCAAGACGCATATTTAGCGCTACAGGACACGCATTTGAGTGATTAATTTTGTACTTAAAACATTTATTTTTAAAGATATTTGAAGTACAATGATACGAAGTTTTTCGGTGATACATTTCATTTCATTGCAATAATCTGTAACACCTGAGGGTATAATTACATTAATCCTCAGGGGGGGGGGGGTACACGCTTACTTTGTGTACCATGTGTTTGGCAAGCACAAGGAGCCCTAGCTAATATGGTATTTGCTTATACAACTTTACACATCGGTACCATATTTCTCTAACACATAATTACACAGCTATCTGATTATTTGACAGAGATAAACATTTTTTTTTTACTACATCAGTGACAGATGTTTACGCAATTACACAGTTGGATAACTTCACACTTACGAAACTGTATTTTGTCTGTACTTTGTAAACTGTTCATATTTTTTCGGAACCATTGTGATACTATGAGAGCTTTGAATGATGTATTTGGTATGTGATCATTATTTTTAAAGTAGGTTTGAGGCAGATGACACTTTTGACATGAGCAGAGAATTTTTTTTTAGGTTTTGACACTATTGGAGGAACCTACGACGATTTTGAGATTTGGCTGAGGTTTTATGATATTATTACGATGATGATGTGTATTATGCTGTTGCCATATGTTTATGATCAATAAGCTGATGCTATATGAGTTATGTGATTATGCTACGTATCTGTTATGATGAAATATTGAAGAAGTGTTGACGAATATTTATATGTGTAATAAGGTAAGGAGTAATGAATATTGGTTAGGGACTCTGATTTGTGAGAAAGGTTGTTGGAAACCAAGAATCGTACTTTAAGAGTTATGAAATGTGTGTAAATGCGTGAATGTATCACAATGCAGGCGAAAATTTTTTGCACACTGTTATATTCATAGGATTTTGTTTCTACACATTTGTAACGTAAATTTTCGACCTGTGAAATTTTCATATGAGACTGTCACTGTAGCGGAAACTGGTGTCGTAAATATTTCGGTAAGAAAGTTAAGTGACCACCTGCACGTAATGCGTCATGGGCACCCAGCTGGGCGACAGTCGCCTGGAAAAAAGCCATTAGCGTGTGCCCCTTTCACAGGTACAGGTGGAGAAAAAAAAAGGGAGGACATTATCCTCGCTGTTGACGTTCCTTTGTAGAAAGCATCGCAAAAACGACATGGTCGAACTTGAAAACATATGATTACACTGTGGAGCTCTTAATTTATGATATTTACCGAAATGCCTAATGAAATGACGAGAAATATTTTTATGTCTATACACCTGATTATGACTACTGTCTCTCTAGTTGAGAGATTTTTCTACTAACTTATGAAATGCCTCATGACTACTGAATGATGTTCTTATGCTTTACTTTGTACATAGTTGCTTATTTCATTTGATATCTGGTTTCCAGCTGTGTTGCAGCATTAGTTTTATAAAATAAAGTTAGATGCATTTGCTAATGTGAACACTTTCTGTCATCAGATCTATTAAATAATTATTTTATGATCCACATTCTTCGAAAATGGAGCTCTTGGAATGGAAAGAACAATAAGGGACTGATAACAATAACTGCATATGTAATTTTCTTTTCAAGTACTTGGTAATTTTTTGTAGAATTAGTTTTTGTGGTGCACCACTTTAATTACATAGACATTAAGATGTGAATATACATTTCCCTTGTCTGCATTATTGCCATTAGTGTAATGTTTTTTTTCTGCTTGAGCTATGACATGTTTAGATATAAGTAATTTCATTATCTGCTGCTGGTTGCCAGGTATAGTGCTACTGAATTTTAATTTGTGTTACTCTGCTAAGCCAGATTTATTTTCTTGTTTGCTGCGCATTGCCTCATATTAGTTGTAATATTGCTGCTTGCTTGGCCAATTTGAATATTTTTGTCATTGCTGTTTGTGTTAATTGTTTTGTACTGGTGCATTGCCTCGTCTCTTAGTTTAGCATCTGAGCTCAGTAGATTTAAATTAGCTTAAGATGGGGTAGGCTATAAGAGAGAACGAGTTGTGATGAATTGGAAGAAATGCATTGAGAAGTTGTAAGAAAATGGTTTGACCAAAAAAAAAGTATTTTTGAAAGAGAATATGAACCAAAAATGTAGGGTTTAGGGACAACAGGTTTAGGTAGGATTTTCTTGGAAATAAATAATGAAGTAAGAAATATGTGAACATATAAATACAGAAAGCATGCTTGGATAGGATTTTTTTGGTGGAAACAAATGTTGAAATAAGACGAAACATCTATGAAATGAAGTTTTGGGTTGGACTGCAGTACCAAATGTTACACTGAAAACAAACCCTGTCCTTTCCATTGTGTTATCCCCCTATGTGTTTGTGTACTCTTGTATATTTCTGTTTTTCCTGTCTTTATGTGTTTAGCTAATAAGAGTTATTTTGTAGAATTTTTCTAATAATATGTTATTTACTTTGTAGAGATGTTTAGACATTATTAATTCTGTTCTGTTTTAATGCTCATGTGTAAAGTTGATGTTTCAATGGTTATTCTGATCTTTTATGTATGTACTCATGTCATAATTCCTGTAACACTGATGTATATGTTATTTCGATTCTTTTGTAAAGCCTATACTACAAATGTTATCTGTATTGTTATGTTCTTTAATGATGTATTTTGTACCTTTGTTATTGTATTCTCATGTTATAAAATTGTAATTGACACCAGTTCATCAAATTAAGGAACTTGTAAGTTACATTTCACTGCACACGTTTCTGTTGGTCATAGTATATGGACAATATGTGAGAAGTAGGGACTGATAGTGCTTCCATGTGTGTTAATAATTCAGGAAGGGACTGGATAACAGCATTGCTGGTTCTAAGGACAATTCCAAAAACTTTGTGCATGCACAAGCGGTGGTTTATGGACTTGCTATCTTCTCTGCAAGACTCTTCGATGGTGATTGTGCACCTGCACAGTCGCGGCAGATGGCTGCTGGCCATCTCTACAAGGACTACATTGGGGCTGCATGTTTGATGGCCCACCAATACCATTGTTTCTACAAGGACTACAGTGAGTATGCATCTTTGATGGCCCACAAATACCATTATTTCTACAAGGACTGCAGTGGGTCTGCACCTCTGGTGACCCACCAATACCATACACTCTAGCACGACTACAGTGGGTCTGCTCTGTGATGACCTACCTACCAATATTCTTCAACTCCGATTGACTCTGCTGTGGGTTTGCTCTGTTGTGGCCCATTACCTGTCTGTATGTCAAGAGTCAGCACTGTCTTTCTGTTGGAAGGACAACACTACTTCTTCAAGACTGCATGGAAATCCACTACTTCTGTGTGCATTGTCTCTTACTGCTCAGACTTTGAGAAAAGAAACGGCAATTTTACTGTGATGAATGATCAGGACTGTCTTTATGGACTGTGAAAAAATTTTAGCTTTTGACCAACATTGTATCAATAAATGTGTGCCTTTGATTTCTTTGTTATTGTAATTATGAAAAATTTTATCAAATCATTATTGGCCACTGCCCAAAACAATTTGTAAAATTTTTTGTGGGGAGCATGGGGTCTATGTAAGTAGGCTGTTTATGTTTTCTTATTGGCAACGTTACATAGCGCTCTGTATGAAAATCACTGGGTGTGCTGTGTGCAGTCTGTGGCTAGTTTGCATTGCATTGTTGTCTGCCATTGTAGTGTTGGGCAGCGGCAGCTGGATGTTAACAGCGCGTAGCATTGCGCAATTGGAGGTGAGCCGCCAGCAGTGGTGGGTGTGGAGAGAGAGATGGCGGAGTTTTGAAATTTGTCATGAACTGCTATATATATTATGACTATTAAGGTAAATACATTGTTTGTTCTCTATTAAAGTCTTTCATTTGCTAACTATGCCTATCAGTAGTTAGTGCCTTCCGTAGTTTGAATCTTTTATTTAGCTGGCAGTAGTGGCGCTCGCTGTACTGCAGTAGTTCGAGTAACGAAGATTTTAGTGAGGTAAGTGATTTGTGAAACGTATAGGTTAATGCTAGTCAGGGCCATTCTTTTGTAGGGATTTTTGAAAGTCAGATTGCGTTGCGCAAAAAAAATATTGTGTGTCAGTTTAAACACAGTCATGTATAATTGTTCAAAGGGGACGTTTCAAGGTGTTTAAGAGGAAGGATGCCTACTCAGCCCATGTAAATTCAAGGAGATGGCACCAACCATCGTAACAGACTCTTCTAAGCAGATTGACATAGTTAAATCTGGACCAATAGGTGGAAGGACTTGAATCCTCATTAAATTTTCCTGAATACACTATGGTGTATACTCTAGTTCTACATGACCATGTGATTAGCTATTGACCACTTACTGGTGTTATGCAGCACGCTGTATAAATGACCACGAATTATGTATACCCAGAGTATTTCACAGTGACAACTTGCAGTATGAACACCGTTGTTGCATTCAGTTTTTCTATGATGATGGGTGCAGACACTTCATATTTAAAGGTTGAAAGGTCTATGTTAGATTACTCACATGCTATTTTGCTCGATTTATTGTTGCTTGCGTCAGACATTTGCACCTCTAAATTTACTGTGGTATTTGTAAATTTGTCTGGAAGGAGACTGAGCAGTTGAATATGTTATATTCACATATAAACAAGATCAACTTGTCAAACAACATTTTCAAACTAATTTTTATACGTAAATCTTATCATAAAGAGTTTCCAATGAAACCCACATCCGCCTGCTTTACGTAGTGTAAACGATGACTTAACATATTGTTATCTCCTTCTCTCCTGGCGTGGAAGGATGAATTAGTTTGAGTATTTGTAGTTGTATGCTCGGTGGTAGCACAGACGTTCTGTCTGCTAGAGAACAGCAGTACCAACATCTGAGTAGGTAGATACGAGGTTCGTTTGAGCAGTTGCCAGACAGCACCAGACAACAGGCTGTACTGCGCTTGCGCAGCTACGCTGACATAAACAGCCCGTGCTTGGTGCTTGCTCTGCTCATACGCTTTTCGTCGCACTTCTGTGTGGAATTTCGAGTGTGGTGGGGTATCACGTGACCATGTGTAGCCCTGTGGGATGTTGTTGAGAGGACATACGGAGTTGTACTTACAGCAATTGTTTTGTCATATCCCGCCCGGATAAAGGATGCAAATAAGGAAAAATAAGGAAGCAGTTCTTGCCATAATATCATTTCGAAATTATACTCCACAGCTCGAAGTACCGTAACATTTTGCTATGGGATGACTTCGACAGTTTCTTTTTTGAAACTTCCTGGCAGATTAAAACTGTGTGCCGGATCGAGATTCGAACTCGGGACCTTTGCCTTTCGCGGGCAAGTGCTCTACCAACTGAGTTACCCAAGCACGACTCACGGCCCGTCCTCAGAGCTGTACTTCTGCCAGTACCTCGTCTCCTACCTTCCAATCTTCGCAGAAGCTCTCCTGCGAACCTTGCAGAACTAGCACTCCTGAAAGAAAGGAAATTGCGGAGACATGGCTTAGCCACAGCCTGGGGGTGTTTCTTCTTCTTTTTTTTTTTTTTTTTTTTTTTTTTTTGAATTCGTACTCTGCTGTATTGTTATGTAGCAATTCCAACAGGTTTACATCTACATAGCAGTGCAAAAAGCTAGTAGGATGGAATACAAATTTCTTGCAAAAAGAAAAGAAAGAAAGAAAAACAGTTTCTTGTGTGGCTTATACCGGAATTACTATTTCAAAAAGTATAAAAAAATTAACAAGGTTTTCTGTGAGCCAAAGAAACTGTACAACTGACAGTTTATATTCTACTCTAGGAATAAATATGATGCCATGTGGGGAGTTAAAACGATAAAACACGGTATGCTGCCAGTCTACAATTTAGCATAGAATGGAATTCTATAAATTTAAGTCGTAAACACAAATTAAGAAATAACTCCAGGCTTAGAGGAATTACTAGACAAGTGCCTTGTGATCGAAAAACAGTTTCACAGCCGGCCGAAGTGGCCGTGCGGTTAAAGGCGCTGCCTGGAACCGCGAGACCGCTACGGTCGCAGGTTCGAATCCTGCCTCGGGCATGGATGTTTGTGATGTCCTTAGGTTAGTTAGGTTTAACTAGTTCTAAGTTCTAGGGGACTAATGACCTCAGCAGTTGAGTCCCATAGTGCTCAGAGCTATTTGAACACTTTCACAGAGGGCAGATTTGTAAAATTCTGCTACAGCTGTCATTATATTTGAAACAAAGTACACTCCTGGAAATGGAAAAAAGAACACATTGACACCGGTGAGTCAGACCCACCATACTTGCTCCGGACACTGCGAGAGGACTGTACAAGCAATGATCACACGCACGGCACAGCGGACACACCAGGAACCGCGGTGTTGGCCGTCGAATTGCGCTAGCTGCGCAGCATTTGTGCACCGCCGCCGTCAGTGTTAGCCAGTTTGCCGTGGCATACGGAGCTCCATCGCAGTCTTTAACACTGGTAGCATGCCGCGACAGCGTGGACGTGAACCGTATGTGCAGTTGACGGACTTTGAGCGAGGGCGTATACTGGGCATGCGGGAGGCCGGGTGGACGTACCGCCGAATTGCTCAACACGTGGGGCGTGAGGTCTCCACAGTACATCGATGTTGTCGCCAGTGGTCGGCGGAAGGTGCACGTGCCCGTCGACCTGGGACCGGACCGCAGCGACGCACGGACCGCAAGACCGTAGGATCCTACGCAGTGCCATAGGGGACCGCACCGCCACTTCCCAGCAAATTAGGGACACTGTTGCTCCTGGGGTATCGGCGAGGACCATTCGCAACCGTCTCCATGAAGCTGGGCTACGGTCCCGCACACCGTTAGGCCGTCTTCCGCTCACGCCCCAACATCGTGCAGCCCGCCTCCAGTGGTGTCGCGACAGGCGTGAATGGAGGGACGAATGGAGACGTGTCTGTCGTCTTCAGCGATGAGAGTCGCTTCTGCCTTGGTGCCAGTGATGGTCGTATGCGTGTTTGGCGCCGTGCAGGTGAGCGCCACAATCAGGACTGCATACGACCGAGGCACACAGGGCCAACACCCGGCATCATGGTGTGGGGAGCGATCTCCTACACTGGCCGTACACCACTGGTGATCGTCGAGGGGACACTGAATAGTGCACGGTACATCCAAACCGTCATCGAACCCATCGTTCTACCATTCCTAGACCGGCAAGGGAACTTGCTGTTCCAACAGGACAATGCACGTCCGCATGTATCCCGTGCCAGCCAACGTGGTCTAGAAGGTGTAAGTCAACTACCCTGGCCAGCAAGATCTCCGGATCTGTCCCCCATTGAGCATGTTTGGGACTGGATGAAGCGTCGTCTCACGCGGTCTGCACGTCCAGCACGAACGCTGGTCCAACTGAGGCGCCAGGTGGAAATGGCATGGCAAGCCGTTCCACAGGACTGCATCCAGCATCTCTACGATCGTCTCCATGGGAGAATAGCAGCCTGCATTGCTGCGAAAGGTGGATCTACACTGTACTAGTGCCGACAATGTGCATGCTCTGTTGCCTGTGTCTATGTGCCTGTGGTTCTGTCAGTGTGATCATGTGATGTATCTGACCCCAGGAATGTGTCAATAAAGTTTCCCCTTCCTGGGACAATGAATTCACGGTGTTCTTATTTCAATTTCCAGGAGTGTATTTAGTTAAAAACTACTGACCAAATTTGAATACTTAGTCAGCTTCAAGTAAATGTTTATGTAAGTTCGTACGTACGAGTATATAGCATTAAGAGAGCTTTCAATGTCATAAAAGGAACAGGACATCAAATACTATTCCAGCACCATCGGAATTTCATAAACCATACTAAAATGCTTCATTCCGCTGTAATTGCACATTTCTATGTCCAGGTGCACTCTGAAGTACCTGATATTCAGCTTTTCATGTGATTTTCGTGATGTCAATTTTCTTGGAGGTCCAGTACTGTATTTTCATGTTTGGTTCTTTATTATGGTATAATGTCATAATGTCATTCGTCCCAGAAAATGAAAATTTGCGCTTGAAATTGAACGAAGTTGAAAGTAGCCAATAGTACGGAATGAAACACTTCGTTTCAAATAAAGTAACTCCCTCAGCGAAAAAAAAAAAAAGAAACAAATTTCTCTACAAAACAGACAGAAATAGCTTTATTAAGACATTAATGGTTGATTGCTGATAACGTGAAAATAATATAAAATCAGAAAATTGAAACTACTAACTTATTTTGGTCTTTCATGGTTATTAGAATGTATATTAATTCACTTGATGGCTCCCGGCCACAGAAATCTGTTTCGATTTCATTTGACGTGGGAGTTGTAAACGAAGAGACCAGCAATATTACGATGACTTGTAACATATACCCGGGTCACGTGGAGAATGACCACATCGCTCTTTAGTGTGAATGTGCGTATGATTGTAAGGTTTTCTCTCGTTGAAATTTTTGTGGCGGTGTTCGTAGCGACAAACAATTCGCTGTAGAAACGGCTTACCAAGTCACCGCCACACTTTTAATAGCGGGCCGACCGGTCCGCTGGAACAGTGAACAGAAAGATGAAAACCCAAACACTCTGATTAAATAAAAGTCGGTACTTATCTTTATTAAAGAAGATACAGAAACACAGGGGTGAACTCCGTGTCTACAGAAATCTGTCTAGTTCGAGTCGGAGCGGCTAGGTCAGCGTCGGCTGACGACAAACAACAACTCTGCCGCGATGAATACACAACTGACTAGCAAGTACACAATTCGGTGGCGAGTATACAACTGAGCGGCGAATACAGAACTGTCCTAGCGCTCGCGACTCCAGCGCTTAAGAAACCAGAAGCCAGCGGTGGCGCGCGCAGACTTGCGGCGATTTCCTGTCTCGCTGGCGCTGCTTATGCGGACGGCGTCCGGACTTTGATGCTGCCAACCTTTTGGCAGCGGGCTCGGGTGGCATTACTGGCTAGGATATAACAGAAATTTTTCAGATTAATAATTTCTGTGTTCAACCCATGTGGTGTGTGCTTTGTAGTAACTGTACCAAGTGCTAGTAAAGAAATTGTTTAATGCCGAAGTGAATGCACGAATACAATAAATAAATAATTGCAGTAGCGCGGTCCAGACGGAGTGAGAACGAAATGCGTCAAGTTCCGCTCCTGTATGCCAGGCCTGGCCCGATGACAGGCGGCCAGCGTATCGCTTCCCCGCCGTCGGGCTCCTTCAGCCCAACGCGTCCCGTCCCCCAGGGCTGCACGCGCAATTTGCGGCGGAGCGGCACATATGTCGGCCGACAGAAACATTTAGCCTCGCGCCGCACCCTCCACAGTAGCGCGCGTCTGACGCAATTTGCCCCTCGGAGATGATGAAACCAATTACGGCGTGCGCTCCATTAATCTCAGCCATATTGTGTGTCAGAATCGGCGGGCCGGCCTCTCAAAAAGGCCTGCGGGCTGCCCGCGGGCCCGCTCACTCACTTAGCGCCGCGCCGCCGCCGTGATTAATGGCGCGCTCCGCGGCTGTCACCACGCCCTGCCCGCAACAGCCCGCGGGTTCGCGATGCCACCTACCCGACAGAGGCCGCTCCCACTACTACGAATGTCTCGGGACTTCAGTGTCAGTGGCTATTGCAAAACGATGTTCAGTCTAGCGCCTCTAAATGAACTGCGGCCGCTCCAGCCACTAAAACTGTTCTGGATCATCCGATTTGGCAAGTCTACGTTTCTGAAACTAATAAACATATACAATGAATTTTGTTTTTTGATAAACAGGAATCTCAAAAAATTTTTTTCCATATCTTGTCATAGGTGTTGTATATACCCTCCTTGAGATGCACTGCATATGTCAACGCAGTATCCAAATTGTTCCAACACACCAGCGAGCATGTCTTGAGTTACACCTTCCGCCGGCCGCGGTAGCCGAGCGGTTCTAGGCGCTTCAGTCCGGAACCGCGCGATTGCTACGGTCGCAGGTTCGAATCCTGTCTCGGGCATGGATGTGTGTAATGTCCTTCGGTTAGTTAGGTTTAAGTAGTTGTAAGTTCTAGGGGACTGATGACCTCAGATGTTAAGTCCCACAGTGCTTAGAGCCATTTGAAGCATTTGAAGTGGCAGCTTCCACAGCTGCTGTTATGAGATGTCTCAGTTCATTCATTGTTGTTGATAACAGAGGCTCATAAACAGAGTCTTTTATAAACCCCACAAGAAATAATCGCATACGGTGACGTCCGATGACCTTGGAGGCCAGTAATGTAAGGCTAAATCATTTGGTCCAGTGCGACCGATCCATCTTTCAGTAATACTTTGATTTAAAAATTCCAGCACTTCCAAATGCCAGTAGGCGGTGCCCCATCATTCTGATTAATGAAGTCTTTCGAATCAGTCTCCAACTGTGGGAAAAGAAAGTTCACAAGAACATCGAGATATGTGCTTCCTGTAACACTGTTCTTGGCAAAGCAAAATGCACCATACACCTTTTCCCGCTAAACTGCACAAAACACATTACATTTTGGAGAGTCCCTCTTATGTTGTACAACTTCATGTGGTTGTTCCGTACCCTATATTCTCACATTACGACGGTTCACCTTTCCCTTTAAATGGAATATTGCCTCGTCACTGAACACTAAGCTTGGAAGAAAACTGTCATCCTCCATCTTGGCAAGAACGAAGTTACGGAATTTCACAGGTTGTTGTTTGTTACCTTCACTAAGAGCTTACAATAGCTGATTTTTCTATGGTTTCATGTCTAAACGTTGACACAACACACGCCAGACGGACATCGGGGGAATGCTATGCTGTCGAGCTGCAAGGCGAACGGATTTCTGTAGACTCCTTGTGGAACTATGGCGGATGCGTTCGACGTCTGTGTCAGACACTCGGGGACGGCCCAACGATTTC
Source organism: Schistocerca piceifrons (assembly GCF_021461385.2). Lineage (NCBI taxonomy): Eukaryota > Metazoa > Arthropoda > Insecta > Orthoptera > Acrididae > Schistocerca > Schistocerca piceifrons. The sequence goes on from NC_060139.1 coordinate 616,844,655, forward strand.
CCTTAACACAAACCACCTGTTTCTCGAAAATGTTCATTACATCTTCTAGTGATCTGTGCTGTAGGAGGATCCACACCATACCGGGACCTAGTACGAAAGTCACGGTGAACAGTTATTACTGACCCGCACTGCGCAAAACGTACAACTCAAAACGCTTTCTGTTATCCCGACACCATTTTTACTAGAACTGAAGTGGGCGCACACAGCTACTACCTAGCGGGAACCGTGTAAAACTCGAGAATTTGCTATTCCCAACAGTAAGTTGTTCACGCACTTATCTCAAATAACATAATAGTTATGATGTTTTTCTAAATGGGATGATTATCTTTGATACACCCTATATATAATCCCTCACACGAAAGTAAAGCGTCTGATTGATACCGACGGTAAGCCTCTTTTTTATACACCATATACAGGGTGTTGCAAAAAGCTACGGCCAAACTTTCAGGAAACATTCCTCACTCACAAAGAAAGAAAATATGTTATGTGGACATGTCTCCGGAAACGCTTACTTCCCATGTTAGAGCTCATTTTATTACTTCTCTTCAAATCACATTAATCATGGAATGGAAACACACAGTAACAGAACGTACGAGCGTGACTTCAAACACTTTGTTACAGGAAATGTTCAAAATGTCCTCCGTTAGCGAGGATACATGCATCCACCCTGCGTCGCATGGAATCCCTGTTGCG